>NC_136057.1:591461754-592661754 GCF_964261635.1 Lissotriton helveticus
GTTCAAAACAACAGAGTTAAGATTGGGGAAATATATAAAACTTTAATTACTGGTATTCCCGATGACTTGGACAAACATGTCCATAACTGGCAGAACCAATTAGGTACTTCAGTGTCCTCAATACACAAAGCATTCGGACTTTACCAATCGCTATTAATGTCCACAAAATTGCAAGCCCAATTCTACAAAACCTTTTTTCAATTGTACTATACCCCCTCTAGAATCGCTAAATGGAGCACAGGCATAGGGACACTATGTCCTAGATGCGCGATGCCCGAAGCAGATTTAATACATATGCTCGCCACATGTCGAACACTTAGTACCATCAGACATGAAATCTCTACTTTTCTTTCAGGAATTTTTGGGACAGAGATAGAGATATCAACTGCTGAAATAATATTGGGTCTAGACGATGATACTCGACCAGAAATAATGAAAGGACTCTTGTTTGTCTCAATGGCAGTATTTAGAATTTGTCTGGCATCAGCTTGGCTAGACCCATATCCACCAACATGTCAGCAATGGCGGGGACGATTATTAGCAACATTTAGCATGGAAATAGCAATTTATTGCAGGAAGGGTATGAACAAAAAAAAAAGCATTAGAAATTTGGTATCCTCTTACGCATTGGATAGAATGTACCTTCTAGTAATGACTGTAATTACTAAACAAGATTATCATTGTTTTCTCGAAACTGTACTGTATTTCCTTTGGTTAACCACAGTGAACTTTATTTTTTTTTAATTCAAAATTGCCTGTATGGGGGTGGGGTGGTGGGGGGAGGCGGGGTGGGTTGAACATAAATGTAAAAAAGGAAAAAACTTCAATAAAGACCTGTTTAAATAAAAAAAAAAGAGATGGTTGCTACTGCATTTGTCCTGAGAACTCGGCTGAGTCTCCAGAACTACCCTATATGGGTAGTTCGGTATTATCCTTAGTTATCTGACTTTACTCCAAAATCTCCATTCTCTTCTCTTTTCCAGAAGGAACTCTTTATTGGTTCTTCTTAGGACAGGATAGGTCCTTTAATTTAGAGAAGGGACTATACTCCAAATGGAACACACTGTTTTTATTTCTCTATGCGTGTTCTAACCAGTTTTATTTCTTATCATTTCTGTAATCGAATTGCCAATGATTTGCATAAAAAGAACAAAAATAGCAACTAATCTTCTAAAAAGAGAAAATAAACTTTTTAAACTTCACCAAACCTCTCTTTTTTGACTGAAATGTTAAATGAAATTATTAATGTCTTTCTTGTGTAAAGTTCTATTCTAAAACGTTGGCAAAGCTTCTTCGACCTAGAAAAGTGCAGAACTTTTAGCTTCTCATTTGTGGAAATGTAAAAAAGATTTCTGCACTCACAAATTGGTGGTAAGGTAATTTGTTAGTTAAGATGGACACCACCGTTGTTGTTGAAATAACAGGTCAAGAAACCCAAAACATCCTTGTAGCAGTTTCATTTTGGATTCGATCACGTAGCCTTCTCCGGAAAGAAGAGTGATACTAGCCAACTGAAAACACATTTATCAAACGTATCAATTCACTTTTTCGGATAATCTTGTCTAAGCATAACCTTTGTGATTCATAAGCTTCTAATAAGGATTAGAGGACAAAATACATTCTCACATCATGGTGTTAACCACTGTCCAGTATGTTTATGGTAAAATAGAGGTCTTTGCTAGAAACACATCTGTGAAAATATCTGTGAGGAGGTGGAAAAGACTTGTGGTTGTGCACATTCAGCTGAGGTCAGCTGAAATTCGGCTAAGTGTTGTTAGAACTGTCCTTTGGCTGATGCCTCATGTTCGAGACAGATAAAATAGTGTAAGCAAGGTCAATGCCAGCTTCTTCTATATCATTCTCCTGGACAATCGTCTGGATGTCTCTTTTTCAATTATAATAATTCAATGCCTGCATTTCTCTCTTTGAGAAATTTGTAATCAAAGAAACAAAATACTATCATTTCAAAACCCACATTCTAATATGGCTGGCGGCGTCTTTCAGACACCGCCACCATATTGAACCCTTGAACTCTTTCTGTCCGCCGCGGATGGTCTTTCCGTCCGCCGCAGACCCCCTAGCCATTGTAATATGGCGGGGGTCATTTCTGCAACGATGGCGGGCTGATCGCCCCCGCCGGGCCAGCGGTGATTACCACTGGCCCGGCGGGGGCGATCTGCCCGCCATCCTAATGGGGTCCTATGTCTTCAGCACGAAGACAATAGAAGGCAAAATCTGTCCAGCGAAGGTCCGCCCCATGGAGAGGTGGAAGGAATAGAAATGCATCAGAGAAAGTCATCAATGAGGCTATTATAGTCAAAGAACTGCGTGCAAATATTTCTTGTTTACTTTCGTAGCGCTTTATATTCCCCTGGTCTGTGCCTCAAGCCTAGGGTTGGTTGCCCACAAGTCACATCATTACATTATACCTGGGCAGGTGTTGTAGAAAAGATGCATTGTCCTCATTTGAGCCTCGACAAGCCTTTAACTAGGTGTGTGGGAGTATAACCAGTTAAAGCGCGCACTGTTAGACATAATACAATGCGCCCAGGATGGCCATGAACTCGCTCTGCACTCTGTGCAGCGCATTAGTAAAATTGGGATGTAAACATCCCCAACGGGGTGGATGTGGTAAACACCACTGTTCTGAGTTTATAACAGCCCACTTCCAATCAGAACGTTGTGTTATTATCTTCAGGTACAACCCTGCTTCTTCTTGCCACAGAAGCTCTTTCTTGCTTCTTCCAGGCCTTCTACCCTGGAGAAGTGTGCCAAGCATGACAGAGCCTAAAGGTAATGGCTAACAACGACATAACAGGTTCCTAAAGTCTTTATCCTGCACAATACGCTAGTGTGGGGAGGATACGGAAGAGCCCACCAGCTTCCAGGGCAATGGTATTTAAAGAGGCTGTATTTCAGGATAAGACTGTAAATTCTGCCTGAAGCGGCCTAAACACTTTACATGCAGCAGGCAACTTTACACTCTCTCCCTTACATAGGAAGCACTCAACTTATATCATGTATGCTCCTCAAATCAACTCATTCCTGATATGTATTCTGTCATTCAAGTTTCACTCAGTCAGCCTTCTAACACCCATCTATCTACTTAATCCATCTTGTCTGTGAGAACTAGAGCTACACTCCTCTCCAGACCTTTTGCTAAGTTCTGCCTTTTACCACCAGCAAAGTCCTGTTGACATTTTAGGTAGTTTCTATACAAGGAACAAATTACACATTGGGTACCTAACATAATAACAATATAAACTGAACCCATATCAGCCTCTTTTTCCAATCACCATCCACCTTGTGCTCTGTAAAGATAGAATTAATCCACAATAGTCTGGTATTCTACTGGTACTCAATCATATCTACAGAAAAAAATCAAAGAACTCCAGTAGGATAGTCATCCAGATTCCATGGGAACCTACATTTATAGGCAGCCATTGGGGTGTATCTTGAGGTGAGTGAGGTAAATGGGAGCTCTGCAACACCCCAATTGCACAGATGCCATCACTTTTCTCCACTGCTGTCTGTGCAATTGGTGTATTATTGAGTCAGTGTCTCTTAGAGCTTCTAGTAGAAGGATCAGGGGTTAAGGATATTTCTACTTTACATCTTAAGGTGTCTTGAGTTGTTTGTGACATCTGGCAAGGGACCCAGCTGAAACTAACCTTCACTGGCCTTTGTACATTTTTAAGTATTTTGCCTAATGATGTGTGCCTACCTATAACCTCTCAATGGAAAGAATCAGACAGTCCTGGAAATACCATTCAATTTTTTTCTTTGCCCGGACATTGAATGGACGAGGAATTAGAAAAGGTTGTTTTTTTACTTCTTCCCTTATTCAGATCCTCTGTTGCTTCTTGACTTCCTCGACTTCTAATAAAGGGATCAAAACTGAAATGAGTTGAACAATGAGCCATGTGCAGAATAGTTGAAGTTGGGTATAATGAATTTGCAGGAAGATTTTGTAATAACTCAGTCCCAAAGAACAAAAGCACATAGAAGGAAGAGTTTAGAATGAGGAGAAATTTAGCCACCAAGAGAATGAATCACTCCCTCATTGGTGTGCTTTTTACAATATGCCACCCATGCCACTCTGATGTAAACCAAACTTTATATCTTATGTTCAGAATGCTTCTAATGCCAGCTCTGAACCTCCAAACTTCTTCCCAGTGCTATCCGTTTACCCGGGTCCACAATCCTGTTACTACATCCGAAATTTAGCTACCACACTTTGTAATGGTTTGTGATGTGCAACACTCTTTAAATGTGAGGATTCACTTTTATGGTATTGTGTAAAGCAATTACATCAAATCACCTATAGCTGGAAGTCACAAATTAAGCATAGAAACGACTGCTCACTGCTACCCCATTTCCCTCCACCCAGCGTCATCGCATGAAACCATTAAGAAGTATGCAGTCCTGTATTATGGCCACAGTATTATTCTTAAGAATGTTAACAGGGTCAATGTTTATAATTGAGTTTAAAATTATCTTGAAATGACTCGTATAGACAATAAAAGCAATCGACTTGTAAATGTAAAGCTGGAGAACATGTAAGATTTATATGACAAGGATCAGCAACAAATGAACCACGTTGTGCTTGTCTGGATTCCATATCTACCATCATATCACATGTTTTCTATTTTCAAGTGAGGTCTTGAGGATTGTGTTCAAGGCCTGTGGTGCTCCAGTCATGCTCTGTTTCCCAACATGGACTGAAAAGGATTCTTTGCCTACATAACGATAGGGGTTGAGGTGTCAGGTGGAGAATACTAAAGTAGTGTGCTAATGTTCTATATTTATTTTCTCCATGTTTGGCCCCAGCACAGTAAGGGCAACAGTGAGTGTAGGGATCCCATTTAAGTTGCAACAAAACTGACTGCCAGTCCACCTGCAGCTGTCCAAACAACAACTCTCTATTGTATGATAAATTCATAAAAAATATATATTATTTGTGAAAATAAGATGAACGCAGGGTCCTCATTTGGGTTGCATCACAAAGGACTCAGTCCAGCTACAGCTGTCCAAGAAACATCACACTCTACTATATGTTATATCTGTTAAAGGAGTAGTGATTAGTGAAAATAAGATGCACTTATTCTCCAATGGAATACTTCTTTGATTCTATCTTTTATTTTCAGATGATGGGAAAGGGCATTTGTGTACCAATACTTTTATTAAGTATCTGCATCCCAAAGAA
The DNA here is from genome assembly GCF_964261635.1 of Lissotriton helveticus. NCBI lineage: Eukaryota > Metazoa > Chordata > Amphibia > Caudata > Salamandridae > Lissotriton > Lissotriton helveticus. The sequence goes on from NC_136057.1 coordinate 591,466,961, forward strand.
TGTGCATAGAATTTATGTAAAGTAACTTCAAGTTTCCTTATGAGGATTATTGGTGAGCGGAAACATAGACATTGAGATGAAAGGGGACTGGTGAGGAAGACAGTAGTTTATTTCAAGGTTTATGGCAAGCACATTATTCCTTCAAAGTCCAGCGGTCAATGGTAGAATTACTCTGGAGTAGAACATATAACATTATGAGAGCATTAATGCCATCTCCCCCCACCCCACCCACCAATCCCAAATGCCGCACACAGTTACAGTTAACTATTACCAGGCAATAACAAACAATAATATTACTGAGTCAAAACATTGATGGGAAGGGTATGCAGAGGATGGTTATGGAACAATTCCTTTAAAACACAGTAGTAGATAGCTCTGGATAGGAGTACAACACAGTTTAGTACCCTGAGTGCACTGAATGTTCCAATAGCATTATCACCCTGCTACTTTGACACATACTAGTTGTGAAAGGCCCTCAGCTTTGTGGTGTGCACGAACGGCGGGTCACAGGGCCCTTTATGAGAGGGCTAACCCTCAGAAGCAAGCTGTAATGCTATAATAAGCAATATAAACATAAGGCATATTAATATGGCATTTGATGTTACATTCACCTTTCTTCTCAATATGTTATACAGTGCTCCGAGGCACATGCATCAAGCCTTTTTACCTTCGCAAACAGGCCGATTTGCAGAATCGGCCCGTTTCATTTGCAAACACAAAATGCTTTTCTGTTGTAGCAAACCCTATTTTGCGATTCGGTAACCTGTTACCGAATCGCAAAATGGGTTTACGATTTGGTATTAGGATGGGGCGTGTTTAGGACGTCCATTCCTAAAACTGAATTGCTTCGGTGTGTAGGAATGTTTTGTGACGGAAAGTGGTTGCAAATCATTCACATTTTACCACCTACTTTAAGTAGGTGGTAACCCATTTGCAAATGGGAAGGGGTCTCCAAGTTCCCCCTTCCCCATTGTGAATGTTTGTTACTGCGCTTTTAGGAGGAGGCAGTGGTCCCAAGGATCACTGCTTACTCCTAAAAAACTAAAAGAAAACTTTTCATTTAACTTTTTGTAAAGCATCTCGTTTTCCTTTAAGGAAAACAGACTGCTTTGAAAAAAATAAAACATAACTTTGTTTTAATGCAATCGCAGACATGGTGGTCTGCTAACCTCAGCGGGCCACCATCCCTGTGATTTTTGCGATTCCTGGGGGGTCGGAAATAGCGATCTTCCTCATTAACATGAATGAGGTAGAGCGATTTACGAACACCTAGGATTAGCTATCTGAAACTCTTTGAGTTTCATACATTGTAAATTGTGATTACCTAATTGCGAATCTCAGGAATTCTCAACTAAGTATTCGCAATTTACAATTTTGATACATGTAGCCCTTAATTTGTAACAGACTGAGTGCCGCTGCAGAAGCTCTGCTTAGAAACCAGCGGCAGGCCGAATACCAGGGCTGCCAGACCTGAATCCGCCTCATGCCTTTTTAATCGGCTACCACACTCACCCCCCCCTGCTCTTTTATCTCATTCTTGCAGGCTTTCTCCCTATATCACTGTTACCCATCTTTCTCTTTCTCTTTCTTTCCCCCTTTGTTTGGTTTTTACTTTGTTGTTCTCCAGAGATGTCCATGAGGAAATATAAGCGCCTGTCCCCAGAAGAGTTCCGGTGGGCCCAACCGACAACCACTGGTTCAAATTAAGCACTGTGATGGAACATGTGAAGGTGCCACTGCTGAGAATTCCAGTGATTTAGAAGCAGTAGTATTTTGGTTCAATCATTGTCCAAGCAATGCTGTGTTTTTCGCACACTTCCATCCACCTTACAGTTTCTGCGTGGTTGCGAAATAAAGTTCTCTCGCCATAACTTGTTGAAACTTCAGCTGCTTCATGACATTAAACACAACATGTCCTTGATGTGACAGCAGAGTCCTGCAGGCATCGCGGTAGCCGCTTGGTGTTTGAAAGGCGGCTTCTCCTCCAAACCGCTCAAACACAGCAAAATGAACGCAATATACTCTCCAGCAAGAACTATGCCCTGGAGCTCGGCTCGGACGTGGGAAGAGAAAACTTTGTACTGAAGCCCGTCTTAATTAGGAGCGCAGAGAACAGTGTGAACCAGGCCTCTGCTTTTCAAGCCCGCGCTTCTGGAGCGCCGGGGTTAAAGCGCAGGTGATAGACAAACAGGAAACACGCATGCCACCGTCCTCTCTTCGGCAGAAACAAATCACAGCAAGTATTTTGATACAAAAAAAGCCACCAAAGGCTTACGTTGTTCACTTTGGATCTCATAATATTTTTTATTTTAATGGCTGCATTCTGAGAGTTATGCAGCACTCACAAGTTTTTTAAACCTGTTGTTTCACAATGTCACATGCATCCTTAGAGGACATAGCATGGCTGGGGGGCCTGTTGGCTCGCTCACATGTCTAATAATGGTGGACTCGTGCTCTCGTTGATGTACGGTGGTGTGTCAGAATATTGTGTACAACAATATCACAAGATATGAGTAATGGGCCTTAAATATCGTTTATATAAAATATACTCTCACTGTGTAGATTGTCTTTTAATTTTAATGGGTGACATTTATAAACATGGCATTTAGAACTCGATATTTATGTCAGGCAATATTATTACAACAATATTCTGGTGCCAAACTGCTACCTTTAGCAGTGCTGGATATTGAAAAAAAATTGGGTGTTACAGGGTGCAGCAGAGAAGGGGGTGAAGCATGAGGGGTAGGATCATGGACAAGCAAAGCCATGACAGCTGAGTTGATAATGGTGATGATGGCTTATAAATTGTTTATTAAAAACTGTCATCTAAAAAAAATGGCAGCAACGACCGATGTAGTATGTCAAGGAAAGCTTTATTCGACTGCTGTTATAACAATCATAAAAGCACAAGAATAAAAACAAAATTGCATATTATCACAAAATTACACGCATGAAAACGGCAATCCAAATAATAACATTAAAATATCAATTAATGTTAAAACTGCAGTAATAAAAACCATAAAAATGTCAAAAGTCAATTCTACCATAGTTCAAACATCCTCATGATTTCCCTTTGTGCAAGTACCTTCTTGAAGAACATAGTTAATCACCAGGCAGTTATTTCATTCTCTAAAAACTGTAGCCTAATCAATGCTGGGCGGCCTTGCCGCAGTCCCTGTAGTTTTAAAATCTGTAAAATCCATGCTTTCCTCGAAACTACATAAAATTTACAAAATAAAACCAGATGAATACTGGAGTGAGTAGAGTGATTGTCGCATGGACTTAAAGGCAATACCTGTGACCAGTCATTGATTTTAGGAAAGGTCACGAGTCTGTAAATAATGTCCAGCCTGTAGCAAGTTAATAACCGCCTGTCCCAAGTGCCAGGTGCAAAAGTAATATAAAGTTCCTTTTTAAAGGTGGTTACAATTAACTGATGCTGCCTTACACTGGGTTTAACGATTTCTCCTGTCATTCTTGTTGTGGCCAATAGCTGAAAACACTCCTTTCTTAGGGCCTTTCTAGAAATTGCCTCTATGGACCTAGGATCAGTAAATTATTCTGGGTGATCAGTATCATTTATAAAGTTGCACACATACTTTACCCAGGGGATCTTTAAAGCCCCTTCTAGTTTTAGGCAGTCCTGTAGGATCTCCCTCTTTAGTTTCGGTTGATCCTTTCACCAGATCCTGTGCCACAGGAGAATTGGTTCTAACTTAAAAAGATCAGAAATGAAAGAAAGACCCAGCTCATCGTGGCAGGCATAAGATGGTGAGCTGGCAGGTAGTGATAAAATATATCTTAAAAATGAGTTTTCCACCGTTAGTATGGGGTATGTATTAACAAAACCCCATACACCTGCCCTGTATGTTACGTTAGCGATCCATTTAGCCTTGTAAATTTGGATGAGCTCCCCTGGCGGCTTCCTTCCCAATTTTCTAGAGAAAGATGCCAGGGTGACTGTTGTCTTAACAAGGGCCAGTTTTTTTGCAAGAATGGCTTGAGCCCACAAGTTTCCTTGATTGAATAAAATGCAGAGGTAAGAAAAACTCTTAGTCTGTTCTAATTTTTGCCTGTCCACAAACATTCTTTTCATCCTCTGGGCTCCACGTCCAGAGCTCATTATATAGGTCTTAGAAATATTAATCTTAAGACCAAGATCCTCCATGAATGCATTAAAACTATCTCAAACCCTCTGGAGGCCAAATTGAGTTCTTGACATTAATACTGCTTAAACTTTGTTGAGGAGAGCAGCTATAGGGCGTCCATTCACAGAGGGAAAGTCTTGATTATTGCCAAGGAGTGCTGGGACAGTCCTTTAATATATAAATTAAAAAGGAAGGGGGCTAGCACACACCTTGCCAGACCCCCCTTTTAACGGGAAAGGGAGATGTGAGCTCGCCACCCAGACCACAGCGCTTTCTCGCCTTTGAATCACCATACAAGCGTCTTAAAAAAAGGATAATATAAGCATCAACCCCAAGAACCCCGAGAGCTTCCCACAGTCTATTGTGTTTTACAAAATCGAATGCCACTTTAAGGTCAATGAAAACCAGTAAAAACGGCCTTTTTTGGCTCTTATATATTTACCTATCAGTAAGGCCAAATTTAGGCACTGCTCAATCATTCCTAAGCCTTTTTTAAAACCATATTGTATATCTGATAGGACTGAGTTCTCTTCGGCCCAGGCTTGCAGACGTTCTAAGATAACATGCCCCGCTACCTTGACCACTGAATCTATTAAGGAAATAGGTCTATAACAACCGAAATCATCTTGGTCCCCTTTCTTTAAAATTGGGACGTTGATGGATTCCGCCCAAGTCTTTGGCATAGGGGACATGTAGCTAGCATTAATAACTTGTGTTAAGCTGGGCCCCCAAAGGACGATATTTGACTTAAACAAGTCCACGGGTACTCTGTCAGGGCCAGGCGCCTTACCACCCTGGCTCGCTAACAGGGCTCTTTCCATTTCCCCCAAGGTGAAACATAAGTCTGCATAATCAATGGTCTCCACCAGCATATCGCTAACTGGAAGGCAAGAATTTGTTTGCCCATTACACACCTTTGAGAAGTGTTTGGTCCATGACTCCTCAGGTATAGCGATTTTTATTGTGGGGCCGGCTGTGGATTGTCAAAACGGGGTTTTCACCGCTCTCCAAAAGGCAGCACAATCTTTCATTTGTGCCGCACTGTGGAGGGATTCCCATGCTTCCCTTCTCTGTGCACATCTCCTTTCCCTGAGAGCCAGTCTGTAATCTAATCTTGCCCGTCTGACCTTAATGAAGTTTCTCGGTTGTCTGCCCAGCTCGTGCTTTAAATTGGTCAGTGCTTGTGTACATTCACCCCTGTTTTTTAGCCTTGTTGCAGGATTGTACAAATAATAGCACCCTGACCCCAGCCTTCTATTTGCTGGAAAGACAATAAAATATCATCCTGTGGGGCTGTTTCACTCAAACAATTAACAAAGGCATTTTACAATGTGTTACTAGCTGCTTAAGGGATAGCATCAAGATCAACCTTTGTCCAACGCAGGGGGTACCCACTGGTTGACCTGTAGACATAAGGGGAAATGGTCACTGATGAGATTGTCGCCCATCGTAAAAGAGAGCAACCTAGCTGTATGGCTGAGTGAAACCAATATATAGTCTATTTTTGAAGATAAGCCTCTTCCTTTGAATGTATAAGGCATCGGAAAAGGTCTAGCCATTAGGTCTTTCATGAAACGAAGCTCAGAACTCACAATCAGTTCATTATACATCTCCCCCGTCAGTGTATGACAAAAATGGGCACCACATATACCATCATCATCATTATTGCCACAAATCCTACTATCCGCATGTGTACATAAATCACAATTAAAATCACCCACAAAGATTATCATTGTCTCTTTCGTGCTTGCATTAATCAGTAGGTTGAGGTCGCTGTCAAGATTTCGTATAACATTGCCAAAGGTATCAGGGGAGATGTTATTATAAAAATTAACCATGATAGTACAATACGTCGAATTGTGATGTAATTTAACAACTGATAGTAAGTTTTCCCCAATCTTGACTCTATTTTATCCAGTGTGAGCTTATTTGAGATACACATACAGAGCCCTCCCTTCGCTCTACCCCCTCGTTCCTTCACTGCGGGCGTGTGTAGTGTTTTATATCGGTTTAGATGAATTGGTTCTCTAACCCATGTTTCCTGAAAACATAATATATCACGAGCAGAGATGAAATCACTCCATGTTTGGTTATCTATCTAACTACAGAGCCCTGCAATGATCCAAGAAATAACCTTACATGGCAAACAAGCACCACTCAGCATAATTCTTGGAGGAGACAAGGTCGGGGGGGCTGTTAATACTTGGTTGTGCTTGGGCCTCGGATGTAAATCACATGATTCCAAGAGGGTAACTATGGTACTGCTCATAGCATCTCTCTCAGTGACCTCCCTTTCATTAATTGCACAGAGTAACCTAAAAACCGAGGCCTCTTGTTCTATAACGCAGTTGTCTAGAGGCACAACAGCCTCACAGCCCCTTGGTGGATGCACTTCGATAGTTAAGCACCCATTTAGGGGTTTCAGTCAGTCATTATCCTCTAACGTATTGAGGACATCGAAATGGTTACTGACTGGAATAGTAAACCTAGGCTGTCTCAAATCCCTGTCTCTATCTACCCCTGGCATAAACTGTGGGAAACCAATAGGTTTATAGAAAAAACCCAGGGGTAGAATATTAATCCCCGTAGTGCTGACTGGTTGTTTGCCCGCCCTATCTAGAATGGTTCTGACCAGGTCTGGTGACCCAAGTGTTAAAACTACGCAGTCGCCCTCAGGGGACTTTTTAGAGCTTCCTATCCACCCAATCACCGTACCATCTTGAACTCTGTGAAGAGCTAGTTAGATAATCCGTCCTTGCGCTTATTAGATGCAGTCACTTGTTTCTCAGTGTTGACGGGTGTTCAGTAACTCCACTCGGCAAAGGAGGTACATTAGCCAAAACAATGGTTTAGGCCGTTGCTTCAGGGGGAAGGTGTAGAGTATTTGAGCAGGACAAGTTACCCTGATGCTGATTTTGCTAATTTTGGTCGCTTAAAATCTGGGCTCCCTCTCTACGTACATGATTATGCCTGGCGAGGAGGGGATCTTTTTTATGTTCATCAATCGCTCTTGGAAAGTAGGTATGCTCTGTGCTGTATCTGCTTGCTTACAAGTGAGGGGTGCTTCTCCTATCTGCGATGCTCCAGAGCCAAAAGAATTGTGAGATTGGAGTGAGGGGTTCAAGGAGGCAATTTGGGTTCTTCCCTGTTTCCTTTCCCAGAAGTATCCCCCTTAGTTGACATAACTCCCTCGTTTCCGTTCCCCTTATTTCTGCATTGACATGTGTTAGTCAGAAAAGGAGGGGTTCCGCCCACAAGTTTTTCCCATTTTTCTAAGCTTGCTTCAAGTGATGATAACTTAAGTACGAGCAGGTTCAATAAACCTGAGACAACCAGGCCCATTTTTGCCCAAAACTCCCCATTATCAATAGTCGGAGGTGGAGTTACAATTATTGGGGTGGGATCTATGTGAGCCAGATTAGATTCCAGACTAATCTCCTCCACCTCTGCAGTTTTAGTTTTACTGCCTCTCTTGGGGGGTGAGGGGGGGGGGGGGGGTGAGATTGCCTATTGGAACTCTGTCCCTTTCTTTTCTTGGATGGGGTGCAGGGCTGCTCCCCTGGCTGATTTTAACTTTTTGACCTCTAGTTGTTACCCTTTGCCTAGTAGGAATGTCACTTGCCATCGGGGTGTCAATAGACTCTGACTCGAGTACCACATTAAGACCCTCGTTCATCCCTGGTGAGATAAGTAGGGAATCAATGTACTCACAGGGCAGGGCGTTGCAGGCTGCATTGGGGGGCGTTGTGGTTCTAGAGACAGTCTGCACTCAGTGAGAGCGATTTTGTGAATAAGAGCAGACTCAGCCCTTAGTATGAAGGCATCCAGTGTCCCCGCAACCCCATGACCTGTTAGTGACTTGCGTTTGCTCATTGTTTTCTGAGCCATGTATCAATATTTACAATTATTATTATAGCTACGTTATGTCCTTGTACCTTGCTGTTACTGTCCAAACAAGGGTCCATTCGAAGATCAACAGATGACAATAACATGGACCAGCCCAGCCTCTTCTGGCCTCTGACCCGGGCTTGGGGCTGCGGGAGCCCACCACAGGCTTTAACGCGCCTCTGATGTAGTCATAACATTGGCTTACTTAAATGGTCACACAAAGACTGAGGTTTTAAGACATCTAAGAGGGCCAGTGGACCTTTTTCAGAGATCTTTTTACATCCAGACGCTTTCAGGCTATAACAGAAGATAGCTCTATCCCATCCTCGTCGCCAAATAAATGTAGTGAGGAGGTCCACGCAAGAAGGTTGTAATTATTTATGATTTATTCAAGTAGTTAACAAGTGGTAAAGTTCTAGACAACAAGTCAATAAGCTCTGTCTGCTGCTCAGCCCATGACCAACTGTCACTTCACCACTCTGAGTCTCCAACATTCTATTGAGTACAGAGCACAGGCACTAGCTGCGCAGGTGGTGGAAAATACATTACAATACATATGCAGGATACTACACTCTGGCATAAATGCAATTGTTGAAAAGATCTGCATGCAGTCTGGTCGTAGGTATGACGTATTATGAAACACCATAGAGGGTTGGTGTTCCTGCTGAAAATCCAGCAATAGCATGCAGATGAGAGATTTGTATTTTATGTAACATATCTCAGCGGTTTCATGATTTGTTGCTGTTATCATTGTGTTACATGTGGGTGATACATTTCATTTGTGGTAAAATAGCTTAGTGAGTTATGCACATAAAGCTAGCACCTGGATGCAACTTGCAAAGCATACATATAGATCCTTAAAGGTTTTCTCAATCTTTCATTATTCTAAGGTTGTTAAATTGATAGCTAGTGTTTGCAAGGATTCTATCACAAATGCAGCCTCAAAGAAGTCGTAAAAAGGGATTGGTTGGCTCATTATCAGTCCATGGGGAAGCCCATTACAGGCACACACCCACGCGTATGGTATTCATGCCCGACTCCAGGATTCGGGATCTGGGAGGGCATGAAGAAGCATTGGTGGAGCCGTGTGATGAATGGTTTGCCCTGCATCACCCAGGTGTCTGAGACCTGGGCATGCTGGATAGTCTAGTAGGGGGATGAACTGCAGACTCTGCACACTCTGGGGATTGTACCTACTAGTTTAAACTCAATTTCTAGGGTTTGTTCTGTACCTAAGTTCTTTTACTTCTGCTCTCTCTGTGCCTCATCCTCCTTTCTTTCTGCCTCACCCTCCTCTGTCCCCACCTCACCTTGTTCTTCTCACCCTCTACATCCTCCTGCCACACCGTTGTCTCGCTTCACCTCACCCACCTCTTTCTCTGCCTCAGCCTCTTTCTCCATCTCATCCTTCTGTCTCCCTGCAGTGGTCTCCTCTTTCTCTCTCTCTCCACCTCACCCTAATGTTTTTCTCACCTCAACCTCCTCCCTTTCTGCCTTAATCTCCTCTCTCTCTTTTCCGCACTATCATCATCCCACTGGGCTTTCAGTTCCACCTTATCCTTCTGTCTCCACTCCATTTTTCTCTCTCACTTCACCGTTCTTTCTCTACCATACCTTTCTTTCACTCTCTCCCTCACCCACCTCCTTCTTCTCTTCACATCGCCACCATCACTCTCTTGCTATCCTTTCTTTCTTTCCCCTACCTTCCTCTCTCGCCCTCTCACGCTCGTACCTATCTGTCTGCTTCAACATCTCCTCTTTGAAAAACAACCCTTGTCTCTCCAGTTCACCCTTAACTCTTTCCATCTCCCATATCATCTCCCATCTTTCCATCTCACCCTATTCTGTCGGCCTTAACTTCACAGCTACTGCCTGTGAGGTAATAATTTTGTGAATGTAAAGAAGCTTGAAGTTCTTCTGTACAAGTAGTGGTGCTTGTGTGGGTGTGTGTAAATGGGTACCTCACAATCCCGCTGCTCTGGACCTGTTTTCCACTGGCAGCTCTCAACATTTTAAAAATCAGCAGCATCAGGGCCTGGATTATACAGTGTGTGCATTAACTTGGACTTAAAGCAATTGTAAAGGGCCGTGTGACTTTTTGAAGTTGTTGATAGTGCCTACAGCTGGCCATTTAATTCAAATAAGTGTAATAACAATTGAAAGAGTAATCAATGTTGGCACCTGACCAAACACCAAATGTGAGTCTGTTTCTTCCCCTAGCGGCCTACTGTGCAAAGAGCACAGGTTCCGAGGACGATGACTGGCCTTGTAATTTGGTGGCTAGTTTTTCAACAAATATTCACCTCCAGTACTTTGAGTAGAAATATTTTATGGGGAACAAAGTGTAAATATATAGCTCATATGAGTCTCTCACGACTGAACGGTCTTTTCGAAATTGTGCCTGGCATGTTCTCTCCTCTTCTTCCCTCCAGTCTCTCCTGTCCATCACCTTCTTTGTCTCCATCACCCTCCGCACACATCACTCTGCTCTCCCTTCTGTTCCACCATTCTCTTCTTAACACTCCTTCCCTGTCCAAATGGAATTTAGCATTTACTCATTATGCTATTCTCAGATTACCATCCCTTCATATCATAATGCTTTATCAGCCTCATCCTCCATCTTCACCCTTCCCCATTCCTCTCCATCTACTCACCACTTGTCCCTTTCTCAGTTGGAGTCTATCAGTCCCCCTATTCCCATCACATCATTCTCCTTCTATATCCTCCTTCATCCAACTCAAAGACCATCTTAATCACATTCTCTACTTTATGACACATATCACTCTCCTATGCATCTCTAATCATCAGCCCTTCCATCATATCACTGTGCAAGCAACTGGATTACTATTATTCCTTCCATCTCTTTGCTTATCATTCTTTTTTCTTATCCTTCTATTTTTTCTTAGCCTCATCTTTCCTTCTGATGAAAGGACACCACCCTATCCACAGATGCAAGTAATGGATAGTTAATAACAGTAGTGGTCAAACTGGGTTATGTGCTCTGCCTTTTAAAATATGCCAAACACAGTTCTTTGAAGCTAAAATCACTGTGCTGTTTATCAGGGTTCTGGGACACCCAGAAGCCCAACATTCTTATACTGATGGCAGGACATACAAATGTTTTACAGTGCCTGCTGCCCTAATCTTGAGTCAAAAATGCCAGGCGCCGTAGCAATATTTGAACTTATGAAGCCACAGATTGTAGAAACATCTTGGCAGCGAGCGCATTAGTTCACTATATTACCTTATTGGTTTAGAACAGAGGTGTTACCTCAGCTCTATAATCCATTCCTATCTATATGACTTAAAGAGAGAATTTGTTGGGAGAGAATAAATGCACACTTCACTGCTCCCCAAAGGGTGCTGTTTGTACCTTAGGTTCATCTTACTTATTGTAGACTCACCTAGCATGCCTGGAGATTGGAAGTAGGCAGGGCAGTGGCAGTACATGTTTCCAGTACTGCCGAATAGCAACCAATACTGTTCTCTGTATAACGGGAGCTTGCACTGCTCTGTCCATGTGAATATATGTCTTTACATCGAATGCGCTACAACGCATTCCATTACAATGGAGGCTTTACAGTGACGGCATTGTTACATCGCAAACCATTACATCGCAAGTCGTTACAACGACTTGCTGTAGGAGACACGCTGAATTTAGGAATAGTATAATTTACTATTCCTACTCCAGTTTATGCAACAACAGGGAAGGTGTTGGATTTAAATCCAACACTTTCTGCCCCCTACAGCTAGTCGTTGTAACAACTTGCGATGTAATGGTTTGCGTTGTAATAACACAGTCGTTGTAACAACCACATTGTAATGGAATGCGTTGTAGAGCATTCAATGTAAACTATGTCTCCCGTCCATGCTATATCTATGTTCTGTTAGTGAAACTTGGAAAATCCGGTTCAATTCAGAGAAGTCATAATGTGTATCATTGGCAGTTATTTTTTTAATGTGGTGCCACAAGTTAAGAATAGGGTAACAGCAGGAAGAAAAGAAAACAAACCACTACTAAAATATAAGTTAATTGTCTGCATATTTTCAATTACTTTTCTTGGGATGCCAAAATCCTATCAGATTGTTTCTGCCGCATGCATAGACACTGTAATTATCTGTTAAGAGAGGGTCAAAATATGTGGCAGCATGTACTAAATTATACTACAAGAAAAGGCACATTGTGTGGCCTAATGTTGCATATTTTGAAGCAGTATTCACCATTTTACTATATTTATACATGTTAACACTGTTTCTGCAAGAGTCTCACCTTATTAATATCAGTTTTATGCCTATTGACAGCAATCAGAAACAGAGAGGTGACCTATCTCTTCATGACAAAAGGCCTGCCACTGCACACTGCAGCAAATGTGGTTGCGTTTTAGTAACTTTTGCTATATTTGTACTAGAGACATTTGTATCATGAAAATCTGAAAAATATGTTGAAGATGATGGACTATGTGATAAGTGTGGGCAATCCAGAATTATCCGGAAATAACCACATCCAAAGAATCACACAATCCCAGTGGCTCTGGCCATATGCCATCTCTTAAGTAATGTGAAATGGGACCTTGTGTGCCTCTTTCGATACAATAGATGCGTCAGACATACACCTGCGGTTCACGTGTGCATGTTAGCAGCCACCATTCCCACGGACTTCACTACTGTTCTAAGGTCTCGCATGTAGCCCACCATATAGGTGTTTGTCATGGAAGTGTAACAATTAGGAATGGAAAATGTGGCTGCAGGCCCACCTGATTCATCAGGAAAAAAGCAAAATACGTTTTTCTACGTGCAAATGGGTCTTGGGAGAGCCATGAGGCTACCATGGAAGGGCCTGGCCCACCTGGCTCCCCAGCTAGATCCAAGACTGATGGTATTCTGAGGTTTGCTTGGAAACAGAGGCATACCACAGGCCCCTGCAGCCCCTACAGCACAGGTGAGGCCTCGACCCTACAGGGGCCCTCAACCCTTGAAGGGAACCCCCATTCAGCCAAAGATCAATGAATGTCTGTGCCATATGAGAGACTCATGTTTCCCTCTGCACACTATGCAGAGGGACCTATTTTTTGTTACACCACTGGAGAGAAAGATGCCAATGAGGTAATTTTCTTTGTACATAATTTGCCAGGAAAAATCTGGCAAAATAATAAAGGGGAAAAACGATTAGGAAAGAGACATAACATGCTGAAATCAGTGCACAAAACTCTGACTCTGCATTTTATTCTTCATTCAGATCAGAAAAGCATGGAATGATGTGTGTATTAGGGTTGGTTTCTCTTTGTGGGCAGAAGAGCGTTGCCCCACTTGCTGGAGTGCAGGAGTAAATACAGAATAATGAAATGGTCATTACCATTTTATTATTCTGTGTGCTGCCGGCCGTGTCGAGTGGATGCAAGCAGATTACAGCATTTTGCATGATGACGTTTTAAGTGTTCAAGTATGCATGTCATATTGGTCGGCTGCCTACAGCCGGCCAATCTGCCATGCGCACTTCAAAGTCAGCAATTCCAGTGCTGTAAAACAGCTGAGGGATAGCCTGCAGAGGCCCCCAGACTCAAAATGAGAGCTGAGGTAAGCTGCTCCAACCAAGGATTGGTTGGATTCGCATGGCACAAAGAGGAAAGTCCCTCCCTTTCCTTACTGCTCCTCATCACCCCCAGGATCGGCACGGGTGAGAGTAGCATTGTTTGGAGTGAGCAGCGGCCGGCATCATTTATGGTGAGTGCCACACGATTAATTAATGTTGCCAGCCACCAGTTATGTTTTTACTGCATAAATAAATATACACAATATGTTTCTGAATAGATATTCCCCTGATGAAGGCGGCAGCCGAAATGCATTGGGAATGAAACTAAACATGTAAAATGGAAATCCAGGAGTGAACAAAGTACCATTAATTCACGTATTTACCTGGACGCAGTAATTGATTAACTAATCATTTACGACCAATAAAAGAATATAAGAACATTGGATGTTTCATACTGTTTCACTTTAAAAATTAGCTGTTGTTTTACAGCACCTATATCAGTGCCCAAGGAGACACCACCACATCCGTGTTGGTGCAACCTTTTGTTATATTGTCCTCTTGAGCGGGGAGTCAAAAAGTTTCTTGTACATCCAAAACATATCTGGATGATTTGCTAATATTTTGTACATGACAAGATGATCTTGGCAGTATTAGGCCAAAATAAAAAGTGACGAGTGCAAAATAAAAAAAAATATATAAAAATAATTGAAAAAAACAAAAGTTATAAAAAAAATTGTCAGAAAAAAAGTTTGAAAAAACTGCAATTGCAAAAAAATATTTAAAATGAGAAAGAGAGAGGGTTATGTTTATATATATGTATGTTGCTAGTAAAAGGAATGGGAGTAGGGGGATGGTGTTGGCTAAGGTTAGAGATGTAATTATGACTGGGAATGAGGATAGGGAAAGAGTTATGATTAGTGTAATGCTACTGTTAGGATGAGGATAAACTTGTAGGCTATAGTTAGTTAGTGTTAGTTAGAGGATTAAAGTTAGAAATAGGTTTATGAGAAGGTTAATTGATATTGTTAGCATTAGAAACAGGGTAATGGATTTAATCAGCTATAGAAATAGTGTTAGGGTTATGATTACTTACTTTACTTACTGCCTGTTAAGCAGAATGGCATGTAGGGAAGCAACAAACGACCTCCACTTCTGTCTGTCTTGGGCAAATGTCTGTACAGTGCTCCAGCTGTGGTTCAGGGTCTTCATTTCTGTTCTCACAGTTCACCTCCAGGTGTTCTTTGCCCGACTTCCCTGTTGTTTGCCTTGTGGGGTTCAGTGGAAAGACATTCTTGTGATGAAGTCTTGTTCTCTTCTGATGGTCTGCCCTATCCATCTCCATATTTTTCTCATAATGATGGTGTCCATGCTCTTTTGCTTGCATCTGGGGAGCAATTTCAGGTTGAAGATGGTTCAAGCAAGAAAAATGTTCAATTTTCTTCTCAGGTTACTTGGGTGAAAGGCTGACTGTTTGGTGATGCCACTTTTCATCATCTGTCAGCTTTTTTACCCATAGAAGAGTGTGGACAGAATGCAGCTCTGGTAAAGCCTCAGCTTGGTGTGGGTGCCGTACTGAGATGACCCCCACACATTGTTCAGCAACCAGAAGGCATTCTGAGCCTTGTTCAGTGCTGGGCAGAGGACTTCAAAGAAGTCTTTAATAGACAAGTACCAAAAACGAAGCCGACATCCAAAAAGCAGAGACAGACTTGGTTGTGAACACCGCCCCTCACACAAAGAAGAAACCGTCAGTGATTTAATTTTGCAGTAGAGTTGAGTGTCCTCAGCATAAAGGTGGTAGTTGATCCCGGCCTGTTTCAAAATTAGAGTAAGGGGTTCAATGAAGAGGTTGAAGAGAGAGAGAGAGAGAATTGAGCCCTGGGGGACACCCGGGAGACAGGGGTAGGATTAGAGAGACAGGGTATTTTTTTCATTTTCATTTTTTTATTGAGTTTATAAGTTGATACATAGAGAAGTACAAGCTAAACATTCCCCAACGCAAGGAATCAAACACCCACCTTACATAGGGCCGTCATTTTCGATAACAGACTCATAGTACATTTTGAATGCCAGTTTACATTGCATGTTATAAACTATAAACCTTAACAAACGTCCAGTTCTAGTTAGGATGCATACCTTAGCAGTACTAGTCCCGGGGTATGAGTTGACAAATTTCTGCGACTATTGACAATTCAGTTACTACAACAAGATTCCCCTGCCTATTACCACCATCGCATGGGGCTACACGGTTGTCTATTGGTCTGTATTAGGGGTAGACACCACTGCGCTGCTCTTACCACCTCCCACCTCAACCCTCTCAGAGACATCTGGGGTATCTTCCACCTTTTCCGTTGTGGAGAGGAGATATGATTTCAGGAGTCTCCATATGTGCCTTGGTCCGGAGGCCGACGGTAGGAATTCTGCATCGTTGAATGATTAGTCCTGCCAAGTGGTAAGATCATGCAGCCAGTCCTTGAATTTAGGGACACGACCCCATCCCCACCTCTTTAGCCTCAGAGAAAACTGATTTTAGAATGGGGACTAATTGTGTTATATATGTTTTATAAAAATGTGATTGGCAGCCCAACAGACCCCGGCATACAGCCAGATATCATTTGCATGATCGCCGCTGTGATCTCATCAACCTCCAATTCCGCTCCCATGAATTCCCTCTCCCTCAACCAAGCCAAGGCAGTATCTTCAAAGTAGGCACGGAGATCAAGTGGTTGTTGTTTATGTGTTTCTTTTACATTTTTATAATATGTCGTAAATATGTGTAGCTGACCAGAGAGGTTCCTGCATGTTTCGCCCTCTGAGTCCTGGAGTTCTGCTACATAAGTAGAGGATCTAGGTAGTCGGACATCTGCAATCACCTTCCCTGGATGATCTCCCTCCCCGTATTGACGCGCCACGTGGTATTTGCTATGGAATTTACTCTCCCGGTCAGCGGTTTCATTATATTATATAAATTTTTCCCTTAGTACTTTTTTTACGGAGCCTTCATCTTTTGTGTCACAGAGCTCCTGCTCTAATGTTTTAATATCTGCCTCTAATCGGCTTAGATAATTACGGATATCTTTTAAAATACCTCCTACTTTAGCAATACATGATCCCCTGATGGCGGTTTTGAATGCCTCCCATACGATAGTAAGACTATAGACAGAGTCCGTGTTGCATTTGAAAAAATCTTGAATCGCTTGCTCAATTTCAGATTTAAATACTGCATCCAGTAGGTGCAATGGATTTAGCCTCCACCTAACTTAACATGTGTATTTGTAAAGCGTACGTTCACCCGTAGGTATCTTGGCTCTGAATAACAGATGTTTATTGTTACCCAACTCAATGGTGCTCATTTTATCGACCTCAGAAGGATGAAAGGCTGAGTGGACCCCCAGGGATTTGAACCTGTGACCATGAGGTTGAACACAGGCCGCTGCAGTGGATGCAATAGTCCACTGAGCCACCAGACCTTGCATAAGGCGGTTGACTTCGTGGTGGTGATAGCACCAACTTCACCGCAGAATGGTCTGAATATGTCTTCGCTAAATGCGTCACCTTGTCCACCCAGTTTCCCATGCCTGTATATACGAACCAATAGTCCAATTGAGACCACGAGGAATGTACCACAGAATAATGTGTGCCTTCCTTGGCCACGGCGTGTAAGTATCGCCATGCATCTAGGAGATAATTGTCAGTTATCATACACGCTAAGTGTTTATGCATGGTGGTATAGTGGTGCACAGTTGAGTGGGACCAATCCAGTGTTGGGGATACTGTTGTGTTAAAGTCCCCTCCCCCGAGTAGATACATGAACCCACAGAAAGTATTTTACCCCATAGGGTAGGGGAAAAAAGGGGGTCATCAATATTGGGGCCGTAACAATTGGCGATGGTTACTTCCTTGGATGCCAGATGTCCCCACATTAGACAATTACGACCTTGGGGGTTTAGTAGGGTATCCCTTAATACAAATGGCGTGTATCTTTTAATAAGAATGGCTACACCCCTAGAGTATGTGGAGTAGGATGAGAAACAATGATGTGATGCCCATTTAGCAGCAAAACTAGGGTCAGTGGCCGGGTCTAGGGGAGTCTCTTGCAGTATAGCAATCTACACTTGGGTCCTATCTAGGTACCCCAGCACCTGTCTCTTTTTACGCGGGTTGTTCAGCCCCCGGACATTCCATGTTATGCCATGGAGGTTAGCCCGCATCGAGAAATCTGGTAGTGTACAAGCAACTAGAGACCATAGAACCAGGTATCATGGTTAGGGTATCTGAACAGTAGGTATGTATCGGATGATGTTGCCTATCTATAAATGGTGGACATTCTGCCAGGCAAATCCCCCCTCCCACCACCCACACCGACATCCCCAACTCGTCGGGCATCCATCCCCATCGCAACTTAAGATCAGCTGATAAATACATCAGCACATACAATACAGTAAAGGGCATCCGTGACTACGGATTTTGTAATGTATCCAGAGGTATAAGAGGGGGATCACCAGCGTGGGTAAAGCTAAGTGGCCCACGTGTCTTCGCCACCCCTCGATGCCCTCCCAACAACAGTCCTGCACTGGATGGCCAAGTGCTGCAGGGGGCAGAGGGGGGATGAGTGTCCGGGCTACAGTAGCTTTTTCGTCTCTGTCAGTCTAACTATTAGCAGTAGGGTTTTTTACCAATCGCATTAACACCAAGCATTTGGTTTAAGAAAGTGTGTCCCTTTGCTCTGGGCCGTGTATCCCTAATGTCTTCTGGCCCTCCATTCCCTTGCCATTATACACAATGTCAAACAAAGTTGACAAAGACTAGGTGATGTTTCCTTATCCAAATCCTACGGAGCAAATTAAATACCATAGTTAGTCCAGTTTGGATAGGGAAGAAGTGGATCTGGAGTTGGGTGAGGCGCCCACAGGTAATGAGCGCTGTATCTTCTTTAGGAAATCATCAATCTGTTGGGGGTTGTGGAGAACATACTGCTTTCCCTGGTGTGTGATCCGGAGTCGTGCAGGATATACCATAGCTTATTGTATGTTCAATGTTTGCAGCTTCTTTTTCACAGCGGTGAATTTTCTTCGCGCGTCTTGTACGTTTTGGGTAAAGTCAGGGTAAAATGTAAGGAAGGTGTTCTCATATTCTACTACCTTTTTTTCTCTTGCTAGGAGCAACAGTGTATCCCTATCGCACTCAGGAACCTGTGTGCTCTCTCGATGACAAGGTGCTGGGAAAAAGTGTCTGCTTCGAACAAGTCATGGACCGACTTTTCGATGAAGTCTTTCATGCAATCGGTGTTGAGTGCCTCTGCAAGTCCTAACACATGCATATTGTTTTGCCCGGAACGTGCCTCTAGGTCCTCGTCTTTAGCTGCAATGACTATCAGTAATCAATGCATCTGTCATAGCTGCTCCCTCCTGCTTATAGCCCCGTCCTCGAGCTCGGAGATTCTATTTTCTGCCTCTGTAATCCTATGATCATGCTTTTATATTTTGTGTACTATTGAGTCCATACGAGAGTTCATGGCATCCATTTTTGCATCAAAAGATGTGAGACTGTTTTTCATGGTAAGCAGTATGGTTTTCCAGTCCTCATCTTGGCCATCAGGTGCCTCCGACTCCAGATGGTCATCAGGTTGGGTCCGGGACGGGATGTACGACATTACAACGCATGCTTTTACATCGCATGCTTTTACAACGCGAGTTTTACAACACATACCATTACAACGCATAGTGCTTTGGGGCGCTGGATAGTGAATTATTTAATTTACTATTCCAACACCAGTCCCCGTGGATAGTAGGGAAGGTTTTGGATAGTAAATTAAATATATTCCCTATCCTAGAGCGCCCCCCAGCGCAATGCGTTGTAATGGTTTGCGTTGTAAAAGTTGCGATGTAAAAGCATTGCGTATTAAAAGTTGCATTGTAAGTGATGTTTCCCTCCGGGACGTTTTGCGTGCCTCAAATGGGATCTTGGTTTGTTTCCCACCCGCTCTGCCCATTATGATTAGGAAGGGAGACAGGTCTCTTGCACGAGAGAGGTAGTATGAATATTTGTTGAGGCAGGAGGATCGGGAGGGAGCTTGCTGGGCAGTGCTATTTATCAGGAGGTGGCCTTAGTTAGTGCGATGCAGGGGCTATTGTAGAATACCTGCTTTGGGATGGTCAGGTCTCCATGTGTGGTTTGGTGAGCAGTACTGTGTAAGCGTAAATAGTGGGCGGGCCTCTTAAACATCTTGTTAACTAGTATCTGTACCTTTTGTCTGTGGTAAGTAACTGGTATGCGACAAGCGTTTATGATGGGGGGAGTGGGGGAGGGGCACAGGCTCTCCATTTTACCCCTGTCTCGTTGTCAACAAATAAGGGAGGTCCACTCTGTATCCCTGGTCAGCAGGCAATGGGTTTGAGATCCTCTTTGAGCCAGAGGGGGACCCTGGCCTCCGATTATGTCTTCTACTACAACTGGATCTCAGGTTCTGCTCAGGTGCGGCTAAGTAAGAGGCCGGGCGCGCTCGCTGGTCGCCCACCTCATGCAAGGCACTGTGTCCACGGCAGCCGGTCCAACCCTGCACCTCGAATGTTCCCACCAGGGACCCCCCGCCGACCTCCTCACCGTTGTGGCCGTTGCTGGGATGTCGTCCCCGCTGCTCTCAGGGGCACGTGCTCCTCCCAACAGCCTCCGGAGATGCAATGCTGTTCCAAGCCCAGATTTTTTTCTTTCCCTCTATCTGCAAGGGGCACGTTTCAGGTCTGTGGCAACGTTTTATAAGATGGAGGGGAGTGGGGGAGCTGCCACGTGGTACGCAAGCCACCAGGATCCTCTCTGTCCTCCAGATCAACAGGTTAGGGATGCGGGGTCTTCTGTTGTCGAAGCGGGCTGTGAGGGGTCTGTGGCCCCTGAGTGTTGCTTTTTTTGGCACTCGGACAGTTGGAGTTCTTCGTTCGTGGCCAAGTGAGAGGCTAGACGCACATAATGGCTGCTCTTATGAGGCGCGTCAGTCCTGGGAGCGGGTCTGGCCTTCTGCCCCGAATGATCCCACCGGGGCACCCCAACAGACTCCTCACCATCGCAGTCGATGTTTGGTGTAGCCTTAACGCCTCCGGGAGATAGGCGCCCTCTGTGGCTCTCTGGGAATGCGGCAGCGTTTCTCTCTGGTGCGGCCTGCCTGCCAGATACATGACGTGGTCTTGGTGCCAGTGCTACACCGGCGTCGCGTCCACGGCTTACTGCTGCTGCTGCTGCTGCCGCCGCCTCAAATGTTGCACTTTCTCAGCTTCACATGGAGCGATTTTGTCCAGAAAAGGTTGAGCACTCTGGTCTTGATTTCTACTGCTCAGGCGTGAACAGACGATGAAGTATGTTTTAGATGTATATTTTGTGCCCGGATGGCACGAGCCTCAATGGTGTGCCGCCATCTTGGTCGCACGCCACCTAGCTCCCCCCAGAGAGACAGGAGTTGATTTTTATTTGTTGAGTTCGGTGCTGGAGGTAGGAAGTGAACCAGTTAAGGACCATTTCATTAAGGCCAGCTCAGACTTTGGGAGATTCCAATAAGGATGAGTGATTGACTATATCGAGTGCTGCTGAGAGATCAAGGAGGATAAGAAGGCAAGCCCCTCCATTATCTAGGGAGCAGTGAATGTCATCAGCAATGTTCAGCATGGCGGTTGCTGTACTACAGCCTTTCCTGAAACCAGACTGAAAGGAGTCAAATACGTTGTAATTGCCTATGTGGTTGTCGAGTTGAAGTAAAGCACATTTCTCCAAGGTTTTTGCTAGAAGTGGGAGGTTGAAGATGGGACGGAGGTTGTTTGGATCATTAGGGTCAGCATTAAAGTTTTTAAGAATGAGAGTGATTTGCCCTAGTTGGAGGGAGTCGGGGACGCACCCAGTGGCAAAAGAGATGTTAATGATTTTTGTCCAAAAAGGGGCAATGATGTGGTTAAGGTTATGAACTAGTTTAGAGGGGAGGGGTTCTTTGGTGTGCGAGGTAGAACTTAATTTAGCGATGATAATAAAGACTTCGAGCTAAGTTATACGATTGAAATTAGACCATGAGGCGTTATTTTTCAATTGTAAGTTGGAAAGGATGTCTCCAGAAATAGTTGGAGGATTAGGAGGGATGGAAGATGTAGAAAAAGGAGGGACGTCAACTGACATTAAGGGGCTAGGCAGGGCCAAAATTTGAGGGAAGGATTGATCGATTTTAGCAATTTTTTCAGAGAAGAAGTTGGCAATTTCTTCACATCTTTCGATTGAGGCCATCATTTCTGGAGGGACCAATGACGTTTGTTTTCTGACAATGTTAAAGAGTTCTCTGGGCCGATTTTTGGCATGATCAATTTGGGCACGAAAGAATAATGCTTGTTAATTGAAAATTAGATTTTTATATGTTGATCTTACAGATCTGTGGAGGGCAAGATGAGAGGGCAAGGGGTGTTTTCTCCAAGTTCTTTCTGCTAGTCTAAGTTGTCGTCTTTAATTATTGAGTTCAGAATTGAACCAAGATTTGGATTGTGTCGTTCTTTGTTATTTTAGTTTAAGCGGTGCAACTTTGTCTAGGACATCATAAATGGCCGTATTGAAATGTTCAGTAAGCTCATTAGCATTTTGGGAGTGAGGGAGGAGTTGAAGTTGAGCTTGCAATTTAGACTCGAGTTCACTGGGGGGACTTGTTTGAGATTTCGGCTCAACATCTTGGGTTTGTTAATAACTACTGGGGGAAGTATGGCGCTGGTTGAGATGTTGAACAGAATGAGATGGTGATCAGACCAGTCGATGGGGATGATGTTGGTGAGGGAGACCAATTCAGTGCTAGATATGCTTGCATCAAGTTGGCCCCCTTGATATGGGTATGTTTGTTGCATAGTTGCTTAAGGTCAATGAGGCGCCTAACAGTGGGGTCAGCTGCATTATTCCAGTGGATGTTAAAGTCTCCTAGAAACAGATTTTTCGAGGCAGGAAGGGAAAAGTGTGTGAGAAAGTCAGATAATTTGTCAGCAAAGGGAGGGGCTCACTGGGAGGATGGTAGATGTTATGCAGTGTGATCGGAGGAGAGCCTTTGACAGTGAGTTCTATGCCAAGTTATTCAATGATCGAGTGATTAGTGTTCTTCGGAAGGAAAAGTTGAAACTCCGATGTATGGATTATGGCTAGGCCACCCCCTATTCTGTCCGGTCTGTCATGTCTAATAATGGAGTAGCCGGGAGGGGGGTGAGCAGGTCAAGGATGGCCATTGTGTGGTCGTTGAGCCATGTTTCTGTGAGGAAGGCAATGTCAATAACCTCACTGAGGATGGTTTCTGAGATTTCCGTACCATGTAAAGCTACGGATCTGAAATGAACAAGAATGCATGAAAGGGGGTTCGGGTTATAATTTGTGGGTTTGAGGGTGTGGGGATAGAGGTAAGTTGTGCTGTAAGTCTAGGAGAGATGAGGATAGAAGGTACTCGGTTAACACCAACAATTACTGGGATGTTGGAGTAGAGGAGGAGCTCCATCATCTGAGACTTCGGGCAATAGGATTTGCTCAGGTCAAGGTCTGCAGTGGATAGGGAGCAAACAGGGTTATTCGTGGCAGGTTTAAGGGTGAGGATGGAGGTGAGAGGTGCAGAAGGTGTAGGAGGGATGGGGGTGGAAGGGACTTGGTTAACGCCCAGTATTACTGGGATGCTGGAGTAAGGGAGGTGATCTGTCACCTGAGACTTAGGGTGATAGGGTTTGCTCAAGTCAATAAGGTCAGCAGTAGATAGGGAGTGAAAAGCGTGGTAAGGCCTGTGAGCTCGTCTGCAGAGGAGAATGTTCGGGCATGGGGAGGAAAGTCTAGAGAACTAGAGGGAGAGGTGTCAGAGATGAGGGGGCAAGCCTAGTAGTTAAGGATAGAGAGATCCCCTACAAGCCGCGTTAATGCTGTGGCAATCAAATTAAGTTTGCGTAATAGACTGTTCAATGTATGAGCAATAACGTCGGGGGAGGACCACAGAGCAGGAGGCAGTGGAAGAAGGGGGTCAAAATTAGCTGGGGAGGGAAATTCAACAAGAGAAGGGTGAACAGAGATGGGCGAGGGTGTCCAAACAGTAGGCACGTGGTTGATGAGGTTCGGACAAGTGTTAAATCGATGCTGTGTGATGTGCTTTGAGTCCGTCAAACGATCAGGGGATGAGAAGGGTGAGTGAGAGAGACAGTTACAGGAATGAACCACCACTTGTCACTTGGAAAGGATTTCATTAGATGTCGGGTCTTTCGCCTTAGAGGAGAGTGTAGTAGGGGTCCCAAGGGGGGGCAAGTGAGTAGGAGGAGAGTTAGGGGGAGAACCTGGAAAGGTGGTTGGGCTGGGAGGAGAGCGATCATTGGTAACAGTAGGTGAGGGGTCAAATGATCTTGGTAGAGAGGGGGAGGGAGTTCCTCCACTGAGGAGCGGGGCCCGTCAGAGGTTAAGGAGGAGGCAGGGGAAGTGACCGATCGGGGCGAGAGGGGGAAATTCTGAGGGGGCAAGGCAGTTGGATAGCTGAGGGATTTTGACTCATTTGAGAGAGGAGATAGGCCATGGTACTGAATTTGCTGTCGAAAATGTTGAGGTGAAGTTCAGATGCTTGAATAAGAATGTTACCACTTCTGAATATGGATATATGAATTTCCCCATTGAAACAGAGGAAGGGGGTAGTCAACAATTTAATTCCATATATTATTTTGGTAGATTTGGTGATAGGACGGAATGTGTTTTTCCCTTTAGTAGGGCATTTGGTGTGGAAAATAAAGCCTGTTTTCATAGGACAAAACAGGCTGTGGTAGGTATCAGCGATTAACGTTTCAGGGAGAAGTTTAAGTAATTTGTGTTTAAAAATTTTCTTTGCATTCTTTGAAATATTAGATGGATATAAGATGCTCCACGAGTTAGAGCCATGTCTAGCAAGAGCAGGATCCAGGGGATTTTGTGAGGGGTTAGGAAAAGACATGGTAAAAAACAAGATAAGAAAGGAGGCTGCAAGGAAAAGGAGGGAAGATTAGAAAAACGCTGTATAGGGAGAATTCAGGTTAGATAAAAAAGTTTGAAATGGAGAGTGTCCACACAGAGTAATGGAAACAGGTAATGTCAGCATACTAAAATTCGAGATGGAGGGCAGCCACACAGAATGATGGCGAAAACAGGTAATGTCAAAAATACTTAAATCAAATAAAAACATCAAATATACAAAAAGTAGAGCATCCACACAGAGTAATAGAAACACAAGAAAATGACAAAATACTAGAAAGCCACAGAAAAACATCAAATATCATGAACAAGAATATCAAAAATTTGAAATGGAGAGTGTCCACACAGCGTACTGGGAAACAGCTAATGTCAGAAAATTTGAAACATCTACTACCAGAGGGAACAAATATAAGGAGTGGATTAAATTGGGAAACCTCTCAGAGGTCGCCGTAGACAGAGCTGATTGAAGAGAATTGAAGGGATTTTTTTTATCCCAAGAGTCACCAAGGCAGACCTACCTCAATTTCAGCAAAAACTCAGAGCTATGAGGTTGAGTGAGGGATGCGAGTCGCCATCTTGAGAAACCTTGATGGTAGAGAGGGCAAGAGGCACACAAAATGAAGGGGAGGCAAAAAGTAAGGGGCCCAATGCTGAGATCAGGCGCCACACAGAAGGGGGGGGGGATCCCAGAAGAACAAAGCAACAAGGGGGTCAGGACCAACCAAGAGCAAGTGAGAACCCAGCAGGAGAGACCAGGGCTCGAGGCAGCCGCAATTGGGCAGTCATGCTCCCATCTGCTGGAGTAGGGTTGAGAGTAGCAACAACGGTTAGGCAGTCGCATTGGAAGGGGGGCAAAACATGATCGTTCTCGGGGGAAGCACAGAAGAATGGCTCCAGAGTCGGGTGGAAGAAGTAAAGACCAAGGGAAAGAAACTGCATGAAATGGAGTAGCGCCGCAGATACAAAAGCGGGCTGACACTCCGGCCGAAGGTGGGGCTCCAGAATTACCCTGGGGCCGTGCCAGCACCAACAGAGACCTTCAGGCAGTAGTGCAGCAAAGGCACCAGGCACAGTATCTACACTACGAGAGGCTCAAAAACAGCCACTGTGAGGGGGCGTGGCCTGCAGCCAATGGCGATGGCCGTACACTAGGGAGCTGCTGTAGCAGGGACATAAACTTCCCCTACCATCCAGCATAATCCGTCCATTTGAAGGGCATCTTCTGTCTTCTGATGCTGCAGAGAAGCGGTGGGCAGCTTATCTGACCCATGTCAGATCCACTCAAGAGTACAGTCTTGTGGGTGATCGGAGGCCTGGACCCGCGCTGTGTGGTCTGAAAATGGCACCTGTCACAGCCTAACATGGCCGTTGTCACCTGGGGCTAGCGGTGCAGTGTGTATGAAGGCTGCGGGTGACAGCTGTGAGACACTTCAGGTCCCTGGAGGATCGTACCCGCTGTGAAGTGTGTCCTGTAGTGCGGTGGTTCCCCCACTTGGACGCTGCGGACCTACGGCAGACGGTGGAGGCAGCGAGACAGGCCGGACCCCCAGAGGTGGCTGACATCCGGAATACCGTGGCCAGGCCCGCTGAGTGGGTACTGCGACAGCTCTCGGCGGCACCCGGGGGCGCGAGTGGCGGGCTGCGGTATAGCAGGTACTAGGAGATGGACTGAAAGGCCCGGGCGGGTGAAGTCTGTGGGGCCTGGGCCTGGGTGCATGTGGACTGCGAGGCGGTACCCAGGCTGGCGAGAAGCATTTAGGGGCCCCGTCACAGTGAGTGACATTGGTGGCATGGTGGCTTTGGGGCTCTCGCAGAAGTGAGGAGGCACCATAGGGATGAGGCTGCAGTTGTGACATTGGTGGCGGGTGAGGTGGCGGCCGCCGCGACAAAATGGTGGACACTGGAGCCCGGTGCCTGCAGTGAGTGGGGCTTGTGGTTCTGCCCTAACTGGTGGCACAAATGAGGCGCGGCAGTGCCTGGGGGTCAGCGATCCGGCAGCTTGGACTTTTTGGATTGGGGCAGCCTTCCCCCAGAGGGGCATCCATTCATTCGCAGAGAGCAAGAGGCATCAAAGGGGGTGCACAGAGAGAGCCCGGGGGCACCCAGCGGCAGACTGCATCGACAGGGGTGGTGGTCGCGAGGCTATGGGCCGTAACAGGGCAAAGACGCAGGGCCAGACTAACTACATCGACAAATACACCGTCAATATGGAACGGGAGGACAATCCACCAGGGAGGAGCCAGAGAAGGTAGATGACAACCAGTGGGCCTGACCCATCACTTAAAGACATCATGTCAGCCATCATGGACATGCGCGGTGCCATTAAAGAGATGAGAGGTACCATGGAGCCCAAGCTCGACTCCGTGACAGAAGAAGTCAACCTACTGCGCGCGGACTTGGGGAAGATGTCCTGTAAGGTAGCGGAGGCTGAAAGCGGCATTGGCAGTTTGCAGTCTAAGACAAAGAGGTTGGAGGAACAAGTAGCCGCACTCACTAAAGGCCAGGCAGACATGGCCGCTCGCCTGGATGATCAGAAGGGCCGGCCTCGCCGAAATAATGTCCGCATCGTGGGAGTTCCGGAGGGCATGGAGGGCTCGTCAACAGACTGGTTCATGGAGGACTTAATACTCAACCACCTCAAGCCAAAGCGCCTCTCTAATATCTTCTCGGTGGAGAGATCTCATTGGGCACTGGGAGGGAGACCCAAGCCGGGAGCCCCACCGCACACCATCATCGGCCGCATCCTAAACTACAGAGATCGGTACGCAATCCTGCAGGCATCAAGGGTCTCCGGGCACCTGCACCTGGTTAACGCCACAATTAGTTTCTTTCCTGATTTTACGCTAAGTGTACAGCACCTGCGGAGATCGTTTGAAGGGGTCAAGAGGACCCTAAGAGATCAAGGAATAAAATATATGATGCTGTACCCGACCAGCCTCAAGATCCTAGATGGCAACAAGGCTTTCTTCTTCTACACGCCATCCGAGGCGAGTGACTGGATGGAGGGGTGGCGGACTGTGGGCCGCCAGAGTGGCTCGAGAAGCTCTGCCAGGCCAGGAGACCCAAAGCATGAACGGTCTGTCACAAATGTAAATGTATTTGAGCTTGTAAAGCACACTGCTACCCGTCTGTAGGTTTCCTGGTGCTGTATAACTCTTGGGAACCCGTCCTGGCTTTCCCTGTGGGATGGTCCCTGCTGGGAGTCCCCAAGGTGGAGCCAGGCATCCCCGGAATTGATGGGGCTAATCAGTTGCTGAGTGGAACCCCTGATTAGAGTAAGCACCGAAGCAAGAATTATCGAGTCCGCTGACCCAAGTCTACAACCCTGCCGCATCGGGAATTGAACCCTGGTCCCGGGCGGACTTCTGCTCCCGGGTCTGCCGCCTCTAACCAGTGAGCTACACTACTCCACAAGAATCCCAGCAGCTCGAGCAGACATCCCACAAGTGACTGTGGTGGTAACGTTAACCTGGGGCATTGTGGGAGAACGCGGCAGAGAGGGTGGCATGCCTCATAGGTCTTGGTGTGTCTTGGGCTTCAAGGCCCATAGGAATCAATGGGCAATACTGATTCGGTATTTACAGAATCTCCCCCCTTCATATTTACCGACTCTTAAATACCGAATCGGTAAAATTCGGTATTTAAGAGTCGGTAAATATGAATTACCTACATCTGGCCCCAAGTATCATAGGGTGTAGTAGGTATAAGATGTAGGTTCGAGAGAGGCAGATGGCACGGTTAACAGGGGGATATCAACCGATTTGGTAATCCCAAATCCAGGCGCTACAGGTACGAGCTCCTACTTGGCGGCCATCTTGATGATAGCTTTAGGACTCTGCACTTTAGCACTGCTAACCAGTGCTAAAGTGCTGGTACTCTCCCCCCTAAACATGGTAACATCGATTTATCCATGAAGGTGTGATAACCTGCACTCCTGAGTGTACGCCTTCTCTCGGAATGTTAATCAGCTGTAATCAAATATATTTTGGTGCTGTCCCAAATCCTGACTGACCCCAGTCAGGTGAAAAATGATGCAAAAAAAAAACAAAACAGAACCTGTTTGTTGAGACACACTATTCACTGGCCCTATATGGTGCTACAGCTATTTCCTATTCAGTGTTTTAACAAATACAACCAACATTTTTAACATTAATTGCTCCATATGTTAACACAAAATTTTCAAAAACATCAAATTGTGCACTGTCAAAAATCAAATGATTTGAAATTCTTCATTTCTTGACTTTAATTCCTCTGAATCCATGAAAGTTCACAGAATTTCACAAGACGCAATCCATTAGTTATAATGTTGCAGAATCCCTGGCATATTCAACACACAATGCATTTCGGTATTAACCTTTATCAGGGGAATGCTGTAAGTAACAGAAACATTTGCTTGTAATTCAAGATATAACATTGATTATTTCATCGATTTATCCCCCATTTGGCATATTTAACTTTCTTATAAGTCCCTAGTGAAGTGGTACCCCTTGTACCAACGGCCTGTAAATTAAATGCTACTACTGGTCCTGTAGCACTGATTATGCCACCCACTAAAGTAGCCCTTTAACCATGTCTCAGGCCAGTGTCTGTCACTCCAGAGCCTGTGTGTGCAGTCTACACTGCCATGTAAATGTGGCAAAACAACTCCTTTGTCAAGCCCAAACCTTCCCTTTTTATACATATAAGTCAACCCTAATGTAGGCCAAGTATAACCCACTAGCAGAGTGCAGTGAATTTAAGAGGCAGGACATTTACTTTTATGGATGGCAGTCCACTGACTTTCTAGTGAACTGCTCCCTTCACTGCACAGTTCTGCCTGGTAGCTGCCGCTGCCCCCATTGCTGCTGCTGACCCTCTGGTCAGGAGTTTGAGGCCCTCCTCAACCCGCAGACTCCTGCCTGTGCCTCATCCCTGGTGGTCTAGTGGTAGGGCATCACTGCTCTGCTGCTTGACTGCCCTTCTGTCTCTTTTGTGCTTTTCTCTGCCTGTTTTACTTTTTCTCCTGTTTCTGCCTTTTTTTGCTTTTCTTTCCTTTTCCTATGTTTTTGACTTCTTTTTCACCCTTGCCTGTGCGATCCCCACAGCCCACCACCCTCCAATGACCCTTCCTGCTCTCCCCATTTACCCGCCTCCCAGTTGTCCAGCCGCCTCTTCAGCACTACTTAATGGTATGCCAAAGGAAAGCTCATCTACACCCGCGTCCAGTGCCAGGGACCCTGCTTCTCTGACTATGACACCAGCACCCTCCTCACACTCAAGTCAGAATGCCATGCCGCTGCCACCTCCTGCCACCCAGCCAACCAACAGCACACCCGACCTGCTCAACTGCATCCTCCTCAACCACACGCTCCCTCCACAAACACGCCACAGAAATCTGGGACCTCCTCCATGCCTCCTCTCCTCTCCTCTCCTGACTTCACCTTCTTCACAGAAACCTGGACCAACCCCTATTCTAGACAGGACATCACCACCGCCATCCCTGAGGTCTACAAAATCACCTGAAAAGACTGCACCGACTGACCAGGAGGAAGCATCACCATATTCCTCAAGACCGCCGTCCAACTGACCACTCACTCGAATAACAACCATGGAACACCTCCTCTTCCAGATACAGACCAACCCAACCACCACCCTCCACGGCACCCTCGTCTACAGGCCCCCAGGCCCCTGCTCGTCCTTCACCTATGCCATCATAGACCTCATCACACCCTAGGCTCTCGCATCCACCGATTGCATTCTACTCGGAGACTTCAACTTCCATCTGGACAATCCCAGTGACCAGTACACCGCTTCCCTACTGGAGAACCTTACCAACATCAGCCTCAAGCAGCTAGTCACCGCACCGACCCATACAGCCAGACACACACTCAACCCCGTCTTCTCTGCCACACCACAAACTCCTCTGGACTGACCACCACTGCATGTACTTCACCATCGGCACTCCCACTGTTCACCACTGCCCTCACCATTCCCCCTGTCGTAGCTAGACCAAGGCAACTTTCACCAATGGGTCTCCTACTGTGCCCCTCAAGAAGATACCAGGCAAGCAACTCTCCAGGAAAGCAAGCTGGTTCACACCCACCCTCCACAAGTCCAGACGCACTGCAGACTACTCGAATAGAGATGAAGGAACTACAAAACCCCGGAAACCCATGCAACCATCAAAACTGCCATCAACGCACACCACCTTCTCCTCAAAACCAGAAAGAAAACAGCCCTCCAAAACAGAATCAATGCTAATGCACAACTACAAAGAACTCTTCGCCATCAGCAAGGAGTTGCCAGGCTCAACAGTGAGACCCCAGATGTCCCACCCTCCCAAGATCTCTGCAACAAACTTGGCACCTTCTTTTACCACAAGATCAGGCAGATCTACAACAGCTTCGACACGAAGACCCTGCCACAACACCCATCACCACTGCACGCAACCACACCACACCCCAACAGATCGTGCTCAACTGGACTCTGCACAACACATACGACACACGCAAGACCATGAAGAGCATCCACTCCAGAGCCCCATCGGAACCTTGCCCATATTAGATCTTCAATAGACCAGCCGCCTCCATCATCCCAGAGCTTTTCTGCACCATCAACTGCTCCATCGAAACTGCTACCTAGCTTCCTCGATAACTGAAAACATGCAGAGATCAACCCCTTGCTGAAGAAGCTGTCCGCCGGCCTGACAGACTTTTAGAAGTTCAGACCTATCTCCCTCCTCCCCTTCCCAGCCAAGGTCATTGAAAAGGTTATCAACACCCAACTCTCCGAGTTCATTGAAGAAGAGAACCTTATCCGCGACACCTCCCAATCTGGCTTCCAAAGCATCCATAGCACTGAGACCTCACTCCTCACTGCCACCAATGACATTCGCTCCCTCCTCGACCGGGGGCAAAACCACAGCCCTGATCCTACCGGACCATTCAGCCACCTTCCACACCGTCTCCCACTGCACCCTAATCATGGGACTCCACGATGCCGGCACCCACGACAAGACACTGGACTGAATCCACTCCTTCCTTACCGGCCAAACACAGCGAGTCTGACTACCCCTGTTCCTCTCAGAACCTACGAGATCCGCTACAGAGTGCCCCAGGGCTCTTCCCTGAGGCCCACCCTCTTCAACGTCTACATGGCCCTTCTCGCAGCCTTCATCAGAAACTATGGACTCTACATCGTCTCCTATGCCAACGACACCCAGCTGATCCTCTCCCTCACCAATGAAACCACAGCTGCCAGAATGAACTTTCACAGTGGAATGAAGGCCATTGCCACCTTGATTAAAGACAGCTGACTCAAGCTCAACTTGGACAAGACCGAAGTACCCATCCTGGGACCCGCCCACTCAGCCTGGAATGACTCCTGGTGGCCCACCGCACTGGGAACCCCTCCCACCCGTATGGACCACGCATGCAGCCTCGGCATCATACTGGACTCCTTGCTCACAATGAACCACCAAATCAACTCTGTATCCTCATCCTGCTTCAGCACACTCCGCCTGCTTCGCAAGTCATTCAGATAGATCCCCACAGAATCCAGAAAGACAATCACCAACGCACACATCACCAGCAGACTTGACTACAGTAACACACTCTATGCCAGCGTAATTCCAGAAACAACTCAAGAAACTATAGAATGTCCAAAACGCCACAGCCAGACTGGTCCTCAACATGCCCTGTCGCAGCCACATAGCCTAACATCTCCCACAACTCCACTGGCAGCCAATCAACAAGGTAAACACCTTCAAGCTCCTCACACATGCCTACAAAGCTCCCCAAACGTATGATTAGTATTTCTGAACGACTGCCTTGCATTCCACGTACCAGCCAGACAACTTATTTCCGCCCAACTTGCCCTGCCCACCATCCCATTGATTTACAAGACCAGAACTGGAGAAAGATCCTTCTCCTACCTCGCCACCAAAACCTGGAACACCCTGCCCCTCCACCTCAGGCAATCCCTGTCGCTGACCCCATTCAGCAGGACCTAAAGACCTGGCTCTTTGACTAAACTTTCACGCCCAGACAGATTAGCAACTTCCATGTTCCCCCTCACCCAGGCCTTGAGACCCTCACAGGTGAGTATCTGCGCTATACAAACTCCTGATTGAATGATCAATTGATTGACGTTTTTCATGTCTTGATAGTGAAAAACTCCAAAAGTAATTTTTCACTATAGCAAGTCCCATCTCTCCCATTGATTATCATTACCTTAATACAGTTTATAAGTGTAATTTCCGATTCGGAAGAGATAAGACCCCCAAGTCTGGTGTCTCTGGAATCACAATTTAAAATCACAACCTATGCTGAAGTCGGTTTTTAATTTGCAATTCTGAAAGTGCCACTTATAGAAAGCTGGCATTTTCTTACTTTAGCTATTTGGTACCTGCAGCCCGTCTGGGTTGGGTATTCCCTCTACACAGTCACACACAAAGGGAGCCTAGGCATGACTTGATGGGTCATCCTGGGAGATGGGAGGGAGGAGCTGGGCACGGGCTAACTCTTACTCCTGAATAGGCTGTGTCTTATCCACACATACCTGCATGCCCCCTGTAGTGAGTCTGGAGCCAGGGCAGTAAGGGAGGACCTATGTGCACTTCAAAGACCCTTCTCTGAAGTCTCCCCATTTCAAATACACAAATGGGTACAAGAGCCGGACTTTTGACACCAAGACATGAGTACACTTCTTGACCTGGGACCACTCAGCCAGGAAGAAGAACTGTTGGGGTGCTGAGAGGCTGCCACTCTGCTGCTTTTCTAGACTGCTGCTTTGCTGGATTCCTGCCTTGGTGTGCTGCCCTGCTATCTCCTGTTTCGCTGCCTGGGTGAGAAGGACTGGACCTGCATCACGTGAACCCAGAGTGAACCCTGATTGGCTTGCCTCCTGCTTGAAGTCTCAGGGACATAGGAGACTTCCGACCCATTGTGTTGCTGCACCTGGACTTTGATATCTGTGTGTCTACCCTGCCAAGTGGTGCCACCCCAGTCCTGGACCCTTGGAAGTGAGGCCCAATGAACTTGCTTCAGCCAACGCAACTCATCCTCTCAGGAACCGGTGCATCAACACTGTTGCATGAATAAGAACTGGCACATTGACACAGTTACTTGGATCAAACCTAGCACATCGCATTTAGAACCAGTATGTCACACTCTGAATCGACACATTCTCTGCTGCAGGAGCAGTAGCAGTGCAGCACATCACAATTGAAATAAGCGCATCTCACTCGGAACCGACGCATTGCCACTGTTGCTGGATATAATCGATGCATCTCCTCCACTGTGTGGCTCAGCATGGACACATCGCTTTGGCTGCACCCTGCATCTTCTATGACGGTGACTTAACCCGGATCAAGGTACTTTCTTCAACTGGCCTAACTGGGTCCCTGTATCCGACCGGCGCTTCATCACGGTCGGCCTGAACTGTTGACTGTGTCCCAGTCTAGGGTGATCTGCTTACTGCTTCTAAGTGCTATTTTACAGTTTATTCTTTAAAAATGAATATCTCAATTTCTACTTATTGGATCTTTGTCATTGTGGTCTTCTTTTATTCAGAAGATTAAGCTCTATATTTCCAACCTGGTGGTGTGGAGTCTTTATGTGGTGTTATTATTCCATTGTGTTACTGTTTGAAGTGGTTTGCAAATACTTTACACATTGCCTCTTAAGTTAAGCCTGACTGCGCATTACCAGAGGGTGAGCACAAGTTATGTGTTTGTGAGTTACACTGACTAGGATTGGTGTTCCTGCTTGAACTGGGTGCATACCTCTGCCAACCAGAAACCCAATTCCTAACAGTATCACATATCCAATACAGGCCATGTTGCAGCCACGGCTTGTGCAGGGCGTTACACCGGGCGGTGACATCAGGCAGAGGAGGGGCAGGGTGGGGGTTTGTAAAATGCGGGATATGGACGATGTCAGGTAAGTACCGGAAAAAAAAACGAATTTCGCTACCCGCGCTGCATCGCCAAATGTGATACAGCGCGCGCAACGAAATTCGTTTTTTTTTTTCGGTACTTACCTGACATCGTCCATATCCCGCATTTTACAACCCCCCCCCCACCCTGCCCCACCTCTGCCTGACATCACCGCCCTGTGTAACGCCCTGCACGAGCAGTGGCTGCCATGTAGGGTATAACCCCTTACAGAAAATGCAAAAACGTGGATAGGAACAGCTAGAAAAGGCAGGGTATTACCCCAAAAAAGTAGTTATTCTGGATACAAAGCGTGCTACTAGGTAAAGAGTCCAAAAATGGACAGGGACATAGTGCATAATGGAGGCCCCCTTGACTCAAAGGTATAGAGAATGAGCATACAAACATGATATCTGTACATGTTAAGAGGCCTTCTAACAGGTAATATGTTTTTGCCGACACATATCCATTTTATCCCATAAGGATTGCAAAGTCTAGTTACGATATGTTAGGTTATCAATTTTTTTTCTATGGAGTAGACACATGGCCTCTAGTAATGGTCTAAGATATGTTGTGCAAATAGTAAGATAGTTTTAACGTGGATTATCAAAAAGTGGTACAGCAGTATGGCAAAATTAAGAGTTTATGTGTCAGCGACTGACCTGTCTATAAAGCCGTTCATGGCTGAAGGCTAGGTTTGAATCGATAGGTTGCATTTTTCAGAATGATGTCAAAAATCTGAGTTTACCTTGACATGAAGTCACACAGCCCTCAATGGAAGGAGGCAAGGATTGTGGTGGTGGATGTAAAATACTGAGATATTGATATATTTCAATTAAGAAACATGGGGCCAGATGTGTGAACACATTTTCCCATAGACACAGAATGGGTAAAATTGTTTGATACAACTGGCCCATAATCCATTATGCTTAAATGTCATTCAATTTCCATCCGTTGGGCAATTACCAATGGGAGTGATTGTCTTCTAGTAATCTACAAAAAGTATAACTACCCTAAATGCTAATATCATTTCAAAATGGTAAACCCATATTACTATCTGTATCTAGCTACTATCACAGAGTAATAATGACTGTGGTTGATACATTCTCTGTGGGGAGTCTATTCTTTTCCATATATCTTACAACATATCTTAGCTGTATTGCAGTATAGGTACAGAGAAAATCGATTTTACCTCATGATGATCAAGTACCTTTAGTTGTGCTATATCAAAATGTGTGCTGCTACAGGGTGAGTGCTGCATGTCATCACCAATTTCTCAATTAGCTTGAGAAGCACTAATGCTGCAGAGTTAAATGCATTTTATTGTTTATGTTATATAGAATTGTAGGAATTGCCATTGTGAAACATTCTGTGGCAGGCATGTTTTGTTTGAAAAATGTAATAAATAAAATATATTGTCACCTCCTTCCTCGTCCGAGTTCTTACTTACCGAGATTTAGTCTTTCATTATCTATTTCCCATTATACTTTAAAACTGTTTTCTTGTGCTGTGATACCATACGCAATCCATTTAATAAACATCACTTTCTCCCCATCTAGTTCCTTTTTTGTTCCCATTTCGCCACTTGCTTTTGGTTTTGAGACTGCGCTGTGCTACAATACCAGAGGGTGAGCACAAGTTATGTGTTTGTGAGTTACACTGACTAGGATTGCTGTTCCTGCTTGAACTGGGTGCATACCTCTGCCAACCAGAAACCCAATTCCTAGCAGTATCACATATCCAATACAGGCCATGTGGCAGCCACGGCTCGTGCAGGGCATTACACCGGGCGGTGACGTCAGGCAGAGGAGGGGCGGGGCGGGGGTTGTAAAATGCGGGATATGGACGATGCCAGGTAAGTACCGGAAAAAACAAAACGAATTTCGCTACCCACGCTGCATCGCCAAATGTCATGCAGTGCGCGCAACGAAATTAGTTTTTCTTTTTCTGGTACTTACCTGACATCGTCCATATCTCGCATTTTACAACCCCCCACCCTGCCCCTCCTCTGCCTGACGTCACCGCCCGGTGTAACGCCCTGCACGAGCCGTGGCTGCCATGTAGGGTATAACCCCTTACAGAAAATGCAAAAACGTGTATAGGAACAGCTAGAAAAGGCATGGTATTACCCCAAAAAAGTAGTTATTCTGGATACAAAGCGTGCTACTAGGTAAAGAGTCCAAAAATGGACAGGGACATAGTGCATAATGGAGGCCCCCTTGACTCAAAGGTATAGAGAATGGGCATACAAACATGATATCTGTACATGTTAAGAGGCCTTCTAACAGGTAATATGTTTTTGCCGACACATATCCATTTTATCCCATAAGGATTGCAAAGTCTAGTTACGATATGTTAGGTTATCAATTTTTTTTCTATGGCGTAGACACATGGCCTCTAGTAATGGTCTAAGATATGTTGTGCAAATAGTAAGATAGTTTTAACGTGGATTATCAAAGAGTGGTACAGCAGTATGGCAAAATTAAGAGTTTATGTGTCAGCGACTGACCTGGCTATAAAGCCGTTCATGGTTGAAGGCTAGGTTTGAATCGATAGGTTGCATTTTTCAGAATGATGTCAAAAATCTGAGTTTACCTTGACATGAAGTCACACAGCCCTCAATGGAAGGAGGCAAGGATTGTGGTGGTGGATGTAAAATACTGAGATATTGATATATTTCAATTAAGAAACATGGGGCCAGATGTGTGAGCACATTTTCCCATAGACACAGAATGGGTAAAACTGTTTGATACAACTGGCCCATGATCCATTATGCTTAAATGTCATTCAATTTCCATCCGTTGGGCAATTACCAATGGGAGTGATTGTCTTCTAGTAATCTACAGGAAGTATAACTACCCTACGTGCTAATATCATTTCAAAATGGTAAACACATATTACTATCTGTATCTAGCTACTATCACAGAGTAATAGTGACTGTGGTTGATACATTCTCTGTGGGAAGTCTATTCTTTTCCATATATCTTACAACATATCTTAGCTGTATTGCAGTATAGGTACAGAGAAAATCAATTTGACCTCATAATGATCAAGTACCTTTAATTGTGCTATATGAAAATGTGTGCTGCTACAGGGTGAGTGCTGCATGTCATCACCAATTTCTCAATTAGCTTGAGAAGCACTAATGCTGCAGAGTTAAATGCATTTTATTTTTTATGTTATATAGAATTGTAGGAATTGCCATTGTGAAACATTCTGTGGCTGGCATGTTTTGTTTGAAAAGTATAATAAATAAAATATATTGTCACCTCCTTCCTCGTCCGAGTTCTTACTTACCGAGATTTAGTCTTTCATTATCTATTTACCATTATACTTTAAAACTGTTTTCTAGTGCTGTGATACCATATGCAATCCATTTAATACACATCACTTTCTCCCCATCTAGTTCCTTTTTTGTTCCCATTTCGCCACTTGCTTTTGGTTTTGAGAATTGCTAGACCACTCATGTTTTCTCAGAGACTGCAGGAGCCCCGCTGGGATAAAAGGAGAATTTATTTGTTTGTGTTGTAGGGGTCTGCTAACTGTACTTTGCTTTGGAGAAGGTGACAATGCTTCTAATCACTGACAGTGACATATACTACATGAGACAAACTTGTGGAGTCAGTGCTTAATTTGATACTTGAGGTAGATGCCAATACCTTTGGTTACATTACGCTGTGCATGGGACTTTTCAAGGTACGAGGTTCTTGACTACTGCACTTAGTATGAACT
Source organism: Lissotriton helveticus (assembly GCF_964261635.1). Taxonomy (NCBI): domain Eukaryota; kingdom Metazoa; phylum Chordata; class Amphibia; order Caudata; family Salamandridae; genus Lissotriton; species Lissotriton helveticus. Next base: position 591,505,134 of record NC_136057.1, read on the forward strand.
TACATGAACATTTACAAACATTTACAAACACTGGATATGGTCTCACATAAGTTTGGTGGATAGATATTTCTGACATTCTGACTTAGCTTTACGAAGCCGGCTGTATCAGAAACTTTAAGCCTGTTTGGACCATATAGGATGATGAACTCCTATTAGACATAGTGGAAGCATTGTTCGTTACTTTTGGGAATTCATACTGACAACAGGTCGGCACTTCACAACTGTCCTTGTTTCATTCTCTGGAATATTTTGCTTCCAATGACTTACCATCTTACTTTTTCTAGACAAAGCCTTGAAAAAGTCTAAGGTTGTACAAAACACGTGTTGGCTGAATCATCTGTAATTTGTTATTACCGGATCAACTGTATCGAATGTTTGATTGTATCAAGATAAAGTAAAAGAACAACTTACCAGTCCACATAAACTCTAGACTTTTGATTTCAAAATGAATAAATAAGGAATACAACTATTCTATACAACCTTTGTGTTTGTATTTATTATGGTGCCATCTTACAAATTGACTTGTTCATAGGTACAATATGTAGTCCATTATTTGTTTGGTTATAATTCGGGCTGGGATCACCGGTCCCTGGGATATTTCTAAAATACATCATGGCAACGGATGTGAAATAGTGTTTGAGCACCAATCTTAAATATGTTTGAGCACCAATCTTAAATATGACTATAATTTAATGCATGACATTTACACACAGCACTGATGAGAGCCTGCCATATGGTGGCGATGCTTGTAGAATTTAGAGATAAACAAAACAATAGTTGTTTATTAATTCAACATACATTAAGAATGACTACAACCTGCTGTCTAAGTCATTCTTGCAGCTTTTGGTGCCTAGATTAATCTAAATTGTCACGCTTATAGGAGTGTGATGGTTAGTAGTTGTGTAGGTACTGTCATTGGTGGCTCTGGCCAGGCCAATGGGTGGTGCAAGCTGCTGGGGCCTCCTCATGAGGGCCCAGGCACTTATTTATTTGACATATTAAACATTGGTTGGATAGGACAATCAAAGGAAGTTAGGGGCCTGCATTCACTGTGCCCTCCCAGACCTTACCTTTAGCATTTAGCCTTCATTGTGCTGCAGCAATAGAAGATGTGTTTCAAAGAAAATCGAAATGGCAGTGGCAGGGGGCATGTACGCACGTTAGCTTGGTGCAAGGATTGAAATGGACATGCTCTGCCTAGAGACTAATTGAAAGGGAAGAAAAAGATTGAGTTTGTTTAGTTGACCACCTGCCTCAAACAATTTACTTTTGTTTGAAATATGACGGCTTGCCTTGTTTTACCATTGCCTTATGTGAAAGAATACAGGATATTTTGAAGCAAGAAGCATTATGTTTAAAACTCAAAAGTGTGTTTTATGGAGTACCTTTTTTTTCAGACACAAGCTGTTCCTCTATTTTGCTAGGACCCACTACCTCTATGTAATGCTTCGTTCTCCATCCTCATTCAGTATGTTGCTGCTGTGGTAGAAAAGATGGAAAAGCGTACTCAGGAAAAGCATTGTTTCTCTACTCCGTCCTGTGATAAATGAGGCTGTTGGTTGACTCTGGTGTGACACCAGGTCAAGCAGCTTTGAGCCAACACTGAAATTAACCTGTGCTCAACCCTCTGGTAGCTTGGCACAAAGCAGTCAGGCTCAACTTAGAGGCAATGTGTAGTATTTGAGCAACACTTCAAACAGTAATAAAGTTCAAACACCAAGTTAAAAGGATCCTACACCAAGTTAGAAAAATAGATCTTTCTTGAATAAATGAAATAAGATCAAAACAACGAAAATACAATTCATAGTAACGGAGATAATCAAAATGAACGTTTTAGTGAAAATAGCTCCAAAAAGCACAAAGCACCAACTGTGGATATCTGGTCACACTGGACTGGGACATAGTCACAAGTTCAAGCTGAAAGCGATGGAGCACGGGTCGGCTACGGAGACCCAGTTAGGCCCACTGAACAGAGTACCTCAAATCCTGGTTTGTAGAGTGTTGCAAAGATCCACCTCAAAGATGTGTCGTGCAGCTGAAGTAATGTGTTGGTTTCGAGTTGTGAGGGCCTTCCAGGTCATTGAGGATCCATTTGACGGGGATTGCGTTGCAAAATCCGGTGTTGTGGATGCAGCACGCAGTCATGGGATGCGTCTGTTCCGAAGAGATATCAGGCTTCACCTCAGAGTCTGGTGGCATTGGACAGGCTACAGTTGATGAGGCATACAAAGTCCTGTGCCGAGGATGCATCCTGCAGTGTCAGTTCCGAATGACTGGGGCAGTGAAGTGAACCTTTGCAATTGGTTCAATCCGTACAGAAGCAGAGTTGTGTCAGTTCTGCTCTGGCTTGTGCTACACAGCAGAGGATATGTGTCGGTTCTGCTGGATCCACAGAGTCTGATAGCCCACCTCCAAGGGTCCAGGACTGGAGTGCACCTCGTGTGATGGTAGTCTCACAGATCACAGAGTCCAGGTGCTAATGATAGGTTGTTGGAAACCTGGTAAGTCCCTGATGCGTCAGATCAGGCCAGCCAACTAGAGCTTGGAGTCACTCTGGGTTCTGTGTTCAAGAGATGCATGTCCAGCGCTTTCTCACCCAGGCAAGAGGGCAGCACGTAGCAGGTCAGCACAGCAGGACAGCAGCTCCTTAAGAGCAGCAGTCCAACAGAGTGGCAGTACTTTCAGAAGCAAACCACCCCTTCTTCCTGGGAAAGTATCCACAGGTCCAGAAGTGTACTGAAGAGGGGATGTTTGAGGTCCAGTATTTATATCTAGTTGTGCCTTTGAAGTGGGGAGAAGCTTTTAGAGGTATGTATTTGAAGTGCACAGGTGTCCTGCTTTCCTGGCCCTGGCTCCAGAAAAACTACAGGTGGTATGCAACCTTTGTGTGGAGACAGGACACAGCTTATTCAAGTGTAAATGGGGCTGGGCCAAGCCCCTCCCTCCCATCCTGCCAGTAATGGCCCATCTAGTCACATCTACACTCTCCATTGTGTTGGCCTGTCTAGGCGGAATTCCCCAAGTCCAACTGTCACCCATACCCAGTCAGCTGACCCAGAGACAGGCTGCATGCGCCAAATGGCTAAGGCAAATAAATGCAAACTTTCTAAAAGTGTATCAGCAACAAATGATGGACGAAATGCTGAATGATTCAAACATTCTCCCCCAGTCAAGAGATCTGTGTTAAATCCATTGTTCTTTTGCCGACTACGCCACCCCAGTTTGGACCCAGCCATATGCATATTAGTCTTGACCCTATTCCTCATGGGAACAGTCCAGCCCAAACTGCCAGGCCAGATCCTCCCTGGACTGGAAACAAACATCCTGGGACCGGTATCGGGGTATGTCAAACCTCATCAGCCAGCGTAGCTTGAAATCATTAGCACAGTGAGCAAGGAACCCTTGACTGGGCATACCCATCCCCCTTAGGGCGAAAGGTTTAACTGAAACAAATGATGGATGGAATGCTGAATGATTCAACCATTCTCCCCAAGTGAAGAGATCTGGGTTAAATCCATTGTTCTTTTGCCCACTAAGCCACCCCAGTTTGGACCCAGCCATATGCATATTAGTCTTGACCCTATTCCTCATGGGAACAGTCCAGCCCAAACTGCCAGGCCAGATCCTCCATGGACTGGAAACAAACATCCTGGGACCGGTATCGGGGTATGTCAAACCTCATCAGCCAGCGTAGCTTGAAATCATTAGCACAGTGAGCAAGGAACCCTTGACTGGGCATACCCATCCCCCTTAGGGCGAAAGGTTTAACTGAAACAAATGATGGATGGAATGCTGAATGATTCAACCATTCTCCCCAAGTGAAGAGATCTGGGTTAAATCCATTGTTCTTTTGCCCACTAAGCCACCCCAGTTTCGACCCAGCCATATGCAAATCAGTCTTGACCCTATTCCTCATGGGAATAGTCCTGCCCATCCATCATTTCTGTGTCTTTTGCTTTCTCACCCTAAGTGCACCAGGTATGCCCAGGCATGGGTCCCGGGCTCACTGTGCCACTGGATTCAAGCTAGCCTGGCTGATGAGGGGTGAGGAATAAATAAACTATTCAAAGTTCATTTAGTGGAATTCTCCAATTAATAATGATTCTATGTTTTGCCTTAGTCCATTAAATTATTTCACTATATGAATGGGTAAGGGGTCTTCCATTCTTCAAGGCTAAATGTCCAAAGACATTTCCTCAATGAACTAGAATGCACCAACAGAAAGGACCTTACACCCCTCCCACTTATGCATCATATAGAAGGATTGTGTTGGGATTCATGTATATGAAAACAGCTTTGGAAGCGCAGTAACAAATAAGTAATGAGAGGCTAAAGCTCTGGAAGCGCTGAGACAAGGAAGGATTTGAAAAATGAAGATTACTGGGACAAGGAAGGATTAGAAAAATTAAAATTATTGGTAAGTAGTCCAAACATTCATTTTCATGCACTTTGCTGGGGTAATTTAGCGCACATGTAATTTCCTCCAAAGTGGGATAATGTGAGTGTCTCCCAAAATCTTCATAGACAAAATAAGTTAAAATATTAAAGGGATTCCAAGTTATACTTCAAAGCAAGGCAACCTCATAGTGATAGCCACCTCCTCTCCTTTCTCCAATACTACTTCTCTAAAGCAACTTGAGCACAGGTAAAGAAATATTGCTTTTCAGTGCAACTTGTGAATTTTTTCAGTTCAAGTGTTTTTATTGATTGTTTTCTGAGAACATAAAACACATAATAAACCACATATAATAAAAACATAAACAAAATACTGATATAAAATTGATAAGAGACATAATAGATTGTTGATTGAGGTCGTATCATGACAGTCTGGGTAATGCAGTGCGATTAACATGGTAGACACTATGTTAGAATAGACAAAGGGCTGTATAATCTACCATAAAATAATCCTCTATCGTATACTAAATTGCATGACGTATCCTGCGAAAGGAAGAGAAAAGAAATACATACAATAATACAAAAAGTACAAATAATACAATTGCAGGTAAGCATCTGTTGGAATAAAATATATAGTTTCAATATCTGCCTATTAGAGTAGTACAGCCAACTGGCTGAGAACCTCTCATGTATGGAAACAATAAGTCACACCTCCGAAATTAGTGTTTCATGGCGGTTTATGTGAGTTGAAATGTCGATCAAGCATCTCCCACATGTGTCTGAGGGGGAGTTTCCATGGTGAGTTCTGAAGGGCAATGTTGTCAGCACCCCTTAGGTTGGACACCCAGTTTAGCCAGCTCTTGTCATTCAACGATTCTACTCTGAGGAAGCCAAATGTCAGCATGGAAAGCTCTTTTTTGAGGGAGCATGAGAATAGTTTGGATGTAAAGCCAAAAACCTTTCCCAAAAAGGTTGTACCCATTTGCAAAATAATAATAGATGGGCAAGGTCACCTATCTCTTCGCCACAGTTCCAGCAATTAGGATCATCACAAATCTTTTGTGAATGTAAACAGGCTGGTGTCCAATAGGCCTTATGTAGGAGCCATAATTTTGTCTGGGAAAGGGCTGGTGAGATTTTATTCCTCGAGACAGAGCTCCAGGTTTCGGACCAGTCATCTTCAAAAAAAAATTAACTGCTTGGTTCTAAAGGTATTCCCCATTTTGCACCATGTTTGGATTCAAGGAATCTAAGTTCCAAATCTCTTTTAGGGAGTAAGGAATTGTTGGTGGGAGAAGGGTGAGGTAGGGGTGCTTACCAATCCCTGGAATTTTTTGAGAACAATGTGTCACCTCGTGGTCCTTTTTAAGCAACTGTTTTCAAAATAATTATCGAATACGATTAGGTTTTAAAAGCAGTGCAAACTGGCCACTCATGACCACACATTACCCAGTTACATCAGACTCATTAAATAACCAAACGCACAACAAGAAAAAGTCCTTTAACTCTAATAAAGGTAACATTGTACATCAATCAGCAAATTAGCCTAGATTATCACTCAACACATCGTGAAATATTATGGAAATTCAAAAATTATGTCAGCAAACATCAAATATTCTAAATGTGTCCCTACAAATTGTAAACATATTTTCTCTAGAAACATCAAGGTGTTATTTTCTGGAAATATATCCCAGCGGTCAGGTTGTCATTTTCTGAAAATACATGAATTTTCTCTCAAATGAAGCCTTTTTTTGTAAGTAAACTAAGTATAATTTTATGACTCAAAACGCCAGCTTGTCATACTTTGAAAAATACACTTATTGTTCCCCAGAATACTGACTATCAGCTGCCATTAAATGCCAGGAACCGAATCTTTCATCCAGGTTAGGCTCACAGCAGAAGTGCTGTCTCAAAATGCACTGCAAGTTCTCAAACGTCCAGGTACAGCCAGTTTCAGTCCCACGGCCTGTGTGCGGCGTCATAAGCCCTTGCACAGTCTCAGATGCCATGTACTGCTATATGGAACACATTAAATGCCTATTCAGTAGCCTTACTGCATCACCATCAAACACCAAGAACATCTTCTGATGTTCCAGTTCAGTCTCCTAGTCTAGCTGCAGTCTAGCATCCCCCAACTTACCTCCTGTCCCCCCACCTCTCCCTGCCTTCCACCACCAATACCACCAGCCCTTGTCTCAATCGAGCCACCCAACCTTCCGTGCTCTGCCTCATTCTCACTGAAAAATACGCTAGGCTCTCTGATCACCTCCATCTCCCAGCTTACAGCTGCCATTTCACTTTTATGCTCTAAGATCTCCACCCATCCATGCACCTCTACTCCCTCCCAACTTCCCATGAGATGCACTTCGCCCCTTCACCCCAATACAGCCAAGACCAACCTCTCGTCTGCAAACGTCTTTAACTCACACAAGCCCTTGAACGCCACCCTCCTTCAACAGACATACCCTAGCAACCCCACTATCTACACTATTCCGACCATCACCTCTGTCAGAACAAAGCATCCACCTAAACCTTCCCGAGCACCCCCACATAAGTACAATATCCCGATCACCCTTCAGAGCCCAAGTGCCCCCGTCACCAAAACAGTCTTGACAGAGCTGCGCTGTATGCTTCACAACTGCAGATCTGCAGTAAAACACAAACTTGAAATCTCCGATACCATCACCCTTCACAAACTTGACATGCTCTTCCTCACAGAGACCTGGTTCAAAGATACCTCTCACTCTATGTTTGATCGCCTAGTACCCACAGGTTACTCCATATTAAGGAATGACAGAACTGACAACACGGGGGGAGGTGTTGCAGTCATCTTTAGAAACGCCCTCCAACTTAAGGCTTCTCCAATCAGTTCCTCCCTCACCTTTGAATGCCTTTCTCTTGATCTTCAATTGAAACACCGTCCACCGCTCAGATTCCATATCATTTACCGCCCGCCTCGTAGTGGCCCTTCGTTTATAGAAGATCTCACTGACTTCATCAGCGACCAATACACACAAAGTGACAATCAGACCTTCGTGGGTGACTTCAATCTCCACTGGGGCGTACCACAAGACTCCTCTGCGAACTCTCTGGCCACCTTCCTCTCTACAAACGATCTTATCCAACACTGCATTGAACCAACCCACTCTAAGGGCGCAATCCTGGACCTTGTTATTTCTAAAGCAGGCATGCTTTCTACCTCTACCCCAATCCATGTAGATTGGTCTGACCACCACCTCATCGCATTCTCTCTTCAACTTTCACACTCTATAACTCTTGGCCAACCCAAGAGGGCCATCTCCTGGTTCCGTGATGCCAAAAATATTGATGTCGGTCCCCTCTGTGAATCAGCTTTGCTATCCTTCAAGGCTAGACCCAAACATAGCTGTTGACGATCTCACCTCCCAATGCCTCACAGTTCTAGCAGCTGAAATTAATGACGTCGCTCCACTCAAAAGCAAAAGGATAAGGCCCACTCCCTCAGCACCTTGGTTCAACAAATCCCTTTATGAGGAAAGGAAGCAGCTAAGATTCATGGAGAAGCAATGGAGGCAAGTGCCCTCCACAGACAATTTAGCCACGCACAGCAAGATCCAAGTACCACCAGTAGCATATCTTCCTTGAGAAAGCGGCGCACTTCAAAACCCTCCTTGACTCCGCCAAAAATAGACCCAAAAAACTATTCGATCTCATCAAGACTCCGAGCTGCTCTCCCCCATCCTCCGAGGTGGAGGATTCCACTAAGAGAGCAGCGGATTTCGCCATTTTCTTCGATGAAAAAGTGAAATCACTTGTGGATCAGGTCGCTCATCCTACACCTCCAGAGGAGCGCAAATCCTTAGCCACTTGGCAGAGCTTTGACCCCATATCTGAAGATGCCCTTCTCAAGTGCATACGCGAAACAAAGCCCTCCAACCATTCTCTTGACCCTATCCCCAGTGCCATTGCCTTGGACTTCTATACCCATTCCCTCTCCTATTGGACCAATCTGATCAACCTCTCCCTCTGGCAAGGCTCCCTTCCCGTCTCCTTCAAAACTGGGCAGGTCACCCCTCTGCTAAAAAAGCCCACTGCTGATGCGAAGGACCTCAACAACTTCCGCCCCATCACTAACCTTCCCTTCCTTGCGAAGATCACAGAAAGATGTGTAGCAAAACAACTCTCTCGTCATATCAAGGACAATGATCTTCTTGACAATTGTCAGTCTGGCTTCATGCAAAACTGCAGCACTGAAACAGCCCTACTGCAAGTGGTTGATGACGCGCTGAGGATACTCGATTCGGGGGGGTCCTGTCTTCTAATTCTCCTTGATCTTTCTGCAGCCTTTGACACTGTCAATCACAACACCCTTCTCAATATCCTTCAACAGAGAATGGGCATGGAGGGCACTGTGCTTAAATGGTTTGCATCCTTCCTCTCTGACAGATCCCAAATGATCAAAATAGCGAACAGTCTTTCTTCTCCTGTGGCGGTAGGTCAGGGTGTTCCTCAAGGCTCTATACTGTACCCACATTGTTCAATCTCTACTTAGAACCACTGGGAAACCTCCTAAGCAAATCCGGGATTCACTATCATCTCTATGCAGACGACACTCAACTCTACCTCAAGGTCGCCTCCACTCATGATCTCTCCTTCCTAAGCTCTACCCTGGACTCCATCCAAAACTGGATGTCAACTCATCAACTGATTCTGAATCCCTCCAAAACTGAATTCCTCCTCTTCTCCTCCTCACTCTCTCCCCCCCCCCCCCGGTTCAATCATGGTTGGATCAGATGAATCTACTAAACAATAAACCCATCATTGTCGACAGCGCAAAATCCCTAGGAGTCATTCTAGACAAAAAACTCAATCTAACTCCCCACATCAATTCTATTGCAAAATCTGCTCGTTACCAACTGCGCCTTCTTTGGGGAATCCGACGCTTCTTCCCGGAGCAGGACCTTATAACCCTTATGCAATCGCTGGTCCTCTCCAGACTAGACTACTGCAATTCTCTTCTTACTGGCCTTCCCAAATCTCACCTGTCCCCACTTAAGTCTGTTTTCCATTCAGCAGCTCGCTTCATTTATGGGGCCAAAAGAAGCGATCACATCACACCGATGTTATCCACCCTCCGCTGGCTTCCCTTCGAGGCTAGAGCTATCTACAAGACCGCTTGTATCACCCACAGAGCCTTGCACTCCTCCTCTCCTCGCTACCTGGCGAACAAACTGAAACTCTCTGGAGGCTCTAGACCCTCACGCAATGCGGAGAATCTTCTACTTGAACCTCCCACTTTCAAGAAGGAGAGAACAATGGCCCAATCCTTTTCAGGCAACGCAGTGAGAATCTGGAACTCCCTTCCGCCTCTGCTCCGGACCACCGCCTCCTCCCAGGCCTTCAAAAGGGACCTCAAAGTTCTCCTCCTCCAGAGACACCTCCAAAAATAATTCACGTCCTCTTGTTATTTGGAGGAAGACTTCCCACTACTGATAATTTCCACGACCATGGAAGTGCCTTCCCAGGGTTTTCCTGGGGTTGGAGTGTCTGCCTCTTTGGAGTATTTTCCATGTACTTGTGTTTGGTGCCCTTGTGTAACTTGCACACACCACTTTGCCCTTGTAACACACGGTTTGCTACCTCTCACATGTTTTTGCCTTTGATACTGGCACAAGTGCCTCCTTTGCCTACATAACGCTTGTTCTTGTGCCTGAGTGTCTAGCACCTTTTGCAGTATTATACCTCAAATGATACTTTGTTTTCTCTTATAACTGCACACTTGTCACTTTTTCCTCCTGTGCACTTTTTACTACCTCATCTATTTTTGGCTGTCACAATTTTTACTACCTCATGTATTTTGTTTGCTCACAATTGTCACTATTACCTTTACTACCTCATGTATTTTTGGTTGCTCACAATTTTTACTACATCATGTATTTTGTTGGCTCATAAATGTCACTATTACCTTATGTAACGTAATGTATGCTTTTGTAATCTGCTCTTTTGTAATGTTTCTCATTATGTTTCATTTCTGTTCCTTTTGTGAAGCGCTCTGACACCTTCGGGTAAAGTCCGCGCTATATAAAAATGCATAAATAAATAAATAAATAAATAAATAAATATAGTCTAAAATGCCCAGTATACCCATGTACCTCCATCATATGACACTAACATATTCTGTCCAGGTTCCTCCTGATAGCCTATGCATACTTGAATTATGTTCCTGCATAATCTCAAATGCCAATCCCACATATTTTTGTACAATCTCAAATGCCAAAACACGGTATCACCTAGATGAGACTCCGCCCCCACACACTAAGACATGGTCCATGCGTGCAGAATCAACAAAATTCCTGGGGTAGCGGAAGAGGCACGAGCACCGTCTGAGCCTCCTGGCATAGTAAGTTTGACCCCTTGTACCCCCTTTAATCACCTGTTTGTTGCTGTGAAGCCTTCGTAGGCTAAAACGTATAAACTACATAATAGTGAAGTGCCATCGTAGCTAGTGAATAATCTTTAAAAAGAAAATGGTCCATTACCACAAAGTTTTTTTATTCGTCCCCTGCTGCCACTACTCAAGGCCAAGACTCTTAATTCTTGTTCCCACCTCGGACTGCTTTATTTCATCATCCTCACTTACAGACTCTTCACTCCACTCACAGAGGTTTGTTTTCATTTCCGCTCTTTCCTCTAAACGCTGCGTACACATCTCGTATCCTGTCTGACTTGTGCACATCTCCTGATGATCTGTAGCCGACCGGGGGGAGGGAGGGAAAGTGAAAGCACATCATGCGTGCGCTGTGTTAAATTGTCAGCCCTACACAGGGACAGGAGATGTGAATGTGTACGGAGTGTACATCTCCTATCTGTACGCGTGCACATGTCCTGTCTCCCTTCCATAGCTGCCAAGGTTTCAGATTGCCATGTGTGACATTTTAAAAATTTGAGTGAAATTATGCAAAAATCATGCCATTAAGATTAGGGAAACTTATAAATATCAGAATTTACAGCCAATTGAGCAATAAGAAACTCCAAGAACTTCTTGAAACTATTGCAGAGCACCAGCAATGGAAGGAGACTAATCCTATTTCTCCCTCCTGTAACCGGACTGTACTGTAAACGAATGCATAACCATAAAATTACACAAGTTAAGTTTTTCAGCAGCAGTACTTTATTAAAGTTCTGTGTACATATGCTGGCATGCACAGTTTTTTTTTAAATAAACGCATGTCACAGGAGGCAAGCGGCTATATTGAAGCTAACAGCTCTGAGCTCTTGCTGAGTGTCACTTTTCTCTTGAAACATACTGGTTGCTACCTCCTACATTTTGTTTGCTTTAGACACTTGCACAAGTGCCTGCCACCAGTGCCTACGTAACGTTTGTTCTTGTGGTTTGAGTGTCTCCCATTTATTGCAGTATTATAGGCTCTACTTGTTACTTTGTACACTTTTACACTTTTATAACTTGCACGCATGCCAATGTTTCCTCCAGTATTACCGTTTGCATCTCTTGTATTTTGTTTGCTCACGATTGTCACTTTTGCCTCATGTAACTTAACGTTTGCTTTTTGCTTTTGTGTAATTTGTTGTCTCATAATTTTCTCCTCATATACTGTTCCTATTGTGAAGCGCTCTGACACCCCGGGGTAAAGTCCGCGCTATACGCATAAAATAAAAATAAATAAAACCATTACCATAGAGACACCGGCATCGCGTGCAAAGCGTGGACACTGACTGACACTTACTTATAGTTGACCTGCTGCTGCCCACCCAGCCACGTTGTGCACTGGCTACTCTGACTCTGCCAGTGCCTGTCTTCATCCAGGCTGCTCTGTCCACTCCAGTCGACGCCGACGGACACTCCTCGGCCACCGCTGGGCCCCGACACCCGGGCCCGGCGCTGCCGCGCTCGCAGTCCTCCTGGTGGCCAGAGCTGACTGTCGCCGGCTCAGCTGAGCTGCCTGGAGGTGGTCAAGGTTCAGCCTGCAGCTGCAGTGTTTAGCGGCCGCGGCAGGCGGCCATGACTTGAGAGAGACTGTGTCTCGTGCGCAGCACCTGCACTCTCTCAGATTCCCCACCGCTTCTCACTTCCTAGTTCCTCCGGACGTGACGGCACTACCGCGCCCGGCACATCCGGATTTAATCCCGGCCCCCTGGTGCGCCACGGTAATTGACAGCTCTGAGCTGCAGCCCGGCCCCCCTGCACAGACTGTGTTGAGCAGTCTGAGAGTAGCCGCGCGCCGCACCGGCACCGCACCAGATTTCTGCCGCATCCTACTGTTTAGGCACTCAGGCTGAGCAGCACCTCTCTCGGAACAGCAGAGAGAGCCCGGGCACAGGAGCCGCTGGCGCGCCTGGCACAGGTGTGGCAAAATGCGTGACAATGCATTTCAGTGCGGTGATGCGGATCACCGCACTGAAATCACCGCACTGAAATGCGTGAGCGTCACACCTGTTGCGTGACGCTTGGCAGGACTGCCCTTCCACTGACAAACCGACAAAAATTGGTCTCGCCAAGGCGAGCAGCACATGCGCTGTGTCAATAAGCGAGACATAAAAAAGCAAAAAGCAGGCCCGGGACCCCACTATCCAATTTCAACCCCCTCTTCTCCCAGAATTGGCTGAGCCTGACAGGCTTCCTGTCAGAGAAAAGTCAATCTCAGTAGTGTTTATTTTTTAAGAACAGACTCATAGTGCTAAATAAATTGCACCAATGGCATTTGATATGGCTTGCTGCACAGCCTTAAATGGACAGAAAATGCAATAAAAATGCATTGTCAAAAGCTTACTTCATTTCTTCATACATAAAAAAAATAAAACATGAGAGGTAATTTCCCTCTTCCACTCCCTACCAACGTATTAGACAATTGAAAATATTTCCATACCAAATCATAGTAGATTCCATAGAGCAGTGATTCTTAACCTTTTGACTTCTGTGCCCTCACACGTAATTATTACTGGAACCCGGGGCCTCCACTGAATCATTATTTAAATCCAGGGACCCCCCAATAAATCATTACTGGAAGCTAGGGACCCGGGCCTAAGCATTTTCGATGATTTGAACCACAAAATAATACATAAAAAATATATATATAAGCATTCATCAACCAAATACACAAATGATGAAATATTTAATTCACAAACAAATATGAAAAACACTCATTTTTATTTTAATCAGAAGTTTGGAGTTTTTCAAAATTCAGTTGAGGCTACTCCTTGCCATCCTCCTATATTCTGTTTGATGCACTTACACTGCTCTCACAAATCAGTCTGTGGATACTAAGATAATTTGTATCCCCCAATTTAAAATTTCATAACATTTACAGATCATTTTAAAGATTACAATTTTACATTATGCTTCTTTATTTATATACAATTCATGAATCTCTTAATATTATTTTTGCAGACCACAGAGGTCCTCGGACCACATGTTAAGAACCACTGCTATAAAGTGAGCTAAGTGAGGCAATGGCGTGATGTGGAAAAGTGTCTTTTGTTTTTGTTTGTTTAATCAGGCGTCACATTCCTCAACGTTGAGACAGGGTGCTTTGCATTGCAATTATTTGTGGTGAATTCTAATAGTAGCTTAAGATGTAGTGGTCAAGTGTGGGAAGAGAGTGACTAGACAGATACAAGAGTGTAAACATTACATGGGTTTTTGGTAAGCTAATCTTAACTCTACAGTGTATTGGTCACAACAAAGCATAACCTGTGAAATACATTAGTACAGACAATCAAACATGTAATAGCGTTGCTATTAGAGTAGATGCCAGTAGCATACTGTAATTGCTTGTACTGAGTAGAAAATACATAAGACTTGCCGTTTGACTTAATGTTTTTGGGGAGTAGTACGAGAAGAGTGAGTTGGGAGAGGTACAGATTTTGGGGTCATTGCCAGTAAGGGAGGGAGTCAAGGAGAGCTTTTCTTGAGTTTGGGTGGTTCGAGTTTCATGACATCATTGCTTCAAGCCTGTTTTTCCGGAGATGGGCATTTTTCGTGACAGGTATTGTGAAGTTCGTAAGTGTAAGGGAAGCAGGTGGAACTTGCACGAGCTGCAAGCCCTTAGTGGTAGCCAGCTCAAGGAGGCCATAATTGGTGTGATGTGTTCAAATTTCCTCGGCCCAGATATGCGACTCACCATGAAGTGAAAGGCTGCTTTGAGGGATGCAAAACTGACTTTAGAAGGCCTATGAGTAACTGAATACACTGCTGAATGCTGAATAAATGTTCCCTTCAGAAACACAATCTGGAAATCTTCTCGCTATTACAAGAGGAAGGACCAGATGTGCTAGACATAACCGATACATGGTTAAAGGCCAGCTCAGAGCCCGATTTAGTTGTGGCTTTGCCCCCAGAGTATTATTTTCTGTCGCATAACCAACAGGGCGTGAAGAGAGGCGATGGGGTGACTGTGATCAGGCGGAAGCACCTTGCCTCCGAGGTTGTAGTAGCAGAAAGTTTGGATGGGGCGGAAGGTCCTGGGGTGAAATTAGTCCTAAAGACCACCTGTGTGGTGATAGTGGTAATCCACCACTCTCCTTGGGCAACCCCCCTTTTCAATGATCTGTGTATTGAATTAGTAAGTGATCTGTGCTCAAGGTACCAGCAGATAGTAGTGGTGGCGGACTTCAACTTCTGGTGGGATCAGTTACCAAGAGAGCTCCAGGATAATGGGTTTGGCGAATGGATGGCTATGCTAGGGATACAACAACTAGTGAATCTCAGACCCATAATAAAGGCCATACGTTAGAGTTAATATGGTCCACCCAGCCGCCGGTTAGGATAACAGAGATCAAACCTTGTAGTTGGTCAGATCATTATCAGATTAAGTTTATAATTCCACTGCCCAGTCAGCCAGTGTACCAGCCACCAGAGTGGGGAAGGTACATAACTGGACACAAATAAATGAAACCCATTTTGTGGAGGCATTCAAGGAGGCAATGCATCCGTTGAGCAACACTGAGGATATGGATCAGGATAGTGAGAGGTTTCTAGGTGGGTGCAGAAGGCCATAGACAAAGTGGCTCCCACTCAGAGGGAAAGAGTATGGTAGAAAGTTAAGTGGGCCCCCTTAATACCCCAGCGCTAAAGGACGGGAAGCATAAGCTTCTCCAATATGAAAGGAAATGGCGGAAGTGGTATGAGCCAGAGGCCTTGGGGGAGTATAAAGCAATGCTGGGCATATATAAAGGAGCGATCAGAGTGACTAAAGCAGAGTTTTATGAGCTAAGGATTACAGAGTAGCACTCAAAGGGAGACTTTATGAAGTGTTGAGGGAGCTAAGTCAAACCTAAGAACTGAAGGCAATCCTAGATCCAGAGGACTGTAATAGGATGCAGGACATCTTCCTAAAGAAAGTTAGTGATATTCTAACATAAGTAAGAAACATCTAGCTTTGTCCCTGTCCACTGATAGTGGAGGAGATGCGTGGCATTCAGTGTGAGAAGCTTTCAGTGTTCCCACCATTGGATCTGGATGCCTTAGCACAGTCAATGTCAGCAGTTAAATCTGTCTCGCCGGTAGATCTGTGCTCTCCCAAGGTGTTCAGAATGGCCTTTGCCATGGTGGGGGTGAGTTGCTTTCCCTTCTAAACTCCTCCCTTGTGGTAGTGAAAGTACCACTCAGTTTTAAGAAAGCCACAGTAATCCCATTACTGATGAAGATGGAGGCTGACCCCAAAAACGTAAAGAATTACCGCCCAGTATCTAGCCTACCTTCCCAGCTAAGATTGTGGAACAGCATGTAAACAGAATACTGTCAGAATTTATGGAGGAGCACCAACTGCTCCACGCTCACCAGGCAGGTTTTAAGGTGCATCACAGTACGGAACTGGTAATGCTTTCGGTACCAGATGAGCTCAGGCAGGCCTCCCTGCTGATCCTATTGGATCTCACAGCCTCCTTCGAGACGGTTGATCATCAAGAGCAGATGGATCGATTGCAGGTGAGGGGGATCACAGGTTCCGCCTTTCGGTGGATCTCCTCCTTCCTGAAGGACTGGTTCCCATAAGGTACAGATGGGGCACTATGTATCTAGAGAAGGAGGACTCCAGTTTGGGGTTCCCCAGGTATCTGCTCTGTCCCCACTACTATTCAATATCTATCTACAGCCTTTGGTGGTGGCATTAGCACAACTGGACTGCTAACTGTTTAATTATGCAGATGACACCCAGCTGATCCAGCGGATTGATATCTCTAAGCAAACACAGTTGAACACGCAGAACATCCTTGGGTTTAAGATGAACTGGATGATGGCTAACTCGCTCAAAGTGAACCCAGATAAGACAGAAGTCCTGTCAATCACCACCTGCTGGAAATCCTTGGACAGATGGTTTTTGGCCCCAGGAGCAAGGTGTTACTCCAACATCTATGCCTGTCGTGAAGAGTCTGGGTATTAAGTTGGATAAGAAGTTGGCAATGACCGGGCGGTGACAAAATTGGTGGGACGTTGCATGGGCCTACTTAGGCACCTTTGGAAATTAGGGTCTCTCTTATCTTTTTCAATGATACAAACTGTGGTGGCAGCGCTGATTCTGTTGTGGCTGGACTATGGCAATGCATTATACATTGGGCTCCTGGACAATTGCAAGGTAATCTCCAAGTAGTTATGAATGACGCTGCTAGATTGATTTTTTAATCTATCAAGATGGATGCACACCTCGCCGTTGCTGCAAAAACTGCACTGGCTTCCAGTAAAGCAGTGAGCCAGGTTCAAGGGCTTATGTATTGCACATAGGACCCTATATGGGACGATACCAGTCTATATTAAGGACCGTCTAAGGCAATATGTACCAGGACAATGTCTCCATTCCTCTGAGGCAACTTTGTTGTCCTGTCCATGTTTTAACAAATTAACCATGGGCGGGCGAGCTTTCTCAGACCTGATACCTCAGTTGCGGAATGGACTGCCAGAAAGACTGTGAAAAGAAAATACAGTAACAGTAACAAAAAAGAAAGCAGGGATTAAAAAAACATGCAACAGTCCAAGGAAAGGAAGTGTAGAGTGATGGAATTAAGACTAGTGTTGGGACAAGATGTTCCCGACATGCTAAACAGGCATGTTCACCTGCTCTAAGTGCTTGACTGCATGCTTATCTGATATCCTGTTTTAGAACCTGACATCAATCTAGTCTAAGCAAGTCGAGGACTGTCCCTGACTAGTGTGAGGTCCAGTTCTTGTTCTGTGACATGGAAGGGCTCACCAAGCATGCCTTCCTTATGGGCAGAGGACTGTGCCCTGTGCATAGCACAAAAAGCGGTGATGGCAGCACATCATGTTTTGGAAGGATCAATAGTGCAACCAGATCTTTTTATCTGTGTCATTTGTAGTGAGGGCCAGTGGCCCCACTTGTGTAAAATTCTGCTGTTATTTGTATGCCCACAACCTTGCAGCAGCATCCTTTGTGTATGTTGAGTGCATGCTGTGAGTGAGCTGGAGTAATGAAGCGACTCAAATCCATTTTGGATTCCCTGGCCTAGCACAGCACTTTGCATAGTGGAATTGTATTGTCTCATTCTTGTGGGTTCTGGGGAGGGGGGAGCTCCAGACATTGAAGTGAGGAGAATGGAGACATGGCCACATTTAGAAATTTCCTGAGGCATTGTGTGAGCAAAGGTTACTAATTAGCCTTCATGTAACCTACTATTAGGTGGATGGTAAGCATGATGGGTGTGACTCCAGTCTGCTGTGTGAGGTGAGGAAGTTTCAGGTGGAGAAGCCTCACACATCATTGTTCCTCTGTTGTGAGTGCACCAGTTTGGAGCAAAAGCTTCTGCTGTTGGAAGCATTACTCTACACAAAGTCTATGAGGTCCATTAGGATGGCAGACGATCGCCGCCGCCATGCAGGCGGTGGCGATCCGTCCGCCATCCTTGCCCGTCCGCCACCTTTTTCCCCCGCCATATTACAATGGCGGGGGGGACCGTGGCGGACGGGAAGACCATACGCCGCTTTTCCGCCACGGTCGGCTTGCGACCGTGGCGGAAAAGCTCTAATATGGTGGCGGTGTCTATCAGACACCGCCAGCCATATTAGGATGGCCTGAGGGGAATGCCTTTGCCGCCACGAAAAGGCATAAGGTTCCTGCTTTGGGGGCCCGTTGCGGGCCCCCAGGGTGAAGGAGGGGGTGGGGGGTGCACATGGGGGGTACCTATGGTACCCCCTGCGTTTCACAGCACAACATGGCAGACACCGCGACCAAACAATTCCTTACAGTGCAAAACCCGAGAAGACCATCCCTCTATATGCTCCCGAAGGTGCACAAGAATCTTTTAGATCCACCTATGCGCCCCATCGTGACCGGGTGTGGTACTATTTTTGAACCCCTCGGTCAGTACATTGACACATTCTTGCAACCATTCGTCCAACAATGGCCATCTTATACAAAGGACACCAATGATTTTCTTTTGACATTAAAAAATGTCAACATGACGAGCCCCATACTATTGTGTACTATAGACGTCAAGTCTTTGTACACTTCTATTCCCCACCAGGCTGGACTGGAAGCCGTAGAATGGGCTCTGCTACAACAAACATCAGTAAGAGCAAACAAAGTATTCATCTTAGAACTGCTACATTTCTGCCTATACCATAGTTATTTTCAATGGTCATCTAAGTTTTTTCTCCAACAACATGGAACATCCATGGGATTTGCCGGGGCCCCGGCATATGCCAATACCTTTATGGCTAAATTTGAGGCTGATTATATTTATAGCAATAAATTTTGGAATGATCACACCACCTTGTATAGGAGGTTCATAGATGACATTTTTTTGATGTGGTCAGGAACCAAACAAAGTCTGGAATCAGAAATTGAAAGGTTAAATCAATGCTCAGAGCATATCGAATTCACCTATGCCATCAGTGAAAAGGAATTACCGTTCTTGGACGTTTTAGTTAACATTGAAGAGCTACAAATCCACACAACGATATATAGAAAAGCGACTGATGTGAACAACTCATTACTTTATCAAAGCTTTCATACTCAAAATCTTAAAGATAATTTACCGGTATCGCAGTATATGCGAATAAAGAGAATATGTTCTGATGAGGATGAATACAAAAAGAACCTACATTTGCAACATCAACGATATAAAGATAGAGGATACCCTGAAGAGGTGTTGAAGAAAGCTAGACATAGAATTGAAGCATACAGCAGAGATAACTTGTTAATTCAAAAACCCAAAAAACTTCAGGAAAGACAAGTGTTTGTATCAAAATTCTCAACTACATCTCAGAAGCTTAAAACTATCATATACAAACATTGGGATCTCTTAAAGAACGAAGTGGACTTTAATGGGATATTTAACAGCAAGCCCATCTTTGCCTATAAAAGATCTAAAAACCTAAAGGAGTTGTTGATGACCCCGACGAGAGAAACACAAGAAATTTACAGAGGCATGAGGAAATGTCAAAATTGCGTACATTGCTCCAATGTGATTGAAGGTAAATTGTTACATCATCCACAAACTGGGAGAGAAATAAATCTACACCACAATGGAGATTGTAATTCTAAAAATTTGATTTATTACATAAAATGTCCTTGTGGAAAAATGTACACAGGAAAAACTGAAAGAAAACTGAAGACGAGGATTTCAGAACATAAAAGTACTATCAGAAACAAGAACATAAAAAGCAATCTAGCCAAACATTGGAATGAGAACAATCATAGCATAGCCCAGATTAGGTTTTCCATTCTGGAGGTAGTCAAGACACACGAGGGGGTTGATCTCACCAGATCCCTCCTCCAGAGAGAAATTCATTGGATTAAATATTTATCTACACAGGAACCGAAGGGTCTTAATGAAAAAATCGATTTATCATGTTTTCTATGATTCCCCTTCATCCAAGGATGCTGTGCCGAGTATGATGTCTGTATCTTATTGCTAAATTAATATTTTACTGATTGGTAATTATGACTGCGCTTTTATTTTTCCTCACATTTATTTATTTTTCCTCACTTTTTTACTTTCAGTCACACAGTTTTGTAGTTTATAACGCTTTGGTTGTCAGATTCGACACCATTCCAGTATGGCGCTGACCAGCTAGTGGAGTTTTGAACGTTTAGTCTGTTTTTTATGTCGATTACCGGCTCCGTGTATAGACACGTGAGAACCCAGTCACTCAGCATTCACTGTTCCCGAGGAGTAGCGGTTATAGCAAGAGAGAGTTGTTTGCAGTTGATCAGGATTGAAGAGCAAGGTGAGCTTTGTAGCGTGAGGCAGTGTGGTTGATAAGCTCAACCGCAGGGTGACTTATCCCGGTTTATAGCTGTTGGTTTTCTTGTCATTTGTAGGAGGAAAACGATTACTGGGTGCGTGAGAGATTTGTTTGAACACTGGGTTCATTGTGTTCAAGGTAAGAAAGATTTTAGGTTTCGTTTTCCTTTTGGTCTGTTACATTTTACAATAGGGTTAGAGAGATTACTTTGCTTTTGTGTCTTGTTTGCCTACAGAAGGATAAAGCCGTAGAGGAGTGTGACTTTCGTAAGTTGATTTCAGCGTTTTAATTTTCACATACACAGAGGTGTTGGTGAAGGCTTTGTTTTTGCAGTATTGTTACCGTTTTCTATAATAACATATGGTTGCTTCATTGTATTGTATGCACATGCTGCAGAGAAGATTGAGTTATTGAATTTTGTATTTCATTTCCACAGGCCCCCGAAGAAGAGCTCCATTGAGCTCGAAATGCATTGGGCACAGACAGAAAGAAATGTTAAAAGTCTAAAGAATTGACATCTATTTTTGAAATGTGATGATATAAACATTTGTGTTGATTAAATAATGGATTTTTGTTGTTAAACTCATGTAAATGGTTGAGAGAAAACATTTGCTCACTAATGTAAAAATATAAGTATTTTTTGAAACAAATTTGAGACTGTTTTAAGAGTTCATATGTACAGCGGTTTCCGCTAAAAAGCAACAGTGCGCTAAGGTTAAGTGTTGCATACACTTAAGATAAGGTAGACACCGCGCAGTGCCTGTCATGTTGTGCTGTGAAACGCACAACATGCATTTTTCACATTGCGGCGGCCGGTGCTTTTTGCACCGTCCGCCGCAATGTTAAAAATGCGGAATGCACCCGCCACTGTGGCGTGTGCCTCCTAACTGGGGGCACGGTTCCTACGCCCTTGTGGCGGACGGTACGTGCTCCAGACAGGATGGCGGACGGATTTTGTCCATCCACCATCCTAATCGACCCCTATGTCTGGAGAGGAGCCAGAGAAGATGAGAAGGACTCCTGACAGCTTTGGGCTCCACACAGACACCATTAATTGCCATGAAAGTAGGAATTCATAGCATTGTGACTCCATTACTAAAGTAGATACTATATAAATATCTACTAATTATATATAACCTATCAAACATAACCAAACAGCCATATATAGCCAATGGGAGCAAATTACATTTGAAAAATAACAAAACTACGAAAACGCAACCAGATTTAGAAAGCATATGGTGCTATTTTAAAAGTAGAAGGGGCTGCTTTGCAAATTCTGCTAACATACCAAAACATTACACTGTCCCTTAAATAGTCATGTTCGCGATACATCTTTTCCAGAAAAGGGAAATCACGCAAAAAAATAGGAGCAGCAGGCCAAGGTAATTCACTGTGCATAAGACCCCTGTTTATATGAACACCTACCCCAACAGAGATTTACAAAATGTAAATGACGCACCTGGATGCAAAAACTATACAGTGAGAACATTATTTGAAAACAGAGGACAGGCAGGAGCTATTTTCCCCATGACGCATGCAAACAATTCCTCCCCACTTGGGTCCCACCGACTGACCCATCTCATGTTCAGATTTTAAACGAAGAATTCTCCTGAGCGTTTCTCAGATTCCATCCAGCAACTCTGCAACAGCTAAATCACTTCAGCTGCGAAATGGAATGAAGAAATTAGAGAAAAGAGCCGGAGCGCCATTCATCAAGCATTAAAAAAGAGCACCGTAATCATATCTAATTAGTGTTAAAATAATGTTTCCCTTTGAAATGTTTAATTAGCTCTGTTTTATTACACAAACATTCTTGATGTCGAGCATACTGCGCTCGGAGAATCTGATGAGTTAAACAGTGCAAAGTGCTCTGCCGCCCAGTGTGGGGCAAAACCTGACAAGGAGTGGCTGTTGTTACCAGATGTCTGTACCATCAGTGGAGCCGTGCTGCTCGCTGCAAACAGCAGGCTATCATTTCAACCTTTGTTGCTTCTACTGAAGTCTCCCACCGCGCTTTCAATTTAACAGCATCAAAACCAGACAAAAGAAATTTCTTACAATATGCCCTTCAGTGCAGAGACAGATTCTATTTAAACTTGTCCAACCTCTCATAACATATTACTTATTGCTGCTGTTCCCCTCCGAGTTCTGGCTTTGCTACTGTTTCTGGGGGAGATTGGGCGCCGCTGTTTGATGAAACGTGACTGGATTAAGTGGCAGAGTTTAGCTCGAGTTTAGCTTTAACCCCACAGCAAATTCAATTATGCTCAAAGGAAACATTTTTCTTTCCAGCTACAGAATTGCATCTCTAGCTGGTTTTGCTTGCGATGCTTTGCCTTTGCTTGTGTTTTAGACTCCGAATCGGTAAAAAATACCGATTCGGTATTTTACCGAATCGGTAAATTTACCGATTCTGTAAAAATATGCCCCTACATACCAATTCATCCATACCGGTCGGTAACGGCCGAAAATATCGATTTTCGGCTGTTACCGACCGACCTACATCTGGCCCCGAGTGCATCTTGCTTTGTCAAAAAAAAAAGTTCATGCTAATTGAATAGTTACAATCAGGAGAAAGATTATTTTCCACGAGTTACTAAGGAGCTGGACCTGGGCAGTATCTTGGCCAAGCCTAAGTTTGTTGAATTCATTCAAGAATATGGGGCCTCATTTATGAGGCCTTGCGTCAGTTTTGCGCTGCTGATGCGTCACTTTTTGTGACGCATGGGCGGCATAAAACATGCCTCCTGTTGCACAGTATTTACAAAGTGACGCATCTAAGCAGATGAGTCACTTCGTAAACCCCTGCGCTACATTAAACCTGCGTCAGGTTTAATGTATGCGGGGGGGGCGTCCCCCCGCAAACAGCCTCGTAGAAGTGACACAGTGAAATCGATGAGATTTCACTGCGTCACTTCTAGGACGCCGTTGCATCAAAATCTTGCGCCTGCCTCACAGCAGGCGTAAGACTGATGCAGGCCCTTTTACATGGGGCTTGCCCCATGTGAAAGGGCGCTTTGCAGGAGTTGCGTCACTTTTGTGACACACTCCAGCAATGCGTCACTTTCTAACTTACAGATACGTCAGAAATACTGACGTATCTGTAACTCCTTGCGACATGATACGTCATACGTTAAATATGACGCACCATGTATGTCGCAAGGAGTGCGCACTGAGAAGTGACGCATCGCTGCTTTAACGCAACGATGCGTCATTTCTCATAAATGAGGCCCATAGTTTTTAAATTGCAAAAGGCTCCAACAAGGAAGCCTTACAGACATGTGCAATAAGACATGATATATCAGTTAATATGATAAATCCTTCACTGCCACGTCCTCTTTTTTGGCCTCATCCTAGTCATGACAAAAATGAAATTGCCCTTCTTGCCTCCAGACAAACATTCAGGTCATCCATCATCTAATAGTTTTTTACGTCCAAACATAAAATTTCACAGATTGCTCCGAAAATAATTCTTTTTTTTTTAACTCCTCCCTTCATTGTGTGGTATGTATAGGTACTTCACTTTCACTTAAGTAATATCCTGTTTTTTTCCCTATCAAGAAACATACCTCAGCTAGAAGTTTGGGGAAGGTGGTTGGTCATGAGTAGGGCGCCCAGACTGCTACTGACAGGCTCCCTGTGTGTTTTTTGATCAATGTGCCCTATCTTTCTGATAGATTTGAGGATGTACAGAGAGTTTAACTGAGTCTAAGCAAACAGTGGTGTTTTCTGGACCGGAGGCCATTGTGCTGATACTGGAACTGGAAACAGGAAGCAGGTCATGTCACCTGATCGCAAGTGCCTGAACGGCAAAGCAGCCTGTGTTCTTCAAAGGTGTGTTGTTGAAAGTATACCTGGAGGTCTATGTTGATTTTTGCTGTTGTGTGGTGTCAGATACTTTATGGAAGTCATGGTGAGTTGCAAACAGATCCCGAAATAAGAGGAATGGCATGAGTGGACGTTGCAACAGGTCTCACTCCCATTCATTGTCTTTTTCTGTCTCAACTAATTGGCACAGATCCAAGGAGGAGAGAGATACTCTGTTCCAATCTCAAGCATGCATGAAAATTAGATTAATATGAGAACAGAGAAGGAAGAGGTAGCAGAGGACTGTAGAAGTCACGTCAGCCTTGGAGGAAATAAAATGTGGTTCTCAATCTAGAGTCATGTGGAAGGTGATGGTGTTGAAAGTGTTATCTCATCTCAGGCAAAATATGGGGCTTGCTCGAGGATACATTTGACAAATAAAAACATTCTTCCATGCGTGGTAAGCCACTTCATAACTCTATGAATGGTGTCCTTCTGAGAGAAAAGAAGGACCTCTCAAAGCTTATCATGCCCACATTCATGACCAAAATGTATCCAGTTGAGGGAGAATAGTTGGGGAAACTCATTCTGCACGAGTAGATGCAATGTTACTCTACCTAGCCTGGACATATTCTTATATTTGTGGATGACATGATGCCAAAATATTCTGTAGATTGTTAACATTGGTTCCACTCGGAAGCATGTTAATTCAGGGGCCAGTTTATCAATGGAGGAAATGCAGCATGTGCGGCTAAATTACTACGGCAATATTTTATGACTCTATTTGGCTGTATGCAGGATGAGGTAGACTGTCGAGAAACCTTATCCATCAAGAAGAAGTAGGTGGATTATACTTCTTTTGAGTGACTTCTATTTCCATTAGATTGACAAGTTTTGCCAGTAGCTCTGTTGTTGTGGCCACATGGAACATTTAGGTATGTGACTGGCACACAGACATCAGTCTGATGACTTTACTACTACACATATCATTTGGAGACAAAAAGCTAGACGATGAGCTGAAATACATGCTTTGCATGACATCAAAACATTTCTTTTTTATCCTTTATAGGCAAGATCTAGGGGTGAGGTATCCTCACAAAAAGACTCTGGTCCTCATTTTGCTGGGGTTGGTTACTCTTACATTTTTTGAGACCTTTAAAGGATCTGTCTCTAAAGGGGAAATATCGTGATTACCGTTATCTAATCAAAATAGGGTGCTAAGGTCCTGTTTGGCTAGAGGCCCTACTTCCGGAATTTCCAGTGTATATGTTTGTCTTCTTAAGTTCACAATTTATGGAATCAGACCGTTTCATAACCTTGGATGCTTTCACGGTTTCCAGCAGTTACTGAGTCAAATTCTCCTATTCCTCTTTTCAGCCACTCAGGGATCCTGTGATATTTCAAACTCTAAATGTCCGGATTGAGGAGCCGATTATGAAGAATGCATTGACTTTGACTCCCGGGAGAAGTGGAAGACCGGATTACTTTCAGTCATTTTTGTTGTCCTAAAGGTGAAAGGTGTAACTGGTTTAGATCTCAAGAAATTCAATCAATTGATTCTGAAATTTCCTTTTAAAAGGGTGATGCAACAGAAGGTAATGCCTTTATTCAACTGCACTGTTGCATAACTGAGTGTTTGGCTCAGTTGCACATGGTTTGTTTTTCATACCCACACGTGACATGAGTGAACTTAGTTCAATGCACCAATGCTTGAATATGAAAGACAGGTTTTTGTAGTCCAGCAGAACCCCACCCAATTCATAGTTGAACTGGTGCCAATGCTTATGGGTAACTCCCAGGGAGCAGTGGTAGTCCAAACGATCATTCATTAATGATTTATACACTCAAACGGAATATGCATTTCAACATAACTATTTTAAAATAGTTTGTTTTAAAATGTAAGGATGTAGTGCACACATTAGTGGTAAAATCACAAAAGCTTAAAAGCAACTAAGATTTTCAATAACAGTGAAAACAGGGGAAATTGCAAGATCACAATTTAAAAGCCCTTAACACACTCTCTGTGCTATCTTTAAGCGCTATGCTAGTTATAGCAGATAAATTAATAATAAACCTGAGTTTCAGAGGTGGTGCCCATACCTAGACAACTGGATTTGTGTAATTTTGGAATAGCTTGCCAGCTATTTCATACACAAGGAGATTATGTTATGCAAGAATACAAACTTGACATAAGTTAGCAAAGGCAAAATACTTTGAGGAGCCTCAGAGAGTCTTGCAGGATTCTTCTTCAGTAAATATGGAATATGATGCTGTGCTCATCTGCGATCTGTATCTGTGACCTGGGTGAAGTTTCTATCTCCTGACAAGAGATCAAGGCAGCCCTTTTACACTATATCCTATCTAAGATAGAATTTCCAACATCAACTTAGGAATGTCTTGACATAATCATATACATCAGTAGATGTACTAATAAGGTAAAAATACGTGAATACAGACTACATTGTTTGGGTTATGGTTGTTATTGACTTTGAAAAAGGCACATGTCCCAGGCTGATGTGGCACTGGGTGTTTTTGTCTATGTCGTAGGATAGGACACATTTAGAGTTCAAAAGGATGTGGCATATTTACAGTTTCTCAGGAATTTTCCTGAGGCCACCATGTTTAAGACCTAGGAAGTTAAAGACCCTCATTTGCTAGACAGACCAGTGGCAAAATGGAGTCTCAGCCTGCAAAAAATGGAGTCTGCATTTATTTGTTCAAGAACTAGAACTAAAACTAAAATAAATAAGTCTAAAAGCAAGAGTATTAAAATTGATACAATAACAGAATTATGGACATTCCTGAAATAATTTCTGAACTAAACAACCACTAAATATTAATTGAATGTGTTTTTGATTTATCTTGCTTTTCAAAACCTAATGATATATTCATTACATTTACAGTATAAAAGCACAAGCCAGAAATGAGAATTTGTTGATAGAGTAATTTGTCACTTCTTACAAGTTCGTTAACATGTCCAAACTGAAATGAAAAATGGGCCTCTGCAATGGAAGATAAGATCTTTGTAAAATCATGACTTCCTGGCATCACTGGTCTTGCAGGATAACTATTCCATATTCCAATATGGGATTCTTACCGGAACAATTTCTGATTTGCCATATGCTACAATTCAAAGCACTGCCCTTTGGCCTCAGAGAAGCACTCAGGCTTTTCACCAAAGTTCTTGATACTCTAATGGTATTACTTCACTCAGAGTTCGTCCATATTCAAGTTTTTCAGCAGCCTCGCTTTGAACCTATTAAGCAGATTGTAAGTACTTTTCTTTTCTACCTCATCACTTTTCTTGTGGTCAGTTATTCTTTGAGAAGGTTGGGAGATTTGATTCTCTAGTGTTCTACGATCCCAAATGGAGTATTTTACAGATCATTTGGGGTTTATTCCTGCATCTTCATTCTTACTAATGATTCTCTGAATTTTATTTGGAGAAGATGATTCTGCCAGTAATGGATAGAAAAACCTCAGTCTTCTTTATTGTCTCTTGACGTCTGTAGAACTGTTATGTGCTATTTAGATAGCACAATCCTATTAATGATGTGTTGCACTATTTATTAATTTAGAGGCTTCCAAGCTCGGATCAAAGTTTTCTACTGCAACATCGAACCGCTGGGTTGATTTGCTAATCTGCAGGGTCAATGATGTTGCAGGAGTAGTCTTACTTTTAAAAGTTCAAAGTAGGCCCTCTAGAGGTTTGGGTGTATCCTGAGCTTTCGCATCTGGATTTTTTTTAATGGGTGTTTGTCGTTCAGCTACATGACCCTCTCATTCACTATTTATTCAGCATTAAAGGATGCAGATTACAAGTAATTCAGAAGTCACTGTTAGACGTATGGTATTGCTCTCTTATGTGGTGTGAGCCGAAAAACATTTAACGGACTGTGCAGAAAAAAAGTAATTGTTGTATGTTTCAGCTGGATCTTTTTATTGGGTATATCATATTGGTATGAATAAGATGCAGAGAACAACGAATATTGCATAAATGCTCAAAATAATATGGCGTGATCATCATTACACCTCGTTCTTTGGTTCTCATAATATTCTTAGCCTGCCACCTTGGACGATATCAGATTTCCACTTGGTATTAACAGGATATGAAGTATGTGAAGGAAAGAGAGGTTTTAAAAGAACTTATACAAATAATATAAGAAGAATGGGGGTTGGGAGCACACTGCCTCACAGTCCCAGCACAGTTTGCCCCTTTGCATCCTGGTAAATGCAGTACACAGTTCAAATTTACTTCAAAATTAGCTGGAGTTTTTCACCAAATTCGGTGCAGACATTGCTGTATATCTCTAGACACGTGTTTCTGGGTTGAGCCCTTCATCAGTAGAGAGCAGTAGTTTTAGAGAGCAAAGAAAAATCATCTGGGGTTGCTGGAAATGCTACCAAGTTCCTCTCAGGTCACAGTACCACTCACAGGCACACAGGTGCATCTCCAAAGCTCATCAGCTTTCTGGCTCAAGGGAGCCTTTTAAACAGAATGGGGATTGGGAGCATACTGCCTCACAGTCCCAGCACAGTTCGACCCTTTGCATCCTGGTAAATATAGTACACAGTTCAAACTTACTTCAAAATTAGCTGGAGTGTTTCACCAAAGATGGTGCAGACATTGTTGTATATCTCTAGACACGTGTTTCTGGGTTGAGCCCTTCATCAGTAGGAAGCAACAGTTTTAGAGAGCGAAGAAAAAACATCTGGGGTTGCTGGAAATGCTGCCAAGTTCCTCTCAGGTTACTGTACCATTCACAGGCATACAGGTGCATCTCCAAAGCTTGTCAGCCTGCTGGCTCAAGGGAACCTTTTAAACAGAATGGGGGTTGGGAGCACACTGCCTCACAGTCTCAGCACAGTTCGCCCCTTTGCATCCTGGTAAATGCAGTACACAGTTCAAACTTCAAAATTAGCTGGAGTTTTTCACCAAAGTTTGTGCAGACATTGCTGTATATCTCTAGACACGTTTTTCTGGGTTGAGCCCTTCATCAGTAGAAAGCATCAGTTTTAGAGAGCAAAGAAAAGTTATCTGGGGTTCCTGGAAATGTTGCCAAGTTCCTCTCAGGTCACAGTACCATTCACAGGCACACAGGTGCATCTCCAAAGCTCATCAGCTTGCTGGCTCAAGGGAGCCTTTTCAACGGAATGGGGGTTGGGAGCACACTGCCTCACAGTCCTAGCACAGTTCGCCCCTTTGCATCCTGGTAAATGCAGTACACAGCCACAGCCGGCAGTAGGGGTAACTGCAGGGCGGTGATGTGGGGAGGGGGAGGGGCAGGGTGGGGAGTAGTAATGTATGGATTACGGACTTTAACAGGTAAGTAAACATTTAAATAAATAAAACGAATTTCGTTGCACGCACTGCATCACATTTGGTGATGCAGTGCACACAACGAAATTTGTTTTATTTATTTATATGTTTACTTACCTGTTAAAGTCTGAAATCCATACATTACTACCCCCACCCTGCCCCTCCCCCTCCCCATGTCACCGCCCTGCAGTTACACCTACTACCGGCCGTGACTGGCAGTACACAGCTCAAACTTACTTCAGAATTAGCTGGAGTTTTTCACCAAAGTTGGTGCCGACATTGCTGTATATCTCCAGACATGTGTTTCTGGGTTGAGCCCTTCATCAGTAGAGAGCATCAGTTTTAGAGAGTAAAGAAAAATCATCTGGGGTTGCTGGAAATGCTGCCGAGTTCCTCTCACGTCACGGTACCACTCACAGACACACAGGTGCATCTCCTAAGCTCGTCAGCTTGCTGGCTCAAGGGAGCCTTTTAAACAGAATGGGGTTTGGGAGCACACTGCCTGACAGTCCCAGCACAGTTTGCCCCTTTGCATCCTGGTAAATGCAGTACACAGTTCAAACTTACTTCAAAATATGCTGGAGTTTTTCACCAAAGTTGGTGCAGACATTGCTGTATATCTATAGACATGTGTTTCTGGGTTGAGCCCTTCATCAGTAGAGAGCAGCCGTTTTAAAGAGCAAAGAAAAACCATCTGAGGTTGCTGGAAATGGTGCCACGTTCCTCTCAGGTCACAGTACCACTCACAGGCACACAGGTGCATCTCCAAAGCTCATCAGCTTGCTGGCTCAAAGGAGCCTTTTAAACAGAATGGTGGTTGGGAGCACACTGCCTCACTATCAAAAACTATGAAAAACTCCTGAGTGTGCCTCTGAAGATTGTTTTTGTGCTGGAAGGGGCACCTTCCTAAACAAAAACAATCCTGACTACAATGCAGGCACCCTTGCAGCAAGATGCAAATGAGCCTGCATTGGTGATGAGTAGCCAAAAGTGTGCCAAAAATAGAAAAGAGCAGGAAGGGGCCGTATAATGGTAAATATGACGTATTCCTGCCATGTCCCTTTCACGCAGAGCAGCAAGGGGGCTGGTTGCATTGTGCTGCATGAAAGAATTATAAATCTGTCCCTTCATGCATTAACCTTGAGATGATAGACAAGACATTGGGCAAGGAAAGCAAACCTTCCAGGTAAATTCCACTAAAGGAGTACTTCATATAAAAATAACAAGTACATTTATTCCCATTAGACACAAGATAAACAAAAGTACACAGATATGCACAAGCAAGGGAGTATTGCATCAACCCAAGGACCTGGACAGTGCAAATAGTAGTTTGGTGCTGCCACAGCTCAAATTTACTAATTTATCACAACATAGCTGGACTATTTGCTCGGCTAATGCACGGGAATACTTACCATGTTATCCACTATTGGAAGCCCAGCCCCATTTATCTAACAATAAAGTTAGAAAGATTTATTAGTTTATTTCCAGTTTTTATAGTACTAACTACAGTCACCAGGGTAGGGAATCCCTTTTTATAGGAGCATGAGGTTTGACAAGATATACTGTAAACATGGAATGTAATAAAGTGCATTAAGAGTTTACACATGATGCCATAAAACTGTGCAAAACAGGGTTGAGTGTATGTGAGGAAGGTATCCACCAAGTTAGTATATAGTTTGAATACTAGTAGTAGCCAGTGGTGTTAATTAAAAATAAAACAGAATTGTTTCTGTTGTCTTCACAATTATCGTGAGTCTAAAGTCAGTTTTTCTTTTTGCTTAGATGAGGATATTGGCCTTTAGTCACCAACATCTCCAGTGCAGAGTTTTTCATGACCACTATGATCTTCCTTATTATGCAAGGCTATTTCTGGTCGAATTTGGAAGTGGCTGTGAAAAATGTGATTCTTGCGATTCATCTTTAACTTGTCATATGAGGGTTCATTCTAATAGCTGCAGGTGTCAAGTTCCATATCCTAGAGGTAGCACCGAAGAAAGAATGCTTTAACATTGTTGGCTTTTTGATCAACAAGATTTCTGGAATAAATGTTTCTGTACTTCACACAGAGCACCGAAACACCTGTGAAGATTAGTTTGTGGACCAGGTAGTTTGTACCTCGTCCATGCATTGCCCTCTGGACAATACAGGCCAGATTAGCCTCAATGGGACTCCATTCTAGGGTCCTTAGGATTGGCATAATGTGGCCTGATCATCTGGCACTAAATTTTAGTTGAGCTGTTGTCTTAAGATATGTTTTTGTTGTAAGTCTATTTTTATTTTCAGCTGTAGAGAAAAAATAAAAAAAATGGGAACAGAGTACAGGTCTAAATGTACACAGCGTTAAGCCTACAACCCTATTCAGGGCCGGTCGCATTGGCAGATGCTTCACCCCCTGTGGGGCCGGCCGCGTAATGTATTGCATAGTGCTATCTCGGGTTGGAGCAGGAATGTACAAAACCTCTTAGGAACCAGAACTTAAGATCACGGGCTAGAGGCCCAAAAAAACAAACAAAGATCAAGAGTTGTCTAAAGAAGAGAAAGTAGGTGAGTGAAGAAGTAGGTAGCAGTCAGAAGAAGAGTGGTATGCACGGGCAGGAGCAGAGAATACAGCGGTATAGCCCTTTGAAGGGCCTATTACCCATGAGGGGGGTTACACTGCTAGATGGTCTGCTTGTGGGAGCAATCGGTCAGGAGCAGGCGGGATTATAGCATCTTCAAAAAGTCACAGCACTCTAAGCTTAGTGGGCATGTAACGCGCACGCTCTATCGGGCAAAGGAATTTAATCAGAGGTTGCCAGACAGCTTTGAAACGAGTGTCACGTGCTTGCAGTCGCACTGTAAAGAGTTCCATAGTTGTGACATGCCATAAGCACATGTACCAAGCAGCAATTGGAGGGGTCTCTGCTTTCTTCCAATATAGTTAAGATATGTTTTTATAGAGCTAGGTCGATTCTAGGTAGCCTGGGCAATATGGATTTGTCATGGAGAGCACTAGTCATTTGCCAACTATTTTAAAATCTTCTGTAGAAATCAAGGATTTTAATCCCTGGAGGAGACTGATTTGATGTTTAGCCCATTTGGGTAAAGCATTAAAGTCACTGTGTGGATTAAGGTTCTTGTCCATAGTAAAACCTAAAAATGCTGTACTTTCGACAATATTTGACTTGTAGTCTAGTGGATTTAATGCATCAAACCAACTTTGCAATAGGGGAAGGGGTGGAGTGTGAAGGGAAGAACAACACGAATTTCAGATTGTGAATGTTTAGTTTGTGATGCTGTAGAAATACTCATGTCTGAAGATCTCCTAGAAACTTTGCACGGCCAGCTAGGTCCTCTGGAAATAGACTTCAGGTATAGCTGAGTACTATATGCCATATAAATGAAAATAATTGATAAATTGAATCAGGAGGTAAGTGAGGGTTGCATGTACACATTAAAACGTGGTGGGAAGAGTCAGGAACCCTGAAAGACTCCTTGTTGAAAAGGCTTGGGGCATCACAGAAAGATTTATAATTTAACTTGCTTAGACTAGCATGGAAGATACGATTCAAATCATTCCAGTACCGGGCCTCTGAGCCTTATTCATTCTTTCAAGGTCTATAGTTGAAAGGCATGGTTGATGATAACAACTACAGCTGAGAGGTACAGGAGTATAAAGAGTCAAGATTCATCACTTTTCAATGTACATAGTGTCATCTACTTTTGTAGTATCATCATATCTAACCAGAAATTCAAGCCAAACCTTTTTGAAGTTCATCTAATAGATGGTTTCCATCAGTTAAGTTCATTAAATGTTTTTAGCAAGCTTTCTAGGACCTTCAAAAGACAGAGCATACTAGATACAAGGCAGACATTGATCACTTCTTTTTTTGTACTACATTCGGTTTCTTGAGAAGAGGAATGATGTTGGCCAATTTTTTTGCGCTCAGGGACTGCTCCTTAAAACAGAAGGACATTGGATGCATTGGTTAGATGGGGGTGAAGGGCAATTATATGTCTTTCACAATCCTTGCTGAGATAGGGTCAGAGAAGAGGGGGGGATGGCTTAAGACCAAGGCCACTGAGCTGTGTTTCTGTGGCCACGCTGTTTCAGCATAATTATGACTGTGGTACACTTGCCATATAAATCATCATCTTAATTTGCTAATTACTGAATTTAAGTGTTACACTGATATCAATGAAGTGAATATTTTGCCCATATAGTGCTGACAAGTTTGCTGACGTGAAAAAATGAAAAAGTATTAATACTACTTCAACACATGCTCTGTTATGCTGCATAATTTTCCTTTTCTTGCTGCATAATTCGCATAATTAAGTCAACCATGCTGCATGATTTCAGTTATTTCTGTGGCCCTGGTTAAGACACAACAGAGTGTTCAACAAGTAATTTTGCATTATCAAGTTATATGAGCACCATTTTAAATTGAGTTTGTGGGACATCATCAATTTAGGTATGTTTGTTTTGAATTTGTTTTTTTTTTCCGCTTCGTTGTTTATCATTAAAGTGCATATTAGATCAAATTTGTAGCCTGCACAATATATCACAGGAGATCATCTTTTGAAGTCATTTTCTTAAATATGTGTATGCATATTGATGGTATTGAGCAATATGCACGACTATTTAATACATAATAATATCTAGGTGCCCTATTTAGTAACAGTGACTTTGACATACAAACAGAGGCTCCTCTCTCCTCTGCTTTTATTTATTTGTTTTGAATTGTTCCAAGAGTCTTTGAGAAAATGATAAACTAGAAGAAATGAGTAATGTGGCCACTGGGGCTTTTGAAAACCATATATGCAAAGGTTTGATCTGAGCTCTGAATCTAATAGGCTGCAACAAGTTGATCTCTAAAAGTGATGAAGGGTGATGTGCAGATAGTACAGCTCATACAAGACCTGGGCCTAGATGTATCAAGCCTTTTGCGAATCGCAAAGGCCAAAATTGGCAGAATTTCGGCCTTTGCGAATCGCAAACGGTCTTTTTACATGTTTTGGCATGCATCAAAAATTCGCAAATTAAGGAATCGCAAAGATTTGCGATTCCTTATTTTGCCATAGCTTTTTAAGGAATCACAATTTTGCGATTCCTTAAATGCTATGTATGTAGCATTTTTAAATTGCGAATTCTGGTTAAGAAATCGCAAATTACCACAAACTTGCATTTGATGGTAATTTGCGAATTCTTTCAAAAAGCACAATTTGGCATTTTTAAAGGTGGCATATGACGCACACACATGCCCATAGGGCATGTATGTGCACCATATGCACACACATGTACATTTCAGGGGTGCAGCAGGGTGTCTTTGAGACCCCTGCACCCTTGAAATAATTCTCAATTACAAATTCGCAAATTGCCTCGTGGCCCATAGGAATGCATGGGAAATTATTCCTTAATTGCGAATTCGCACAATGCGAATTCGCAAATAAGGAAGATTAAGGAATCGCTAAATTCGCTATTTAGAAATCGCAAAGGGGTATGTTGATAAATCTACCCCCTGGTTTCTAAATTCCTCTGGAACCTTGGATCACAATGTAACCCTTTTAGCGTGTATTAATCAATTATTGCTCTACACACCAGACTGCTAAGTAATGCTGGGGATCAACACATGCCAAAGAAGCGTTTGGCTCTTCTTTAGCCCTTTCCAAATATGTATAATAAAACATTAGCAATGCAGGTTTATGAATTGTGTTCATTTTAAAATGATTTTACACCTTTCGTAGAGAATATAATTTGTTCTAACATAAACATTTACAACATGGTGGTTTACCGAGCAGATTTTACAACAACAATCATTACCATGCAATTTATTATAACTGTATTAAAATTACTCTTAAGCGCTGCACTTTACAATGTGCTATTTTTCTTATGATGAATATCAGTCATTACAATGCAAACCTCTACAATGTGGCAGTTTACCCCACAGATTTTACAATAACAGTCACCAACAAGAAATTTAATTTATCTGTATTAAAACTACACTTACATTGCATGTTACAACACTATTTTTTAATCATTCATGTTCAAAAACAACTCAAAACACCATTTGTTAAACCATAAAAAATATATGTCAGTCACAGAACAATGGCATTTAAAATATACATTAAAAATCGTATTTTTTTTTTTTTACAATTACACATAGCCATTCATATACAGCGATCTGCCACAATTTTGACACCACTACTCAGGTGAACATTTTGTGGACAGGATGGGCTATTGCGGAATTTAAGCTGCAAAGAGTGCCACCTACCTCAAATTTTGGTTGAGGGCATGTAAATAAAAAAAACAGGGATATAAGAACTCACCCTGGGCAGAGTTCGAGGAGTTGCGCTACGCAAAACTCTGCAAAGGTGTAAAAAACTCTGACGTGCTACACACAGCTCCACAAGCAGTGTAGTGCTGTAGAAAAATGCAGTTTACTGTGATTTTCAGTGCCAGATGCTTGTCCGCACTGTGAAATCATCGCGAACGGCACCATGCACAATGCAAGCGAGCGCTGCTTTCCTTTCTGCCACTCGAGTAGATTTTTCTCAGCACGAACAGGCAGTTTCTCAATGCGAGCGGTCACGAGCATACGGGACCACTCGCAATGAGAAATATGACCCCGGCTTTGAGAAATCTCGCCGGAAGGTTTATTTTCCACGCTCGCACTCGCCAACTTGTGTTGACGATCGCGAACGAGGAAAAATTTCCCCTGGAGGTGGATTTTCCTCGCTCGCGCTCGCCAACTTGACATTGGTGAACGCGAACAAGGAAAAAAACTCTGCTACGCTGCGCGAAGCGGAGTTACTCGGAACTCCGCGAGATCCGTGTAATGAGGAGTGAGGAAAACTCCGCAAAGTCCGTGAGTGGAGGGGAGGTCACCGCCTAGGGTTAATAATAACAGCAAATAAAAAGCTACACATTCTAATAGTTATACTGGTTTCTATAAAACATTTAGGGCAAATTTCAAAGATGCCTACATCGACTTAAAACCAAGTCCTACAAGAAAAACTCAACACCAGATAAACTTGAGGTAAACCTATAAAATGTATTTTTTGCAAATCACTAATTCAGAGAATATTTTTCAAGAGAACTAATTAAAAAAATCTAACCACCCTTTTTCCTTTTTAAAAAAACAGAAAAGGGAAAATAGAGTGTTTAAAATTATTTTACACACATTTTCAAATATTATTCCTGTCAGATATTTGAAAATAATCTGGAAGAATTTCTAAAAATTTAGAAAAGGAAAAGTGCCAAAAAACAACATTTTCATTGCATTAAAAAGGTAGTATAAAGAAGAATAAGTATTATTAGTCTAAGAACTAACAATTAACCAGTTACAAAATGTTTCTCGAAACACACATGCACCTACGCAAAATTTTAATTTTCAGGTGCAAGAAGCAACAAAAGCCCTTAAAATACAATTATTAAATAAAATAAAAATTCACATTTACTCTTTTTTATAAGGTGCTTTCAAAGAAAGGGTCCTGAAAAATATTTGTGCCTAATTGAAAACACCTGAATAGCAAATACCAAAGAAAGAAGTACATCGAAACATAGTAAAAACAACACTCTATAAAAATAATTAGATTTTGTATAATAATAATTTATTTCTCTGTACATATTTTAGATTTCATATTGCTGAATAAAATGGAGACCATGCATGTGGCTACTTTTGTTTTATCTAAAAAAGGAAAACAATTGCTAAAACATGAAGTGTACCTTTACTGTAAGGACGTAAACTGTACACATGGACCATTAGTGAGGTGTATTGTTTTTTTTATTTGTGCAGGGGTAGAGCTGTTACTCTTTGTATCTATATATGTATTGAACAACAAGGCATATCAACTCTACCTCTGCAACTGAAATTGAGGCAAGAGAACATTTAGAACAGCTGAAAATGCTAGCTACCACATCCAACGAGCCCTGTGGTGCAGTACTGAGGCAGACATCAACAATCCCAATTCAGATTGCTAGAGATATGCCTGATATTCCTAATTTAAAGAGAATAATTGGTAGAATAGGACGGGAAAGTAAAGTTCATCCAACCCAAGCTAGAGAATTTAGCAACATAAGCATTCCTGAATCTCTAACAGCAATATATAACCAACCCTTCCTTACATCTGATAATAAAAATCGTCTAAAAAGAAAGATAATTGCTGGTATTCTCCATAATCTAATTACTCTTGAGAAAAGTGTAGTTTGGACAACGAATGGACTTTAATTCAGCACCTCACCCATTCGCCCAAATCTGCTGTTTAAAATAAATTGGTTTAGTAATAACCAGCAAAGAAAATCAAATAATGCATTTAAAAATTTAGTATTTTTCTAAAAATAACTAGTACAAAAAATACTCCATAAAGGATAAAAAAATATATATACCCCAATTTAAAATACCACCAACCAAGTAACCCATAACCCCCAGTATCCTGTTCCGAAAAACAAAATCATATTTTGTTCAATTATATTTTTTGTACAGCTAATAGGTTTGAAATGTTGACATTTTCATTCGGACTAATGAGCAGTTGACCACATAAGGGTTGCAAAAAAAAAAAAATACAAGGGTATGTTTCACACAACCTTCTAACCCACCAGTTACTCATGTATACTTCTATGTGCATTTCAAGTACCATACACTTCACAGCAAAGGCAGTAGAGCACGACATGGATACATAATGCATTGTTTGTCACTTGTATGAAATAATAAAAGCATACCACAGTCATGTTTTCATTCCTGAAATAGAATAATATTATAAATGATATATTTTGATGACATTACAGTGAGGCAGAACCATGTGTTAGCTTCATTAGTATTGTCTTGCATGTCAGATGTGGTGGCATCCTAATGGTTGTGGAACGATCTAGATCCCTTTCAGAATGAAATATCGAATGCTGTGCTCTGCAGCTCACAATGGGTTCTGTGTTAATTTATATTATTAGAATCCTACCCTAAACATGAATAGGAAAGCCTTCCTTCATTCCATGTGCCTTAAATGTAAATGCACTTCTGCTTTCATAAATGCTTGTAGGTACTACATAATCATTGCATTAGCCATGTTTGCACTTGTACTCATTACTAAAGACCAAGTCAAATGCACTCTAGAATATATGCAGTGACAGTCCTACCTGGGGAATTGACGGGGACTATTGCAACACACAAACAAGACATTTTCTGGTTAAATAGTAGGAACTGATGGCATCTACAATTACCTTTGTTAAATATAAATGATGGAGACCAAGAAGACAACTATTTTCTGAAGGATGTGCATACTGGAAGACATTACAGCATGGTTCATAAGTTGTTCTAAGCAGTTTCAGATGTAGGACCTGATTCTGACATTGGCGGTCCAAACACCGCACCGCCGTTGCAGCAGTCTGGAGAACATTGCCAGGCCGGCGGCATCTTAACTGCCATATTCTGAGTACACCGCCGGGTTGGTAGTGTTGTGTCAGCTGCGCCACGGCAATGGCATGTTTTGGCACACACAGAGTCTCAACCATATGCTGCCACCGTAGCAGCGCTGTTTATATGTTGGTGCACTGTGTACCATGCACCATGTTGTGCATGGCACACAGTGCAGGCACAACGGTGCACTTTGTCCTATGGCAAAATTACCCTGAAGCCCTGTTTGGGGCCACTTGCCTGCCTTTCCACCAACCTTTTCATGACGGGGTCACCGCCACGAAAAGGTTGGCCGTAAGGCAGGTTGTAATCAGCATGGCCGCCAGAGACCGCCGCATTCCCCACCGCCTGCCCCATCAGGATCCACAATCCTGTTAGTGGCAGCGGTCTGGTGGCGATCCGACCATCCTGAGATTACCAATAATATCATATATATGATATGTTCTTGTTTACAGAATTTGTAAAGTGCAAACTGTCACTCCTATTAGGGTATCTTGCTACTCAAACCTTTAAAACATAACCAAAAGCATACTACGTCAACATAGAAGAAGAAACAGAAGCCACACAACTCTAAATTAGGGTTGATAGCCATGTCTAACCGCATTTGGGGGAAGACCCAGGTCTTGAAATCTTTCCTAAATCTCATAAGATTGGCTTCTTTCCTAATATGTTCAGACAGACAATTACATTTTTTTTAAGCAGCAAATGATAAGACTCGGCCACCCAAAGAGACGCGCTGGACATGCAGATGTATTAAAAGCGATACATAGCTAAATCTCAGAGAATGTATTGGACAAGCCACTCAAAACGACCCATAAGGATTTTCTGTTTTCTAGGCTACATGGCTTTATAAACCAAACAAAGATTTGAAAACAATATGTTCTGTGGCTGACAGACAATGAAAGGAGGCCAAAACTTGTGAGATATGGTTGCTTGCCTTTAAAGCCAATGAAAAATTAGTTGCATAGTTGTGTATCAAAAACATGGTGGGGAAGCTGGAACTAGCACCACTTTCCAGTCCTTGTGACACATGCAATATTGCCTACTTATTCCACCCTGCACCTATATTTTGGAGTGACCTACTGGTCTCTAAGTTCTGTTGTTAGAGAATGTCACTGTAATAACATTTGGAAACAAATCATGAAGTATGTTCTAAACTATATTACATGCTTGCTGTACCCAATTCTGGTTCTTTCCTTAGACTGTGCAATGTTATTCAAACAAAACCAAAGACACATATCTAGTGTTTACAATTATCTTCATTAAAACACGATGTTGGCAAGTTGAACAACACAGGAAAAATATTACAGCACAAAAAGCTATATAAACAATGACAAATTTCTACACATTTTTGAGGAAAAGGGGAGATAACGCAAAGCACTTTGAGTTGCTCATAGAGACATGTAAGGAAATATTCCACTTGAATTAGCATTGCCTACTACAATCTTTGCAAATATTTATTTTCAACCCTGTAATATGTTGATATACTCATCTCCAGGTCAGTGCTTAATTTGAGCCAGCAGTTGCAGGTAGAGCCCACCAGCACTCATTTTAGGGGCAGCAGTAATTTTTCCTTGTGTGACTTTGACCCAGAAAAAAAGAGAGAAAAACAGAACAGGGCAAAATAAGGAGGAAAATTCAGTAAACAGTGACAGAGAAAGAAGGCAGGGAGGAAAAAGAATCAGAGTAACATAAAGGGGAAGGGAGTCTCTGGTGGCATCAAGACTATGCAGCCTTGGCATCCTGCACCCTCAATATTTGATATCACCAGCCACAAGCTTCTGAGCAAAAATGTAGGACCCAGCACTGCTCCAGTTGGGTTGAGAACCTGCTAGTCAGCTAATTCTACCCAGTGCTGACATATTCCAAATGGAGTAAATCACTCTTCACTCTGGGTGACTAGTCCTCCCAAATAAATATCAATAGTATTTATTTATTTTACACTTCTCTCTAGTGTGAACTTTGAAAGAGTATGACAAGTACAACAAATAAATATAATTAAAACAGAACATTAATACAAATACAATAATAATAATAATAATAATAATAATAATAATGTAATACTATCAATCAAACATAAATCAGAACAAGGACAGGGAAAACTACTAGCTAAATCTAAGATAAAAAGTATTCAACCAAAAAGGTCTTCAACTCTTTCCCAAAAGCTAGGAGAGACGGAGAGAAACTGATGGAGTGAGGGGCTCGGAGTAGCAAGTGAAAGTCTGGTTATTTTCTGACAGGTAAAAGATAGATATGTGCTATGGGTAGTGTGTAAACCTGAGTGAAACACTGTTAGGGGCCCATTAGGATGTCTGGCGGATCGCCACCGCCGTGTGGGAGGTGGCGATCCACCAGACATCCATACCCACCCGCCACCCATTTCCCCCCGGCCATATTACTATGGCCGGGGGGACCGCAGCGGATGGAAAGACCGTCCGCCGCTTTCCGCCCCGGTCGCCTTGCGGCCAGTGTGGAAAAGGTTTAATATGGTGGCGGTGTCTATTAGACACCGCCATTTATATTACCATCGACCAAAACAGATGCCTTTCTGTGGCGGCGATGCCGCCACGGAAAGGCATGCGGTCTTCACTTCGGAGGCCCCCCTGCGGGCCCCCGAAGTGAAGGAGAGGTAGGGGGTGCACATGGGGGGGGTACCTGTGGTACCCCCTGCATTTGCATAAACAAAGTGGCAGGCACCGCGCGGTGCCTGCCGCTTTGTTTATGCAATGCATACGTGCATTTTTACCATTGTGGCGGGCGGTGCTGAGAGCACCGCCAGCCACAATGCTAAAAATGCGGGATGCGCCCGCCACAGTGGCAGGTGCATCCTAATACCCATATCAAAACGTACCGGTGAAGGAAGGGTCTGAGGGAATTTAAAGACCTGGCTTAGGTTAACACCCCCTTAAGCAATATATAAACAACAACGAAACCTAGGGGTCTAAAAAAGAGAAATTATCTCAAACAGTCATAAATGGTATTGAATACACTAATGACTTACAACTGGATTCAATGAGTAGGACAAGAAATGTGAAATACAATGTCTACAATGATTTGTGAGTAGAACCCAAGAGGTATTCGTAGGATTCCCATCAAAAACTTGCGATGATCAATGTTATTATTTGGTCATCCAACCAAGGCAATGAAGTCTCTTGATCATTGAGACTGTATTCTTACCTTGTACCATGGTCGGGTCACTGCCCACAAATGCTTATGGACCAAGTGATATCAAACTGATGGGTGAGAGTGCAGTGCAAAAAATCATAAGAGTGGTGAGTGTTAAAAAAGGATAGAGGACAAGAGAAATAAATTTATTAGAGATCTGGCCTCCTCCTAATTAAAAACAAGAACAGTGCAGGAAGGCAGTGTTAAACAAATAACTGCATAGGGGCCAACATGTTTCAGCCTGAGTGGGAAAGACCCAAGGCTTTCTTCAGGGCCTGTTCTAAACGTTGCTACTGCAATGTGATTTTGTCACACAAAGGAAACTAAGGCGACAAAAGAGACAATAAAGTGAAAGATCAAAAAAGGATACGATAATCCAGTAGCATATCCTCCTGGTCAATGGATGATTAAATGCATCCAGCTTGACCGGGGATTGAGCCTCACCTCACCTGGACACATACTCAGGAATAATGAGGCCACGCTCTGTCCGTCGTTACCTCTGACAATTCCCAAGTTCAGGGGTAGGCATCCTAATACCCCCCACGGGACCCCCGCCCTCATGGCGGGCGGTCCCGATCACCGATAGGATGGCGGGCGGACTCCCCCTTAATGTCTTTGGTGGAAATTATGCTAAATGTTGTGGAAACATTTTTTTGTATTTGTATTTGTGTATTAAATAACAACGATTACTATGCCATTTTACACATGATTTTACATATATAGACTGAAATAACATAATTGCAATTTAAACAAATGCCTTATAATGTATAGAAGTGTTTTTTTAGTGTATTTAAATTAGGTCATATTTCTGTGTAAAACACCATCTTAGACAAGATAGATGACATCTCTGTCATTTATTTCTGTTTCCCCTCTACTCACGGTCCTCTCCCCCCAGGCTTTGAAAAGCACAGTGTAGCTGAAGCAATTATAGTTTATTTCCATTGTAATAGTTTGTGTTGAATTTCCTGTGCTGTGGATGTAAGATTGCAACAAGTATCTATAATTTTGAATGTCTTAGCTGGTTGTAGTCATTCAGAGAAAGTTGTTTGTCAAATATTTCATATGTGTTGGAACATCTTTTGATGAAGTTAGCATAGAAGGTGTAGAGTATTTCTTGTGTTCTTTCTCTGAAACGACAATGAGCAATTTGGGGGTGTTTGCCAGTCATCTTTCCTATTATACTAGGAATGCTGCCCCAATTTGTTTTGATCTT
This sequence comes from Lissotriton helveticus, assembly GCF_964261635.1. Classification (NCBI taxonomy): domain Eukaryota; kingdom Metazoa; phylum Chordata; class Amphibia; order Caudata; family Salamandridae; genus Lissotriton; species Lissotriton helveticus. The sequence continues at coordinate 591,548,618 of NC_136057.1, forward strand.
GCTGCTCATTTGGGACTTGGAATCATTTTTGATTTGTCATACTCTTCATAATTTTGCATCTGAGAGACTTCTTGGCATTGACTCTGTACCACTTATTTTTATTTTTGAAAGAAAACACTTTACATTTTCATTTATGTAGTACTCAATAATTAAGTGGACCCTATTACTCGATGAGCTGTTTTGCTCTCCTAATTTGATGTTCAGAGGTGCCCTAACTCGGACACATACGGTCTTTTGAAAATTCAGGTGTAACACCATCTCCAGTCAAGTAAGCTGTGGGTGAACTGAATGAGGTAAATTTCAAGATGTCGACATTTTGAGAAATGATTTTCCACCCACAATGCCTAAAAACTAAGTGGAATTATGCATTATTACATGCAATGTTGGTGTGTTAATTTTAGGCATGAAATGTTCCCTCGTGTCTATTTTGAATATGAGAATCACACTTCGTGTGAACAACTGCCACTCATGTTCACTTTTTACACTCTATTCCTGTTCCTTCACAATATGATTTTAATTTCTTTTAATCAGAAACATGTGATGGGCCGAAACCGCAGATAGGCATTAATATGCACATACTAAGCTTTTCTCGTGGGAAGAATGTGAGAAGATCTCGGGAAATAGCAACTTTTTTCTCAAGTAAAAGGCTGACCACTAATTTCTGCAATTCTCACTTCCTTCAGCTGATGTTTCAGAGACTGCATGTAAAGAATGAACAATATCGGTGACAGGATGAAACTCGTGGGCATCTCACATTGTACTTAGAGGGAAAAGGACTGAATGTGCCCATTTGAAAGCATATAATTTAAGTCACCAGCTACCTCAGGACTAACAACTCAATTCTCCCACTATTACATAAAAGTATGTCTGGACTCCGCGTGACGTGGAGTTCCTGAAAACTTTGTTATCCAGAGCTGGCTGAGTTTTTTACCTTCCTCGTGTTCTTCAACATCAAGTTGGTGAGTGCAAGCATGGAAAATCTACCGCCCGGCGAGATTTTTCCTCATTTGCAATCATCAAAGTCAAGTTGGTGAGCCTCCCGGCGAGATGTCTTAACGTGGGTGGTCGGATTTCTCATTGCGAGTTGTCACGTATGCTCGCATTGAGAAACCATCCATTTACATTGAGAAAGCTGCCGCTTGAGTAAAAATCTACTTGAGCGGCAGAAAGGAAGCAGCACCCGCTTGCACTGGGCGTGGTGCCGTTTGCGATAATTGCAGTGTGGACAAACAGCCGACGCTGAAAACCACTGTGAATGGCATTTATCCAACACACTCTACCGGTTGCAGAGCTCTGCGTAGGGCAGCTGAGGTTTTTTTGCACTACGCGGAACTCTGCAAATTCTTCCCAGGCTTACATAAAAGAAAACAATCAAAAGAGATATCTAATTATATGCGACACTCAAGAAATACCAGTCAGGAACTAGCACGATAGAAGAATAGAAAAGAATGAGAATTTATAAAGCGCAGAGCTACCCTCAGGCAACCCAGCGCTATCTGGGCACAACAGACTAGGGGGGCAACTTTGCTGGATGGGAGCTTGGAACAGCCAGGTTTTCAAAAGTTTACGAAAGGAATGATGGTTAGACTCCCTAAGGAGTTGGAAAGGGAGGGAGTTCCAGAGCTTGGCAGCGTTATAAGAGAGAGAGCGGTGCGCCACCTTTTGCTCTCTTTATTTTTGGGACAGCAGTGAGCGAAAGGTTAGCCGAGATGAGGCTTCTATTAGGGCAGTATGGCACAGCAATGGTATGGTTAATGGGTGGGCCTTTCCCTCAGAAGGACTTGTGGGTGATACAAAGGGCCTTAAACTTGACTCTCTCCAGAATGGGTAACCAATGCAGAGTGTTTAGCCCGAGCTTGGCGGATTGCCCATAGGGGATTTTAAGGATCAGGCGGGCTGCACAGTTCTGAATTACTTCTAGTTTAGAGATGGTAGGCTGAGGGGCTCCGAGGTAGAGCGCTTTTCCATAGTCTATATGTGATAAAATCAGGGCTTGTACCATTATCTGCCTAGCAAAGAATGGGAGAAGAGGAAGAATTTTCCTCAGCATCCTCAAAATACCAAAGCAATTGGCCGACAGCTTCATTGCTTGAGAATTAAAAGTCAGGGATTGGTCGAACCATATGCCCAGACCTTTAATTTGTTTTTTAGGAACTGGCAGGGGGTCAAGACAATTAGGCCATAGTAGCCCGCGATTGAAAGTCAGCTGATTGCCTAGAAGCATAAGCTCTGTCTTGTCTTCATTCAACTTCAGACAGGAAAGCTCAATCCATTTTGCTACCTTTTCCAGACAAGGGCCCAGGCTAGAGGTCAGGCTTCCCGGGTGGTTTAAGGATACCACCAGTTGTGTATCGTCAGCATAGGCAACTATTTTTATGCGAAAAGGGCGGACAATCGCTGCCAGTGGGCTCATGTATACGTTGAATAGTGTCGAGCTCAGGGAGGACCCCTGCGGCACACCGCAGCTAAGTGGCATCGGTTTAGAGCTGACATTACCCTCAAAGATCTGAAAAAACCTGTCCTCTAGAAATGACTGCAGCCAGGTGTTGACGCCTCCGGTCACTCCAAGATTCATGAGTCTGAGGATTAACATGACTTGGTTGAAAGTGTCGAATGCGGCTCTGAGGTCTAACAGAATGATGGCTGCTGCACCACCATGGTCCAGGATTCACCTGGATTCTTCAACCACCGCCAACAGAGAAGTTTCCGTCCCATGTTGGGGCCATAAACCAGTCTGTGAGGGGTGAAGCATGTTATTTGATTCCACGAATCTGGATAGAAGTGAGTTAACGTGCCTCTCTGATATTTTACTACAGGTGGGGAGGAGGAAGATTGGCCGGTCGTTCCCCAGCTGTTCTGGGTCCAAGCTTGGCTTTTTGAGCAGCGCCTTGACCATGGCACATTTACAAGGAAGGGGGAACATTCCAGAGGAGACGGAGGAGTTGATCAGTTCACAAAGCACCAGCAGGATTGTTCCTGCGGCTGATGTCAGAAGATTAGGGGGGGCAGGTTCCCTAGGGGAACCTGGTTTTATGTGACCCAGGATGGATTCTACGGATTTGGGTTCTACCAGAGGAATATGTTCCAATACCACACTGGTACAGGATGTGAGGCGGGTCATAGCGGGTGAGCTGATAAGTGGGGAAAAGTTATATTGTGTATTTTTTGTGAAAAAATTCCACTAGATTATTACATCGATCAAGAGCACCCTCCACAGTGGTTTGTGGGGTTGGAAGCTTGATTAAAGTTTTTGCAATACAGAAAACATAATGTGGAGAATTAGACGCAAGGAGGATTTTTTCTCCATAGAAGGCAGCTTGTGCAGATTTGATTACCACTTGGTAAGTTCTGATAGCCTACCTGTATTTATGTTTCCTAGAGTCTGCATAGTCCTCCCTCCATTTCCTTTCAAGCTTCTTACAGGTTTGTTTAAGTTCACGTAGTTTGGGGGTATACCACGGAGAGAGTTTGGAATTGGCTTTTTTTCTGATTATTTTTTGGGGGAGAACTTGATCAAGGGAGTGTTCAATCCACTTATTGAACTCCTCATAAGCCACCATAGGATTTGATTCATAGGAAGGTCTAGTGGTATCAAGTACTTGGACTCACTGATCCAGAGGAAGCTTGGACCATAAGCATTCCAAGTTACTGCTCGTACCAGATGAGGAGAGGGAGTTTACTGTATTCCAAGCCAAGGGAATAAGAAAGTGGTCAGACCACAGGAGTGGTTTTGGATCCCCTACTGAGAATTCCTTGCTATTGATAATTATGGGATCAAGTAGATGGCCTTTAACGTGAGTCCCCCCAAAAACCTTTTGGCTAAATTGGAGTGCTGAGAGATTCCTGACTAGCTCTAAGTCTGCAAGGTTGGGGGATCATCAAAATGCAGGTTGAGGTCTCCTAGAATCGTGAAATTAGAAGGGGAGCTGGATACATTTACAATGCCTTCTGGAAGCACTTGAAGAAATTGTCCCAGGGCTCCAGAGGGTCGGTAAATTAAAAAACCTGAGAACGTTTGAGTAGGTGAAAAGTTTAACGAGAACACAAAATTCTTGCAATCAGGTAGCGGGTCGACTAAGATGCAACATTTAACCGTATCTTTATATATAATGGCAATCCTGCCTCCCTTACCGCTTCTGCGGTTTAGCCTCTGAATGTGGAAGCCCGGTGGAAGAGTTTTACAAGTACTGGCTCAGACTCATTTTTGAGCCAGGTTTCGGTCAAAAACAAAATGTCGGGGTATTCCTCCTCTAATAGTATTGCAATTTCTGTGGCATGATTGACTAGGGATCTACAGTTTAAAAGGAACATTTTGTAAGGTGTACAGTTTTTTAAGCAGATCTGGGATTTCGGCGAATGATCGAATTTAAATGAACAATGGGGGCATGTACCTTCCTTCTCAAATGGGAGTACGGATTGAAGGCAGCTTTTCTTCGTAATCCCCCTTAGTTCCCGTAGGTGGTCAGGGCTGTAAACATGAGTACCTACAGAAGAATTGACAGGGGGACTGGTATTGGCCCTGACTGGATGCGAACATGTGCGGACAGACGCGGATGGGCACCAGACAGACTTGCCTTTGGCACACCTTTGGCATGCCGGGGGCACGTCCGCAACGCATCATGGTCGGCATTGCACTGAAATAGGTTGAGCAGCTGGGCTGCTCACAGCGCGACTCTGCCCCCCTGCCTCCTGGCCGGAAGTGAGTACCTTGTTGCCACCAGCCCCCTCCACACAATCAGTAAAACCTGTGGTGAACCAGGGGTGGGGAGGAATGTTCCCACCTGTTGTGAGAGTGCGAGGAAGGAGGTAAAGTGCAATTGCGGGTAGATTTTAAAAACGGCTAAGTTAATACAGATAAACTGTTAAGATTAAAATTGTGCAGGGACGCAAGATAAAAACTGAGCAGGTACTTAGTATTCAAAATAATGATTACAACAGATTTCAGCATACATTTAGCAGCAAGTAAGGAGCCTTACTCTAGAGCGTGTCTGCTGCTGAAGGCCCACCTGTTCTCCTCTTTACAAACAGTCAATATAAAAAATGAAATGGAGGAGCACTCTCTGAATGTTAAAATTCAATCTTTCTAAAGTTCATAACTTAATTAAAAACTGTTTCCAACTTTGTGCCGCTTATTCACCACCGGGGGTCACCTATGTTGAAACTAACAGTCCTATACAAATGCAACTAATGCACTATGCTGTCACGCTCTTTGTGACGAAAGGGGGCGTATTTTTTATTATAAAAAGGTCCCAAGCTCCACATTTCCAGCTCAATCATTGGTTAATTTTAACACCAAGTCAAGCAATCACTGGCTTCTCTGAGTTCCACCCCGTAATTCAGTCAGGTCGCAAATTCATTTCAAGGATTTCTTCAGAGTCTTCCACAGGTCCAGAAGTGATCTGAAGAGTTGGTCCGACGGTCCAAAATGTATACCTGGTGCGAGCTTTGAAGTGGGAGAAACTTCTAGATTGTACCCCACCATTGGTTCTAGAATTTCCATCCTTCCCTGCCCTGGTTCCAGGGGGATCTGAGATGACAATAGACTACTGTGAAGTTCTTTGTGAGTGTGCAAGTGTGGTAGGTGACAGGTCCACCCTTCCCATTAGGTCAGGATGACCCATCCTTACAACACCCAGTCCCCCTTTGTGATTCTGTCTGGGAGGAATGCACAAAGGCCAACTGCCAGCTAAACCTAGTCGTGTGAACCAGGACACAGACTGCAGGCACCAAATGGTTGGGACAAAAACAGTCCAACTTTCTAACAGTGGTATTTTTGGAATTGTGACTTAAAATCCACCTTCACTATTTTAGAAAGGTTTACAATTCAATTAATTTAAGATCAAACTTGACATTCCTACCTGCTTCCAATCAAAAGTTACCACTTATTAAACGTAAAAAGGTATCCTTATGTTATCCTATGGGACAGGTATACCATGCATTTGTTGTAAACAAATGCAAAACTTAAAAGTACATTCCTACCTTTTTAAATACACTGCACCCTGCCCTTAAGGCAGTTTAGGACAAAATTGAGGGGTGGCTCATATGTATTAAAAAGGAAAGTTTACGCCTGGCAAAAGGTTTATTTTGCTAGGTCGAATTGGCAGTTTAAGAATGCACTACAGGCTTCAATGGCAAGCTTAAGACCTGTTTAAAAAGGCTAATTTTAGTGGGTGGCACAATGAGTGCTGCTGCCCACGAGTAGCATTTATTTACCGGCCCGGGGTACATGTAAGACCAGTTTACTAGGGAATTGCAAGTCAATTAAATGAACCAATCAGTAGTAAGCCAATTGTGCCATGTTTTAGGGAGCGAGCACAATCACTTTAGCACTGGTTTGCATGGATAAAGTGCACCATATTTAAGCGCACAAAGCAGCATAGGGTGGCCACGCGCTTAACAGCTCCGGTGCTTTTTCTGGCCAATCGAGCACTCACTCGCCAATGGATGTCCATGGGGGTGCAGCCGAAAGCAACTTGTCATGGAGTGATGTGAAAATATGGATAGACGGAAGAGGAGGCCCTCTGATACAAGGAGGTTCACCGCCTGCAGAAGTGCCCTATCTCTCCTGAGTGGGCCACCCTACTCATCTACTTTTACAGCATGCTAGAAATAACGATCCACCACTAGTCAGCACTTAGTACTGTGCCAGGTCCATACCACCACAACACACTTAGCCCTATACCTCAATCTCAACTACCCAGCCCTCAGAGCCCCCTGAGTAAACTGGTGTATCACCCCCAATGACCCTTTGTCTGAGCTCACTTTTCACCTGGAAATATGACCCCTGCACAGCACTGTAAACTCCCCCTCCCCAGCTAGGGCTACTTACTCCCCTGCACACATGCGTCTCTTCCTCACTGCACCCCACCTGCCGCCAACTCATTATTGTCGCCCTCTTCCCTAGTTCCACCCTGCACCCCAGTTAGGTGCTATGCAACCTTCTGCTGGAAACATCCACATATGTATAGCTAATTGTGCTTCAGACCTGGGGATACTCTTTGATACGACACCTTATGTAAGTGTCACATTTCTAGTCTTCAGAGCTTGTTCCTGAATATACTTACCCAATATGATGTATCAAATGGCAGTACTCGTTGCTTGTGTAACCCTTGTTGTTAAACTTAATGAAAACATTTAAAGGTGCACAGAGTTCTAAAGCCAATACACATGAATTCTTCACAATAGGAGCGGTGAAGGTAAAATGTTTGGGTGTCTACTATCCTAAGGGTGTCAGGTGTAAAATGTAGCATTCATGAGAAATGTCCAGTTTAGATTTCATTACAAGACCGGAGGCTACATTATGCATTATCCTTTAATAGCAACTCACACAGCCGCACTACATCATAAAGGATAAAGTTCTAGAGTTAACAACACTGAACAGAGGATGTATCCAGGAGATGATCTGCCTCTTTTAAAAGCGGCTTGCCAGCAGATAAGTCACTACTTCCTTTCTCTCCTTACTTTCAACAATTTCGCATTATATTTCAAGTTTTTTATGATAATTCTATATGTCTTAATGCTGATATATGCTTATATCTCTCATTTAATGATAATTCCAAGGTTTTTATTGCCAATATGATGATAAAATGTCAATTTCGAAATGTTTCAATCTGAATGTGATGCCTTACTTACTCCTTTCCTTTTAGAGGTTTTTTCACTTCCTCGTTTCTCTCCCGGTGGGGGTTCTGGTTTCTTACTCCCACTCCCACCCCCCTCCCATGGACTTCCAATTTTCGGTCGTCCTTCATCTCCCAAAGAACCTTTCCCCCTGCGCGATCTCGCAGCAATTTCCTCACTGTCCGCCGCTCTCCCGCTTGCTCACGGCGATTTTCTCCCGCTTCGTCCCCTCCTTGCTTACAGCGATTTTTTCGCTTCCTTAAAAGTACACGCCGCTTTAGAGGAAAGCACGTTAGCAACACCCGCGTTGCGTGCCTCCTCTCTTAAGCGACTTTCCTTCTCTCCGGCGGCTGAGCTCGAGCACTCCTCGGCAATTTGTCAGTTGCTCTGCATCAGCCGCCGGAGACACTCTTTGATTGCGCTTTCACCCTATAATAATACAAAACATCGTTTTTGCCTCAATTAACCCCTTTAACACCATAATTCTCGAACATCTAACCACTTATTTTAAATAAGGACTTAAATAGGTCTATTGGTTCCCCTATAAATACAGTAGTAATACCCCTACCTTCCTTACCCCTTTAGCCTAATTAGAATTCTATAACACACCCACCCTTGCCTTATATAAAAAAAGAGGTAGTTTTAGACTCTGAACCCAAAAAAATATATATATATAATAATAAACACAAAAAAAAAAAAAGAGAGGAGAAAGAGAGGAGAAGTTTATTACCTTACCTTTTAATATCTTTTTCTGAGCTCTTACTACACCATGTCTGACATGGATTCTGATGACGCCACTGCTAGCTCACCTGCCCCTATCGACGATTCATTAAAAAAATTCCTTCAACAGGAAATTAAGTCATGTATGATATCCTCTCTCAAAGAAGTCATGCTCTCTAAAAGACTGTGTGATCCTCAGGATCCCCCCCTACACGGTAAGAGACCCAAAAAGACCAAACATTGCGAAAGCACTACAGGCCCTAGCGCCTTTCATAGTACAGGAGGTCCTAGCACCTCGCTTTGGATGGGAGGCCACCGCGCCCCACTTGAACCTGATGTCCCTCGGGACACTCCCTTGACCGGTGCCCATGGCGGCACAAATATGTACGGTGTCCCTCGCGACACACTTTGGAATAGTGCTAACCAAAAAAATAAGAATATTGGTCTTGACTCCTCTTCATCCTCCTTTGATGACAACTCCTCCAAAGACCTTTCAGACGAATTCGTCTTTGACCTGGATGAGGTCCAACATGATCTTAACTCCCAATCTGATCCGGAACCTACCTCAAAAAATATTATTTTAAACCCTATTGGAGAAGAGATGTTTTCTCCCCTAAACATCTCTCACCCTAACAGTTCAAAATGGTTCCCACAGGATCATGTTTCCAAATTTGTCACACGCTGGTTGAGAAACCTTTTGGATAGAAACACTAGAAATACAATGAGATCTGAATCCCCCAGACCTACCATTGATGAGAGGGTCTGTCAAACCCCTAACCTGGATCCAAATCTTATCAAATTCCTATTTAAATTAGGGCGAGACCCCAGAAAAGGATTGGAGAGAGCCCTTAAAGGCTGCCAAGAACGCCTCTTAGACGTCTTAGGACCCCTTGTTAGAATCCTGGATATGGCCGAACAATCCCATCTCTCCTCTACCCCCTTGAATGTTGATCTCATTCGAGGATGGAGCCAAAGGGCCATCGTTCTCCTTGGCAACGCTAACTCAAGTTTGAACGTTGAACGGAGGCGGTCCATTTTAAACAAAATCAACCCAAAATTAGGTGACATGGCGGAGAAAGAACCCTCCCAGAACCCCAAAGGCCTTCTCTTCGGAGAGGACATAATCAAGGAGATTGGTAAATACGTATCCACCTTTACTGCCCTTGATAGAGCTCAAAATAACCTGAGACGGGTATTCAACACCAACCTTTTTGGCCAGGCCGGTAGAAGGGGTCGCCGAGGCAACCAACGACCCTATTCATCCTTCAGAGGAACAGGAAGGGGCTTTTACCCCCCTAGACAACCCTTCTTTCCCCAAAGAGGAAGAGGTCCGAGAAACCGTGGTTCAAGAGGTCGAGGTACTCCCAACACTTCCAACTCTACAAGTAAGTACTACTCCTCCTTCTTCTATCCCTCCCATAATGGGGGGGCAGACTAAAACAGTTTTATCATGTTTGGGATTCAATTACCCAAGATCCATGGGTTTTAGAAACCGTTATGGGCTTCAAGATAGACTTCTTTCAGATTCCCTTCCAATCGCGCTTACCCCAACCCTTTGTCCTTTCGGAAGATCAAGAAATGATCGTGGAGGAAGAAATTATTTCCATGCTCAAAAAAGACGCAATTGTGGAGGTTCCCTGGTCCGATGCAAGATTCATAAGCACACTGTTTCTTGTTCAGAAAAAGGACAAAGGTTGGAGACCTGTAATAAACCTTCGAGAAGTCAACAAATTTCTGGTTTATCGCCACTTCAAAATGGAGGGTATCCACCTCCTGAGGGATCTCCTTTTCGAAGGAGACTGGATGGTCAAGTTAGAACTGAAGGACGCCTACTTCACCATCCCTATGTACAAGGAAAATCAACCTTTCCTTCAATTTACTTGGAAAGAACGTCTTTATCAGTTCCAAGCTCTTCCCTTCGGCCTCTCTTCTGCCCCTTGGTGTTTTACCAAGATCATGAAGTTTGTCGTTACAATCCTAAGAGAAAGAGGTATCCGCCTCATCATTTACTTGGACGATATTCTTATCATGTCCCAATCCCATTCAGACCTCCTAAGAGATCTAGAAACCTCTATGAACTTAATAGAGAGCCTAGGATTCATCATCAACAGAGAGAAATCCATCCTCTCTCCCTGCAGAATTATAGAATTCCTCGGCTTCACCCTAGACACCTTGAAATGCCTTCTCCTTCTTCCTGCCAAGAAGATTGCCAAGATCCGGAAGGAGATCAGGTCTGTCTTGAAACAAGAGTCTTTAACTCTCCGTGAACTAGCCAGACTTCTTCGGCTTCTTTCTTCTTCCATCCAGGCTATTTTTCCCGGCCCTCTGAACTACCGCGCACTTCAGAGAATAAAAAGAAAAGCCCTCAATTCAGGTCTGTGGTATGGGGACCTTGTTTCTCTGGATCCAGATGCGAGAGCAGAGGTCTTTTGGTGGCTGGAGAACTTAGACGCCTGGAACGGCAAAGCTATCTTCGGCTCATCCCCGGATTTTGTCCTAGAATCAGATGCCAGTCTTCATGGCTGGGGTGCTCGTTTGGAAGACCAGAACACCGGTGGGGTCTGGACCCTATCGGAATCTTCTCAACACATACATTTTCTGGAGTTGACAGCTGGTTTATACGCTCTTATGAGCTTCAAACACTCCATACAAGGGAGGTCCGTTGTTCTGAAAATGAACAACGTTTCCGCTGTGGCCTATATCAATCGCCTTGGAGGGACGAGATCTGCAGATCTCTCCAATCTTGCCAGGAAACTTTGGATGTTCTGTCTGGAACACAAAATCTCCCTCTGGGCGGAGTATCTTCCCGGGAAATCGAACATTTCTGCAGACTGGAATTCAAGATTCCTTATAGACTTCTCGGATTGGAAACTCGATGTGAACGTCTTCAATTCCCTCTTCCACTTTTGCGGTCCCATAGACGTGGATTTATTTGCCAGCAGATTTACCTTCCAACTTCCCAACTACTTCAGTTGGATGCCAAACCCGGGCGCTCTTGCTGTGACTGCGTTTCTCCAACCTTGGTCCCACTTCCTGGGTTATGCCTTTCCTCCTTTCGCCATGATTTAGAGGGTCCTTCAGAAAGTCAGATCGGATCAATGCCCCCTGATCCTAATAACTCCCTTTTGGCCGTCCCAAGCTTGGTTCCCGACAGCCCTGGAACTAGCATGCGACATTCCCTTTCTGATCCCAGCCTCTCCAGGCCTGGTCTCAAACGCAGACGGGGAAGACCATTAAGCATGGGCGGATTTTGCGGATTGGCAATCCGCGAACTTGCGTATTTACGGATTTGCAATCCGCGAAGATCCGCGAACTCTAGCGGATTTGCGGATTTTTCCGTTTTTTGTGTTGGCGCGTGTTCGCGCCGATTTTGGGACAAGTTCGCAATTGCGAACTTACTTTTCGGCTTGCAACGGCCGCGACTATGTTGTTTCTACGTCTGGTTTATCATCACAGGTTCACAGCACCCTCTGTTTCACCACTGCCACCCTCTGGGACACCCATGCCACCCTCTAGTACATCCTCACAGGCACCTATTAGGTTTATTTATTACTGTAGATTATGGTGGTTGAAAAAAGCTAGCACACCTGCCCTTCTTCAACTGCCATCAATTAATTTGTGTTTCATTAATGTGTCAGTAATTTTGAAAGTTCCAGTCTGGCTGGCACCTGCTTCCTTCCTTATCTGTAATTTGCTTTTTGTTGCAGTGAAATTTTTTTTTTACAGGACCTTTATGGTGCTATTCTATGAGCCTGCTGTTTGGGTCATAGCAGGGTCATAGAATTGTTGCAAACTCTGGAGGGGCCCATCAGGAAGCACTACCTTGAATGTTACTAATGTTAAGTTTGAACTTTTGCACCTGCTCATTGCTTTCATTTTAGCTAAAATCGTTTTTTTTGCAATTTCGCGCGTTATTTGGGGCGCGAATCCGTGCGAGATCGATTTCGGAAGCCGCGAATACGTGCGAATACAAAATTGTTTTTGTTGCGACGTGTATGTTCGCGTGATCTTGCGCGTGTTCGCGAGGCGCTTCTAGCTATTCGTTTGCCAAGTTACCCTATCGGTCGTACACGGGCGCGGCCATCTTGTTGGCGTGACGTAATTCCGTTTCCGCCCGCTATGTGTAATCTCGCAAAGTGTGCTGCTCGCGAGTACAATTTCGCGCGTACTCGCAAGGAAAATCTCGCGCGAACTTACCCACGCGGTCGTGAACGGGCGCGGCCATCTTGTTTCTCATTCATTGCTATGGTTCTGGGCATGCTTTCTGTATCCTCTCTCAATCTCTGCCATCCTTTGCTTGTTTGAAGTTTTTTTGATCTAATTTTACTTATTATCTAACCCTCTATTTTTCTAGCTCTATATTTTTGTGTTTTCTGCAGCTTTTATTTACTTTTAAACTACTTTTTTAAACTCTTTTCTTTTCTTCTTCACTATTCTATTTCTTCTTTATCATTTAAGTTTATTTCTGCCCAGACCATGGTAAAGGGAGCCGGGAAGCACCCTGAGAAGGGGAAGGGTCCCGCACCCCGTGCCCGGCTCCCGTGCGGGCGTTTAAGGGGGGAGCAAGTGGTCCCGAGGGAGATCTTCAGCGCGGAGGAAGTGGCGGCACTGATCTTCCATGTCCAGCGCCGCCTCCCCAAGACGATCCTGGGAGGCGGCAAGATCGCGACCGGCTATGGCATCCGGGAGCGCCGCCAGCGGTGGGAGAAGGTGTGCCGGGCCATGTACAAGATCTCTGGGGTCCGGCGCACATATAACCAGGCCACCCACCGCTGGACCGATGTCATGGACCGGGAGCGGGACTTGCTGGACGCGCTCGGCGTAGAGGTCCCCGGGCTTGGTGAGTAGTAGTAGTAGTACATTTACTACTCTGTTTTATCCTGCTCTGTTATTTGCAAATCTTTGTTCTTTACCAAGAGCAATAATGCTGCCGATTACATTGAGGTAAATTATATTTCAAAATCTTCTATGCATTTCATTTTCAGGTGCACTGCTCTCCTTCTCAGTAGCCTTGCTTGCTACTATGCTTCTTTGTTTTGTATGTTGTGTTCAGAAGCATTTCATTGGCCTGAGAAATTATGTATGAGTGTACTGTAAAGAAAAGAACTGCGTAATGCTAGACAGTAAGGGTCATATTTTCAATTACCGGCGCATCCCTGCAAAGTAGCAGGGATGCGGCAGTAATTGTGTGCCATGCCACCACCACCCATTGGCCCAAAACGTCACAGAAGCCTTACGCATCTGTGCCGTAAAGGCAGCGCATTGCTGGAGTTGCGTGCCAACGATGGCGCAGCTCCAGCAATGCTCTGGGGTACCCTATCTCCCCAATGCTGCATCAAGCCGTACGTCGGCTTCAAGCGCGCAGGGTTTGAGTCATGCATCATTGTCCTAAAAATGACTGATTGACATCTTGTAGATTTCCCTCAGCCACTTTTAGGATTCGTTCCTGCGCAGGTACGCCCTCCCTTGCGCCGGAACGCCCCCTGATGGCGCAGGGCTTTACAACGTGATGCATCGCCCATATGCCCATATGTGTTTTTTTTTTTAATATATACGCCGCACCAACACCATGGCGAGTCTTTTGTTCTGCCGCTGCGTCAGAAAAGGCACGCAACAATGGAGGAAAATCAGCCGCAACTTCCGCAAGGGACTTATAAATCAGCCCCAACAGACTGAAGTCCAGTGTCCTTCCTTTAGACAGTCACATGGCTATCAGAAGAAATAGTGGCGGTGGTGGCGGGTGGATTGATAGTTTGAGTATTCACTGATCTGCAAGCAGGATGGACTTTGTCTGTCACGTGTTGCGCACTACTGCCTGCAGTGCCAGGCCTAGGCAAACCTCTTTAGTAGTCTGTTTATTGAGTTACATAGGAACTTTCTAAGTCAACGTTCCGCAAATCAGGCAATACGAATAACGTAGTATACCACATGAGATAGATCCCGTGGAATAGTTGTCTATCTATTTGCTATTTTTCCAAAATATGTTGTTATTGTTCTTTTGAAATGTTTGATTTGGTTGAAAAATCTCATCCATGTTTTATGGTTTTTCTTTCTTTCATGTTGTACATCAGCTCCCCCCAAGGGCAAGAGGACACAGGAGGAGGGTGCTGAGGATGCAGGCCAGGATCGGGCAGGCGAGGGCTCCTTTGCTGGCCCCAGTAAGTTTACATTTTACTAAACAGTACCTATTTTTTCCTAGCGTTCCTCATTCGATTTTTTCTAAATCGTCTTTGATCTTCTTGTAGACTGGATATAAATTCTTATCCTGCCTCGAATATGACTCCCTGTGGTATTACTAGACTATTCTTATTAGTCTGTCTGTGTAGCTAACTAAGATTGGACATTTGGCAATTCCATTGGACTCCCATTATATTCAGCAATACCTCTATGCACTGTCTCCTTACTGACTAGATAGTGTGGCAGAGTCATTCAGCTCCCGAAGTCACCGATTATAGATCCCCAATGATCTCTAGATTATCGTACGCAGGACAAGAGAGTAGTACGGAGTCACAGCACAGTCAAGAAGTGTCAGAGGCACTCATGCTTGCAAAAATTCCAAAACCTTTAGCTCATCCACTCTAGTCTAGAGGAACAAAAACCACAGAGTCTATTTAAGTGTAAAAGCTTTATTAAAAGTAAACACATTTATTAAAATCTACTTTGTCATAAAACTATTTAACTGTAAACGGAAAAGTGGTTAGTGCTGACGATTAATTGGACACATTTCTTGTGGTCGAGCCGAACTCTCACCTACTTTGAACTTGATCCTGGTCGTGTTCTTAGGACTCAGGAGTCAAGCTTCTGTCTGTTAGGAGAAAAAGTGGTGCGTGTTAAAAATCAAAAGCAAGCATTCATCAGTTGTGCATAAAAGTGCAGCAAGACAACAGCCTTCCCTGGAAAATGGGACATTTTTACTATGGAGTAGACAGTCACAAATTATTACATTGTATTCTGTTTTTTTAACATTTCTCCTAGACCAAATATTATATAGTAGTGAGTGGTGTATTCTAACTTTCTTAAATGTACTTTGTAGGTGTAACATCTGGTGACGGGGCCAGCGCGGAGGTGGCTGTGTTGGACTTGGACTCGGAGGCCTCTGGGGAGGATGGGGCGTTAGAAGAGCTGGTGGCCGTTCCTGTGGGGGATCAAACGGTGGTGGCGGAAACAGGTAAGCTATATATTCCTTACTTATTGAGATTGAAGACTGCATAGTGTGCTTTCTGCACGGGTGTATTACAATTACAAATCAACCAGGTAGTAGCCTCCTCGAAATGTACTTCGACTTAGCTGTGAAGTTTTTGGTGAGAAGAATCCTAATAAGTTCTTAGACGAACGTGATGGATGGGATGAACGAAAAGCGAAAGAAGGGTGTAAGTAAGTGGGACGCGAACTTGTATGATGGCTGGCAAAGAAGAACGATATGTGTTTGCTTGGACCCAGAGGTGGCTGGGAAGGAAAGAATATGGTATGGTGCATGGCTGGGTCAATGATGAAGCAAGGATGGGTGGAAGGACAGCAGCCTGGGTGGGTGAAACAGAAACTGTATGTGTGCGTATACTTTGAATGAATGGATGCCTGGAGCATGGTATTCTCTGACTCTTACATAGCAAATGTGTATCTAGAGAGAGTAGATGGTCGCCAGGTGAAGTAAGTGTTACCTTGAAGAGCATGTACCACCGCACCCGCACGTCCGTCCCAGTGCAGGGAAGGCAAGGAAAAGAAATTGTAAATGTGTCCAATACTACCATGAATAGTAGCAGTACTTTGTATTGCGTTTGCATTCACAGCATATATCTGGTTATTACGGTGGACACTCCGTACCTCTCTTAATAACTTTAGTTTACTTGTAGTACGTCATTCATGTGTGGGTGTATCACTGTGTTCACTCAATATTAAGCAAAGCACCTAAAGTCATCTCATCTGTCATTAAATACGTCCCATGTGAAGTGATAGATAATCAAATTAGTTAGCTTCTTCAGTTTCCTTTTCTAGTACTCATTTGCACTGTAGGGTGAAAGGTAAATTAATTAAGCAGTAGCCCTTGTAACAGAGTATTCTCAGTGCCACCCGTAATAGAAAAGTAATAGCTTCACCACCTGCATGTACTGGACCGGTACAGTAACGCAAGTCTGTCTCCATCATCATGGTGTGCAACTTTTTTTCTCGGGTGCAACTTCACTGTGCTGTGTCCATGTCATTCTGCCGGCTTGCATAAGATAACGTACCCATTTCCCTAAACAAGAGAGAAGAAGAAGAATAAGACTGGTGTACTGTCATAGTCGACTGTAATGGAAGTCCATAGTGGTCGTAGAATTAGTTCATTAAACTACCACTACTGTTAGAGCAAGGATGCAGAAGTGGGAGGTTACATAGATACTGTCCTCAATAGTTATGTACTGTGCTTTCAATTTGCTACTTGTACTCTGTGACCCAACTTTCGGCTCAATCACTTTGTGTTATTAATAAGGAGCATTGGTTACAGACTATGTCTTTCTTTATTCATATAGTTGCTCCTTCCAAATCAACAACAAGGAGGGAGCAGGCTAGATTGGCCCGGCAACGGAGGCTGGAGGCCACAGTCGCCGAGTATCGGCGGCTGGTGGCCCTGGAGGAGGAGGAGGACACGCAGTCGAGCGGGGCAACATCTTCGACTGTGACCACTGCATCCTCCTCCGTGACTAAACCAGCGGGACCGAGCCGGGCTAAGAAAGCCGACCGCCACCGCCAAGCACCCGAAATACCAGCTGCCCCCCACAGGAGCTGCAAGGAACGCCAACGCCGCCTATGAGTCCGCATGTCCAACCTGGAGCAGGAGGTCCTGAGGTATAAGACCTTGGTTAAGGGCCTCCGCTCCGAGCTTGCCACCCTCCGCAAGGAGTATGATGCCCATGCCGCATCATGCACCAGCACCAGCACCCTCCAGTAGTGGAGTGTCCCTTGCCCTTTTTTTATAGACTTTTGGGGGGTGGGATTTGGGAGTTGGGATCGTTTTGGGACGTTTCAGAGACAATCGTTGGGGTTAGGGTGGGTGAGGGAGATTATTTTGTTAGGGATAAATAAATATATTTTTCAACTTTATCTGACCATACCTGTTTTTTACTGCTTTTCAGTCTGGTGGGTGGGGGGCGGGGGTGTAACAGTAACTTTGTTTTCCTGAACAGTCGTAGGACTTTAGTAGTACAACCGTCAATCTCTTGTCTACTCCGAAATAATACTCCATTATACTACCTCCCACCAAACGCTTATCTTACCTGTAATTTGTGTTAGAAATTAGGACTAGGCCCAGGGCTGGCTCCAGGTGAAATGGGGATTAACGTTGTCATTCCTGGGCGGGTGACATTTCCTCATTGCGGTGTTACTAGTGGTGTGACACAGTGGCAGTTGCATGCCTATGGAAAAAAAGAAAACGAAACCTTGTTTGTACTCCTTACTGTAGCATTACAACGGTTACGGTACGATCGAGAAAATAGCAGGTGACAGTACACTAGAACAGTGCCATAATGTAGCCTAACAAATGGTAAAGTATTGCAAGTATAACTAGTACTTGCGTTGAATTTATTTGACATTGGCTACTACTACTGAAGATATAGTACTGAAGCTGAGTAAGTCTAGAAGATATCCTCGTATTCCTTCACCAGCCTGTTGCTGCTATCACCTTATCCTCCCCAGCAAGTGTGTGGAATTATTGATGTCATTTTAGTCAGACATCAAGCAAAACAACACAGCCCGGGGGAAGAGGGTTAGGGTTTGTAAAATGGATGGGAATGGGGGTTTCTTTTTGGGTAGGTTTTGTTGAGAGAAGAAAAAAAAAGCAGAGCATGGACAAACAATAATTGAAGATACAGAGTTTACAGACAATCTTTGGTTACAAACTAAAGGTAAGCACATGCAGTCACACTCATAGAATAAAAGACAACAATGGATACTGTATCTGTATTGCGTATGTTGTTGGAGTTGTCCTGTTGAAATTGGTAAGTAAGTTGCATGCAGCAAACAATTCCTCTTATTGGCGGCACTCCTCCATTCCAGCTGACGCTTCGTCCATCAATGTGGTGGTGACCACTGACAGAAGAGACACCCTGTCCACTGCCTGCCTGGCGGATGTTGACTGAAACCCGGCCTGTAATTATTGAACGGAAAACAGGAAGTGCTATTACAATACCACTGATAAATAAATAAAAGGTATGTACGCTGTGTGGTTCAAAAAGTGACACTTTGATTTCCCTAATAGACAGTACAATATTTTTGAAATTGCGTGCTCTGTCTGAGTCACCTTTTTAAGGATCAATAAGTATGGCCAAAATATTATAGCGGATCTTTCCCCTCAAGGTGGGTGTACTACTGTGTTTTAGAACAAAATTTGACCTTCCCAGCAATGCTCCCACCAAGACCCTTACTAAAGCCAGTCGCAAAAATGTAGAAGAACCCAATCATATCTCCAAAAACGATGCCTAGCAGAAAAATGGTTACAAAACGTACTTTGAAAGTAACAGTAGACCCAAATACAGACCGTGGATTGTATTCAAACCACTTGCCTGCAAGCAAAAGTATCCATAGCCAGCATCGCTCCAACAGTGCTCTACAACAACAGAACCGCGTTGCAATCGAACCCCCCTAAACACATGCAATCCTGCTGCTAGGGCTAACCCTAACGAACCCTAACTTACAAAAAGTGCCAAAACTGGTGTTTCCTTATGGATTTTGTCCAACTAACTTCTAGCCGGTATTAGACCTTCCCAGGAATGCCCCAGGCAAGACCCGCCAACCCACCCGCAAAAAAACACCCGACACAACACCACCAAACAGCGAAAAAGCTAAATCTCATACTTACAATGTCTCTCGGCCTTCGGTCCAAACGCGGCGCTGTGCAGCTAGGTCGTCATCATCATCAATCATCATAACTCCTGTTTTCCACCACGGATTTCCTGAAAAGCAAATGCAATCAAGATTAGACTGTCGCAGCAGTGCTTCGACAGAGACCCCGGCCGCAACCCACCCACGAACAGCAGGAAGCCCCCCAAAACGCTACATTGAGCAAGATGTCTGAAGAAATGGCAAAAAAAAGGCTGTTCCTTATGGATTTTGTCCAAAACACTTGTATCCGGTATTAGACCTTCCCAGGAATGCCCCAGGCAAGACCCGCCGGCGCCAACCCACCCGCAAAAAAACACCCGACACAACACCACCAAACAGCGAAAAAGCTAAATCTCATACTTACAATGTCTCTCGGCCTTCGGTCCAAACGCGGCGCTGTGCAGCTAGGTCGTCATCATCATCAATCATCATAACTCCTGTTTTCCACCACGGATTTCCTGAAAAGCAAATGCAATCAAGATTAGACTGTCGCAGCAGTGCTTCGACAGAGACCCCGGCCGCAACCCACCCACGAACAGCAGGAAGCCCCCCAAAACGCTACATTGAGCAAGATGTCTGAAGAAATGGCAAAAAAAAGGCTGTTCCTTATGGATTTTGTCCAAAACACTTGTATCCGGTATTAGACCTTCCCAGGAATGCCCCAGGCAAGACCCGCCGGCGCCAACCCACCCGCAAAAAAACACCCGACACAACACCACCAAACAGCGAAAAAGCTAAATCTCATACTTACAATGTCTCTCGGCCTTCGGTCCAAACGCGGCGCTGTGCAGCTAGGTCGTCATCATCATCAATCATCATAACTCCTGTTTTCCACCACGGATTTCCTGAAAAGCAAATGCAATCAAGATTAGACTGTCGCAGCAGTGCTTCGACAGAGACCCCGGCCGCAACCCACCCACGAACAGCAGGAAGCCCCCCAAAACGCTACATTGAGCAAGATGTCTGAAGAAATGGCAAAAAAAAGGCTGTTCCTTATGGATTTTGTCCAAAACACTTGTATCCGGTATTAGACCTTCCCAGGAATGCCCCAGGCAAGACCCGCCGGCGCCAACCCACCCGCAAAAAAACACCCGACAACACCCCCAAACAGCGAAAAAGCTAAATCTCATACTTACAAGTTACAATATCTCTCGGCCTTCGTTCCAAATGCCGCGCTGTTCAGCTAGGTCATCATCATCAATCATCATAACTCCTGTTTTCCACCACAGATTTCCTGAAAAGCAAATGCAATCAAGATTAGACTGTCGCAGCAGTGCTTCGACAGACACCAAAAATTACACACAAACCCCCGGAACCCCGCCAAAGAGCACCTCAAAGGCAAGCAAGTCAGCAAAAACGGCAAGAAATTTCCACCTCATATTTGGTCCAAAACACTTTTGTCCATTATTAGAGCTTCACAGCAATGGGCCCAAAACCGTCAACTCACCCGCAAAGAAGTACAACACCCCCACAAGTGCTGAGTCTTTCTTCATTGTGCGTAATCCAGCACTCTGCTTGGAGGTAAATCGCAGTCTGGAGGAGGAGGATAGAGGAGCATGTTCTTCAGAACTTGTGAACCTGAGGAATGTAGACTGCGGCACCTTCAAATCAATAAGCAAACAAGTGAAGACAGTTCTGATGATGGTCTTGTTTTTGGGATTAGGTGATTAAAGTTTGAATTAAATTAACTGTGCAAAACAAAGAAAGAGAGACACAAAGCACACAGGAATAAAAGTGAATAAGGACGAAAAAGAAAGTTCTTGATTGATTGTCTCATTTTCAGGGCTCGGTGTCAGGGAATAAGAACAAGATTTCGTCATCATACTCTGCGAATTCAGGCTGGATGAGGTCAGTGGCACCGAACAGAGAAAAAATCCCCTCATCTACGTTGCTGTCCTCCTCGTCTTCATGTGGCGTGCTTTCTCGCACTTTGTAATCTGGTGGTATGAGGTGCTGATTCATCTTGATCATTGTCAGCCGCTCCACATTTTTGGGCGATAGGCGGCTCCGTTTGGGAGTTACAATGCCACCAGCAGCACTGAAAACACGTTCAGAAGACACACTTGCGAGTGGGCAAGACAAATAGTTTATAGCCAGGTTGTAGAGCTGTGGCCACAATTGTTTTTTGCCATGCCAATACTGCAATGGCTCCTCATTAAGAAAGACCACTGTTGAGTCATTCAGATAGTCCTGCACCATCGACTCAAGGTCATCAACTGTTCCTCCACTTTGCTTACTTTTTGCTGTGCCTGTGACATTTTTTCGAGAACCATACCCCATCAAACTTAGCCAATCCTCCTCCCCAGCCACTGTTAGTGTTGTCATTGTGTGTGGTGCAGATGATCCAGTTGCCGGTGTCTTTAACGGCTGAGAGGTCACTTGTGCCCCAGCCACAGGTGCAGAAGTGGATTCTTGTGACTGCGGATGGCCTGCTGATGCTGATGTACTGGCTTCTCCTTCAATAACCTGCCGTTCTTTTTCAAACCTCTTGGCTGACCAGGCTAACCAATGTTTGTACTTTTGAACATCTGCATCAGCGAAAGGAAAGAATGCGTTGTCTGCCAGCGCCTTTTTGTAGCGTGGATCCAGAATAGTAGCACAAATGTAATGCTGATCTGAGTTGATGTTTTTAAGACGTTCATCACCACGTAGGCGATGTAATAATTTCTCAGACAAAATTAAATGGGTTTTTTTTTTTTCATCTTTTTCAAACTCAGAAGAAACCGCCATCAGTTGGTGCTCCAGTATGCACAACAATGGGATAGCTTTTCCCAAATTACAGTCCTCCTGGCTGACTGCACGCGTGAAGAACTCAAAAGGACGAAGCATGTCTGTCAGGCTTTTAACTATGGCCCATTGCGCCTTACTCATCCGCAGGTCCTCCTTCTGAGATGTAGCCTCTGTCAAGAAATAGTGATCGAGTACCGTATACTGCTCATGCAGACGCTCAAGCATGTAGAAGGTTGAGTTCCAACGTGTTGCCACCTCCTGGATGAGTGCTTTCACTGGCATTCCACGTTGAAGTAGCAGTCTCCGCAGATGCTTCCGGGCCTTAAAAGAATGGCTGAAATGGTTGCACATTTTGCGGCAGGTGGCCATTACCTCGAACGCTGGACTCTCTTTATCACTCAAGAATTTTTGAACTACCAGGTTGATACAGTGCGCCAAACACGGCACTCTAACATAGCCACCCTCCGACATGGCCTTAACTACATTGGCGCCATTATCCGTGGAAACATAACCAATCTTGCGTTTTAGGGGGGATAGCATTGTCAAGACCTTTTTGTTAAACTCTTGCAAAAGGTTTTCTGCTGTGTGACTTTTCTCCAAGCCAAACATGGCTAGTGTTGCATGTTTCCGAGCAGCTTTGAAAACTTGGTCCGGGTCAACACCTGCGTTTAGCTTTGCTATAACACCTGAAAAAGAGACCCAGTGTGCAGTGATGCACATGTAATCATCGCCTGGGCCACTGGTCCACATGTCTGTTGTCAGATGTATTGTGTGAACAGCACTCTTCTGCAAAGCTGCCCCAATCGCCTGCAGCACATCTTCATGTAGTGCTGGAACCGCAACTCTGGCAAAATAGAACCGGCTCGGAACCTTCCATTTAGGGCAGAGCGTTGCAACTAATTCAAGAAAACCTACCGCTTCTACAAAAGAAAAAGGTAGAAGGTCCACAGCTAGCATTTTAGCCAGCTTAGTGTTATACAGACGCGTCAGTGGGTGGTTGCGTTCATATGGCACCTCTGAAGTAAGCATTGTTCTAATGTTGCCCTGGACCAAGCATTTACGGGCTGATAATGACTTCGTTGACCCAATTTTGCTCGCTGGTGAACTTTTGTGCGTTGGTGTCTCACTCGCTCCAACACTCTTAGTGTGCCTCACATTGGGTGTGCTGCTGAGAGGGGTACTGGGTGTAAGGGAAGTGTTTGACACGTCTTCTTCCTGCTCGTCAACATCAGATGAAACATCAACGTTTCCTTGATTTTGGCCTTTCTTGATCGCAGCTAGGTGCGCAAACCATTGGACAGCGTGCTTTCTCTCAAGATGACCACTCTGGCCGCCGGTACCATAGTTGCTACCTGGCTTACCACGACTAACTGCAAGCTTACAAAGGGTACAAATGGCAAACTTTGGATTTTTGGGACAAACAGTAAAGAAGTCCCAAACTGGGGACTTGAAGTGTCTGTGGGACCTGGAGGAGGCGGCGATACTGGTGGTGGTGGTCATGAAGCTAATGCCAGATGAAGTGGAGGATCTGGATTGGCCAACTTTTGTACGTTTTCCACTTTCACCGCCACTAATTAAGGTCGAGGTTGACGCAGGTCTCTTCTTGCCAGAAAGAAATATGGAAGCGGGACGAGTTGGTGTACTACTTAACTCCAATGATTGTGGTGTTTCCACTGCCTCCTCATCGACAACATCATCATCATCATCATCACGCGCAGCAGCTCTTCGGGCTAGGGTCAAAATGTCGGTTTGCTGCATGCCCGCTGGGGCTGCAGTGACCTTTATGATGACTGGGTCGTCGTTGGCAGAGTCTTCATCAGCAACAGTATCCGCCACTTCTTGTTGAGCCTCATCACACTCCATAAGTCTGAGACTTTGGACGAGCTTCCTTTTACGCTTAAGTACCTTTGTTGGATCATGGTGTGCCTCACTCTCAGACGGCTGTGGTGCTGGTTCCCAAGTTTGATCCGTATCATCAGAAGGAGGTGTGCTTGAAGAAGATGTAGACACCACCCTTGATCTCTTCCTTGCTAGGGGTGTGGAAGACAATGAAGGATCATCAGGAGGAGTGGCTTCCTCAAATGATACCTCGCCTTGATTGTCGATTTCCTGATGTGCCCCTACTTCGGGAGGAACAACTATTGTGGGCACTTGTGACCCTCCATGCACCTCTGCTTGCGCATCTCCTTGCGCTGCCTCTCCTTCCACATGTACTTGGGCTTGTACTTGCACATGTGATTGTTGTTGCGGCTGTGGTTGTTCAACACTCGTCAGATGAGCTACAACAACCTGTGTTGATTGAGGGACATTGCTGCTGCTTTCTTGCGATGAGCCAACATCACTGGTCGATGGTGATTGAAGAACTATACTGGCTGCCTCTGCAGCACTCAAGGGCTTGGACTTAAGTTGGCGTGGTGGTGGTGGTGGCACTGAGCCCAATGGAGCGGTGGTGCTGCTGCCAGCTTGGTCCCCAGCAGATCCCGCTGCTGCTGCAGGCATACTTTTTTTTTTACTCCCAAAAAAAGGGGCGGGCGGCACACCAGTGTCCTTGGTAACTTGCTTCTTCTGCTCCTTACTGGCACCTTTCTTGCTAGAGGAGCTACGGGTTACTTTTTTTGGGGCCATCTTCTTCAGAGCAGGTCAGCGGGCAGCAGTTGCACGAGTTGCAGAGGGTTCTGTGTCCAGACGTGACGTCGCGTGACGTTATGCTGCACACACACACCGCTGCAGGACTTCTTCCTGGCACTGGTGGTTCTCTTGAGTCTTCTTGTGCACCTAAAAGCAATGGAAGACAGAGGAACATCAGTTCAGTTATACACCCCAAAAAATCGACAAAACACAGAAAAATGAGCACAATCCCATGCCATCCATGATGTTTACATTGAAGACACCCCACAGAAAGACTACGGACATGCAAGTATGCAACACTCACTACCCCTGGGCATAATGGATGAAAAGTAGGCAAAATAAGTGCAGGCACACTGCCTCTCCTCAAAATGGCCCCTTACACCCCAGGCACATGTTGCCTGTACCAGCCAGCACTCAAGATGGCCACCACCACCACCCACATGACCAGTCCACATCAACAGTACACCCCCAAAAAACAGAAAAACAGCCAGAAATCACCACAATCCAACGCCATCCATGATGTTTACATTAAAGAGAGTGAGACCACACCACAGGCACACTCAGTCCATGCACCACCACCCCTGGGCAAAAGGCCACACCAGCAGCCCCCCAAAAACGACAAAAAACAATAAAATAAGCACAATCCCAGCCCATCCATGGCCTCTATTATGTTTAAATTCAAGAAGACACCCCACAGAAAGACTAGGCCCATGCAACACTCACCACCCCTGGGCAAAGGGCCCCACCAGCAGGCCCAAAAAAACGACAAAAAACAATAAAATCAGCACAATCCCAGCCCATCCATGGCCTCAATGGTGTTTAAATTCAAGAAGACACCCCTCAGAAACACTAGGCCCATGCAACACTCACTACCCCTGGGCATAATGGATGAAAAGTAGGCAAAATAAGTGCAGGCCTCAGACACTGCCTCTCCTCAAAATGGCCCCTTACACCCCAGGCACATGTTGCCTGTACCAGCCAGCACTCAAGATGGCCACCACCACCACCCACATGACCAGTCCACATCAACAGTACACCCCCAAAAAACAGAAAAACAGCCAGAAATCACCACAATCCAATGCCATCCATGATGTTTACATTAAAGAGAGTGAGACCACACCACAGGCACACTCAGTCCATGCACCACCCACCACCCCTGGGCAAAAGGCCACACCAGCAGCCCCCCAAAAACGACAAAAAACAATAAAATAAGCACAATCCCAGCCCATCCATGGCCTCTATTATGTTTAAATTCAAGAAGACACCCCACAGAAAGACTAGGCCCATGCAACACTCACCACCCCTGGGCAAAGGGCCCCACCAGCAGGCCCCAAAAAACGACAAAAAACAATAAAATCAGCACAATCCCAGCCCATCCATGGCCTCAATGGTGTTTAAATTCAAGAAGACACCCCTCAGAAACACTAGGCCCATGCAACACTCACTACCCCTGGGCATAATGGATGAAAAGTAGGCAAAATAAGTGCAGGCCTCAGACACTGCCTCTCCTCAAAATGGCCCCTTACACCCCAGGCACATGTTGCCTGTACCAGCCAGCACTCAAGATGGCCACCACCACCACCCACATGACCAGTCCACATCAACAGTACACCCCCAAAAAACAGAAAAACAGCCAGAAATCACCACAATCCAATGCCATCCATGATGTTTACATTAAAGAGAGTGAGACCACACCACAGGCACACTCAGTCCATGCACCACCACCCCTGGGCAAAAGGCCACACCAGCAGCCCCCCAAAAACGACAAAAAACAATAAAATCAGCACAATCCCAGCCCATCCATGGCCTCAATGGTGTTTAAATTCAAGAAGACACCCCTCAGAAACACTAGGCCCATGCAACACTCACTACCCCTGGGCATAATGGATGAAAAGTAGGCAAAATAAGTGCAGGCCTCAGACACTGCCTCTCCTCAAAATGGCCCCTTACACCCCAAGCACATATTGCCTGTAGCAGCCAGCACTCAAGATGGCCACCACCACCACCCACATGACCAGTCCACATCAACAGTACACCCCCAAAAAACAGAAAAACAGCCAGAAATCACCACAATCCAACGCCATCCATGATGTTTACATTAAAGAGAGTGAGACCACACCACAGGCACACTCAGTCCATGCACCACCCACCACCCCTGGGCAAAAGGCCACACCACACCAGCAGCCCCCCAAAAACGACAAAAAACAATAAAATAAGCACAATCCCAGCCCATCCATGGCCTCTATTATGTTTAAATTCAAGAAGACACCCCACAGAAAGACTAGGCCCATGCAACACTCAGTCACCACCCCTGGGCAAAGGGCCCCACCAGCAGGCCCAAAAAAACGACAAAAAACAATAAAATCAGCACAATCCCAGCCCATCCATGGCCTCAATGGTGTTTAAATTCAAGAAGACACCCCTCAGAAACACTAGGCCAATGCAACACTCACTACCCCTGGGCATAATGGATGAAAAGTAGGCAAAATAAGTGCAGGCCTCAGACACTGCCTCTCCTCAAAATGGCCCCTTACACCCCAGGCACATGTTGCCTGTACCAGCCAGCACTCAAGATGGCCACCACCACCACCACCCACATGACCAGTCCACATCAACAGTACACCCCCAAAAAACAGAAAAACAGCCAGAAATCACCACAATCCAATGCCATCCATGATGTTTACATTAAAGAGAGTGAGACCACACCACAGGCACACTCAGTCCATGCACCACCCACCACCCCTGGGCAAAAGGCCACACCAGCAGCCCCCCAAAAACGACAAAAAACAATAAAATAAGCACAATCCCAGCCCATCCATGGCCTCAATTATGTTTAAATTTAAGAAGACACCCCACAGAAAGACTAGGCCCATGCAACACTCACCACCCCTGGGCAAAGGGCCCCACCAGCAGTCCCAAAAAAAAGACAAAAATCAGCACAATCCCAGCCCATCCATGGCCTCAATGGTGTTTAAATTCAACAAAACAGTTGTATCATGCACCCCTAACCAACCCTGGTCCTACTGGATACTGTGGCTACCCACAATATAATTTATTTAATGTTCTGAAAAAGTTCCAAAATTTTACTTGCAGCAACTGTAATGCCCCAAACAAACTTACTTGTGAAAGTTGATTTCTAATCCAAAAGTGATCCAAAGACAGTCAAAAAGGCCTCAAATCCAAATATCCAGCAGCACCCACAAAAAGTAATCCTTCCAGCTCCAGATCCAAATGAAAGTGACCAGGAGATGGACAAAGCACTGGGAGGAGCCTGCTGGACAGGAACAGGAAGTTGGAGACTGTGGGGCACTTCCTTCCTCCCCCCCCCCCAAAATGGACTCCTTGCAAAAAAAAAAAGCCATGCAAATGTCAACCTGAGGAGTGATTCTGATAAAAATCATAATTTTCAGAAGGTTTATCCTGTTTGCTGGTGATTTTCTTGTGCGAAATGGCAAAATCTCTATTTCGCAAGTGCGAGATTGTTCCTTTCCGCCGCAACTACGTGTTCGCAATTGCGAACTCTCGCGAGGTGTGCTGTGCAAGGTGGCAAGCCGCGAGTACGTATTCGCGGGCGACAAACTCCCGCGGGAACACGCAGCAAGATCTAAAATGGCGCGTCACTCGCAAAGAAAAACAACTCGGCAAACGCTAAAATGACGGAAAGTGAACGCCGTGCACCACGCCGCGTGCCGCAACCAAGCAAAAAATCCGCCGCGAGCGGATTCACGGATTTTCGACAAATTCGCGAGCGTTCGCGGATTGCGGATTTGCCGAAAATCCGAAAAATCCGCGAGCGGAGCGGATTTTACGCCCATGCTTAAAGACCATCCTCTTATTCTCGAGGGGAATTTGAACCTTCTTGCCTGGAAAGTGTCAGGCAATCTAACGAGCTGTCTG
This sequence comes from Lissotriton helveticus, assembly GCF_964261635.1. Classification (NCBI taxonomy): domain Eukaryota; kingdom Metazoa; phylum Chordata; class Amphibia; order Caudata; family Salamandridae; genus Lissotriton; species Lissotriton helveticus. Next base: position 591,577,064 of record NC_136057.1, read on the forward strand.
GACTTTTGTCGACAGCTCTCTCTCTTCTCGGAGAATCTTGGGCACCTGGAACACACCTTAGATATAACAACATTTGGAAGAAATGGTTTCATTGGTGCCTGGAAAGGAGTCTGGATCCCGTGGAGACTCCTGTCGTGAATATCGTTAATTTTCTGGTCGAACAATTTGACAGAGGCCTTTCCTATCGCTCTATTAATTGCTTTAGATCCGCAATCTCTGCTGGTCACTCTCCTATCAACGGTAATTCGGTAGGTAAAAATCCTATCATTTGAAGGGTCCTTAAGAGTATTAGACTAAAAAGACCCCCTAGACCTAAATACCAGACCCTTTGGGATGTCAAGTGTATTTTAGACCTTTTTTGTTCTTGGCCAGATAACTCTTCCCTTAATAGGAAGTTTCTCTCCTTTAAACTCGCCACACTCTTATATTTAATCTCCTGTAGGAGAGTATCTGACATCAGAAGCTTAGACATTTCAAATAGATGTTATGATATGTTTGGTGACAAGTTTGAATTACTAAGAAGAACTAAAACCATGTCAGATTTTATCTTTTATCCTCGTTTTGACAGTTTGCCTAAACTTTGTGTGGTTGCTTGTATGAAAGAATATGACGCTAGGATGTCTCTCCTACGCCCTAATGATGCAAATCAACTTTTAGTTTCTTTTGTGAAACCTTTTAAACCTGTTTCTTCCACCTCCATAGCTAGATGGGTTAAATCTACCATGAAACTTGCTGGTATAGACCTCTCTAAGTTTCAAGCACATTCTATTAGAGGAGCTATGGCCAGTAAATCCTTCTGGTCAGGTGGTAAGTTGGATGATATCCTGAAAGCTGCTGACTGGTCAAATGCTAATACCTTTGCTCGTCATTACTGCAAGCCTATCGAGCATATGTCTGAGGTTGTCCTTCGGGGCTACGAACATGCATAATGTAGCCTCCGGTCTTGTAATGAAATTGCGATTCTCCACTTAACATGACCAGAGAATCTGGATTTCATTAAAGACACGGAGGCTGACATTATCCCTCCCTCCTCCCTTTTACAACTTTTGAGATGTCTTTTATGAACTTTTACATCTTTTGATATATTGTTTATGATCGTATTGATTACTCCAATTGTTTCTAATCTATTATTATGCCTATGTGATGAGTTAGCTCTTTAGGCTCTTGGTTCTTAATATTTTCTTTCTTTCAGGCAATTCCGTTTAACCGCCTGGCCTTTGACTTGCTGAAGTTTCTTCCATGATGTTTTCAAGCTACCTGGATCTCTCAGCCTATGAAGTTCTTTCCTGTTACCCGGATCTCTCGGTTTTGAAGTTCTTTCCTGCTGCGATTCTTTTAAAAGAGGCAGATCATCTCCTGGATACATCCTCTGTTCAGTGATGTTAACTCTAGAACTTTATCCTTTATGATGTAGTGCGGCTGTGTGAGTTGCTATTAAAGGATAATGCATAATGTCAGCCTCCGTGTCTTTAATGAAATCCAGATTCTCTGGTCATGTTAAGTGGAGAATCGCAATTTTACCTGATATGCCTTAGGCACACTAAGTTACATTATTTACTAGCATTTCCTGTCTGTGGCTCATGGTTTTCATATCTTCCCACTTGCCTTATGATAATATCTCTACATACAGCACTTTACAAAGCATGTTTTCAACTTATTGTGTAACTAGTTGTATTCATTTTGCTATATAACTGTTCAAATGCTGTTTTTGTATATGTAGATTTTATTTCTATGAATTGCTCTACTTATTATGGAAAGTTTTTAGCTGAGTTAATGATTTTTTAGTATGAATAGTTAGATGAGTGAGGAGTGGGTGGATGCATTTATTCAAAAGTAGATAGACAATAAATAAAGACTTTAGCTCATTGGTGCAAACAGTCTCAATGCACTGACTAAGGGTGGGGGCACTCGATTTCATTTTAGCTTCTGCATTAAAACATAACTTTCCCCAAACACTACAGCCACCAATCAATAGTAGTTTGTTTGCAGTTGTATATAGTGTGTATAGCACAAATGTGGGCCAATGGCAGGGCTTTAGGTTTGCTATCTTCAGGGTGTTAAAGTTCTGTTTTTTTCTGTTGTTTACTACTCTTATAAAGTGCAAACTTTGAAATGAGTCACCTCCAGGAGTTGACGACAGGATTATGAGCTCTAGAGTTCAAGCTGAAGGCAGTGTGTGTCTCTCACAGCGCCTGTCAGTGGTTCAGAAAGGTGATCAGAATATGTGAAAATCCAATCGGTGGCCTCTCAGCCGAGCACACATTGCAATGGTCTTGTATTCCAGTTGCAATTGTGATTCTGTGCAAATGTGGGTGAAGGAGGTACATGGTTGTCAAAATAGTAGCATGGTGAAAGTGTAAGAAAATGCAGTGCTTATATGTGAGTGGGTGAGTGGGTGCATTGTGTTTAATGGAGGGTGGTGAAGTGAAGGAGATCCAGGGAAGTGCATTCCGTAGAGAGTGAAAAGAAGGTGCTGAAGAATAAAGAGCTTAAGTTTAAGATATGCAGATTTTGGAGATGTTGTTAGAAAAAGGGCATACATGTCTAACGCGGGGTGAACATAATGGGAGTAAGTAAAACACTCTGAAGACCACAACCAGTTATACAGGCCTCAATAATGTTTAAATCACAGTTTCATAATTTTAGGTTGAAATATTATTCATATTTCAATATTAATTATTTACAACAATATCATTGTTGTAACTAATTTATCGGAAACAGCTCACAGCCATTGACAATGCCAATAGTCCTAGAAGGATGAAAGCGCATGCCATTTGTTTTGATGCAATAACAAAGCTCATAGAGGCAGCAAAATACAAGTGAGTAACACACTATGAAATCTCAGGAATTTAATTTGCTTAATCAAAGAGAACACGGCCCTTTTAGAGACCCTCCACTTTTTCATCCCACTTAAAACCTAGCCCAACGGAATTAGAGTGATTTACATGAACACCATAATATGGTACACAATGTCAGCTTCATATTTTTTTTTTAGATACTCGCCCATAGTCACAGGTTTGGGATTTACCCAGAATCACAGGATGTGAACCACCAGCATTCAAACCTGGTTCCCCAGTTCCAAAGTCAGCAGTTCTGGCTGTTAGGCCCAGATACATTTATCAAACTGCATTAAATTATCACCTGGAAGACTTGAACACAAAGCATTAAGCTTTGATCTAAAACCAGAGAGAGATAGAAATAACCGCATAGTGGCTGAATTGCACGCTGCGAAATCAGAAACCTTGAAACAATCCAGTTTCCACTTGACCACATCATTTGATCATAGGCAATTACTTATATTCACAATGCCACAATGCCTCCTTTTCTTTCCTCATCACAAGAGCACATCAAAATACATTTGTTCAGGTGTGCAACGCACAAAAACACTAATCGCATAGTCATCAGGTTGGTTGTGGGGCATTCATCTTCCTAAGTTTGTGAATCGTGAAAACAATGTTTCTCACGTTGATCTTGACCAGGTGCATTTTACTCACTCCTGGCAAGGGGATTTCTTAAGTAATTTATTGGCGGAATTTAACCTTATTAATATATTTTCCAGGGAAGAGCTTAATTCTTCGGGATAAGTGCTCACGTTTGAGGGTGAAGGTCGTTATACCACTATTGACTTTATCCTACCTTCAGCTAGCTTATTTTCCTCCCTTTGTGGATGCTTTCTTCTGGTCACACTGGGCTTCCACCTCATACTCAGTGTGAGTGGAGCCAGGAACACCCATGATAACCTGGACTTAGTTGTGCGAGGACAAGTACAATGCTAAGGGATGAGCTACTCTTCTCTCTACGGTTGCATGAGCCAAAAGTACCAATCCTACAAACCCACTGCTACTTGCCTTTCGTATCCCAGCTCCCTCTCTCTAAGGTCAGAACCCCTAAAATGAGAGAGGGCTGGGTGGGGGTTGGAGGAGAGTGGGGGGAGGGGGGTGACGGCCAAAATTACAAGTTATGCCAATCAGTATTACTGCATGCTTTTCAGTGGAACTTCAGCCCAGCTTAATTTAAAGTTTCACAAATGTAACATTACACCTGGAAATACTGGATGTGGAAAAACATCTCACAAATCTTAAGCCAGAAAAAAGCACACATTATCATAAGTGGAAACAACAGATGTAAATCCAGTACCAGGGCCACATCAGAGGCACCAGCAGCATCAAAGGTGTAGGGGAGGGCTCCAGTTGAACACGATATGACTCAGCCCACTAAACATGTCCAGGACATACATTCTCAGCAAGTGTCACCTGCATATGCAAGATTTACCCATATACGACACTGCACACCTTAACGGCTTCGAACCTCACCTTTGACTGAACGCCAAGTCACCTGTATTCACTCTGAACACCAGTCTCACCCACAAGAAACACACAGCCATCGCTAAAGTAATTGCTTTCTTGCCTCTTTGCACCCAGTGCCCTAACCCATGCCAGAACCATTATTACGGGGGGCTAAGCCGAGCCGGAACTCACTGGTTTAATTCTAACTCTCCTCAAAACTCTGACTGCTCTCCCTGGATACTGATGCATATTTGAAATTGTAACAGCACTCCTGGCTGCTACATTGATTCTTCCCCGGGACGGTTCATGCGTCTTCGGCAAAATGAGGTCTACTGGCGCCCGTAAAATGTAATCATACTTTTAAAATGTGGTGCAATTTTTCAAGAAAGCCTTTGCACATTAAGCAATGTCTTTTCTTCGGTGAGTGGAGTGATTGGCCTCTGACTTTATTACTTTAGGCGACCAGATTAGATGATCCAGCCCCAATACGTGTCCAGGATTTTTTGGTAATAACAGGGCATTGGAAACTTGACTAACAAAACGACTTGACGAACGGCGCTTAGGTCAGGGAAACATTTCTTTATATCTTGTTTGCCTAGACAAATGTACAATTTTGATTTATTGGCCATATAGAAACAGGTTCTAAAAGGCACCTTTACTGATGGTTATGGTGTACATGGCAATATGAAGATAAATGGTTTTCCAACTATACCAAACACAGCATTGGCGATGTGACTTTTTGTCGCTCAGTAATGCTCAGATTGGGAAATCAGTGACAAATACTTGTTTCCATCAATTATCAAATTGTGTTTTCATTAGTTCACACAAGATGGGAATGAGTACCTTGCACACAAATGACGAGTCAGATTATAATACTGCTTCAGGCTTTTCTCATTACTATCAGAGACAATCCGGATTTTGTTCTAACTAGATTTAAAAAAAAAGATTGTTTTATGTGTCATGTATTGAGAGGTTTCTATTTGCATTTTTCTTTAGGTCTTTGAAGGCTCTGCCTCCTTGTATAATGTCCATGGAGGTCCGATTTGTGGGGGCCAAAATAGGTTGACACTTTACTCCATGAGAGGTTTCAATCAGGAAATCATAGAACATGAAGAATCACTCGTGTAAAAAAAATAGGAATGTAAACCAAGACAGCTTTTTGCTTTTATGCTGTTGGAACATTCTCTCTGTGTACCATGGATTTCGAATGAGGGAGTACAACTTCCTTGTGAATTGACTATAAAGAGACTCTCTGGAGTTAACTGCCCACATTTGCCTGTACCTGATTGTCGGCCTTGGCTAGAGTGGGACTTAGTTCCCCAGCTTCCCCTGCTCATAGGAGGGGCCGGACTTGCCAATTGCACTTTAAAAGTGCTGACAGCTTTGCGCAGCGTGGGACATGCTGGGGCAAAGCCTGGGCCAAGGGCGGACCAGTCTGCCCCCATCCTGGGCCGGCCAAGGCTGGACTGGGCCACCCTCATTTCATTGTTTTCTTGGGGGGACTAATATTCTTGTGTTTAAATTACCTATAAGCAAGGTGTCTGGGTTATTCAATAAGTCTCTCTTCTCTGACTGTCATCTGTGTGAAGATGGGTAAGAGAAAGGGGGATGCAGTAAACAAGGTTGATTAAAGGTCCAAAAGACAGAACTCTATCCTGACTTATTAATACCATGGGGGTTTTATCAAGAAGAAAGAACGCAGGGGGAAGATCAGCTGGTCTCCTGCTATGAATGGCTATGCTACCTTCTTTGTTAAGGCCACGCCTTTGTCACATTGAAGACCTAAGGGGGGGGAGAGTTGTGGCCTTTGTGAAATTGTGCCTAGGATGTAAAATAGAGACTGTCCCTTTTGATTCATCTAGCGTTTATGTGTACTTTGAACTTTTGCTAACAATATAAGGCTGCTACTGATAAATGTATACAATTGTGTTTCGTCAATTGGCACCCCTGTTTCTGCACTAAGATATTTTTTGGATGACTAATATATTGTCTCCTCTAAACTTAACCTGGATCTAATATTAGGAGGTTTTAATTTGCACCCATGTATATCGTGTGGTCCTAATGTAGAAAAAAAGTCTCTTATGTTGATCTTCACCAGGTGCATTTTACTCACTCCTGGCAGGTGGATTTCTTAAATAATTATTTGGAGGAATTTACCCTTATTAATCTGTTGCCCAGGGAAGAGCAATTAAGCACATTTCAGGGTGAATGTTGTTATAGCATTATTGACGTTATCCTACCGTCAGCTAGCTTATTTTTATCCCTTATTTAAACAGTTTGGAGCACCCGTAGTGATTACAACCCGTTATGTGCAGAGGTCAGATGGGACAACTCGTGGCAAGAAATCCCTGCTGTACATGGAAACTCTCACATTTAAGGAGCGGGCCGCAGAATAAGCTGAGACAATCCAATTCCAGATGATTTTTGAAAGAACTTGGTGATAACCCTGTGTTGGACTTGGCCCTTTTTGCAGGGTCATCCCTGAACTTTTTTCCTTCCTTCCGTATTTTCTCTGACCTGTTTTTGTTGGTTTTATGACTCTGGGCACTTTACCCCTGCTGATCAGTGCTAAAGTGCATATGCTTTCCCAATCGTAAATTGATGTATGAATTCGTAATTCCATGATTGGCTGGTTTGGTTTACCTGTCAGACCCTAGTACAGTGCACCAGGAGTGCCCAGGGCTTGTAACCAACATGCTGCTGGTGGGTTTGCAGCACTGGTTGGGCCACTCACAGAAGCAGCCTGTAAAAATGTGTCTATGGTCTGGTACCGCCATGTTGACTGAGCACGTGTACCCACTTGCCAGTCCCTAAACCTTCCCTTTTCTTCATATCAGACACCCCTATGGCAGGCCCAAGGGCAGGGTGCATTGTAAGTATAAGGTAGGACATGCCCCGGTGTGTGTGGCATGTCCTAATAGTGAATTACAGCCATTTTCGTTTTTCACTATTACAAGACTACCTATTCTAGATAGGCAAAGAATGGGCAGTTAGATTTTTACATCTTATAATCCTAACTGACTCAGGGGACACAGAAGAAATTCAAGTTTAGTATGCCTGAACTTTTAGTGAAGTTGATTTGAACAATCTGTGTTTGAAAATACCACTGTTAGAAAGTAGGTATTTTCTTGTCTAACTATCCAAGCCTGCCTCTGCTAGGTTGTGTATTCCTTGTCTGGAGTTTGAGTGACAGGGCTTGGTGATTCCAGGAGACAGGGAGAGTCCGCCCAGTGGTGAATTGAGAGATCTGCATCTAGATGGGAGGGAGGAGTTGCACCTGGGACCTGAATAGGACTGTGCCTGTCCCCACAGTGCTGGCTCCACCCCCTGTGGTGCGTCTGATGTCTCTGCCCTGCATTGTGAAAGAAGAGAAGGAATCATGTCAACAAAGTGCTCCAGGGCTGTGCTTTCCCTCCACAATGCGGGTTCCACCTCCTGTGGGGCGTCTGATGTTTCTGCCCTGCACTGTGAAAGGAAAGAAGGAGTCATGTCAACAGAGTGCTGCAGAACTGGTTTGGACTGGGCAAAGGCCCCTCTGCCCTCAGAGGACAAAGGATTTTGGGGTATAAATATTGGGACCCCGATCCCAAGAAATTAGATCTCTTTTGGACAAAGAAGAAGAAACCCTTACTGAGGAGAGGAACCTGAAGACACTGGAGAGACTATCCCTAAGCTGAAGTGCTGCTTGGGGGATTGGCCTGCAGTGGTTGCCTGACTGCCAAAGGAAGGAGAAAGGAACTTTGTGTACTTTATTTCAACTTGTAAGGATCTCCAATGGCTTGAGAGAAGATCTTGCCTCCTGCTGAAGTCTCAGGGACAACAGACTTCAACCTCCAGCTCTTTGGAAGTGCCTGCTGCTGTTATGGGCCTTCTGAGGGATTGTGTGTCGCAAGGAGCTGGAAGAGCGACTCAAGAGGAAGATTGCGTGTTACCGTTGCAGCCGCTGCCATCGCATCTCTGAACAAGGATGTCGCCGTTGTAGCTGACGCATTGCACCGCATCGAGAGAAGCGTCTCGCACCGAAGAAGAAGCGCGTCGCTGACGCAGCCGCTGCCATCGCATTTCTGAACAAGTATGTCGCCGCTGTAGCTGACGCATTGCACCACATCGAGAGAAACGTCTTGCACCGGAGAAGAAGTGTGACGCCATCGCAGCCGCTGCCGTCGCATTTCTGAACAAGGATATTGCTGCTGTAGCTGACGCATTGCACCGCATTGAGAAAAGCGCCTCGCATCCACGGAGAAGCGTGCCGCCGTCGGAGCCGCTGTTGTTGCATCTCTGAACAAGGGTGTTGCGGCTGCAGCTGTCGCATCGAGCGGAAGCGTCTCGCATCGAGGGAGAAGAGTGTCACTGCCAAAGCCACTATCGTCGCATCTCTGAACAAGGGTGTCACCGCTGCAGCTGACGCATCGAGCCAAGACTTCTCGCAACATCGGAGAAGCGTGCCACATCTGGAAGATCTTCCCGTCTTTATTTCTTTGCACCAGAACTTTGCCGCATTTCTATCGCTGCAACAATTTTGTTGTGGAAGTTTCACACATCGTAAGGTACATTGACTTAAAGTGTCGCATTTTAGGAACTGAACAGAACTACGCTAAAACTACCATTTTAAGTACAGTATTGTGGATTTTTGTCGTTTATGGTCTTGTGTTAAATTTATATAAATAATAGTTATTTTTGATATAAAACCTGTGTGGTGTCCATCTGTAGTGTTGTCACTTGATTACTGTATGTGGTCACACATGCTTTACATACTGCCTCTGAGATAAGCCTGTCTGCTCGTGCCTAGCTACCAAGGGGGTGAGCAGGGGTTATTTTAGGAGTGTACCCCTTTCCCCTGACTAGAGGCAAGGGTCCCTATTTGTCACAAGTACCTACCTGTGCCAACTAGAGACCCCCAAATCTAACACCTGCCGTACTAATTTTGAAACCTGAACTCTGATCAAGGTATTGTGGATTTGTTTAAAGATATTGGCTTAGAAGTTCAGATAGCTCTTATCAGGAAGGGGGGGTGCCCTATAGTTCTGGGGCTGAATGGTTTGATAAGAAATGTTCTAAGACCCATAAAGCCTTGCTGGCATCTCTACGTCAGAAACCCAAAAGCACAGCAGTAGTAAAGGAGGCCAGGAATCTGTATTATGTCACCTGCAAGGAGCAAAAAGTTGCAATTAATGGCTGCTTGCTCACCCAGGGACAGCTCAGCATTTTGGAGGGTGGTGAACTCTTTTTCATGCAGACACTATGTTGGATATAGTTTTTACTATTCGAGTGGCTCAAGCTTGGGTTTGCCATTTTGAGTCCATCTACTGAGCTGAAAGCTTATCCTCATCCCACGTTCACCCCTCTAGGACAGAGGTTAGGTGTCAGGGTTCATCTCTATGAACCAGCCAGCCGGTGGTGGAAATCGGGCTCAGATAGCAGAAGGTGTAAACTAAATGGCCAAGAGCTGAAGACTCTCATGTTGCCTCACAACATATAAGAGAAAGAATGCTCCAATATATAGAGCAAAGGACAGAGAGCAGGAACTTGGTACGCGTCTCTCAACACAAACATTGGAATGAACCAGAATCCATGAAAATGATAAGAGAACATGGCTACAATGAAAAAGTCCTACTATACTAACTGTGCCTTTTGATAGCATGCTCAACTACAACAGAAGATTTCTGCTTTTGTGCACTGTGGTGTCCTCAAAATGGAGGCACATAAATAAAAGAGCAATGTATTTCATTGTATAGGCAAAATAATTGCAATTTAATTCCTGTTTGTAAAACTCTTTTCTGCTTTGGCTTTATAAAGAGAAGTTTTCACTCTAGTTTCAGAAGTTCCTTTTAGAGCAGTGAAATCAACACATTTGTTTGTGATTTCACAAATTGATAACAATACATATACAAGCGGTTACATAATAAAGAATGCATTTATTGTTCCGCTTTAAATGATCCTGTTTTTGTTTCTGCTTTCACGCTGCAGTGTATGTACGATGGCATAACAATCGATTCAGCTTGTCTCTTCTGCACTGCATACATTTTCTGTCTTTATTACCCCTCTGTCCTGTGAACATTTTCAAATGAACACATCATAAGGGGTCGTTCCTGTGTTCACGTGAGGGTGCCATGGAAAGTGCTATGGCACCACTGCAAAGCTTTCACTGTCAGGAAGCGCTCAATGTAGTGTCTAAAAGTCTACAGACATACCTTGTTGTCAGTATTTAAACGATATTTAGTTCCAAAAACTGCAATACACACATTCTTAGAATTCAGGGAGGTTTAACATAGCTGGGAATAAATTAGGTAGTAAAGAAAGTGAATGGGAAACATTTGTTTAGCACTATGCCAGTTTTTATTTTGATGATCATTAGCCGTGTGCTTCAGTCTCAGAGTTCATGTTAATAGTGCATTGTGTTTGCATAGAGAACTAAAGGTAGCCAACATGTCTGATTTGCAGATCCAAGTGAACATGGTCCTGAAAGGCAATAGATGTCTCATTAAATCTGAATGCAGTAGAATGGGCGTCTAGGGGGATAAGAAAAATGAGCAATCAATCAATCATTACATTTGTAAAGCGCACTACCCACCCATGAGGGTCTCAAGGCGCTGGGGGAGGAGTGTGGGGGGTGGCTGCTACTGATCGAAGAGCCAGGTCTCGAGGAGTCTTCTGAAGGCCAGCAGGTCCTGGGTCTGCCGTAGGTCGGTGGGGAGCATGTTCCAGGTTTTTGCGGCGAGGTAGGAGAAGGATCTGCCGCCGCCGGTAATTTTCCGGATGCGTGGCACTGTGGCGAGGGCGAGGTTGGCGGAGCAGAGACTGCGGGTAGGGGTGTAGAAGCTGAGTCGGTCGTTGAGCTATGCCGGCCTGGTGTTGTGTATGGCTTTGTGTGCATGGATGAGGAGTTTGAAGGTGATCCTCTTGTCGACGGGGAGCCAGTGTAGGCCTCTTAGGTGGGGTGTGATGTGGCTGCGCCGGGGGATGTCGAGGATCAGTCATGCCGAGGCGTTCTGGATGCGTTGCAGCCATCTCAGGAGCTTGGTTGTTGTTCCTGCGTAGAGGGCGTTCCCGTAGTCCAGTCTGCTGGTGACGAGGGCCTGGGTGACAGTTTTCCTTGTGCCGGAGGGGATCCATTTGAAGATCCTGCAGAGCATTCGGAGGGTGTTAAGCAGGATGCGGAGACGGCGTTGACTTGCTTGGTCATGGAGAGGGCGGAGTCGAGGATGACCCCCAGGTTGCGCGCATGGTCGGTGGGGTCCGGGGCTGTTCCTAGCGATATGGGCCACCAGGAGTCGTCCCAGGCTGATGGGGTGGGGCCGAGGATGAGAACCTCCTTCTTGTCTGAATTCAGTTTCAGCTTGCTGTTTTTCATCCATTCAGCGACGGCCTTCATGCCTCTGTGGAGGTTGTCTTTGGCGGTGTGGGGGTCTTTGATGAGGGATATGATCAGCTGGGTGTCGTCAGCGTAGGAGATGATGTTGAGGCTGTGTCGTGATGCGACGTGGGCGAGTGGAGCCATGTAGATATTGAACAGCGTCGGGCTGAGGGAGGATCTCTGGAATGTAACAGACAAGCCTATGGGTGATTGAAGCCTTGGACATTTACCTACCAGAGGAGACCACTGTGACAAGACAGAGCCTACAAAAAGTGAAAAGTGGTTCTACGGAGATAAAAGTATACCTTCAAACATTAAGCATTGCAGAGTGCTCTGAGCACTGGAGGAATATTTTTAAAACAAGAGAGACAACAAATATCCAGATTAATATAAACTATTGACATATCCCCAACCAAACTTAATGGGGAGTTGAGAGGCCCAACATATCCTTATTGAAGCGGTGTAGAGATTTTTATGGAGAACTTAATATGCCCTAGAAGAAAAACTGACAAATAAAGCACTAATTCAAGAATATAAAAACCTGATAATCTCTGAGAAAACTATACTCTTCTCGGGCAACATTAGGTCTGTTCCCAACTCCACCAGGAATCTTTTTCAAATGGTAAATAGGCTTTCCTCCCCTCCATACTTCACCTCCACCATACCTTCCAATCACCACATTTTTGGGACACTCTAGCCATCTTCTTTCAAAATAAAGTTGAAACTACCCTCAATAATCTTCCCTTGAGCATCATGGTGGATCAGAATTCTCCAATTCTACCTTGCTTCAGTCAAAATCAGTCAACGCTTGAAGTTGACTTTATGCCCCTATCCATGACCAAACTATTTAACAATATTTTAGAGTTTGACTATTACCCCACTAAATGGAAAAAGGGTTAAATATTTTACCACTACTGAAAAAACCCTGCCTTGATCCAGCATTAAAGATAACCTACCACCCAATAGAAAGACTTCCTTTTTTTTCTAAAGTCTTAGAGAGACACCTTAATCCCACTTTCATGGTCTTTTTGGAGGAAAACTGTATTCTTGATCCATCTTAGTTCGGTTTTAAGAAAGATCACAGCTTTAAAACTGCACTGATCTCTGTGTCTGAAAAAGTTAGGGCCATCTTAGACCGAGGAGACAAGGCTGCTGTGGTCCTTTTGGGCCTATCCGCAGCCTTTGACATGGTTGGACATACAGTCTTGAAACAACAAATTGAGTGAGATAGGCATCCAAGGACCCAAGTTCCAAATCTTGTGCTCGTTTCTAGATTACAGGGAACAAACAGTTACTTTTTTGCTGCCCTGCAGTGTTCCTCAGGGCTCATCCTTGAACCTTACCCTGTTTAATATATATGTGACTCGCTCATGAGCATCATAAAGTTATTCAGCATTTTCACTATATCTTATGTGGATAACAATCAAATTGTGGTTCCCATAAATAAGTATTTAGACGAGGTGGCCACTTGTTTCAAGAACTGTGTGTTGGCTATTTTTAACTAGATGTCTTCCCGGTGCTTAAAGCTGATCTTGGAAAAAACAGAGGTTCTTCTCTTTGAAAAGGATTCTTTGTTCGGGAATAGCTCATGGTGGTTATCAGCGCTAGGTACTCTCCCCACTGCAGTGCGTAAAGCAAGGAATGTTGGAAATATTTTTGACTCCAAGCTCTCTTACAAAGTTTAAACTTACTTCTTGGCCTCCTCATGCTTTCATTCTTTAAAAATGCTGAAGAAAATTCTTCCATTTTTGCCAACAGATTTACAAAAGGTTCTGGTCACCTCTCTGGTGCATTCAAAGTTAGACTACTGTAACGCTCTCTATATGGGAGCCCACCGGACCAATGGATAGTCATGTTTCTTTTTCATATCTAAATCCCAGTGAGAAGAAGCCTTTATACTCCTTCCATTGCTTTCACCTTCACACACTAGTGGATCTGTATTGTCATGTTGTTGTGAGTAGATGGGAAACTCTTTGGGTCCGACTTTAGCTTTGGAAAAGGGTTCTGAATATATATATATGCATATACAAATAAAGCAAACCTAACTATGAGGCAGCAGCACACTGTACCACATCAAAGGCAAAAATGCAGTCATTGTGTGATACAAGTGGGAGCTGGGGGCAGTGAATGGTCTTAAAAGCAGTTTATGTGAATATCACTGACAGTGATGTAAGCATAACTGATTTAGGCTCATATAATTTACTTTTTTTTTGCTGTTTGTCCATTGAGGCTGCAACTAGATTTTTCCAGTTAAGAAGGATTTTAGAATGGGGCAACAACAGTCACCTAGTAACAAACTGAGCCATTTTTAATGATCATAAACAAATTGGGCTTCAGTTCGTAAACTCATGTCGATGCTGCATGGGGTTTTACAGATACATTTCAAGTGGATGTGACACTAAAATGTAATGGATGCCTTTTCTGAGCTGCATGCATGTGTTTACATAACTTCTGGACAAGGAAAATTTGCAAACTTGTAGTCATTAGTCCTTTATTTCTTGGTCAATACTCACTTAGCCATGATGTATATATTCTACTCTGTGTGGTATATTCCCGAGTTAGGCCCATGTAGCAAGTCAGCTTATTGCTTACATTGTCCTGGAAAATAAAGTTTCAGAGGTGACCTTTTGCATACATTTGCATGCACAACAATGTTGGATTAGCTTGTCTGATGTACTTCCAGCATCGCACAACATTATCACGATGCCCTAAATATCATTTACTAGGCCTCTCTATGCCCTAGGTACAAAATTCGTCATATCTTCATCCACAGGGCAACAACACTATCCACATATCCATAACATCACTAATCTAGCGCACACATCGTGAAGGCTGCTTTTTATTTTTGAATAATAGGCATCCCGATAGATTGGTAGAGGAGGCACTTCTGCTGACACTGTAGGTCCCTGACCACTGAGAAATCACCACACACCTGTCTGACATTCTGTGAGGGGTGTCCAACTCAAACCACAATGGGGTCCTTCACTCTCTCTCCTATCAGGTAAAGGGGTTGGATTGTCCCTAGGGGAGATTCTTGGCTCCACACCTATACACACTCTAGGTACACTTATAGTAGGGTTTGGACCGCATCTAGGAGTACGTTAGATTACCATTTTGCATATATGCCTGAATACATTCATTACTTCAGCACCATGGTAGAAATGTATCTACTGTTTACGTGTTGGTACTTGTAATCTCCTTTATTTGCTCTGTCTCCTAATCATTGCAGCACACATATTTTATGCAAGAATAACATTGGTTCAATAAATATTATTGAAAACGTTCCACTGTGTATTCTCTTTATATTTCTCTGAGAACAAGTTAGCATGACTGACTGAGTGAAAGGTTCTGTACTATTTCCATGATTCCTGTGGAATCAGCTTTGTTATGTTCAGTGGTTGTCAAAAACTGTTCACTCCTTGGTAAGTTGGGGGGCTTGCAGTGGCACTGTGAGCTAGCTGGTCTGTAGACCAACATGTCTTGCGGGGGTGTCCGGAACCAGTCTAGACACCAAACCCTTAGTTTATGTTGTCCAAATAATGTGCAGATCCTATGGATTAGTGGGATCTACACAACATGGCGCTGCCAATGTTGGTTAGGCACTTATTTAACGGTCAAATCTGAGTAGTTCAGTAGTGCTTTCTCAGAGACCGCTACTCACATTTTCATCGGAGAGATCCATAGTGGGAAGGGAAACAAATTTGCCTCAGCTGAGTGGGCATACCTTACGTATTGGCTGTAGGTTAATTCAAGCATGGATAATAAGAAGGTTCCCACATTGTACACACAATATCTCTATAGAATTTTTTAATATAGCAGTACTACTGTGACAATAACAGAACAAGATGATGACATTGGAGAACAGTTAATAAGACTAAATATTTCAAAATATTGCAGACAGGCAATTACTATGCAACTATTACAACATGGCCCCCCGGCGACGGTTCGAGATGTTACCTTCTTGGTAGAGCCACACAAACCATTCAGAACAGAGGTATTCAATTCATGGGTTAAATTCCCAGCTGCAGACGCAGGCACATTTTTTTTTCACACTTACATTGAAGATGAGACACCAGAGGACTTCTTTCCATATGTGGACATAGAAGTAACGTTAACTTACCAAGACCACATAAATTGGTTTAAAGGCACCCTCACCCACACCATAGAAAACATAAGACTCGGTCTGCTCAGTATAGAAGGAGCGACTTGGCCTGTCTTAGCTCCGTATACACCACACCCCGACATTCATAGGGTAGGAACAGCAGAAATGCGCACGCCATATCAAGACTTAGTGAACATTTACAGAAATCTTACACAATACATAATGCAAACACTTGTAGTTCAACCTGTGAGGGCTGCTCAGCGGCATAACCTCAATTGGCTACCATGGGTATCAGTCCTCAAGCGCTGAATGCTGTAATGGGAAGAATTCCCACCATTCTGGAACAAGTGAAGTTGTGGATAGTACAACAAATAGCACAGCTTGAACAAGTTTTTCCCCATACGGGCCCACAGGAATAACACAGAATTTTAAGAATTTTCTTGCCGATGGGGATGGCTCCCCCGATAGAAGATTGTGCCATTGGTGTACAGTCTTTGCTGCCGTTTACACCAGAACTCATGGTACCCCTCAATAGCGGTAATACCAGATGTATAGAAACAAAGAATGAGTACAGGGCAGAACCTACCCTGGACTTAGGGATGAAACTAATAGGCAATTTTGCCCAGGTTTCGGCAATTATGTGAAGCAACAAAAACAGGGGAGGCAACTGCGATGGCTATATGCTAACGCCTAAGGGAACTCTCTCCTGTACAGGAGAGAGAGTTACCTAAGATTATCACAGAAACATTTGCTTCCTTGGGAAGGGATAATCTGTGAGCCAGACCGGGGAAATCAGTAGTTAAGGGTAATTCTGAAAAGGATAACACTCAGCAAGCCCCTCAGTCTTCTAAAAAGAAATGAGATCATAAACAGAAAAAATAATAAGCAAAATAAACAACAATCAAGGAGTCGGTCTCCTCAACAGGAGCACACTGAAAAAAGATATAATCTCAGAAATCGTGATAATATTAGAAAGCCTGACAGGTATCAAAATAATGACACACGTTCCTCTCGTTCCTTTCAGGATCAATCTAACAAATGCTCTGAGAGAGGAGGACAGTCAGAGCAATGATTAGACGAGCGAACAAAGCCGAAAAGGGAGACAAATAGCACTTCTGACTACATAATCAAGCACGAAGATAAACAAAAACCTACAAAACCTCAATTTAAAATAAAAAAGTATCAGGGATTAAGATCAGAAATGCCCAGGCCGCTGAGGACTCTGTTTCTGAACAGGGAATGGGCAGTAATGATGCTGGACAGTGCAGCAGAAGTCACAATAGTTCGCCAGAACATGAAAGATTTTCTTGAAGTAAAAGCTCCGAGTGATTATATCACGGTGGAAACACCTGATATGAGAGTGAGTGTCCCACATCGTTTACACAGAAAAGGTCTCTTTTGGGAGGACCTCACACATGGTTAAAACCTTCTTGTGGCTGAAAAGGATTGGCCACCTGAGTTCGTAATAGATTGCCCAATGGGTGAAGAAGTAATTTTGCCTGCTTTCTCTGACGTCGTAGCAGAATCAGGTAAAAATCTATATGCGCAGGAGTGGGCATTAACTTTAGTGCCTGATCTATACCACAATCATGTTGGGTGGAATGATGAGTCTCCTCATCAAAAGATCATAACCACAAACCCCAACCCTCAACCCTCAACCGCATAGACAGTATCCGATTAAACATGAAGCAAAGAAACAAGTCAGAGAGATCTTAGATCAATGTGAGTACCAGGGTGTAGTACAAACTTGCACCTAATCTATAAATAATTCTTTGTTTCCTGTAATGAAAGCCGACAATTCACATTGTTTAGTCTTGGATTACAAACATTTGGATGCATCCACATGCACATTTACCGACTTCAGAGGCGATTACCAAAGCAAGGATTCCAAATGCTAAAGCTCTACATCCAAGATGGATCCAATGGGCTAACTCTCGCACTACAACAGATGTTGATTACAGATTTGATGCCACATACAAACACAAGCATTTCTGCGTACGCACAAGAATATTCTCTGTCGAATGAAATGGATCCAGGTCGATATGAATGTATCATTTTTACCAATGGATCTGCTCAACCTGCCATAGGATTAAAACAGCAATATTCCACAGCATTTGAGTAAAAGATTGCATGTGAGATAGAAAGTTTCTTCCCGGAATAACACACACACAGTTCCTTGGGGACTGCCCAGCGCAGTTGGCAGAACTAAAAGCCCTGATACTGGCACTATGAAATATGGATCATGATTTCCCCATACCTGTAGGGTGTGATTCATTTTACTGTGTCCAGTCTTATAAATCATATCTTCACTATTGGGGCCAAAATGGGTTTCAAGATTTGAAGTGTTGTACAATCAAGCACAAGATGCTTTGGGCACAAGTGGCACAGCTACAAGAAGGCCAGCCATGGGCTCATGTAGTTCATACATTGAGTCATCAGCGTGTTGGCGTTCACGTTGAAGGGAAGCCAATGGTGGATGAAGCCACTAAGGCAACAGTGCGAACTGCTGCCATTGCTGCAATCACTCATTCTAGCACAAAAATAACAACTATGAACGCTGTCAATGCCACGCGCAACAGCTCACCTCCACTGGAAGGCTTTCCACTCAAGTACCCCTACAAGTGAGATGCACAAAATATTCTGAAAGCTCAAATCCCAGGAGTGGAGGATAGAGTAATACCAAACCTGATCTGATCGCAGATTGGGATTAATACTAGCTGCACAAGAGGGTCTGGGATGAGCACATGAAGGGAATACTGCTACAGTTTAATTACTGAAGCAGTGCTTCTGGTGGCTAGGTCTAACTAAACTGACCAAAGACTTTGTTCTTAAATGCAACATCTGCCAGCAGATGAAAGGCTCCACCGTAGCACGTCCACCGCAAACACCTTTATTGATCTCAGACCAACCTTTTGCTTGTGTCTATTTTGGATCACTGGGGCCCTTTACCCTTACACTTTGCCTGGGCTTACAAGTACTTCTTGGTGGCAGTAGATTCATGATCTAGATTCCAAGAGTTTGGCTCTAGCGCTCGGCTGACGCCCGAACTGTTATAAAGGATTTGCTAGTCTTTATCGGAACATACGCAATTGGCACACTACATTCCGACCAGGGTCCGGCGTTTAGCTCTCTGGCTTACAAAGAAGCCATGGGAAATTTGGATGTGGGCTTTCAGTACTCCTCCTCCTACCATCCAGAGTGAAATTTGGTTGTTGAAAGAAAGAACAGGGATTTAAAGCAATCCTTAACAGCTAGGGTACCAGGCTCAGCTGACAGTTGGGTCATTCACCTATTCGGAGTCCAGCACTTAATAACATGGCACGAAAATCCCTGGGGGGTTGTACACCCTATTGGATCCTGTTTGGGGTGAGAATGTGGGTATCAGACCTCAATAGTGTCAGAGCAGTGGTGGCTGAAACTCTGTTTGACCTCAATGATCGTTCGGATGTTTTGCAGGACTTGAAAGAATAACTGGGGAAGTGAAAGCAGTATCGGCAAGACCTGCCTTGGTCCCAAAGATTGAGGATCTTTTTAGAGAAATAATACAATACAAGAAAGAATGTGCACCTGTCCTGGCTGTTGAAGGTACCAGAACTGTACTTATTGCGCTTCTTGCCAGTCGCCAAGACAAAGGGTTTGCCTCCATCGATCTGATCAAACCACACTATGTGGCCGATTCTCAACAGTAGGCCGTGTGGGCTCCTTTGTAGCTCGTGATCTCCTTTTGCTACGATACAAGAAATTCAGATGGAAGCTTTAATAATAGATTATCTGATGACTGGGACATTGAAACTGTGTATAATTTTCTGCTTTCAGATCTAGAGCAAACATCAGCATTTGTCTAATGATAAATTGTATGACTACACAAGTAATTTTGGAGACATGTTCTGTTATTATCATTATGCTCATCTTTTTTACACAAAGCTAGTATCCCACATGCTGTTTACAACTACACCCAATGGGAGCATTACCCAACAGGTAGCTCAAAAGCATTTGCACAAACGTCTGCATATTTTTCTGTTTTTCACACATCAGACCCAGCCTCTTATTACTATAGGCTTGCACCTACACCTGCAAAGAAGATTATGCTAACAGACACTAAGCTGATTTACTCTGCTTCCTTTATTTCCCAACTGTCTATACAGGGTTTCACATTTTGGAAAGACACAATAGACACAAAATATGTCTGGGGAACGGATGATTGGCAGGTTCAAGGAAAAGAGGCATTATTTAGAGCAAGCCATCATTCCACATCAAATGATTTTTCTAAATAAAATAGTGCAACAAACTTACTGTCTAGGTTTAGCTAGGGCAAAAGATTTAAACATACCTCGCATTCCCACATCTGCACGCTTTTAAAATTGGCAATGATACATAAATTATAGTGAGGATACATTAGAGGCCATACTCCGCAATGGATCATACAATACATCAGACCCCGATCATCAGAGTTGGCTGGTTTGACCTGTAGACACCGACAAATGTCAGTCTAGGTTCCCAGGTAACACAGGAGGATTTAAGATCAACAGGCCCGACCTACGCTATGTACAAACAGACCACGCTGGGTTGATGGCATCATATAGTGTTGGGAAGTTATGTCTAGATTGGATAATGAGCTCAACACTTTCCTAGGTGAAGCAACACTTGTCCTGTCTGTCTGATGAACTGGATCTCAGGGATATTTTACTAGGTCCCAGAAACCCACGTCAAAAGTGCTTCTTGTATGGAATATACAACTAGCTATGGAAGATTTCTCAGCAGGTGGTTGCAGAGGGATTGCACAAGATTGACAGGGTAAATATGGAAAATGCTTTGGCTGTGGTTGACAATGGTATGCCCACTTTATCATCCAGAATGTATTCACTGGGCAACATTGTGTCCTCTGCAATTGATATAATACAGCAGGACATGTCTATTTTACAACATGAACAGTCACAATTACATTCCATCGTAATGCTGAGCTGGACGTTGCAAACACTACGTGCTGTGGCGTTACATCAACACTACCAGTCTGCTTTCAGAATACCATCTGAAGGAAAAACAGATACCTATGGCATGCAGAAATGTGAAATACACTCTGTTTCAGACTGAAAAATTTGACCAATTACCTTTTATTGTGGCGTAGACACCATCCACAGAGTGGATTATCCAGTGTAATATCACCCTACTGGTCACTAATTTCCAATTCCAATGTTGTCTCCAATACCAACAGGCAGGCAGATACGAAGCTCTAGGGGAAGGTTATGTGCACGAGTATTGGGAGTTGCCTTTCAGGTTTAAGTGCAGGAAAGGGGATACAGAGGTTTTTTTAGTGATACCAACTGTTAGGATGCCTTAAGCTGTTCCTTAGTTGGCAAGTGCAAAAAGATGGTGAGCAAAAGAACAATGGATTTAACCCAGATCTCTTGGCTGGGGGTGAATGTATGATTTATTCAGCATTCCGTCCATCATTTGTTTGCGCAACACTTTTCACCCAAAGTGGGATGGGTATGCCCAGACATGGGTCCCTTGCTCACTGTGCCACTGGATTCAAGCTAACCTGGCTGTTGAAGGCTAATTACCAGAAACCGGTCCCAGGATGCTTGTTTCTGGTCCAGGGAGGACCTGGCTTGGCAGTTCGTTCTGAACTGTTCCCATGAGGTTTAGGGTCAATTCTGATTTGCATATGGCTGGGCCTAAACTGGGGTGGCATGGTGAGCAAAAGAGCAATGCATTTAACCCAGATCTCTTGACTGGGGTGAATGTATGATTTATTCAGCATTCCGTCCATCATTTGTATGCATAGCACCTTAGTTTGCAAGGACATTTCTCTTCACAGGGCATGTAATGCATCTGTTGTGAATGTGTCATGTTATCTGAAGGGTTCCCCAGCTGCAGTGATACATCCGGTTTTCAAATTGCTCTCGAATCTGAGCTACTTGATGCTGAATAATGAAGGTTGCTATGGAATGGAACAGGGCATCGCTTATCTGGCAACGGTTTATCTCTTGGTCGCATGTTGTACACAAGTACTGTTTCCACATGCCCGCAAAATTTGAGGGGCAGCGCTGTGGCATTCGATAAATGTTTCCAATACATGCTTTGATTCCCTTAGCACACTGAAAGCCATGCTTTTCAACAGAATGTGGCCTTAACTTTGGCCTGCGACACGTTTGATCTCCAAATTGGAAGGTCCTCATCAGAGATACAGACACTACTCCACACGAACTTCCTGCTGCATTGTTGGGAGATATTCCATAGTATCTTTAACATTTCTGATATTAGAGGAATAGTGCATATATTTCAGTGTGTCAGCTCAGGAATGGTTAGCACCTTTCAGACAATCTTCAGAGTTATTCCTTCATTAATTCACTCCAGGCTGGGAAGAGTTTTTGGAGGGCTCCCGCTTGTACTGCTACTTTTGGCAGAATCCTGATTTAGTTTTTCCATTCCACAAAGGTCATCCCAGTTTTATTCAGAATGGAGACATCACTGCTGGTGCTATGATGCCGTGAGCACACGGTTCACACGTTTGGTGCACTTCAAGAACTGGACGAGTACTGGTTCTTGTCCTTCAGGCCTCTTTGGCTTAACTGCATACAGCCTGTATTCTACTGCCTGCTTTGAGGCCACAAATGCTTATTAGACATATGCCTAGGATCTCAACTGGTTGCGCCATTGGACATTGATGTACTACTGGACCGGTTAATGGCCCATTGGCATTGTTGTCCCCAGCATCTTCTGTTGCTGTTAAGTCTATTTCTTCAGCCATCCTAGGGTGCTTCGGCTCCTAGTGACTTGGACAACAGCTCCACGATACACATGCAGGATGCAGTCTCTCCCTCAGTGGCTGCTGTGGATATTGGATGAAATAACCTTTGGTTTATTAATCTGCTTTGAGGTGCGCCTCTGGGATTGTAATCTGTGGTTATTAACAACGACAATGTTGCATCTGCCACCCGGAACACATGAAATAATTGCCCTTTTCCATGTGGAAACAATTTGGCTTGTTTTATAAACTAAATTCAACCAAAATATTTTTGTTTTATTTTTCCTTTTCTTGGCACCAGGGCTTTCAGAGTGCTTCGGATTTCAAACAGTCTAATGACTAGAAGGCTTTATAGAATATTTTAAAGGGGAAGCTTGCTTTTAGACTTGGAGAAGTTGTTTACCTCTTTATACCATTTTATAGTGTTTTCTTTAGGGTGGGAAGTAATTTGTGTTTAATTAATTCATATATAGTTATTAATTAATGTTAATTAGTAGATAATTATCTTGGATAATTGAAATTTTTTAATATGTATTTTTTCTAAATATTAGTTGTTAATAGTAATTTTAAAATACGTTTTAATTGTGTTTTATAATCTTATAGTATAATTTAGGTTTGTGTTATGGAAATTATAGTGTTAAAGTATGTGTAGTAAATTAATGTTTATAGTTTTTTATTACTAATTTTTTTAATTGATTATTAATTATGTTAAATATGTAAATACATTTAATTAAAACATTTGAAGTGTTTTGATATTGGTGTGGTGTTATAAATTAGGAAATTAAATAAATACATTTATTTTGTAATTATTTGTTTTGTTTGTAAATATTTTCTAGTTTAAAAGAAATATGTATTTGTAAATGTATTTCTTATTTTATTATATATAGTATTTGTACATTTTTGTTATATGTAATTAATATTATAATATGTGTTCTTTTTCATGTGTAATACATTTTATTTTAATTTTTTCATATTGTTTCTTAATTTGTATTATTGTTTTTCATTTTTAAATATATAAACATGTTTATTAAGAGTTTGAGTGTGAATAGTACTTTTGTTTCTACGGTATCCAACACTTTCCCTACTGTTGCATTACTGAAGTGGGAATAGTAAATTTACCCCTCCACTATCCAGCTCTTTCCCTACTGTTGCACTCATTGAAGTTGGAGTAGTAATTAATACATCTGCGCTGTCCAACAGTTTCCCTACTTTTGCAGTCTCTGGAGTGGGAATAGTGATTTTTGCCCCACCGCTATTTAACACTTTCCCTACTGTTGCACTCACTGGAGTTGGAATAGTAATTTTTTCCCCTCCGCTATCCAGCAATTTCCCTACTGTTGCACTCACTGGAGTGGGAATAGTAATTTTAACTCTCCGCTATCCAACACTTATCCTACTGTTCCACTCAGTGAAGTTTAAAAAAAAAATCTTTTGTCCTCATTGCACCATTGCTACTGCATTCTGGTGTCGTGTATTTCTATAGGTTCTGAATCGATCCCCCTATTCCTGACCCTATTCTGGTTAAGCTACCTAGCTAGTTAACTAACAGTCAGCCCATGAGGCAAGAAATTCCCCATGATGCAGATACCGTTATCTGACGCAGTCACACTACGGCACAGGAACGTGTTATCTGATTAGGTCATAACGCTTGAGATCTAATTAGACAAGCGATATTCCTCCAGCCCCTGATAAGGCATACGACGTTCTCATAACAAATCAAACCTATGACAACCTGGATAATCCGTGCGGCCATTGTTTTGATTTCACAGAGAACTTTAGTAAAGAATGTGCTAACGAGCAAGTCGTATGACATCTTTATTGACGTACCTATGTCCATCCTTACGTCAATCCCGGCACCTTTAAGGTATAAATATTGCCGACCTTGCCCTATGCAAAGGCACGCGTGGTGACAAGACGGAGCAGCCATACTTGCCGAAGCCGAGAGCAGAAGCAGACCCCGCAGGCAGCAGCCCCGCCTTCCTGACGCGCTGAGAGACGCGCTGCTATCTCAAGCCGAGAGACCCAGCACCGGCGCTTCTGGGCAGCCCTCGCAGGCAGCCTGGAATATCGAGAGCAGAGAAAGAGATACCATTCCTCATTCATCCTAAATTCCAGGTACAGAACTGAATAACCCCTCCTAGAGAATTCTTTAGTTATTCACTTGGCAAAAACAAACTTAAACTAAACTGTAACTTTCTATTCCCGCCCACGCATTAGACTTAGGTCAGGTACACGGGGTAGGCGTATTTAGAAACACCAGTTGAGTACGTTTAGTCAAATGTATATGTGTATGTAAATATATTTTATTCATTTTAAACATCATATGGCTCAGAAACCATATCAATGTTTTTACAGTATTATTTTATACTATTGCTTCTAATGTATGCACTTTACTTAACTATAAGTATTGCAATAATATCGATCCATTTCTCTTGTACGAGAAAAGAGACTGATCAATAAATAACATCTTTTATTGAACACGCCCGTCTCTTCCTTTTCTCTACATTCTGATGAGACTAAGAATGCACGTACTGACTGAGTAAAATAATTGCCTTGTGCTCACACGACTCTCGAGATTGACTCTTGATTAGGGGAGAGCAAAGTTGTCATGTTCTATGGTTGTCAGAAACTAAATCCCTTCTTGTCTAATCAGGGGAGTTAATCCTTCCTTGAACATTCGAGAAAGTTTCTAGCGAACTCTGAGCTTAGCTGGCAAACCCAAAAATTAAGTCTAGTTTCGACAGTAGTAGACCTAGTTAACGTCTGGCCTAGGCCTTTACTGCTGTAGGTACTATTCCAATGCGCAGAGCCTATTGGGAAAATAGGAGCTACACTACATGGCGCCCAACGCGTTTGGAAAGGGCGATAAAACTAACGTAAGACATTTAGAGTAACTCAGTCGTGCTTTCTCACTCAGACCCCTTTTCCCAAATACTCCAAAGACGTCTGGAGTGGGTGAAAGGTTATAATATCCTCCAAAACCTCGCAGGAGGGAACTCCTATGTATGGTTCTTGGTCTAGTCAACGTTGAAGGATAAAACAGTTCCAAAATATTGTGCACCTAATCTCTGTTTCCATAAAGAAACCTGATCTGCAAACAAAAATAATACCATCCTGTCAGTAAAATGGGAGACAGCGATGGAGAAAGAGAGGCAATTAGATTAGCTACTGAAATATCAGATGCTGATGCTACCATGCAAGCAGCAGACGCGGATATAATACTTATTCCGGTCATTAAAAGGAGATCTATAACCTTAAAACTTATAGAAAATGGACTGACACCTAGAGGTGGCACAGTCATATTCGTAATTGAGGCACACGAATATCGGCAGACAGAGGTATACTATACATGGATACATTTTCCAGCAGCAAATGCTGTAACAAAGTACTTCCACTATTACAAAGTAGAGGAACCTCCTGAAACGTACACTCCTTTCGAGGAGGTGGAAGTACCACTCAAATTCCAAGAGCATTTGCTCTTATTTGATGGCGCCCTAATACATAACAATCACATTACAAGGCTCGGTCCTTTAGGAAGACCAGGAGCAACGTGGCCGGTCCTAGCCGGATACACACCACATCCAGACATCGAAAGAATGCCTGCAGCAGAGCTATTAATACAGCTAAAACAACTACTAAAAATTCATAGACAATTAGTTCAGTATGTAATGCGGACTTCAACAATTCAGCCAGCGATTAAAATTCCACAGCTGACCCCTCACCAGGGGAACACAAATAAAATCACACCACAGAACATCCAATCCTGCCTAGGTAAAGTTCCAGCTAAACGGGAACAAATACCATTCTGGTTGGCACAGAAAATTACCCAAATAGAGGCGGTGTTTCCTGACACCACCCCATTAGAAAAACACAGGATTCTGACTATATGTCTCCCAATGGGAATCGCACCACACATTGAGGACTGTGACACTTGGGGTACAGTCTTTGCTTCCATCTACACAAAAACGCACGGTGTCCCATCCATTTCGGTGATACCAGATGTGCTAAAACAAATTCAAGATGAATACGGTCCAGAACCTGCTTTAACTCTTGGTATGAAATTACTGAAAGACTTCAAGCAGGTCTCGGCTATATTACTAGCCAACATAAAGGGTGAAGCAGCAAACGTGGCGATCCGCCAGAGGTTAAAAGAGACAGATATAGCAGACCAACCAGCTGAAATTGCCAGAATCATAGAAAAATCCTATGAAGAACTAGGCAGAGATAGTCTAGGTGGAATACCAGTAAAACCGCAACTGACTACAAGTCCAGAAAAAATATTTTTTAATAATAATTCACCAAAAAAGAACTGGGATGGAAATAAACAGTCCAATCCTAAAGAAAAGAAATTCCAGTCCAGAGGAAGGTCTCCTAGGCGAAGAGAGAAATCTCCGAACCCGAGACAAAGGTCACCTCAGAGTGAACCCTCTGGGAATAGATATAACCTTAGAAATAGGGATAATATTAAAAAACCTGATAGATATCAAGACATTGATACACGTCCCTCTCAATCTTTTCAGAATTCCTCGCAGAAATCGGAAAGAAGAGGACGATCAGAAGAGCACGCCAAGTCCAAAGACAAGGAACCTGCTCAACTGAAAAAGAAATCACAATTTCCAAAAAAGAAGGTAGCCAGTATCAAGGTAGTTAACAATGCCGAGAATACTGAGGACACAACTGAAAAACGGAGAATGGGCTCAGACAATGCTAGACAGCGCAGCAGAGGTGAGCATAGCTCGCAAAGTCCTTATGAATCATCTGGAGACAGTGGACACGAATGAATACCTTCAAGTGGAAACTGCAGATACCAGAGTTAGCAAGCCCCACAAAATATACGAGATAACATTACGTATAGAGGGAGATAAGACTAGGAAAATAAGGGGACTATTTTGGGATAACCTATCCAAGGGCTATGACATCCTTCTAGCTGAAAAAGACTGGCCACCAGAGTTTGTCAGGGAGTGCCCTCATGGCGAAGAAGTAATTATGCCTGCCTTCTCGAATCAAATCCCGATTCATAAAAAATACACACTTGCTAGAAAGTGGGCAGTGGCCTTAGCACCTGCTTTATATAAAAATCACGTAGGATGGGATGAGGATTCTCCTCCTCACAAAGTCCAGTTAAAATCACAACCTACTGCACAAAGGCAGTACCCAATTAAGCAAGAAGCTAAAAAACAAGTAAATGAAATACTAGATCAGCTAGAATACCAAGGGGTGATTGAAACTTGCACCTCACAAATGAACAATCCTTTGTTTCCGGTCTCCAAACCAGACAATTCGTACCGTCTAGTTTTGGATTACCGACACCTTAACACATGTTGCAAAACTTTTGCAGTGCAAAACTCACACAGTGCTGCACTAATGAATAACATAGTGCGCAAAAAATACAAAACAACCTTGGACATCTCCAATGGATTCTTTTGTCAAAACATAGCACCAGAGAGCAGATATTTAACTGCATTTTCAGTAAATGGCACTCAAAAACAATTCTGTCGGTTAGCCCAGGGGTACAAGAACAGCCCGGGGGTATTCTCAGCAAGAGTAACAGAATTACTACAACTATATGATGATGAAGCATTATCTTATGTCGATGACATTTACTTAACAGATGATGACTTGGAGACTCACTTGAAAAGAGTGAACACCATAATACTTGGTTTCGCTGCAGAGGGTTACAAATTCAACTTCAAAAAGTCCAGAATTGCCCATCTGACGGTCCTATTCTTAGGATATGAGTTATCAAGTGAAGGCAAAAGCCTGGCAGACAATTTCCTAGAGAAATGTGCCGTAATCCAAGCTCCTAAAACGCTAAAAAACCTACAGTCAATTCTAGGCTTCCTAAATTTCGGAAGAACTTACATTGCAAATTACGCAGAAAGGGTCAAACCCCTTTACGATCTAATTAAACCAGACTTTAAAAGATCCAGTTGGACTCAAGCACACACAGAAATTTTGAGATCCTTACAAACAGACATGCTAATTAAAACAAAATTAGAAACCCGTGATAATACACGCAACCTTGTGATCCGAGTCATCCCAGGGAGATACGGATTCACATACCTAACCTCTAATGAGGGAGATAAGGTACCAATTGCATTCAAATCACATTTGTACACAAAAGCTGAACAGAGATTCAACAACAAAGGAAAAATTGTTCAAGCAGTTCAAACCGCAATAGCTAGAGAAAAAGACATAGCTGACGGTAGACATATCACAGTCAGAACAGCAGAATCAGCTTTTGAGGCATTAACAACACCGTGTAATTTACCAACAACAACATTGGATCCAGAATGGTTACAATGGGTAAATTCAATCACAACGGACAAAGTATATTACTTCTTTGATCCAGAACTAGAAGAATTAAAAAATCTAAAATATGAAAAAACGTATCCTCTGCCAATCGACATTCTGCCTCTACGACATTACGCCTGTGTAATCTATACAGACGGACATGCTCAACCCTCCGTTTGGGGAGAACATGCATACAATCCCACATGTGAGATTACAAAAGAAGTGTGGCACGGGGGTAAACTAAGACCTCTATTAACAAAATCACACTCAGTAGAAACTAATTCAGAACTACAAACTGAAATATTAGCTTTGAAAATGGCGCTAGATAATGCGGATCGCGAATTCCCGACACTTATAGTGTCAGATTCATATTTCTGCGTCAAAGCATATAACAAGGATTTGCAGACCTGGATTCAGAACGATTACAAAGATGACACGGATGCACCAATAAAGCAGAGACTTCTCTGGGAACAAGTAGCTCTTTTGAAAAAAGAACTACCAAAGACTCACGTGACACACTCACTGAGTCACCAGCGTGATGGCGTTCACGTTGTAGGGAATTCATTGGCTGAAACAGCCGCAGCGGCAGCCAGTAAACCGGCTCCCGTAGATCGGAAAAAGCGTACATTAAAATACATTGACGGCAAAACATTGCTGGCAGTAAAAACGTCATCAAAAGGCGACTGCTCGGCGTTACCGATCAACTATCCACTCAATTACACATACATCATAGATGCAAACTCCATTCCTTTTGCTCGAATCCCTGGAGTGGGGGATAGAGTGATTCCAAACATGGACAGGAGAAACTTGTTAATCGCAGACGCACACATGGGCGAGGGTCTCAGACACCTTAAATTAAAGGATTCTCTGGAAGAATTACAATCACGGTACTGGTGGCCAGGCATGAGCCTGCACTACACCATGTTTGTAAAAAACTGCCCAAACTGCAACAGAGATCGCAGTGGGGAGAGAAGCAGTTTAATACCTCGTCGTATCAAGGCAGATAACATCACCACTAAAAAGAATGGCTTGCGATTAACATATACAGGCTAGTTCCCACTTATAATGTAGATCCACAACACTCGGCTGACGTCCGGACTGTTATACAAGATTTGCGAGTCTAAATGGCATATACGCTAAGAGCATGCTACGTTCGACCATTTTTTTTTTTTTACTTTTCTCAGGCAATCCAGCCTGGGGGGGGAAAGAATGGCCAAATGAGCACAGCCCAGCGGGAATCTTCTCACTTCCTTCCTGAGGGTATGGGATGGTGTAAAGAAAAAACCAAGACAGAAAGCAATCTATAATAGAAAGGATATTAGGTTCGGGAGCTGGGTGGGTCAAACATCTAATAAGTGTCCAACGTAGTCTTAATAACTTGCCAAGAAATTCTCTGAAGGGATTCAGTCCGTACGAATTATTATTCGGAACTAGGATGTTGATCTCTGACCTTGATAGTCAGACTTCAGTGGTAACAGAAAAAAGCTTTGATGTCAAAGACCGTTTGGCTATTTTGCAGGACTTAAACAAAACAAGAAAAGACCTGAGCAACATACAGTTGAAACAACAGCCAACGACCACTGAAGAATCACCACCTGTCCCAGCAAGACCTGTCTGGATTCCAAAAGTCGGGGATCTAGTCAGGGAGAAGATCGCGGTAAAGAAGGAATTTGGGCCTTCTTACAGAAAAGCAGTTCCTGTCTTGTCTGTCAACGGGACAAGATCAGTTGTACTACCGCCACTTGCTGGAAAAAAGGAGAACCGAGTTGTATCCATCGACCTGGTAAAACCACAACATGTGGCCGATAACCAACAGTAGGCCAAGTGGACTCCCAATAAGTAGCAGAACACCAAGGTTTGCTACCAGTACAGAGGTCCTATCAAAGAGGCTCATCACATTCGAAACGCCTACAGAAGAACAACAAGGACTATGCAACAATGCAATAGAACTAAGACCTCTAAAAACCCAAATAAAGACATTTAGCAGAGACACACCAATCTATACAGAAGTACCAAGTGAAAATGCAAGAAACAAAAATCCTGAACCAATTGGAACAATTGACAGAACTGCATCCGGTTACTTCATCAACTTCGATGATTCCTCTGACGGTTTCAGCGAACAAAAGACACAGCCATCATCAAAATCCTTTAAAGACAAAGCTAAGGAACTTTTGAAACAACTAAAAGAAACATATCTGATTTCTCCATGGATTGAATTTTGGGTGGGTTTTGGTGCATTTATCCTCATACTTTGGCTCATCATGGTATTTACCTTGGGACGCTTCATTGAGGGAAAATATGCTAAAATGGACACAGCAAGTCAGAACATCAACTTGGTCCTCAAACCACACACATCTTCACACGTCGAGAAACGAGAACTTTCTTCAGAACTTTCTTCAGCCAACTTCACAGCAATTCCAATACCTGGTGGGGTAGCCTGGGACAACACTGACTATGAAATTTATGGTCCGGTCGAGATCCTGAAATATCCACACCAAATCAAGATCTCCTTGAGTGACTTTGCAAAACCAAACTCATTTGCTGATGATTGGGACTTTGAAAGTATAAACAATATGATGTCTGACTTAGTAATGTCTGCTAAATTTACAAAACATGATTATTTGCAGGGTTCTACAAATTATGACAGCATGTACTGCTATAACCATTATGGTAACCATTTCTTGCATAAATCTGCACAACCTAGAAATGTTTTAAATTTTAATCAATGGGAACATTGTGCTACACCTCCAAGAGGGAGCTCTAGAACCGTGTATGGCAAATATTCATATTTTTCAGGTTTTAACATAACTAATGCTGAAACATTTTATTACAAATTGTCAAACAAGACAGGGATGAAAACCATGATAACCAACACAAAATTGATATATTCAGATTCTTTCTTTGAAAAAATGAATACTTTTGGATTTGATTATTGGGACAAACATGTTGATTTGAAAAGTGTTTGGGGTACAAAAGAATGGCAAGTACAGGGTATAGAAGCTTTGTTTAGAGCCTGCATGATCCCAGAACAAATGATATTTTTAAATGACACCGTTCAACAAACCACCTGTCTTGGCTTAGCCAAAATCAAAGATTTAAATAACCTGTCTATTCCAAAGCCAACAATGTTTAGCAATAACTCTGAAACAGATGAAGAAATAGACATAAACCATATACTTAACCAAAACAGAACACATCCTGATTGGAAACAATGGTTGATCTGGCCCACAGATACAAATAACTGTCAAGATAGATTCCTGAATAAAACACAGGGTTTCAAAATGACCAGGCCAGACCCTAGATATCCCCAAAGACATCACCCAGGGATAATAACAACCTACAGTGTGGGCAAATTATGCCTTCAATGGCTACAAACTTCCACACTGCCTGAAATTAAGCAACACCTAACTTTACTTACTGATGGTGCTGACTTGCGTGATTTCATAATGGGACCACGCAAACAGCGTCAAAAGCGTTTCATAGCAGCCTCTGTATATGCAGCATACAATGAGGCCTGGAAGGTTACTCAAATTGAGACAGCAGAAAGAATACGGGAAATTGACCGTATTAATTTGGAAAAATCACTTTCTGTAGTGGACAATGGGTTAATGACTCTGTCCTCCAGAATTTTTTCATTGGACAGCATTGTGTCTTCAGCAATCGATATATTATCGCAAGACTTACTGTTATTACAACATGGTCAGTCACAATTGCGTTCTATTGTACAGCTTGGCTGGACGTTACAAAATCTGCGTTCAGGCTATGTGCCTTGGCGTTTAATCAACACAACGTCACTATTCCAAATCTTTAACCTTACTGATAGACAAATCGGTATGGCTCAGAAGGGTGCTGATTATACAATCTTGAGCATTGAAAAACTAGAAAGATTACCGTTGACAATGTCAGAACGACCTGTCAGTGAATGGATAATCCACGGAATCATAAATATTCCAATCTCAACCTTCAGGTTTCAATACTGCCAAAAATATATACAGGCTGGCATGTACGAGAAATTGGGAAAGGGGTACCTTAAAACAACATGGAACCTGCCCTATTCACATGCATGTGTCAGTAACAAGGGACAGAAAGTGTTTCTTAGTGGCAACAATTGTGCTATGTCACTAAGCGGCACGCTTCTGTGTAACGGTATTAGTTTGCACGGAGCCTGTGAAGGGAATTCATACAACCTTTCATGTCACCAGCAAGGCGCACCTGCAACTGAAATAGAACCATTCTTTCAAAGACTCTATAATGGGAGTTACATTCTTATTGTAGACCGCAGATGCTGTAGTCTTATGCCCGGGACTCCTTATCTCGTCACTACGACGGCGAAGGTCAAGTGCTGTGGACGTTCTTTGTTTCCCAGCTCCTTTCCAGACAGGGAGGCAAGGGCATGGCCCGGTTTGAAAATTACTTCTATTCGAATAGATACTTTAAGCAGAATGAAAACAGTGCTTCTTCAGACGCCTACAAGGCTCACGTCATCTAAAGAAACGTATGATCTACAAGTCGCAAGGACGACTGCAGAGATACATACATTATTATCAACTAATTCCCCCGTACATTTCGCGGAAATCCTGAGCGAAATCTTAAATATTTCTGATACCACAGGGGTCTCAAAGGTATTTAAGACAGTATTTTCGATGGCATTAACACCATTCAAAGCCATACTGGGTATTTTTCCAGACTTCGTCCATTCGATTTTTGGCGGACTTCCCCTGATCCTAGGACTAATTGCAGGAATCCTATTCCTAGTCCTTATTTTTCGTTATGGCAACCCATGTCACAGATCAAACTCTCGCGACAATGGAAGATACGATCCTAGCCATTGGATACCGGGACCGGATATCAAAAATCCTGGGACTATCCCGGCTTAGAGACCTAAACATGACTTGGTTTCTATCATTTCGACCAATGTGGCAAAGGTGTGTTTTACCTGTACTAAGGTGTCTGCTATGCGGAGAAGAATGCGTGTTAGACACCTGTCTGACGCTACAATCGGATGCGCCGGTGGATGCAGATACACTGTTGGTTCCTACCAAGGTTCACGCACTGTGCTGCCCTCAAAGGCTGCCAATTCTGATGACGGCATTCCTGGAATCTTCACCACTGCGATTGAAGAGTAGTGAAGTTCAAGATGAAAGCAGCATCGAACAGGTACGACCTTCTGTCAGCAATGCAAATCAGAATGTCAATGGAGACAATCATGCGCATGAATGCATGGTTACCCCTATTTCCGACTTAGAGGAACTTTCCCATGAAGCTGTTGACAGTTTTTTCGAAAGCCTGAATGATATGATGTTCTCTCCGGAACAGAAATAGAGACTTTTGAGTAAACTCGCACACGGCGTTCCCTGAATTCGGCCTTCAACTTTAAAAATAAAGTCACATGAACAATTACAATCCAGTTCACGGACAGCAACTTTTTTCAGCAAGCCCCTAAAATATTTTTCTATATATTTTTTCCCGGGACACTGATTTTCTGCTTAAAGTAAGAGACTATTCCTAGAGAACTAAGATTTCTATTTTAGATACTTTATAGACTTTATAGACTTTAGCTGCCCGCTGGTATGTTCGCAATAGATTTTATGTGATGAAATGGTTTCGACTTTTTTCTGTATAGCCATATTAAGAGCCATTTCATGTGTATTTCTCATAT
Organism: Lissotriton helveticus; assembly: GCF_964261635.1. Classification (NCBI taxonomy): domain Eukaryota; kingdom Metazoa; phylum Chordata; class Amphibia; order Caudata; family Salamandridae; genus Lissotriton; species Lissotriton helveticus. Next base: position 591,611,507 of record NC_136057.1, read on the forward strand.
ACCAACAAGCAATAATGCATAACAATGCGTGTTTACTTTTGCATTTAATTCATAGCTTAAGTGCATACAATATATATGACTGCAATTTTTTCAGTATATTTGAAAATTTCGAAATGCATTTATGTATTTTGGGGTGGTAAGGTATACACTATACTCTATAGTATGTTGTACTATGTTATACTATGCATAGATTAGTAGATATGACCATAGTTAGCGTGGAGTGGGTGTCGTGTATTTCTATAGGTTCTGAATCGATCCCCCTATTCCTGACCCTATTCTGGTTAAGCTACCTAGCTAGTTAACTAACAGTCAGCCCATGAGGCAAGAAATTCCCCATGATGCAGATACCGTTATCTGACGCAGTCACACTACGGCACAGGAACGTGTTATCTGATTAGGTCATAACGCTTGAGATCTAATTAGACAAGCGATATTCCTCCAGCCCCTGATAAGGCATACGACGTTCTCATAACAAATCAAACCTATGACAACCTGGATAATCCGTGCGGCCATTGTTTTGATTTCACAGAGAACTTTAGTAAAGAATGTGCTAACGAGCAAGTCGTATGACATCTTTATTGACGTACCTATGTCCATCCTTACGTCAATCCCGGCACCTTTAAGGTATAAATATTGCCGACCTTGCCCTATGCAAAGGCACGCGTGGTGACAAGACGGAGCAGCCATACTTGCCGAAGCCGAGAGCAGAAGCAGACCCCGCAGGCAGCAGCCCCGCCTTCCTGACGCGCTGAGAGACGCGCTGCTATCTCAAGCCGAGAGACCCAGCACCGGCGCTTCTGGGCAGCCCTCGCAGGCAGCCTGGAATATCGAGAGCAGAGAAAGAGATACCATTCCTCATTCATCCTAAATTCCAGGTACAGAACTGAATAACCCCTCCTAGAGAATTCTTTAGTTATTCACTTGGCAAAAACAAACTTAAACTAAACTGTAACTTTCTATTCCCGCCCACGCATTAGACTTAGGTCAGGTACACGGGGTAGGCGTATTTAGAAACACCAGTTGAGTACGTTTAGTCAAATGTATATGTGTATGTAAATATATTTTATTCATTTTAAACATCATATGGCTCAGAAACCATATCAATGTTTTTACAGTATTATTTTATACTATTGCTTCTAATGTATGCACTTTACTTAACTATAAGTATTGCAATAATATCGATCCATTTCTCTTGTACGAGAAAAGAGACTGATCAATAAATAACATCTTTTATTGAACACGCCCGTCTCTTCCTTTTCTCTACATTCTGATGAGACTAAGAATGCACGTACTGACTGAGTAAAATAATTGCCTTGTGCTCACACGACTCTCGAGATTGACTCTTGATTAGGGGAGAGCAAAGTTGTCATGTTCTATGGTTGTCAGAAACTAAATCCCTTCTTGTCTAATCAGGGGAGTTAATCCTTCCTTGAACATTCGAGAAAGTTTCTAGCGAACTCTGAGCTTAGCTGGCAAACCCAAAAATTAAGTCTAGTTTCGACAGTAGTAGACCTAGTTAACGTCTGGCCTAGGCCTTTACTGCTGTAGGTACTATTCCAATGCGCAGAGCCTATTGGGAAAATAGGAGCTACACTACACTGGACCGGTTCTCAATGCCCTCGGTCCGTCTGTGATCCATACATATTCGGACAGTACCTTCCACGGCACCAATCCACCCACAGGGGGGGAGGGTGGGGTAATACCTTCAACCGCCCCAATCCATAGCTTGATGTAATCATTGGACTAGTTTTCCGTATCCATGACCTATCTAGAATTTATTAACCTGACCATTTCAGAAAATCCTCCCACATTTCTGCAGACCTTCATGAGGTCCCCTTAGTATCTAACCTATATGTCCATTTGACCACATTCAGCCAGGAGACTGGATACTGGGGTAGGGGTTCCAGCCACTGTTTACACATCTCTCGTCTTGCCAGGAGGATCAAGTAAATTAGCAGACCCGGTTGCTTGTAGTGTAGAGGCTGTTGTGAAGCACAATCTACCCTGAGAATCACTAGAGTTTCGGTTAAAATTATATTTTCACCTAAGATGTCCCTTATAGTATTTTCCACAAACCTCCAGAATTCTTTTAGCTCTGGACATCTTGGCTCAGGTTGTAACACAAATTTAGATTGTCTTTGTGGTGTCCAATACAACCTATGAATAAGAATAAGAAATGATGTTGTTTAAAATGTGCTGCTGCAACTAGGGCATAAAGTAATTTCACAGAATCTCTCCACAAAGATTGTACACTACCCTCCAGCAATAAATCTGTCCAGACCACTGATAGATCCTTCATTTTCTCTTCCTCTGCCTCCAGCAAGTATTTGTACCATATTGCCACTTCTTTAGCCTTCTGACCTGGGTCCTGGGTCCTGGAGCGAGGTCTCAAATTCCCAGTTGCCTCCAACTTCCTCCTCTACAGCCAAAGCCCATGAAGTAAGCTGCAAATATTTGAACCTAGATAGCCTGTTGCCTGTCTCGATGTTCAGGATTTCCTATGGGACCAATCCTCCTGTTGTTATTAGATCTCCCCACTTTGTTATCCCTGCCTTCTTTAAAGGCAGGCTCAGGGCATCATTCAGGCATTCTTGCGTCCCCGGGGATTCCCAAATTGGGGCAAACTCAGAGAAGTAGCAAATCTTTAAGGTCCGTCTCACCGGAAGCCAGAGACTTAAAGCTGCTTTCAGCACCTTTAACCTTCTTTTTTGAAAAAATGTTGGGGTCTGAATTTATATAAATAGGCTCCTCTCACTTCTTTAGCCATTTCACTGAGTTGTAGACCCCATGTGTATTTCTTGGGCTCCCCCGCCAACATACGAAAGTTCCCTAAATTGAAAGGCCATACAATACAGTCTAAGGTCAGGTAGTGCAACCCATCCTTTCTTTAAACTACTTAGTTTTTTCCAGGACAGCCTTATCCCCCGGGATGCCCAGATACAACTAGATATCTTCCCTTGTATTTTCTTAATTTCATCTTTAGGAAAGCTAAGTGAAATAAAGTTAAAAAGGTAAGTTAATTTTAGGAGAACAGACATTTTTATTAAGTTAACCCGCCCATATATTCATCACCCGCTTCAAATTACGAACAGGTATCTCATCAATTTTATCTACAATTGTTATCCCCAGATATTTAATCTCTGAACAGACTCTGCCGCCCCACACTACCAGCTTCCAACACATTACATCCGTTTTTGAGATATTAACCAAATATCCAGAAAGTGCACCAAACTCAGCTGGCAATTGTTCTATCCTCATCAATGTTTGCGTTGGATCGGAGGTATAGAGACTCAGTGAAGTGGGAATAGTATTTTCGACCCCTCCGCTACCCAACACTTTCCCTAGTGTTGATCTTACTGGAGTGGTAATAGTAAACTTCACCTCTCCCCTTTCCAACACTTTCCCTACTGTTGCACTCACTGGAGTGGGAATAGCATTTTTTTCCACTCTGCTAGTCAACACTTTCCCTACTGTTGAACTCACTGAAGCGGAAATAGCAATTTTGACTTGTCCACTATCCAACACATTCCCTACTGTTGCTCTCACTGGAGTGGGAATAGTAATTTTTACCCCTCCGCTATCCAACACTTTCCCTACTGTTGCACTCTTTGGAGTGGAAAAAGTGATATTTACCTCTCCGCTATCCAACACTTATCCTATTGTTGTAGTCACTGGAGTAGAAATAGTAATTTTACCCCTCCGCTTTCCAACGTTTTCCCTACTGTTGCTCGCACTGGAGTGGAAATAGTAATTTTTACCCCTCCGCTATCCAACACTTTTCCTACTGTTGCACTCACTGGAGTGGGAATAGTAATTTTTACCTCGCCGCTATCCAACATATTCACTACTGTTGCACTCACTTGCGTTGGAATAGTAAATTTAATGATTTTGCTATACAGCACTTTTCCTACTGTTGCATTGATTGTATTGGGTAATTTAAGTTTAAATATTTATTCATGGTTTCATGTTTTCATTTATTGTAGGATATTTATATATATAATTTTTATATAATTTTAAAGTTGTAAAATAAATTAAAGATACTAGTTTATTAATTATTTTAAAGTTAATATATGTATAAATGATTATGTATGTGTGTTTATTTTTATTTAATTAGGTTTATTTGTAATATTTAGTAAAAATGTATATTAAGTTTAATTTGCTTTGTTAAAATTAATATTTAAAGCATTTAATATATATATATATATTATTTTATTGTATATATATTTTAAAATCGACATTTTTTACATCTATATTTTTAACATTGATATTTTTCATTCAATATTTTTGTACTTATCTGTGTAGGTATGTTAGTCGATATTTTTGTTATCTATATTTTTTTTAGATATTTTTTACATTGATGTTTTTTACATCAATATTCTATCACTGGACCGTCTTTCGTAGCACAGAAGAATTTGGTACTCACTGAATTTCTTTTAAATTGAGTTTCTACTAATTGATCAGCCAGATAATTACCAGGCTGTGGTAAACATACCAAGTTTGTGTAATGAGTATTTAAGTCTTTGAAAGGGTTGCAGCATGTTAGTTCTGTATCTCAAATGCTTTATTCATTTTACATTTTGGAATATTGACTATTCAGCATTGATATTAAAGAGTGGGGGCTGGCGCAGGAAGTTAAAAAAGGTTTCACATGTGCTTCCCTCATAAGTTAGTGCTTCCAGTGCTGTAAATGGTCCAGCAGTCACATGTGCTATACGCACAGCTTACTGATCCTGTTTTATGCAAATAGCAAGTTATTGCTGAAGCGTGTGCTGAATGATTGCTGTGTTTGGTATGCTTCCCTTACTGCCCTCAGTGCTCTGTCAGTTCTGTGTGTGAGGCAAGGTTGTGCTGTTATTGTTCATGCCATAGCCGTTCTGTGAGTTTTAGGAAGCTCAGAGTCCTGCTGCTCATGCTATACCTCTTCAGTAAAAAATGTAAATGTAAATTGATACTTGTATAGCACACTACTCACCCGCAAGGGTCTGAAGGCACTTGTACGAATACCACTGTGGAACCCATCCTGGCTTTCCCTGTGAGGTGTCCACTCCTGGGCACCCCCAAGGTGGATGCCAGGCATCCTTAGCGTTGTGGAGATTAAGCAAGCTATTGCCCAGAGTTGGACCCATGATTGGAATAGGCACCGAGGAGAATTGAACCCTGGTCCCGGGCTAGACCTCTGCATCAGGGTCTGCCGCTCTAACCATTGAGCCACACTTCTCGGTTGGTGTTGTCTGTTCTCCAGCATCACCTGATCCACCTCCTGTGTGTAACAATCCACGTGCTTGATTTGTGTTTGCTAGAAACACGTGCCAGTTATATCAATAGAACCACTGCCTGTGTGTAATACTGAAAATTGAAAGTACATTTTTTCATCATACAAAAGTCAAACCTATTGGCTTTGTCATGGCCACCTAAAAGTACAACGAAGGGAGGTACATCGGAACAAGAGACACATATTAGAAATAAAAGCGGCCTGCATCAGTGTCTCTTTTAAAGACATGACGTCTTGTCTGTCTCTCCCATCCCACACCTTCTACACACAGCTATTGAGCCATACATCTTTCAACTGACAGCCTAATAACATGAAAGAGTATCCGCAAACAGGACGGTTTTAAACTATCGCTGGTGACCCTGAACAAACCAGGTCCCAGTTATTCTTAGAGCATTGGTTTCTCTCCTTCAATCATTTATCAGCGCAGATTAATGTGACACTTCAGAAACAAACTGAGGCGCCTCATTTGAATTGCTTCTGCATGTGGCAGTGTGCTTCATTTCATTATGTGCAGTGTGTTTCATTTTTTTTCACACTCGCAGGAGGTATTGGAGCTTAAGGTACCGAGGACCAGGGTTCCTACTCTCTCTGTGATCTTTGGGACTCTTCTTCTTCCAGGGTTCTCTTGGCTGCAACAGACATATTTTTACATAATTAAATTTGAAGGTGCGCAATGTAAATGGCAAACACAGCATCGAAGTGAAGGAAATTTGACAGCAATGTGCATTGACACTTTGATATTCATTAAGTGCTTCTGTTTTGCCTGTCATGAATTCTATTAGCATTTTTGTAACTCTATCTGTATGTATCTAGTTGATTCCCGCCTAATAGCAGTATTTAGCAGATAGGTGGTGGGAGAGACATTAAAAACTGTTAATAATAGTTGCATTAAATATTATACATGAGAGTCCAGAATATTCATGAAATGCACTGCAAGAAATGTCAACAATAGGAATTGGAGAGATAAGGCCTTCCTCAGTTGAGTAAAGAAAGGGCTTTGGATCATGGCAGCTCTTCATGTCTCAGAGCGGGGGACAAGAAGTGCATGGAGAAATCTGAATCTTGACATGGATCAAGACATATGGAGGTGGTGTGAGGATTTTAAGTTTGCGACTGAACACAAAAGGAAGAGATAGGCTTGTAGAGGCCTGTGGAAGGTAAATGAAGCACTGGAAGGTGAGACACATGGACATTTTAATTTAACACAGTTCTCTATGGTATGGTAAATGAAAGCTATGTGTAACACTACTATTTAATTGATGTATTATGAACAATTTGGTCAAGGTATTGACATTCAAATGAGTGTTCATCAGCAATGGGTTGCATAGGGGTAAATGCATTATTACTTCACATGAAAGATTTCCATATTTATACAGATAGGTGTGCTATTTCTGTTCTATCTGGAAAGAAGTAACATCTCTAATACTGGATATTAATAGCTTGGTGATCTTATCATCTCTGCCTGTAAAGGGAGTCCCAACTCCTAACCCCCTCCCTCTCCTTGCTCATCGTTCCAGGACTATAGGAGGATTAGATCCCATCTCTAGATATATGCTCCACCTCTGAGGCCTCATGCTCTCCTTCTCTGTGGTATGCTCCGAGCCCACATCTGTGAGATCTCCATCCATTACTACCATGTTTGTCATTGCTCTAGCGCTTATCATTCGCAATACATCCCTTCGAGGGGTCATATTATGTTCATATTTAATATAAAGAGTATTTCATCAGTCAGTCAAATGTTGCCTCTAACTTCTACTTCCGCGCTGCCCAGCCATGGTCATGTCTTTGGATACTGCACACTTGACTAAATCCATTTTCTGTTTCGATATCTATGGTGCATGATTACATTTCCAATGCATCACTGTTTGCTGTTTAGCTCAAATAAGCGCGAGGAATGTCGTTCTGTATGTTTATTGATACTTTTTTGCAATCCCAGGAGACAATTCTTGCCACTGCAGTTGTCTTCATCCAATCAGATGAATCAATTCATAACATTACTTTATAAAAGTCAGAATAGTTACATTTTGGCCACCTCACATGTACTGCATTAATTGTGTTGAGGTAATTTCACACCCAAAATTACTGGTACCACAGGTATCAGTAAATCAGGGATTCACACTTATCATGGGATTACAATTATCCTCCCATTAACACCATATGTAATGTGGAAAAACATCAGCAATATGTAATTCCACAAAAGATATTCCCAAATACCAAGGGGGTCATTAGGATCTTGGACGGATCGCCAGAGCCCGCATGGTGGTGGCGATCCGCCCGAGATCCGTCCCCGCCTGCCCCTCATTTCCCCCCCGCCATATTAATATGGCGGGGGGACCACGGCGGATGGAAAGACCGTCCGGCGCTTTTCCGCCCGTTTGACAAATCGACTGGGCAGAAAAGAGTTTAATATGGTGGCGGTGTCTGCTAGACACCGCCATCCATATTATGATGGGGGCAGACACATGCCTTTCCGTGGCAACATTGCTGCCACGGAAAGGCATGCAGGACTCTCTTGCAGGGCCTCGTTGCGGGCCCCTGGGGACACTAGGAGTGGGGGGTGCAGATGGGGGATACCTATGGTACCCCCTGCATTGCAATGTACAACGTGGCAGGCACCGTGCGGTGCCTGTCACGTTGTGCATTGACATGCATGACGTGCATTTTAGCTTATGGCGGGTGGTCCCTTTTTACGTCAGGATGGTGGGCAGACAAAGTCCGCCAGCCATCCTAATGAACCCCCAAGTATTTTACTGGGGGCAAATTCCTCCAGGTCAGACCAGGGGAATTTTTCCCTGGTTTTTCCTGCGGTAATGTCACATACCATAATATTGTGTGAACAGTACCAATCAATCAGATGCCTTGTAAAGCATGACTGCTCACCTGTAAGGGTCTTAAGGTGATAGGAGGGTAGCTGCTGGTCCTACAGGGTGCTGTGGTTCAGTCGAAGAGCCAAGTCTTGAGGTCCTTCCTGTAGTGAGACAGTGACAGTGATTGACTAAAGTGGAGAGGTAGTTTGTTCCAGGTCTTTGCTGTGAGGTAGGAGAAGGATTTTCCTCCAGCTGTGGTCTTGTGAATACTTGGGATGGTAGCCAGGGCCAGTTGAGCGGAGCGGAAGTCTCTGGTGTGTGCGTGGAATGCAAGGCAGTGGTTTAGGTACGCATGTCCCTCGTCATGTAGGGCTTTGTAGGCATGTGTGAGGAGCTTGAAGATGATTCTTTTGTTGACTGGGAGCCAGTGGAGGTCTCTCAGGTGCCTGGTGATGTCGCTGCTGAGTGGGATGTTGAGGATGAGTCCGGCAGAGGCGTTCTGAATGTTCTACAGTTTCTTGAGGAGTTTCTGGGTGATGACGGCATAGAGTGCGCTGCCATAGTCGTTTCTGCTACTGATGAGTGTGTGGGTGACTGTTTTTCTGACCTCTGTGAGGGTCTGCATTACTTGTAATACTGATCTGGATGTTTTGATGATACAAAGCAGCAAAGGGCCAGTTTCCCGGCTTTGTGAGACAAAGTTGTTTAAAGTGGTCCAAGGCATAGTAATTTATGCTTGCTGTATTATTTTCATGTGTCTAGGAATAAATCAGTGCAGAACGTCTTTTTCCAAGCATGCACCTGCCCCTGTGGAATAAAGGTTGGAATTGTGACCAAAGTACTCCATATACTTTAGAATTATGGTACTAACTTGGAACAAAGACACCTTACAGTCTTTTAAATCCTTGCAATACGGTCAGACTGTATCACCTTGGATTGGAGTTGTGATTGCCCAACGTCTGATTATAATGCTCAAATAAGTGAGGAAGGCAAAATCAAGTGAAAACTCTGGTGGGTCATTCTCACCATAACACATTGATTGGAAAACTATAATTGTTCCAATGCAGATCCCTTATCACACATCAGGCCAGAGATTTCATTTAGTGCTTCACAAAATGTTTATCTGTATTAGCGATGAAGGCTGTGATTATGAGCGAGCTAGATATTGGTGGGGGTTTTCCACATTTGGTAAATGCTGACATTGTGCTTCTTACTAGGTGTCATAAATATAGGTTTTATCTGAAAATACCACATACTTTTACCAGGTAATGTTTGGCAGAATAAGTCTGCCAAAATGCCAACATTGACCAGAGAAAGATTCTGGGGCCTTTCCACCTTGGCTCCAAGCAAGACTTTCACACACGCTTCTTTTCCAAAACCCAGTCACCGGAACTAAGATCATGGCACTGCTCCTGATATGGATTGGCAGTAACAGCTCCAACCTGGTGAGAAACAGAATGCACCACATCAGCCAGTCCTTTGCGGTATTGATTATCAAGCCATCTGTGATGTTTACAAGTGTATTTGCACTCATGGGTCTGATTACATGACCCGTGAGGATTTCATGAGGTGATCATTCTGTTCTCTTGTCAGGAGTATTATAAAGACTCATCAGAACCAATGGTAAGGCATCTAGCCATTTCAGAGAAGTGGAAGCACAAACTTATAGCCAATCATGACTTCAAGGTTCCACTTACTTGGCAACAAGGTGGCTGGGTTTAGCATGTGACATATTTTCTGCATTACATTCTCTGCGGCAAGTAACCATTGTTCATACTTTGTAAGTCTATTATTCATCAAACATTGTGCTTTAGTTTGAGTGAACAACATGTCTACAGAATGAGGAATTATCACTGTAAGAGGATGTCCCATCACTATGCTCTCACATCTCTCAATACTGACACCAACTGCTGCAACCACTGTTAGGCAGCCGGGCAATCCTGTGGCAACAGAATCAAGAGTAGTAAAAAAAAATGCCACAGGTCTTTGTGAATCTCCATGCATCTGAGTAAGCATCTGGGTAAGTACTGAGAGTGTGCAGCCTTCCCTCTCACAAAACAATGTGAGATTTTACTGTAATCAGGCATTCCTGGTACTGGGACAAGACCAAGACTTTCTCTCAGCTCTGGGAAAGCTTTCAAGCATCAGCAAATCAATATAGAGAGAGAGGACTAGGTAAGCTAGTCCGGATCCCCTGGTTTATATGTAGTATCAAGAAAGGACTAGCTTAGTTGTGTTGAGAGACTCAGTGGGTACGTATGTCGGCAAACCGATTGGTTTGATTATGAAGCCCTCACCCACCAACCTAGTTGGTGGCATGCTTCATCATCGGGCCCAGCACAGTGACACCGAATGTGTCCCGGATGTGCTGCGACTCCAGATTACTGAGAAGCAGGTATATTTGCTGAGTGTGCTGTGTTGTGGGTGTGAAAGTGATTTAAAAGCTATGCAGTGGGTCCCAGTTCCCGAGGGTGTATGGATAACTTTAATGTTTGGGCCCCGGGACACCGCAGCAGGACGACAGGACTAAGGAGCACGCAGATCGGCAATTCCGGTCTTCTCTCCCTGCCAGGTGACCCAAGGAAGCTTTAACAGCAAACAGCAAGTTAAAGCAGAGGGAATCCCCCTCTAACACGTAACACACCTTAGCGAGTGCGACACTTTTATAAAACCACATCACTTAATATAGTTTATTTCCACCCACACAGACTCATTGGTCCTGAGGAAAGCCAGATGTAAATAAAAGGCCTGGCTGAAACATGTAGACCACACAGGACGAAGGAGTTCATAACTCACTCCCACGCGTCTGTTTGCCTTTTTATCTGCTAGCAGGGGCCCAGACATTAAAGTTATCCATACACCCTCGGGAACTGGGACCCACTGCATAGCTTTTAAATCACTTTCACACCCACAACACAGCACACTCAGCAAATATACCTGCTCCTCAGTAATCTGGAGTCGCAGCACACACGGGACACATTCGGTGTCACTGTGGTGGGCCCGATAATGAAGCATGCCACCAACTAGGTTGGTGGGTGAGGGCTTCATAATCAAACCAATCGGTTTGCCGACATACGTACCAACTGAGTCTCTCAACACAACTAAGCTAGTCCTTTCTTGATACTACAAAGCTTTCAAGCAATCATTGTCCCAAGGAAGTGGATCAGACACATCTTTGTGGATCAGCCTCGGCAAAGGCTTCGCCACTAGAGAAAAGTTTGGTATCCACTGTCTACAGTAGTCGACCAGTCCCAGAAACATCCTGACTTCTCTCTGAGTTCTTGTGGAATTCATTGTTAAGATAGTTTTGACTCTTTCCTGTGACACATTTCTCATTTCCTTCTTAATTATGTGTCCTAAATATTGAATTTATTTTTTGGTAATATGACAAGTTGCTTGGATACACCTTATGCCCATTCTCAGCTAAATGACTTAGTACAGCAATTTGATTTTGTTTCCAAGCCTCTTGTGTATTTGATGCCACGAGTAGGTCATAAATGTATTTCATGAGAACTGAATTGCAAGGCATCTGCAGAGTAAGGAATTAGGAAAAGTATTTTATTAGGAAAAGTATTGTTGCTGGGTTTGGTACCAAGGGACAACATTTTGTTAACTTTTTGATTATCCTGTACAATTTGGTATTTCCCATTGGGTGTCTATAAATCCATAATAGGTGGATTGCTACAGTCTATTTGAAAATCCCTGTTTTAGCATGTTCCCAAACACTGGTGTTATGTCTACTACTGTCTCCGGTGTTAAATTATTAGGCGTCATTCTCTGTAAAATTGCGTTTGATTTTACTGTAACTCGGACCAGCTTAAGAGCTTTGATTAGTCCAATGTCTTTTCCTGAAAAGTCCTATACCTCTGTGTTTACTAAATCTTTCAAATCAGGATGCAAATCCTCTACTTTTATCGCTGGATATAATCCTACAGCTGTTCCTTGTCTGGCCATTTTAAATTCAATATCCTCATCATGCATTTGAAATTCAACATCATCTGGTGTGCAGTAAATAGTGCAGTTTAACTTCCACATTAGATCTCTTCCTAACAGAGTCACAGGACTTGAACCACATATCACAAACTGATGGTCTTCTTGAAATGAACCTATGTTTACAGGCACTTTCTCTGAAACAGAATTTACAATTTTCTTATTTGTAACACCTACAACTCCGATATTTTTTCCCGAAAGGGGTAGTAGGTCTGGGACTTTCGCTGTTCTAACAGTGAATAGGATACCTTCAGTGTCAATAAGAAAGGACACTTGTGGGCCATTAACTTCTCCCTCTACAAATGGTCCTTTTTGGTCTACCTCCAAGAGTGCACCAAGAACGCAAACTTCCTCCCACTTCCTGCAACTTCTTTGGGAATTGTCAAAGTCAAAACTCTTGTTTTCCAACATGAGGAACTGTTGGAATGGGTTCTGGTTTTGAAATCAGTTTAAATTTATATTGAGCCTAGGATTTTCCCATGTTCATTGGGGCCATTGTAGCTTGCAGAACCTGCATCATAGGAACTTGAAATTGTACTGGCACTTGCATTCGTTGTGCAGGCACATGAACTGGAACATTCTGCAACTGCATTTGGTTTACTCCCTGCATTTGCTCAGCACCATTTACTCTTTTCGATTCTGCCTACTCTCCGTCTTTCAATGCCCGATCTTGTTACAAAAATGAAAATGTCTGTCCCAGGATTTGGGTCAATCAGAACACCTCTACGTCTCTCCATTGAGACCCCAACTGCTCCATGAACAACTTGAACTCCAGCTTGAAAACCAATACCTTCCACTCTACTAATGGTTACTGGTTCTGGAATCCCTCCTGAGCAAGCTTAGTCTGTGCAAGCACAAATTTCTCCTCAAGTCTTTTAGTCTTAATTTTCTTCTCATTGCTACAGTATTTTGCAGACTTCAGGAGCTCATCTAAAGGTATTGTCTGCCTACAGATCACATTTTGCTGAATGTGCATACTGATCTCTGGTCGCAACCCAAGAATAAACTGTGAAACAAAACTCTCAACATCACTTTCCTCAGGATTTTCTTGGCCACTGTGTTGTTTAAACATCTGTGAGAATTGTTCATAGTAAGCATGCCCTGATTCTTTTGTCTCTAAAGTTGTTCTATTCATTTTGTGCCAATCAATGTCTCTTGCTGGAACTTTTCCTTCCAAAAAGGTAACTAACACATGTGTCATGAGCACAGGTGAGGGTGCCTGAGTATGGACCCCTCTCCTGTAGGTTCGGGACATGACCACTGCACAGCTGTTGTACACTCAACCCACAAATCACTCCGTACTAGAATGTCAAAGAAAGTATTCACATCTGTCCACAAAACCTTTGACATTTTAGCAAATCTGTCAACCTGTATATACCAATGTGCAGTATTCTCTCTCAATTTCGGATTTGTTTGTAAATGTTGCATGATCTCCTCTACTCCATGGTACATGAACATACCCTCCTCCTGGTATTTTTCTCATAGGAAAATAAAATGCTTCATCTACATCTGGGTCATCAGGTGGTGATTCACAATTTGCTTCTGCGGCATCTAATGGTTTCTTTTTCTTTTCTCGTTTCTTTGCCTACTTGCTCTCTAATCTGTCAAAATCACTTCATTTTCAGCTGCATTTCACCAATTCCACAATTTTTAATCTTATCCCAGAAGATCACATCGTAACAATAGCGTCACCATCTAAATTTTCCCTAAAGCTTCTTGCAATGGAAGGCTCTTAGTAAGATCCATGTCATATTTTCCTGCTAGTTCAGTCAATTTGTCATGTATAGTGTGAGAAGTTGGCCTGGCATATGATGTCCACTAATCTAGTGGGCACCTTGCACCAGTCCAAATGACCCTTACTGATGGTAGGTTTAAAGTCAACCTTATAGAAAGCTATCCTAGTGGTAGCTGTGGAGAGCAGCCTTCAGTCTAAGACTTAGAGGCGAGTTAAGCAAGTTGTTTTACCAGTATATAATCTCTTGAATGATCAAATGAAAATACACCACACAAGGTTTATATCAAATATATATGTATTTATTCTAAACACAACCCCTCTGGTCTCTTTATGAGGTCAGAGGTAACAGTACAATAGAAGCAACTTAATTAGCATACGATATGTTGCACTGTATACGTTATGCCCTAGGGGCCTCACAAACCATATCCCAAAATAGTGGTTTAAGAACCACGTGAGGGATAGAAGTCAGGCCTAGGGCCTGTAGAACCGCTGGGGCAACCAGGAACCACCTAAGGTAGGTACACAGAAGACCCACGGGGACGCATGCAGTGTCTAAACACAGCAGTGAATCACCATTGACTTTCTATGGAGAACAAACAAGTTACAATTTTAAAAATTAAGGGCACTTAGGGTTGAACTACGATGGAACCCTTTTAGACTAGGACACTTCCAGAGTCAAGACCCACGGGAGCACCGGAGTACTCGTGTTACCTCAACCAGGGAAGCCGAGTGCATAGGTGCCTTTAGGTGTCTGGTTTCGTCATCGATTCCAATGGAGAGCTGCGAAGATGTGCTGCAGGCGACCAGAGGAAAATTGTCCGGGTGGATCCAAGGGTGGATCAGAGATGTGAAGAACCTGAAAGCAGAGGGGACAGAGTCTGGGTAAGTAGCCAGTGACCAGGATGGCAATAGGATGATGCCAGCCGATGTCGGGTGCTTTCAAGTGAAGTAGTTGAAGCTTGACTCTTCAGCCATGAGGACCAGGAAGTGTTGACCATGACCAGGAGCTGGATTTGAGCTGTCCCACAAAGGATGTCGAGTGCTGCAGTGTCGGAATCCGGATTGGACCCAACAAGCCTTGGCAACAGCAACCCACACAAGATAACAAAATTGGCTTTGGTGCTGACCAGCAAGATCTGAGGGACTCACTCTTTGGAGGGGAGTCAGAGCACGTCTGGAGCAAACAGGAAAGCTCAAGAAACAAAGGATTGTCTTTTGTGGGGGCCCACTAGCCAACAGATCATGAACCTCAAAGAAGGCTCGAGCTGTGGTGAAGAAATGGGACTCATGGGTCACTCGTGGAGTGCTGGCCTCTGTATGTTGGTGCAAAAGATGCTTGGGGCAGGGGCTTCAAATATCCCAAATGCACAACTTCGGTAAACTTTGGGAAGTAGGTGCAGTCGCAAAAATTTAGGATGTCCAGGAGTTCCGGTCCCACGTCTCTCGTGTCAGCTACAGGTCTCGGCTCTGCTGGGATCTCGTGTCAGCTTTAGAGATGTCTGGAAGTCCATGTCCTGTGTCACAGATTTATTGGGATCCGGCAGGAGCCTCGAAAATGCAAACTGGCAAAGATGCTTCTTTGGTGCCTGTTTGAACAGGGGGTCACTCCTTGACTCCAAGGGAGATTCTTCAGTCTTTCAGTCGAAATGAAATGTCGAAGGTCCAGGATTTCTTCTTCAGGGTTTTGTCCATGTTAATCTAAAGTCCTAGGGACTGGGTTCCTATACTTATACTAAGTTTAGGGGTTGGACTAACTCTAGGGTCTCACCTATGGGAGGACCTGGGGAGGGGGTGGTTACACCCCTTCCCCTTTGTTCAGTTTTGCGCCAGACCTAGGGCTGAGTGCCCCATCAACCGGTTTGAACTGGGAAATGCATGGAGCACCTTGTGTGCCCCAGGCAGTGGCTGCAAAGCACTCACTGAATGTAACCAATACACTAAAGCCTGTCTGAGGAGGTGCCAGCACCTCCCTGGACAGGAAACATATTGTCCAGGCCTACTGTGCCGGAGTTTCGTCCAGCAGCAGGAGGGCAGACTCGTGTCTGTGGCAGCAGCATCCATTTTGTGATGCTGGGGCTCTGTTTAACTTTAACCAGGTATACTAGTGTGTACATGTCTTCTTCCTCTAGAAGGGTGGACTTCTACCCCCGCCGCCAGAATTGGCAGGGGGGGGGTAGGATTCCAAAGTGTTTGACACCAAACACGACATGTTTTGATATAGCCAAACCAAAGTTAGCATTAACTGCGAGTATTATAATGCACTTAAAAGTATATGGTATGGCTATATAATAGAACACCTATAAGGAGATATTTCCGAAAGCTGCAGAGGGGCTCAGCTCATGTTAGGGCACCCTCTCACACAAAACCAAGCACTCCGCCTTCAGCATTTTCAAGGCCTGCCATAGGAGTGACTTATAGGTTAATATGTGTCTATATGTAAAGGTAGATATAGGTATACTATATCTAAGTAAGGGGTGATTACACCACCTTACCCAGGCTGCAAGTGAATGAATGAATGAATGAAGCCAGATTTATATAGCGCTACTTAGCCCAATGGGCGTCAAGGCGCCTAACCAAATAGAGTGTAAGGTCAAAGAGCATGCTTACTGGTAGGCCTTAATGAAACACCACGTCTTTAGGGCTTTCTTAAAAAGGGCCATAGAGGGTTGGGTTTTAATCTCAGAGGGAAGGGCGTTCCACAGTTTGGGGGCCACAGACGAAAAGGCCCTTCCGCCCCATCTGACCTTGTTTGTCCGAGGGACGGATAGAAGGTTGTTACTAGTAGAACGTAGGCTTCTACTAGGGGTATAGGGACTCAGGAGGGAGCTTATGGCTTTAGAGCAACCGCCGGATAGAGCACTGAAGACCAGGCATAGGATTTTAAAAGAAATCCTAGACTGGATCGGAAGCCAGTGGAGACTTTTCCTGGCAAGAGTAGCAGAGGCAGTGTTAGGGACATCCAGAACAAATCTGGCAGCCGCGTTCTGGATGGTCTGGAGGCGTTGGATAAGGTCTTTATTGGTGTCTGCATATAGTGCGTTGCAATAATCCAGCCGTGATGCAACTAAGCCGACCACGGTCTGTTTGCGGGCTTGAGGAGAGAGATAATGGGCGATTTTCCTGAGACCCTAATAACTCCCCAACAGGTGGATACGGTTCTATTGACCTGTTGTGTCATGGCCAGCAAAGTGTCGATGATCACGCCAAGATTCCGGGCGGAGTTTGACGGCACGGGACAGGCTCCCAGAGACGGAGGCCACCAGTCATTGGACCATATGTCTTGATCTTTACCGAAGATCAAGACCTCGCTTTTCTCTCCGTTCAGCTTCAGTGCATTAGAAATCATCCATTCGGAGACTGCCTGCATGCAGTTCCTGAAGCTGAGCTCGGAGGTACTCACCGAGTGGGAGAGGGACACCATAATCTGGGTGTCATCGGCGTATGACACCACCTCCATCCCCTGTGATCTTACTAGCCTGGCAAGTGGGGCCACGTAAATGTTAAAGAGGGTCGGACCCAAGGCTGACCCCTGTGGGACCCCACATTGCACAGTCTTAGCAGGGGAGAGGAACTCTCCTAGCTTGACCCTCTGCTCTCTCTGGTCGAGGAAAGAGGACAAAAGACTCAATGCTGGGCCCTCCACCCCTATCTCCCTCAGACGGGCTGTTAAAGTTGAGGGAGACAGGGTGTCAAAGGCTGCGGTCAGGTCGAGTAGGACCAAAAGAGTGGTCTGGCCTCAGTCGACCTTTGATCATATATTGTCTATCACTACCGTGAGCGCCGACTCGGTGCTGTGGAATTTTTGGAAGCCATGCTTCGACTGGTCCAGGAACCCAGAGGCATCGAGGAAAGCAGTCAAATGCTGATTAAGATGTAATTCTAGCATTTTAGCTGGAGCAGGCAATAAAGAAATCGGTCGGAAGTTTTTAAGGGTTTCCGGATCCAGAGTAGGCTTTTTAAGTAGTGGCTTGACTATGGCCTTTTTCCAGGGTGCTGGGAATAGGCCCTGAGTCATAGCCCGGTTCATCACCTCCAGGAGAGGGGGCAACAGAGTTTCCCTACAATCCTTCAGGACCTTCAGAGGGCAGGGGTCCAGTGGCGAACCTGATTTTGTCCTATTTAACAGAGAGTCTAGTTGATCGAGGGTAAGAAGCGGAAAGTTGGTCAGGTTCTTGGAGGGATCTTTCGCCCAGCACTCTAAGACAGATTGAGTCGGGAAAGAATGGGAGCACATTAGATCTCTCTGTGTTTCCAAAGTGAGAGAGATGTCAGCGATTTTAGTATGAAAGAACTGTGAGATCTTGTCGCACAGCTCTTGTGAACCTATGATGGGGTCGGGTATTTGTAGAGAACACAAAGAATCACCGATCTTGAATAATTCCCTAGAGGAGGTAAGGGACGACGTAAGCCTGGAGAAGTATTCCTGCTTTTCTTTAATGACCCTAGTCTTGTATTCTCCAAGCAAAAGCTTATGTGTTTCTCTATCTGTGGAGTTCCAGGTTTTTCGCCATTGCCTCTCCTGCCTCCTACATCCCTGCCTCAGAAGCCTAAGAGGCTCCGTAAACCAGGGGGCAGAAGGTTTCCGCCTAGCTGAAAGATCTACTGCTCTGGAGATAGAGTTGGCAAGCTCCAGTGCAGCATCACTGACATCCTTCGTGGGAGAGATAATGGTCTGCGCTATGAGGGGGGCAAGAGATTCATTTGTGATACCCCTATTGTTCCGCTTGAGTTCTTTGTTAATAGAACCCTGTTGTGGTGAAGAGGAGGGAAGGGATTTAAGTTCCAAAGGAACCGCCAGATGGTCTGACCAGACCAGGGGAATAGGGGGGCCCACAGAAAGTCTGGGGTCGTTGGAGAACACCCCATCAAGAATATGGCCAGCCAGGTGGGTGGAACTATTTACCAGCTGATGAAGGCCACATGCGGCCAAGGGGTCCACCAAAGAAAGAGTGTCCTTAGAACAAAGATCGTCTAGGTGAAAATTTAGATCCCCCTGAACCGTAAGGTGGGATTTGCCAAAATAGGGCTCTAAGATTTTAAATAGATTGAGGCTAAAGCTGGATCTGGGGCCGGGGGGTCTATAGATGAGGAGACCGGTAAAGAACACTGAGGGAGAGGAGGATATAGAAAAATGAATAGCCTGAAAGAGGTCTGATGGCGCAGAAAGAGTTTTAATGCGGCAAACAGATGAAACTTTATGAAGAATCGCCAGCCCTCCACCCCTACGTCCTGATCTGTCCAGTCTATGTAGCGCATAGCCCTCAGGGATAGCGTACAGGAGATCGGGACCAGACGATTCAGAGGCCCAAGTTTCGGTAATAAAGACCCGTGAAGGGTTCCTGGCTGTGACAAATAAGCATGGGTGGATTTAGCGAATCTGGCGTACGCGAACTTGCGTATTTACGGATTCGCAATCAGCAAAATCCGCGAACTCTCGCGAATTTGCGGATTTTTGTGTTTTTTTCTGTTCGCAAGGGTTTCTGCCAGTTCGCGAGGTTTGTTTACCAGTTCGCAATTGCGAACTTACTTTTCGGCTCGCAACGGCCGCGACTATGTTGTTTCTACGTCTGGTTCATCATCACAGGCTCACAGCACCCTCTGTTTCACCACTGCCACCCTCTGGTACACCCATGCCACCCTCTGGTACATCCTCACTGCCACCCTCTGGTTGGTTTATCACTGTAGATTATGGGGGTGAAAAAAAGCAAGCACACCTGCCCTGCTTCAACTGCCATGAATTAATTTGGGGTTGATTAATGTGTCACTGATTTTTAAACTTCCAGTCTGGCTGGCACCTGCTTCCTTCCTTATCTGTAATTTGCTTTCTGTTGCAGTGCATTTTTTTTTCACAGGACCTTTATGGCCTACTTGTAGCTATTCTATGAGCCTGCTGTGAGGGTCAGAGCAGGGTCATAGAATAGTTGCAAATAGGCAACTGAACTCTGGAGGGGCCCCTCAGGAAGCACTAGAGTGAATGGTTACTAATGTTAAGATTGAACTTTTGCACCTGCTGATTGCTTTCAGTTTCGCAAAAATCTTTTTTCTGCAATTTCGCGCAATTTGCGGGGCGCAAAACCGTGCGAGATTGTTTTCGGAAGCCGCGAATTCGTGCGAATACACGATTTGTGTTTTGCTGCGAGTTTGTTCGCGTGTTTTTTTGCATGTTTGCAAGCCGCTTGTAGCGCAACGTTTGCGAAGTTACTCTAGCGGTCGTACATGGGCGCGGCCATCTTGTTTGCGTGACGTAATTCCGTTTCCGGGCGCTATGTGTAATCTCGCAAAGTGTGCGGCTCGCTCGTACATGTTCGCGTGTGATCGCGAAGAAAATCTCGTGCGAACTTACCCACGCGGTCGTGAACGGGCGCGGCCATCCTGTTTCTCATTCATTGCTATGGTTCTGGGCATGCTCTCTGTATCCTTTCTTAATCTCTGCCATCCTTTGCTTGTTTGAAGTTTATGTTGATCTATTTTACTCATTATCTATCCCTCTATTTTTCTAGCTCTATATTTTTGTGTTTTCTGCTACTTTTTGTTCATTTTAAACTACTTTTTTAAACGCTTTTCTTTTCTTCTTCCCTGTTCTATTTCTTATTTCTTATTTTGCTTCCTTTCTGCCCAGACCATGGCAAAGGGAGCCGGGAAGAAGCCGCAAAGGGGAAGGGTCCTGCACCCCCTGCCCGGCTCCCGTGCGGGCGTTTGAGGGGGGAGACAGTTGTAGCTCGGGAGATTTATAGTGCGGAGGAGGTGGCCGCACTAGTCTTTCACGTCCAGCGCCGCCTCCCCAAGACCATCATGGGAGGCGGCAGGATAGCTACCGGCTACGGGATCCGGGAGCGCCGGAAGCGGTGGGAGAAGGTGTGCCGGGCCATGTTTGAACACTCTGGGGTCCGGCGCACCTATAACCAGGCCACCCACCGCTGGACGGATCTCATGGACCGGGAACGCGAATTGCTGGACGTGCTCGGCGTAGAGATCCCCGGGCTTGGTGAGTAGTAGTAGCTATTTCTATCTATTTCATCACTACTCTGTTTTATCCCGCTCTGTGTCTTATTATATTGCAAATTTTTGTTTTTTACCAAGAGCAATAATGCTGCCGATTACATTGTAGGTAAATTATATTTCAAAATCTTCTATGCATTTCAGGTGCACTGCTCTCCTTCTCAGTAGCCTTGCTACTATGCTTATTTGTTTTCTATTTTGTGTTCATTTCATTGGCCTGAGAAATTATGTATGAGTGTAGTGTACAGAACTGCGTAATGCTAGACACTAAGGGTCAGATTTTCAATTACCGGCGCATCCCTGCAAAGTAGCAGGGATGCGCCAGTAATTGTGCGCCATGCCACCACCACCCATGGTACGCTGTATTTACAATGTGGCGCACCATGGGCCCAAAACGTCACAGAAGCCTTACGTATCTGTGCCGTAAAGGCGGCGCATTGCTGGAGTTGCGTGCCAACGATGGCGAAGCTCCAGCAATACTCTGGGGTGCCCTATCTCCCCAATGCTGCATCAAGCCGTACGTCGGCTTCAAGCAGGCGCAGGGTTTGAGTCACGCATCATTGTCCTAAAAGTGACTGATTGACATCTTGTAGATTTCCCTCAGCCACTTTTAGGATTCGTTCCTGCGCAGGAACGCCCTCCCTTGCGCCGGAACGCCCCCTGATGGTGCAGGGCTTTACAACGTGATGCATCTCTCATATGCGTCACTTTGTTAATATACGCCGCACCATGGCGCCTCTTTTGTTCTGCCGCTGCGTCACAAAAGTCACGCAACAATGGAGCAAAAGAGCCGCAAGGGGCTTCTAAATCAGCCCCTACAGACTCAAGTCCAGTCCTTCCTTTAGACACATGGCTATAAGAAGAAATAGTGGTGGTGGTCAGTGTATTGATAGTTTGAGTATTCACTGATCTGCAAGCACGATGGACTTTGTCTGTCACTTTGCGTGCTGCGGACTGCTGCCTGCCAGGCCTAGGCAAACCTTTTTAGTAGTTTGTTTAGTGAGTTACATAGGAACTTTCCAAGTCAACGGTCCGCAAATCAATAACGTAGTAGACCACATGAGATTGGTCAATATATCCCGTGGAATAGTTGTCTATTTGCTATTTCGCCAAAATATTTTGTTATTGTTCTTTTGAAATGTTTGATTTGGTTGACAAATATCATCCATGTTTTCTGGTCTTTCTTTCTTTCATGTTGTACATCAGCTCCCCCCAGGGGCAAGAGGACACAGGAGGAGGAGGAGGGTGTTGTTCAGGATGCAGGCCAGGAGCGATCAGGCGAGGGCTCCTTTGCTGGCCCCAGTAAGTTTTAATTTTAATATAGAGTACCTATTATTTCCTAGCGTTCCTCATTCGATTTTTTCTAAATCGTCTTTGATCTTCTTATAGACTTTTGGTTTGGCTAGTAGGACAATCCATTCTACTACTGTTGCAGGGACAAATCTGCACAAACAGAACTATGGACACTAAATAATGCATTGCTTAGCTTATCAATTATAATAGGTGCTGTTAGACTTTCCCCATACCTCAGTGATAACAGACTTTGTAGTTGAACCCCCAATCTCCTTACTGACTAGATAGTGTGGCGGAGTCATTTAGCTCTCAAAGTCACCGATGATTGATCCCCAATGATGATTAGATTATCCAACGCAGGACAAGAGTACGGAGTCAGAGTCAAGAAGTGTCAGAGGCACGGACTCATGCTTGCAAAAATTCCACAACCTTTAGCTCATCCACTATAGTCTGGAGGACCAAAAACCACAGAGTCTATTTAAGTTTAAAAGCTTTATTAAAAGTAAACACATTTCTAAAAATCAACTTTGTCATAAAACTAAACGTTTAACTGAAAATGGAAAAGTGCTTAGTGCTGACGATTAATTGGACACATTTCTTGTGGTCGAGCCGAGCTCTCACCTGGTTTGAACTTGATCCTGCTCGTGTTCTTAGAAGTCAAGCTTCAGTCTGTTAGGAGAAAAAGTGGTGCATGTTAAAAATAAAAAGCAAGCATTCATCAGTTGTGCCAAAAAGTGCAGCAAGACAACAGCCTTCCCTGGAAAAAGGGACATTTTTACTTTAGAGTAGACAGACACAAATTATTACATTGTATTCTGTTTTTTTCACATTTCTTTATTCCTCCTAGACCAAATATTATATAGTAGTGAGTGGTGTATTCTACATTCTTAAATTTACTTTGTAGGTGGAACATCTGGTGGCGGGGCCAGCGCGGAGGTGGTGGTATTGGACGAGGGGGATAACTCTGGGGAGGAGGCGGTGCAAGTGCCGGACGTGCCTGTGAGGGTTCACACGGTGGTGGCGGGCAGAGGTAAGCTACATATTCCTTACATATTGAGATTGAAGACTGCATAGTGTGCTTTCTGCATGGGTGTATTATAAATCAACCAGGTAGTAGCCTCCTCTAAATGTACTTCGACTTAGCTGTGAAGTTTTTGGCGAGAAGAATCCCAATAAGATCTGAGATGAACTTGATGGATGGGATGAACGAAAAGCGAAAGAAGGGTGTAAGTAAGTGTGGAAGGACGAGAAATTTAATGATGACCGGCAAAGGAGAATGATATGTGTTTGCTTGGTCCCCGAGGTGGCTGGGAAGGAAAGAATATGGTATGGTGCATGGCTGGGTAAATAATGAAGCAAGGATGGGTGGAAGGAGAACAGCTTGGGTGGGTGAAACAGAAACTGTATGTGTGCATATACTTTGAATGGATGGATGCCTGGATCATGGTATTATCGGACTCTTAGATAGCATATGTGTATCTAGAGAGAGTAGACGGTCACTGGATGAACTAAGTGTTACTTTGAAGAGCATGTAACACTGCACCCGCACGTCCGTTCCAGTGTAGGAAAGACAAGGAAAAGAAGTTGTAATTTTGTCCAAATACTACCATGAATAGTAGCAGTAGTTTGTATTGCAACTGCAAGCACAGCATATATCCGGTTATTACGGTGGACACTCCCTACCTCTCTTAATAACTTTAGTTTAGTAGTAGTACGTCATTCATGTGTGGGCACACTGTTCACTCAATAATAAGCAAAGCACCTAAAGTCATCCCATACGTCATCAAATACATCCCATGTGAAGTGATAGATAATCAGATTATTTAGCTTCTTCATTTTCCTTTTCTAGTACTCATTTGCACTGTAGGGTGAAAGCTAAATTAATTAAGCAGTAGCCCTTTTACCAGACTATTCTCAGTGCCACCCGTAATAGAAAAGTAAGAGCTTCACCACCTGCATGTACTGGACCGGTACAGTAACGCAAGTCTGTCTCACTCATCATGTTGTGCGTCTGTTTTTCTCGGGTGCAAGTTCACTGCGCTGGCACTATGCCGGCTTGCATAAGATAACGTACCAATTTTCCTAAACAAGAGAGAAGAAGAAGAATAACTGGTGTACTGTCATAGTCGACTGTAATGGAAGTCCATAGTGCTCGTAGAATTTGTTCCTTAAACTCCCACTAATGTTAGAGCAAGGATGAAGAAGTGGGAGGTTAGATAGATACTGTCCTCAATAGTTATGTACTGTGCTTTCAATTTGCTACTTGTACTGTGACACAACTTTCTGCTCAATCATTTTGTGTTAATCTTAAGGAGCATTGGTTACAGAGTGACTATGTCTTTCTTTCTTCATATAGTTGCTCCTTCCAAATCAACCAGAAGAGCATCAAGGAGGGAGCTGGCTCAAATGGCCCGGCAACGGAGGCTGGATGCCACTGTCGCCGAATATCGGCGGCTGGTGGCCCTGGAGGAGGAGGAGACACAGTCTACCGGTACAACATCCACTGGTACAGCTGCATCCTCCTCCGTGCACCCACGGGCTGCCAGCCAGTGCAGTGCTCCAGCGGTACGGAGCCGGGCTACCAAAGCCAACCACCACCGCCAAGCAGCAAAAATAGCAGCTGCCCCCCACAGGAGTTGCAAGGCAAGCCAGCGCCGCTTATCCCTAAGAGTGTCCTACCTGGAGCAGGAGGTCCATACCTACAAGAACTTGGTGGAGGGCCTCTGCTTCGACCATGCCACCCTCCGCAAGGAGTATGATGCCCTGGCCGCTAAAGTCAACAGCACCCTCCCGTAGTGTAGTGTCCCTTGCCCCTTTTTTAGAGACTTTTGGGTGGTGGGAATTGGGAGTTGGGTTGTGGGACTTTTGAAGGACAATCGTTGGGGTTAGGGAGGGTCTTGCGGGAGATTATTTTGTTAGGGCTACAAAAATATACTTTTTGAAACTTTATCTGACCATACCTGTTTTTTACTGCTTTTGAGTCTGGTGGGTGGGGGTTTAACAGTAAGTTTGTTTTCCTGAAGAGTCCTAGGACTTTAGTAGTACTACCGTCAATCTCTCGTCTATTCCTAATACTCCATTATACTACCTCCCACCAAACGCTTATCTTACCTGTAATTTGTGTTTGAAAGTAGGGCTAGGCCCAGGGCTGGCTCCACGGGAAATGGCGATTAAGGTTGGCAATCCTGGGCGGATGAAATGTCCTCATTGCGGTGGTACTAGTGGTGTGACACAGTGGCAGTTGCATGCCTATGGAAAAAAAGAAAATGAAACCTGGTTTGTCCTTACTGTAGCATTACAACGGTACGATAGAGAATATAGCAGGTGACAGTACACTAGAACAGTGCCACACAGAGCCTAACAAATGGTAAAGTATTGGAAGTATAACTAGTACTTGCGTTGAATTTCTTTGACATTGGCTACTACTACAAGAAATAGTACTGAAGCTGAGTAAGTCTAGAATATATCCTCGGATGCCTTCACCAGCCTGTTGCTATGACCTTATCCTCCCCAGCAAGTGTGTGGAATTATTGATGTCATTTAGTCACACATCAAGCAAAACCACACAGCCCGGGGGAAGAGGGTTAGGGTTTGGAAAATGGATGGGAATGGGGGTTTCTTTTTGGGTAGGTTTTGTTGAGAGAAAAAAAAAAGCACAGCATGGACAAACAATAATTCAAGATAAAGAAATCTTTGGGTACAAAGCTAACCATAAATCTTTTTAAGTGACATAAAGGAAGTGCATGCCCTACTGCATGCATTGTTACTGAAAAGTAAGTAGTACTAGAATGCGACAGTACAGGGCTGCAGCGTTTTCACTTGCCTATCTCTGCACTCAGAGAAACACTTCTTATTCTTACATTAAATTAGGTTTAAAAATTAGCCGAAGTAAAACCTATAGAATGGCTGTAGGGATCAATTTAGAAGCAGAGAGAGATCCAAGAAATGGAGTCACACTCATAGAAGAAAACAATGGATACTGTATCTGTATGTTGTTGTAGTTGTCCTGTTGAATTTGGTAAGTAAGTTGCATGCAGCAAACAATTCCTCTTATTAGCGGCACTCCTCCATTCCAGCTGACGCTTCGTCCATCAATGTTGTTGACCAGAAGACACCCTGTCCACTGCTTCCCTGGCGGATGCTGAATTACGGCTCGCTAATGTGAAGCCTGACTCACTCCATCCTTTCCATTGCACAGACTGAAACCCGGCCTGTAATTATTGAACGAAAAATAGGAAGTGCTATTACAACACCACTGATAAATAAATACAAGGTGTGTGCGCTGTGTAGTGCAAAAAGTCACACTTTGATTTTCCAGATAGACAGTACAATATTTTTGAAAGTGCGTACTCTGTCTGAGTCACCTTTTGAAGGATAAATAAGTATGGGCAAATTAATTTAGCGGATCTTTCCCCTCAAGCTAGGTGTACTGTAAACTGTGTTTTAGAACAAAATTAGACCTTCCCAGCAGTGCTCCCGCCACCCACCCAGACCCTTACTAAAGCCAGTCGCAAAAATGTAGATGACCCCCAATCAGATCTCAAAAAAAGAGGCCTAGCAGAAAACTGGTGACAAAACGTACTTTGAAAGTAAAAGTAGGCCCAAATACCCCCTTACCCACTGTGGATTGTATTTCCAAACCACTTGCAAGCAAGCAAAAGTATCCATAGCCAGCATCGTTCCAAGACTCGAAGGCCCCTCCACCCAAACACATGCAATGGAAATACTGCTAACCCTAACGAGCCCTAAGTTAAGAATAGTGGCAAAGGCTTTCTTTAGCTATGCCAAATCCCCTCTTTCCCACCATACTACTGGTTTAGAGTCTGGTGGGTGGTGGTTTAACAGTAAGTTAGTTTTCCTGAAACTTAAGTCTGTGTCATTTTCTTCCTTTAAGTGTAAATGGCTAAATGTTTTCAACAGTAAGTGCCTCTCACCGAGTAAGTGATCCCCCCTTTCCCACCATGGATTTTCTTCAAATCGCTTGCAACAAAAATTACACATTCCCACGAGTGCTCTAAATCCCCAGAACTCAGTTGCAAAAATCAAGAACACCCAAACACAGGCAATCCTGCTGCTAGGGCTAACCCTAACGAACCCTAAGTTACAAAAAGTGCCAAAACCTTTTTCCTCATGGATGTTGTTTAAACCAGTTTTATCCGGTATTAGACCTTTCCAGCAATGGCCCCAGAGCCGTCAACCCAGGCGAAAACAAGTAGAAGACCCCCAAACAGCCAAAAAGCAAAAGTACAAAAATGTGGACTTTGTCACTTTTGTGAAAATTTCCAAAATCACTCAGCGCGCGCTCTGCAGCTAGGCCCTAACTCCCCTCTGCCTCCATGGATTTCCTTCAAACCTCTTGCTATCTAAACTATCCATACCCAGTAGTCCTCCCAGACCCTGAAACCCACCCACAAACACCAGGAAGCCCCCCAAACAGGCCCCTGAAAACGCTACATTGAGCGAAAAGTCAGAAAAGGCAAAACCTTTTTTCCTCATGGATGTTGTTTAAACCAGTTTTATCCGGTATTAGACCTTCCCAGCAATGGCCCCAGAGCCATCAACCCAGGCGAAAACAAGTAGAAGACCCCCAAACAGCCAAAAAGCAAAAGTACAAAAATGTGGACTTTGTCACTTTTGTGAAAATTTCCAAAATCACTCAGCGCGCGTTCTGCAGCTCGGCCCTAACTCCCCTCTGCCTCCATGGATTTCCTTCAAACCTCTTGCTATCTAAACTATCCATACCCAGTAGTGCTCCCAGACCCCGAAACCCACCCACAAACACCAGGAAGCCCCCCAAACTGGCCCCTGAAAACGCTACATTGAGCGAAAAGTCAGAAAAGGCAAAACCTTTTTTCCTCATTGATGTTGTTTAAACCAGTTTTATCCGGTATTAGACCTTCCCAGCAATGGCCCCAGAGCTGTCAACCCAGGCGAAAACAAGTAGAAGACCCCCAAACAGCCAAAAAGCAAAAGTACAGGTGATTAAAGTTTTAATTATATTTACTTGTGCAAAACAAAGAAAGACAGAAACACAGGAATAAAA
Source organism: Lissotriton helveticus (assembly GCF_964261635.1). Taxonomy (NCBI): domain Eukaryota; kingdom Metazoa; phylum Chordata; class Amphibia; order Caudata; family Salamandridae; genus Lissotriton; species Lissotriton helveticus. The sequence continues at coordinate 591,639,646 of NC_136057.1, forward strand.
GTCAATAAGTACGAAAAAGAAAATGTCTGAATTCATTGGCTCATTTTCAGGCCTCGGTGTCAGGGAAGAAGAGTTCATCCTCATACTCTGCGAAATCATCAGGCAGGAGTAGGTCAGTGTCACCTAACACAGAAGAAATTCCCTCATCTAAGTTGCTGTCCTCCTCATCTTCTTCCATCGTGCGATCTGGTACTTTGAAATCTGGTGGTATGAGGTGCTCATTCATCTTGATCATTGTCAATATCTCCACATTTTTGGGCGAGAGGCGGGTCCGTTTGCAAGTTACAATGCCACCAGCAGCACTGAAAACACGTTCAGAAGACACGCTTGCGAGTGGGCAAGACAAGTAATGAATAGCCAGGCGGGAGATCTCTGGCCACAATTCTTTTTTCCCATGCCAATACGCCAATGGGTCAGCATTAACATAGACCTCTGTTGAGTCATTCAGATAGTCCTTCACCATCGACTCAAAGTTCTCCACGTTTCCTCCACTTTGCTGAATTTTCGCCAGGACCTTTTCAGAACCATAACCAATCTCAGCTAGCCAATCCTCTTCATCACCTGATATTTCTGTTGTGTCTGGTGCAGATGATGCGGTTGCCCGTGTCTTTAACGGCTGAGAGGTCACTTCTGCCACAGCCACAGGTGCAGAAGTGGAGTCTTCTGACTGGGGATGGCCTGCTGATGCTGATGTACTGCCTTTTCCTTCAATTTGCTTCCGTTCTCTTTCAAACCTGATGGCTGACCAGGCTACCCAACGTTTGTACTTTGTAGCATCTTCATCACTAAAAGGAAATAATGCAGAGCCTGCCAGCGCCTTTTTGTAGCGTGGATGCAGAATAGTAGCACAAATGTAATGCTGTTCTGAGTGGATCTTTTGAAGACGTTCATCGCCACGTAGACGCTCTAATAATTTCTCCGCCAAAACAAAAGCTTCTTGCTTTTCTTCATCGTTTTGAAACTTTGAAGACACCGCCTTCAGTTTGTGCTCCAGCATGCGCAACAATGGGATAGCTTTTCCCAAATTACAGTCCTCCCTGCTGACTGCACGCGTGAAGAACTCAAAAGGACGAAGCATGTCTGTCAGGCTTTTAACTAGCTCCCATTGCGCCGCATTTAACCTCAGGTCCTCCTTCACAGCTGTACCCATTGTTAAGAAATACTGATCGAGTACCGTAAACTGCTTATACAGACGCTCAAGCATGTAGAAGGTTGAGTTCCAACGTGTTGGCACCTCCTGGATGAGTGCTTTCACTGGCATTCGACGTTCATGTAGCAGGCTCCTCAGATGCTTCCGGGCCTTAAAAGAATGGCTGAAATGGTTGCACATTTTTCGGCAGGTGACCACTAACTGGCATGCTGGACTTTCTTTCTCCAAGAACTTTTTAACAACCAGGTTTATACAGTGCGCCAAACACGGCACTCTGAAATAGTCACCCAGTTCCATGGCCTTAACTACATTGGCGCCATTATCCGTGGAAACATAACCAATGCCGCGTTTTTTTGGAGACAGCCAGTGAAAGACCTATGTGTTGAACTCATTTAAAATGTTTTCTGCTGTATGACGTTTCTCCAAGCCAAACATGGCTAGTGTTGCATGTTTCCGAGCAGCTTTAAAAACTTGGTCCAGGTCAGCACCTGCGTTTAGCTTTGCTTTAACCCCTGAAAAAGAGACCCAGTGTGCAGTGATGCACATGTAATCAGTGCCTGCGCCACTGGTCCACATGTCTGTTGTGAGATGTATAGTGTGAACAGCACTCTTCTGCAAAGCTGCCCCAGGCACCTCCAGCACATCTTCATGTAGTGCTGGAACCGCAACTCGGGCAAAATAGTACCGGCTAGGAACCTTCCATTTAGGGCAGAGCGCTGCCACTAATTCGAGAAAACCAACCCCTTCTACAAAAGAAAAAGGTAGAAGATCCAGCGCTAGCATTTTAGCCAGCTTAGTGTTATACAGACGCACCATTGGGTGGTTGCGGTCATATGGCGCGTCTGAAAACAACATTGTTTTAATGTTGCCCTGGACCATTTTACGGGATGATGATGATGACTTCTTCGACCCAGTTACGCTCGCTGATGAACTTTTTCGCATTGGTGTCTCACTCTGTCCCACACTCTTAGTGTGGCTCCCAGGGGTACTGGGTGTAAGTGAAGTGCGTGACACTTCTTTCTCCTCGTCATCATCAAATGGAACATCAACGTTTTCTCGACTTGCAATTCGGGCTTTCTTGATCTCCTCTAGGTGCGCAAACCATTGGACAGTGTGCTTTCTCTCAAGATGACCTCTCTGGCCTCCAGTCCCATAGTTGCTACCAAGCTTACCACGACTAACTGCAAGCTTACAAATGCTACAAATGGCTATGTTTTCCCTTCTTGGTGAAACAGTAAAGAAGTCCCAAACTGCGGACTTGTAATGTCTGTGGGGCCCGGAGGAGGCGATACTGGTGGTGGTCGTGCTGCTAATGCCAGATGAAGTGGAGGATGTGTATTGCTGAACTTTACTACGTTGTGCACTTTCACCACCACTAATTGAGGTCGAGGTGGATGAGGTCCCTTCTGGTGAGTAAGAAATATGGAAGCGGTAGGTTGTGGTGTACTAGTTAACATCAATGATTGTGGTGTTCCCATTGCCTCATCGTCGACTTCATCATCACGCTCAGCAGCTTGTCGGGCTAGGGTCAAAATGTCTGTTTGCTGCATGCCCGCTGGGGCTTCAGTGACGTTAGTGATGATGACTGCGTCGTCGTCGTGAGAGTCTTCAGCAGCAGGAGTATACGCCACTTCTTGTTGAGCGTCATCACACTCCATAACTTTGAGAGTTTCGACGACCTTCCTTTTACGCTTAGCTACCTTTGTCAGATCATGGTGTGCCTCCTCAACCTCACTCTCAGACGGCAGTGGTGCTGGTTCCCAAGTAAGATCCAGATCATCAGAAGGAGGTGGGCTTGAAGAAGATGTAGACACCAACACCCTTGATCTTTTCCTTGCTCGGGATGTCTAAGACAATGAATAATCATCAGGAGGAGTGGCTTCCTCGAATGATACCTCGGCTTGATTGTCGATTTCCAGATGTGCCCCTACTTCTGGAGGAACAACTATTGTGGCCACTTGTTGTGCCCCTCCATGCTCCTCTGCTTGCTTCTCTCCTTGCGCCGCCTCCTCTCCTTCCACATGTACTTGGGCTTGTACTACTTGCACATGTGATTGTTGTTGCGGCTGTGGTTGTTCAACACTCGTCAGATGAGTTACAACAACCTGTGATGATTCTTGAGGGACATTGCTGCTACTTTCTTGCGATGAGCCAACATCACTGGTCGATGGTGATTGAACAACTATACTGGCTGCCTCTGTAGCACTCAAGGGCTTGGACCTAAGTTGGCGTGGTGGTGGTGGCACTGAGCCCAATGGAGCGGAGGTGCTGCTCCCAGCTTGGTCCCCAGCAGACCCCGCTGCTGCAGCAGGCGTACTTTTTTTTCCCCAAAAAATGTGGCGGTCGTCATCACACCAGTCTCCTTGGCAAGTGGCGCCACTTGCTTCTTCTGCTCCTTACTGGCAACTTTCTTGCTAGAGGAGCTACGGGCAACTTTTTTTGGGGCCATCTTCTTCAGATGTCACTCTGAACAGCAGGCCGCAGTTGCACAAGTTGCAGAGTTGTCTGTGGCCACACGTGACGTTGTGCTGCACACACCGCAGCAGGACTTCTTCCTGGCACTGGTGGTTCTCTTGTGCACCTACAAGCAATGGAAGACAGAGGAACATCAGTTATACACCCCAAAAAGTCGAAAAAACACACAAAAATCTGCACAATCCCAGCCCATCCATGGCCTCAATGGTGTTTAAATTCAAGAAGACAACCCACAGAAAGACTAGGCCCATGCACCACTCACTACCCCTGGGCAAAAGGCCCCACCAGCAGCCCCAAAAAACCGACAAAAACCACAAAATTCAGCACAATCCCAGCCCATCCATGGCCTCAATGGTGTTTAAATCTAAGAAGACACCCCCCATCCATCCATCTGCGGGGTGGGGCTCTGTATGTGAGTGTGTGTAGGTGCGCTCCTGTGTGTGTGCGGCGGGGGGGTGCCATAGGGGGGATGCGCGAGGGTGTGTGTGTGTGTGCCTTCCTGCCTGCGTGTGCATGTGTGTATGTGTGTGTTCAGGGAATCTGTGGCAGGGGACGTGCACGACGCCGGGCTGGGCGTGCGCGTTCGCGCACCAAAATCCAGCAGAAAATCGCGTAACACCCTCTTGTCCGTCCTTCCCCCGAGACAGGCAACTATACGTCTCCAGCTGGACACGCATCCTTCGGATGCAGTTTACCAGCGAGACCTAAAAAGTGCAGGCAAATGTCAACCTAAGGAGTGATTCTGATAAAAATCATCATTTTATGTTCATTTTATGAAGGTGTATGCTGTTTGCTGGTGGATTTCTTGTGCAGAATTGCAAAATCTCTATTTTGCGAGTGCGAGATTGTCCCTGCCCGCCGCACCTACGTGTTCGCAATTGCGAACTCTCGCGATGCGTGCTGTGCAAGGTAAGGTGGCAAGCCGCGATGACGTATTCGCAGGCGCCAACTCCCGCGGGAACCCGCAGCAAGATCCAAAATGGCGCAGCACTCGCAAAATATCGAGAAAAACAACTCGGCAAACGCTGAATGACGGAAAGTGAACGCCGTGCGCCACGCCGCGTGCTGCAATATTGTATCACCAAGCAAAAAAGTCCGCCCTGTGCGAATTGATGGATTTTCGGAAAATTCGCTAGAGTTCGCGGATTGCGAATTTGCCGAAAATCCGCAAATTCCGCGAGCGGAACGAATTTTACGCCCATGCTTAGTCATGAAACGCAATGTTATTTTTAATCAATGACCTGGCATTGATGAGAAAGCCCCTTTCCGTATAGATGGTGGGCGTGGCGGGGGTATTAGCCGGTGACTGCCCTTTAGGGAGATAAGGGGGAGGGGACTCGATGTTACAAGTGTAGCAGCAGCATAAGAGAGAGTGAAGAAAAGCTTCTGGGGGGAAGGTATGGTGACAGGGTAGGGAAGAAGACTTAAGAGCAAATATATCCATATAGGCATAAGACAATGTTACCTGGCTGCCCAACGGTGTCTCCTCTCTGCACACCCCGTCCTGCAGCCCGTCCTCAGCACGGACGGGCGCAGACGGGCTTAACTTAGGCGCAACTTCGGCGCATATTCGCTGTGCGCATTCGCTGTGCGTGAATAGGGACATCCTAATTAAATACGTCAGGTCACGTGTCTCGCGTCCCACCTGACTGAGAGCAGCCAATGGAAGCGGGGACCCAATCTCTGCCGGCGTGCCCTTCACACAAGCGGGAAAACCCGTGGTGGAACGGGGCACAGGCAGGAAGGAAAACAGAGCAAGAAGCTGTGTGAACACAACACTAAAGTGCAACAGTCTTTAAAACACGCCGCAGGATTAAAATATCACAATTTTGAGGTTGCAGGTTAAAATATCACAATTTTTATCTGTGCACACCTGTGGTGTCATTTTGGAAGGCTAACCAGGGGTGGCATAATACATGCTTTATCCCCTGGTAGTCCTCTGGGGTACCTATGCCCTGGGTACCTAGGGCACCATATACAGGGACTCATAAGGGGGACCCAGTAACCAATTTGGTATGTACCTAAAGTACATGGTATCAATTTAGAGAGAGAACAGCTAGGCTGTGGTCCTGATTAGCAGGGCCACAGCCAGTCTAAAGTCGAAAAACCAGTGAAACACAGCAAAAAGTGGGTGTAACCATAAGAAGAAGACCCTACTCTCCTACATATAGAAGCTGCATGTCTTGAGATTTCTTTACACAAATATATTAGGGCATTTTCCCGTTAATGAACGAAATGTGAAATCTCTAAACATCCCCTAACAATTTCATCTAATTATATACCTTCAATTTATAGTATTTTTATTGTCTATGGGTTCTTCAAACCATGGGGGAAAAATTCCATCCTCAAATAGTCCTGTCATTTTGCAGTGGTGTCTACCCAGCAGTTACTCCCCTCCCACCCAGCGCCTTGAGAGCCTTATGGGTGAGCACAGGGTTTCTCTATCACTTACTCCTCAATCAGAAAATCCTGCGTACAGGTCAATGGTTCTTTGATGTCGACAGAGATGTAAGGACCTGAAGTCAGTATAAAGTGTCATCAGTGATCAATTACTTTAGTTCAGTCAATAGTGCTAGTCTGATTTGAAGGGTTTTATTGTCAAATCTTTGAGTTTATAATTTTTATCAAGATATTATTTCCAAATCTCATCATTAAAAGTTAATATATTCTGATATTTGTTGATAAAGTAAATCTGAATATTAATAAATAATGCAATTGATACAATAGCAATAATACAACAAGGTTGGTCCATAAACTCCCCTATTCTTTATAAATGAAAGTTAAATATGAGGAGGAATAAAGTGGTCAGGTCAGATACCCTTGAAGGGTCCTGATGATAGAATCAAGCATAATCATGAGGCTTTAGCACAACAGGCTGGAAAGTATTCTTAGCTCAAATAACAGTAGACCAAGAAATAAGCTAATACTTCTCATGAAGAAATGTCTAAGAAACCCAGTAAAAAGTCATCTCTCAGAGAGTCTGGGATAAGGGACAAAATCTCAGTCTATCTGTGCTCGCTCTGCCCCTAGTAAAAGAACACACACTAATATAAATGCACATTTTCTATGATGCAACATTAATATTCTTTCTTCTTCATGATGACAACACTTTCAGCAAGCTCCTGTGAACAGGTTTAACCCCCCATCTTCTCACCAGAGTACAATCCTCATTTAATCTAGAGTCCTTGAATGTTGCTGCAAATCCTTTCTTATTTTCCGAATCCTCTTTGCATGAATCATCCTCCCTGTCGTCTGCATCTTTTGGGGTGAGAACCTTACTATCAGTCGTCTAGTACAACAAATGTCTGTTCATTATTTAATAAACAGAGCTTCCAAAAATGCAATGTTTGCAGCAAAGAGAAGAAAAACATTTTGCACAAACAACTATTCTATGTAGAAAACAGTTTTTTCAGTATTTATATATTTACTTATTCATTCCTGACATCTTTAGTTGTATCATGTTAAGAACTCATGCTTTATTTCTATGTTACAGGCCTATACTTTTCAGTATGGTTAACTGCTATACATTTTGCAGTTAACACATTTTATGTTTAAAGCTAAGCATTTTACAAATGACTATACTTGGGGCGCAATCTATAACACGACAAAAATTAATAAGGAAATTACTCTCCTGCTCTCTACAAACACCCAACATAAGTTAATATATACTTTTTGTTTTAGTGATAGAGGTCTGCCACTAAGACACCTAAGGAAGCAGTAGGGGTCGGCGAGATTGGAGGGGGTGAAATCAACAAGACAACAGTTTGGTATACTAAAGTGTCTGCAGGCTACATGACACTCTTAAAATGATGTCACCACACTGTACACCAAAGTGTCTAGATTTTATAAAGCTAAGACTGAGTTGTGAGTCACCAAAATATGCTTGGGCATTTGATGCCCCCTGAGTATGATGGACTGAGGAAGTCTGAGGCTAAGATTAATCATTGTGGTACAACCTATGTCACACTGTTTTTCGATGTGGCTGACACATATTGAGGTAGTAGAAGGTGTACAATGATGAGAATCTGACTAGCAGAAAATTGTGAAAGCCATATCAACATGCCCTGCCTGTCCTCCAACCTAAGAGTCATCCAAAGGACTGATGAAATGGGATCACAAACAGCAGATAATGATAATGATAATTACGCACTTGTATAGCGAGCGAGTACCCGGAGGCATCTCACCACTTGTACGAATACCACTGAGGAACCCTTCCTGGCCTTTCCCTGTGAGGTGCCCACTCCTGGGCACCCCCAAGTTGAAGCCAAGCATCCAAGCGTTGTTGGGACTGTTGTGGAGATTAAGCAAGCTATTGCCCAGAGTTGCAGAGTGGAACTCATGATTAGAATAGGCACCGAGGCGAGAATTATCAGGTCCGAGGAAATTGAGCCCATGACCCTCCCAGGCGGGAATTGAACCCGGGTCCCGGGCCAGACTTCTGCATCAGGGTCTGCTGCTCTAACCATTGAGCCACACTTCTCCACTATCAGGGGCCATATCATACATGCAGCACAATTTCCTTGTTTGCGCTGAGCACACCTTTTAAAAGGTGCACCAGGCGCAAACAAAGAAAATGCACAGTATTAGGATGAATGCCCTGCCCCAGGGCAGCCACAAGCTTGCACTACCATCAGAGCAGAACATTAACGTGAAAAACGAAGCAGCTGCTTTCGCGTCGCGCCGTGTTTCACAATGCAGGCGACCACATGCCTGCACATTTAAAGGTGATTAGAGATCCCCTTACAGGTGGGTGCAGTGAGTGACTGCACCCACCTGCAAAAGGATGTCTGCTTGTTCCATAGGAGTCCCTTTCTCCCCTACAGAGGGCTGCCATCAGGGGACGCACTCACAGTAACACCTGACAGTGCGCCTCTTGACAGCTTCTTTGCCTCTGTAACACTCCTCCATGCAAATGAGGGAAAGACCTCTGATGATAGCACTGGCACTTTATGTGCGCCAGAGCCATCAGTATTTCAGAAGGTGAGGCACAAGCGTCTGTGGCCCCTTCTGTAAAACCAAAGTGCACCGGGGGCACGCAAAGTGAACGCAAACACCCATTGCAACCCGCCCCCCCCCCTCCCCCCGGAACTTCTGTAATACGGTCTCAGAAGACACCGTTGCCTGTTATCAGGCGAACTAAAAAAAGTATGTTCTGCAGAATCATAGCTACGGTCACACACTTACAATGCTTGTACTTCAAGGTCTTTGATTAGTCACCTGGCCTATCTCTTTGCAGTAACTATGCATCCTATCCCCTTCGATTTGGCAGGGACCACAGATAGACGCACACTGCCACAAACTTATTAAAATTAAGTAAATTACGTAACTCCCCGAAAGAAATATCAGCAACATAAATCAAACATCATTCCATGCATCATCCTATCAAAGCCATAAAATTAAATGATTTGTGAGAACATTTCAACGTCTCGAATACATCATCCTCACACGTGAAGGATACTTGTTTATATTAGTTGCCCAAATATGGAAATGTAATTTATTTGTAGGAGTAATATTTTGTTCTAAAACACATGCTGTCGCTAAATAAAAGTATAGTTTTATAGCTAAAGTACATTAAATTAAAACTCTAGACCACAATACTCTGTGGAAGAATTATTCCCGAACATTAGCAGGAGTCTTTGGGACAACAATCTGAAACCGACCAAGTAACATAGCTTAAGAACAGACAACGAGAATAAAAATATCAAAAACGTCTCATTTAGTGATCTATAGGAAAATACATGATATCAAATATTACCATGTGTACTATATATGTTAAACACTCAATTCTTTGAAAACTGCAACATGTACTGTCAACCAGCGAGCATATAAAGCCATGTCGAGGAATCGGTTTTTAAACAACACCTGAAATTAAGACAGCAACAAGTTAGTCTTTTGCAATGAAAATAGTATACAGCTGATATTTCTCAATTCGTTGTTACAATCTAGATTTTCCACTCTAGATTGGCCTTTCCCAAACAAAGCAAGGCTATGGATGGGGAATTTCAGACACTGGAATTTCCTATAGAGAACAGAGGTGGAAAATGTTAAAGCAAAGCCTCTGGAAACCGATTGATAGTTGGAAATAGATCTTTTCAGGTGACTGCACGGGTGCCAATTTGATGATGGCATCCCCTTTGGACTCTGACTCACGCCGATGTTACGAACCCAGGGGCATATTATCAAGAATGGGCGTTACATTATCGCCGCTTTTATCGGCAGGAAACTGCCGATAAAGCGGCGATATTGGGCTTGATAATATGCTCTATGAATTCCAATCGAAGCCCATGTTAGATGTAAAGACATCTAACATGGGCTTCGATTGGAATTCATAGAGCATATTATCAAGCCCAATATCGCCGCTTTATCGGCAGTTTCCTGCCGATAAAAGCGGCGATAATGTAACGCCCATTCTTGATAATATGCCCCCCAGTGGTTTCTTTCCAATCCTTGTAAACCTCTGAATCCACCCCGCCCGGACGCTGTTGTTATTCATTACAGTTCCCTACCCGGACTTCCTAATCAAGACGCCGGCATTGGCCCTACTATGTCCCCCTCTCCTTTTCCTGCCACTTGATTACATCGCCATACGGAATACGGTCGCCGGATCAGAAAGCTGGCTCCGTCACTTCTTCATCTACTGGAATTCCCCCGGCACACCGGACTGCACTGCCTTCCTCTCTACCCATCTACCTATATTACCTGTATATCATACCTTTGGTGCACTTTCGAAGTACCAACAACTGGATTTCTTTCCCGCCTCCCATACAGCACCAACAGATTCTTTATATCCCGATCCTGAAGATGACCTGAATAGATCACAGGTCGAAATGTCATCGACCACCCAGCACAACTTTTGGCGCATTTTTGGTTCTCTAACTAGTTGATTACTCTGAATTTTCATAACAAACTCAGTAGAACTTTTGGTGTTAGTTGCTGGCGCTGCTTCAGATATACACATGCTTGTAAATCTGGAGGCAGAGTCAAAACGCATTGGGTGTTGCTGTGGAATTCCCACAGCAACACCCATTAAACGCAGATACCTGCGTGAAAGGGTACGATGTTTACAAAGCAGCATTAAGGCATGCAAAGTGGCTGAACGCCACTTTGTAAATATGTAGCAGGGCATTGCGCCACAGGACCGTCGGAAAACGTGTTGCTCGGGTGGCAGAATCTTCTTTTAAATATACCCCAGGGTTGTTAATTCAATATGTCAAGAATCTAGTCATACCTGTTAGACATTCTCTAAAAATGAATATTTGATTTCAAATGCAATCTCGCAACAAAGTGGTGGGAAAGCACATCATTATAATCGAGTAGAAAGTCCTTGTTACATAATTCAGCAAAAATTCTTGATGGTTTTTTCTGTGCTCACCATCATGACATCTCATCAAATCATAACTATGTTGCAGACAGTGTGGTAAATCTCCATAAAAAGCATTCGTAGCAAAAGCCCGTATACATGCAACCGCACATTAACATTTCTTAAATTGTGAAAAAGTAGAGTCTGATTAATATTCAGATGATGTTTTTGAGAAAGAGACACATAACTGCCTCTCAAATATCCTGTACCATTTAGCCCCCTCTGTTTTCTGTGTTTGCAGTTGAAGTTTAGTCATTACTAACTGACACTTTTACAATACATACCTTAAATTGAACAATATAGGCCTATATAATAACACTCAATATTTTCAACAAACGAAACAAAACTAAATACATGTCAAATAAGGCAGTCATTAAAAAAAACACATACTATCACCACCATAAAAAAAAAATTCTCTCAACCCCTCATGAATACAACGCTGATATTACCGTTAATGTAAGGAATACCAGCTGAAATTGTAGAATATTAAACCGATAAATAAAGTGACTAAGAAAGTTGAAAAATTACCTTCACTACGTGGTTCCTGACTCATTTATCTGCCAGCTCCTGGGTCACCACTGTATGTAAGGTGTAGATCAGCACTAGTAGAGCTGGTAAGAAAATAGCCGCTCTCAGTCACACACTGTTTCCCTTTGTCTTGGTTTACATCCACTCCCCAAATGTTGGACATTACCTGAAGTTCAAATGGACCTGCTAGGCCCACATTTAGGACCTCATTACGATGTCTGTTGAAAGGGCTCCCAATGGCATTTGGATTTGCCTAATACATTCAGGAACCCCTGTTTCAGACTCACTCAGAAACATTTAATTTCAGACAGACCAATAATGATGGAAAATAACCGTTTGGTCTTTCCAACTCAGTTCCGACCGGCATTCAGAGAATTGAAGTCGGTTGGAGCAGAATTGCACAGATCTATGGACCGCGTTTCCAACCGATGCATTACAATGTTGGATTAGGACAGTCTTTCTGAATCGCTTTGTCCGACACAGAACGGCTGTCAGAAGCTGATTTTGGGGTTCCGTAGCAGGCCACCCTTCACCCGGAGGCCTCCAGTTGGGGCCCACGAGGGTACCCATGGCACCCCTCTTTGCAACCACGCATGGTGTCGCAGGCACCATGGGGTGCCTGCCACAAGGTGCAAGGTTTTCTGCACCCACCCCTTTCTTCAATAAGAGCCTGTTTTCGGTCGGAACATAGGCTTCCATTGAAGTCAATGGGAGTCCGACCGAATGGTGTTCTGGAAAATCGCAATCGGTCATTTGGACTCCCCGACCCTGAGTCGGTCAGAAATGATTATGACAAGGAGTCGTCCGAATAATTTCCGACCGACATTTAATGAGGCCCATAGTTTCTTTAAAAATGAGTGCTGTTTTTGACACTGCTATTATTTTCAGTTCTGACACTGGATCTAGCTTTACTTTAAAGTGAATAAAACATCTCATGATTCAAAATCGACACAGCTTTGGACCACAAGTCACTAGTTGCCATCCTCTGCTATTTTAACCAGAATTCTGCCCTATGCCATGTCCCACTGTTGCTGCAGACTCTAACATAATGTGTATTTCCAAAGGGCACGTTTACTCAAGGGTTTCTTGTCACAGTATAACTTCATTGTTATCCAACAGTACTCATTCTATTGACCTCAGAAGGATGAAAGGCTGAGTGGACATCGAGTATTTAAACCTGTGACCATGAGTTTGAACACGTGTCCCTACAGAGAGCACATTAGTTCCTTAAGCCACCAGACCATGCGTTTACTCTGTCTGCCAAGCTCTCACATTAGAGCCTTCAGTCCTAGGTAATGAAATGTTTGCACAGCTAATAATCTCAAAAACAGAACATTATTTTCGGAGCCAAGGACCAATCACAACAAAGAAACCTCAAATGCCTTCATATTTTTGGTCTCAATGTCCAGTTGGCTGATAAAGTGAAGAACATCAGAAATCTTCTGGGTGCTATTGGCTCCCTATCTCAACATATCACTCTCTTGCGGTGGCCCTACAATTAATGTTCAGTTAGATTACTGTAATGCACTCTATTTCTACCTTCCTGAAACACTGCTTCAGCAATTACAAAGAGCACAGAATGCTGCTGTATGTGCCATTACTCATGAGGACTTCGCCTTTTCAATTTCTAATCATTTAAAACTCTTTACCCCTTGCTATATGGCTTTCTCCATCACTGCCTTCAAGAGAAATTGAAGACTTGTCTGTTTAGACAGAATCTAGAAGAGACGCAGCTGGATGTGTGCACTACTTAATGGCTGGCAGTTAGTTTTTCAGACAGACTGTCCTTCCTACCAGCACAGCAATTATTGCCTGTCTCGTTAAAAACAACACTCTCCAGAGACAACATGCATGACTATCGTTTTTGACATTTCTTATGCTCTCCTGTATCTCTTTGCCACTTCCTTTCAGCTTCTTTTCTATCACTGATTGACACCTTCCTGCTCAAAAACAATACATGGAGGAATTTTCCTCTTTCTATGTGTGCTGCAGAATGCAGTACACATAGAAAGAGGAAAAAACTAGGAGAAATAAACATATTTCTCATTGAGGTGCACAGCGTTGACACATTCACAGGTTTACGTGATTTTGTCAATATGGGAAATCTGCCAAAACCCATCAGTGATGTGGGGTAACACCCACCGCAACGCCCATGGAACTCCCCCCTGACACAGTGTATGGCAATGCAGCGACTTGCGCTCTGTTGCCTTACACCATAGATACGAGACCATGAAAAGCCACGCAAGGTGGCTTTGCTTGGCCTCGTAGATATGGGTCTGCGCTCTGCACCGCCGGAGCGTTATAAAAAGTGAGGCACCCGCGGTCCAAGGGGCTTGTAAATAAGGCCCTTCATGTCTACTTCAATGCATTGAAGTTGTTTGTTTAAAGTACGCCTGTGCTGCATGCACCTCTTGCCTTCGTGTCATCTTGATGGTGCCAAAAGTCATTAGAGTAGTGGTTTGCTCTTATAGAATCTGGTTAAACGTCTGCAATTTCTAATCTCCTCTCTTTCCATCTGCATCACTCTTCTGCTCATACAGTCTTGCATGTACTGGCTATTCAATATTGTTCCCTCTCTGCTCTGTGGCTGCCTAAAATACACCTGCCTCTACCTCTGTCCTCACAAACTTTACTACCACATTCTTAGATTTGTGTCTTCTATAATGTAATCCCTTTTTGAGCCCTTCCATTACAAACAGTGGGCGCTCTTTCCTTCCTTTCTTTGTTGCTAGAAACCCCATTTGTATTCAGTGTGATCAGAGACTAGCCTGTAATTTAAAAAAAAAAAGGCAAATCCAATGTGGAGAATACTCTTTGGAATCCCACAATTCAATAGCACACCCAAGAGAGATGAATGTTGCACGCATTACACTCATGCACAGCATAAGGACCATAAGGTCCATTACCATTCATACGTGAATCACTCCAACCGCATTCTAGGTCTTGTATTTGCACATTCAGGTGCCTAACTAAAAGGGGAAATTGTTGTTTGATGTGAGCCATGCAAAGTCACACATTGTTGGACCTGGCTAGTATGGAGGCCTTCTCATCTGCGTATCTGGATGACATAGCTGTCTTAAGTAGCAGTTGGAAGGACCACCTTTTTCACTTTCAGCAAGGGCTTAAGTTTCTGCAACTGGAATGCCTGACTATCAAGGCCAGAAAGGGCAGGGGTCTGTGGTGTACTCAGAACACCTGGTGGGCGCGGAAAGATCCAGCCCCATCCGGTCAAGATAGAGACTATAATGGCCTGCGAGCCCCCAAAACCCAGACTGAGAGCAGAGCATTCTTGGACCTCACTGGGTACTAGAGGAGGTTTGTCAAGGGACCCCCCATGACAGAGATGACTTCTAAGAAGCAGCCCAGAAATGTGACGTATACAGAAGCATGCCAAACTGCATTTGAATCCCTGAAGCATGCCCTGTGCACAGCAGCTGTGCTCAGGGCCCCTGACTTCTCAAAGGAGGTTATTGTTCAAACAGATGTCTCAGAATATGACATCGGGGCAGTGTTGTCACAACTAAAAGAGGAGGGCCTTGCCCAATCTGTAGCCATCATCTCCAGGATGTTACTCCCCGAGGCACAGAGGTGGAGTGCTATAGAAAGAGTAGCTTTTGCTGTGATGTGGGCACTGAAGAAGTTGAGGCCGTACTTCTTCGGCACTCACTTCCTGATTAAGAATGACCACACCCCCTCAGGTAGCTGATGAGGGGTGAGAATCCAACATTGTTGAAGTGGTCTATTTCCCTACAGGGTATGGGCTTCAGGATGGAACACAGACCAGGAGTCGACCACACTAATGCTGATGGTCTGTCCCAGCTTTTCAGACTTAGTGATGAGAACTCATTAGAAGTTAGGTAGATGTCTCCACGTTCAGTTGAGGGGACACGTGTTAGACCTGTCATCCTTAGAGTGGTCTTCTCCCAACCTTTGACCTGCTTGCCTCCACTTTTTGCTGCATCTTTTTGTTGGCCCTAGGAGTCTGAGCACTTTACTACTGCTAACCAGTGCTAAAGTGCATGTCTTGACCCTGTTCCTCATGGTAACCATCCAGCCCGAACTGCCAAGCATCCTGCGATTGGTTTTGGTGCATCACTGATCATCAGCCAAGGTAGCTTGAATCTAGTGGCACAGTGAGCACGGGAGACACGTCTGGGCATAGCCTTTCCACTCATGGAGACAAAAGCAAAAGGAACAAATTATGGCATTAGTAATATCACGTGGATTGCCACTATCAGGTTATTTCGCAGGCTATGGAAAAGTTTGACGCTCTAACCACTTACCCAGTCCAAATGCAAAGTCAATATACAGGTTGAAATGATGCAATACAGTGGGGCCCTCTCCTGGGTTGCAGTGCGGGTAACATCAATAGTTTTGGAGTTGCAAACATCCAATGTTACAATCGGGACTGTTATATCAAGTGATAAGCGTTAGGGGGCCTCACGTATGAGCAGCAAATCTATTCTGGAAGATCAATCTGTACCACACACTAAGAGTCAGGACAAAGCACACCTACCGAAGGCTACCAAGTGAGAAGCAAAGCATGTACAGAGAGAAGGCAAGACAAAAACTGTGAGGTTCACGTAATGACACTGTACTGGTGTTCTGTATTTCTTGTGATCTCAAATTTCTTTGGAACTTTCAGCCATTGTCATCATTATGTACTGACCAGGAGTCACCGGTGATGCTAAGATTTGGAAACCTACAAATAAAGAGGAACATATGTTTGAAGACAAACTTGGTAAATATGGATTTCCTATTAATTTAAAGATGTTCATTTCTTTAAAGCAGTTGTTGGTAACATCATCCCAGTATGCCACACCCTCTGCAGCTCTCACTACATCTCGAACTAGGAATGGAGTGAAGGGTGATGGTCCGCATCCTCATTTTTAGAAACTTCATATGACACTACACTGGGCAGCCACTTCCTGAATGCAGTGTATCAGAACACAGCACAGGTGGCTACGATCTTGCAACGTTTCTCTGTACTGTACAGCACCTCACTATTATGTATTGGAATCTGTCCTATAGTATGCCAGATGTGCATTTGACATCAGATCTCGATTGTGTGCTCAGCTTTACCTGCATGTATTCTGTGTGGTGGAATCAGGTATGGGTCATGAGTCGTAGTCATGTGGACTGCTACCATAAAAAGGGATACAAGTTGTTAGAAACATGTTGGGTAATCTTTGGAGTACTTAGTGTATGCACAGTAGTTGTGACGTGCCTAAAAATACCCAATCTTCTAGTTCTCTTCCCACAATAACAAGGTATTCTGCATTGTAGACCAATTATATGCTCAGATAATGCTTACTTTTTCTGTTCTTGTAGATGTACTCCTTCTCTGGGGAGGGAGGTGAAAACCACAATACACATAGCCTAAGACATTAGAGAATTGTGCAATCCTATAAAATTGCACCTTGTTCTTCAATCCGCCTGGAATTCTGGTGAATAATGCGTATTATTTATTTATTTATTATTTATTTGTAGCATTTTATATAGCGCACAGATACCCCAACGGGGTGTCCCGGCGCTCCTGTGGGTGATGAGACTGTGTCTGACTCAGAAGGAACTAACAGAAGAGATAGGTTTTTTGAGCTCTCCGGAAGGGGAGTTCCTCCTGGATGGTCCGGATGGACAAGGGTAGTTTGTTCCAGTGGGTGGCGGTACAGACTTGGAATGTTTTTCCCCCAGAACGAACATTTTTGAATCTGGGGGTGGTAAGGAGATGTTTAGAGCTGGAACGTAGAAGTCTGGTGTTGCTGTAGCGACGGAGGCAGGAGGATAGGTATGCAGAGCCTTTTCCCTTGACAGCCCGGTGGGCTAGGGTGAGTGCCTTAAATTCCGCCCTTTTGTGAACGGGAAGCCAGTGTAGCTTATGTCGGTGGGGAGTGATATGTTCACGAAGGGGGAGGCCGCAGACCAGACGAACAGCAGCATTCTGGACTGTCTGGAGACGTCGTTGAAGGCCCAAGGAAAGTCCAAGGTACAATCCGTTGGCATAATCCAAATGGGAGGTGACTAGAGCCTGCACGATTGTTTTCCTAGTATGACTAGGAAGGAAATTGAGGAACTTTTTCATCATCCTCATCTTGGAAAAGCAGGCCGCGGATACCGTCTGGATTTGTTTATGGAAAGAGAGGTTGGTATCCCAGATTACCCCGAGGTTTTTAACAGAGTCTTTAGGAAAAATATGACCTCGGTTTTGCCGGCGTTAAGCCTGAGGGAGTTGTTGTCCATCCAACTTGCGATGTTGCGGAGGCAATTTTTCAACGGGTCAAAGGAAGATTGGGATGGGGAGTCAAATGAAAACAGTAGCTGTATGTCGTCAGCGTAAGACGTGGCCTTGATCCCAGATTTGGCAATGATCTCGGCTAGGTGGGAAAAATAAACGTTGAACAGAAGGGGGCTAAGTGAGGAGCCCTGAGGGACTCCCCACCTGAGCAGGCGGCTGTCCGAGGTATATGGGGGTGTGAATACTGCCTGAGTCCGATTGGATAGAAAGGAAGCAAACCATTCTAAGGCCTTGCCTTGAATCCTTTTTGCCTGCAGACGGTCAAGGAGGAGGGGGTGGGAGACGGTGTCGAATGCTGCCGACAAATCGAGCAGCACCAACACCGCTCTTGAACCCTCATCCAGCTTCCATATGCGTATGAGTAGAGTCTGGACAACATAGCATCTACAAAATTCTTGAATGATGTAGATAGCGTAGTGTGAGTAATGCCACTATTCACATCCATTGTGAAATGGTAGATTCCACAATCTAGCAGATGTATTCCATACTGGCCAAACAAAACTTAGAAAGAGTGAGAAGGCTTTGATACGGGTGGGACCTTCACTTCCCAGACTTTAAACTAGAACTAACATAAGGGAGAGTACACCCAATTTATCCTTCATACCCCTACTGTCGAGTGGTGTGCGTGGCTGTTTCAGATATCACAAGTGAGTGTGCAGATGGCACCCAGGTTAATTAGGGCCCATGCCACATTTCTTGGATATACATGTATACACCCAGATTACCTAGTGTGAGTAGGCAGGCTCTATGCATTTGTAAGCAGAGCTTTTTAGGAGGTATGTGCAGAGAATTGGGTGTGTTGAAATACTTACAGATCCTCTGTTAGAGTTTTAATGTATGTGGTAAGCAGTGAGACACACGTCAAAAATATGGATGTGCTACCTTGATGAAAGTGTGACTGCAGGAACCGTCCTTCCCTGTAAACTCCACTATGCCTTAATAATAATTACACCATCAATGGTCATAAGGGGAAAGAGTCCTAGCAGTATGACCTGTATATTGCGTGCATGCTTCAAAGAGAATTTAGATGAAAGCATACAAATAGGTTCATTAACCTTTTTTGCGCTGGGTAAAATGCCAACTTAGGTCCTGAAGAAAGCTGACTGACCCTAACGGGCAATTATACGACTGCAACATGTCGATCTATGGTTGTGAAGGACCAAAGAATCCTTACAAACATCTCACTGTTTTTAATCTTGCCTTAGACCTCATACATTAAAACTCTAAAATTAAAACTCTAACAGAGGATCTCTATGAATTTTAATGCTCTCAATTCCCTGCACATACTTCCTAAAAAGCTCCACTTACAAATGCGTAGAGCCTGCCCACTCACATTATGTGATCTGGGTATGGGCCCAATGATAAAGCAAGCCACAGGTGATACCTGTGAGTGAGGACCCTAAAACATATATACATGTATATTCAAGAAATGTGGCGTGAGCACTAATTTATCTGGGTGCCATCGCACACTACACTTGTGATGTCTGAAACATTCATGCACATCACTCGTTAATAGCTGGCATGGAGGATAAATTGGGTGTTCCCTCCCTTATGTTAGTTCTAGTATTCCCTAAAGGGCCTGAACATGTTTGGGGATTTCCAGGTCATATAGTGTGTAGATCCTCTCGTGCATAATGTATCTCTTCAATGGAGTTTAAAAGGACTTGCCTGGTGAGTCAGTACCTCATATACGCTTTTTCCTCTTTTTGGCCGAAGAGGGTACTATCTGCCTAAAAATATTCTTCCTTCTCCTCCTCATCTGCTGGGCATCCACAATTTGCTTCTGTCTCAGCGCAACTAGGAGCGATGCCATTTTTGGGTTTCGCCTGCCGAAAGGCTGCGCTCTGCGCAGCTTTTCAGCGCAGGTGAAATCCTATGTTGACCATAAGGACTTCGGGAACGTCCCCCGGCTCTCATTGGCTAGCTCCATAAATGGAGGCTAGCCATTGGGTGCCGGATCTGTCCGTCAAGGCCGGACCAGATTCGGGGGCGTTCCCGAGATTTTTTCCCTGGGCGGAGTTACGTTTTTTACCGTTCCCTCCCCTTTCCCGCTGTCCGTGTCCTCTCCCGCCCCCTCCCGCCGTCTGTGTCCTCTCCCGCCCCCCTCCCGCCGTCCGTGTTCTCTCCCGCCCCCCTCCCGCCGTCCGTGTTCTCTCCCGCCCCCCTCCCGCCGTCCGTGTTCTCTCCCGCCCCCCGTGTCCTCGTAGGTGCTTGTTCTAATTATCCGAGGGGTGGGGGCAGTGGCGGGTTAGGGTTCTCCCATGGTCGGGGCCCGCAGCGGCAGCAGCTTGAGGACCGGCTTTCCTTGGAGTCCGTGTAGTCCGTGTAGGGCGGGATGCCGCCGCCAGGCCCCGCCCCCGGTGCAGCGCCCGCCCGGGGAAGAGGACGAACTACCGACTCCAGAGCAGGCGTACGAGCAAATAGCGGACCACGAGGGCTGGGGACACCCGCAGGCTGACCGCTGCTTCACCACACCCGCCAGCGTCTCGGAGCCCGCCTCCAGCCTGGGGCGGAGGAGGCCAAAACAAGGAGCCGAGCCCCGCCGGAGCCCAGAGAGGAGAGCGCAGCCACCCGGGGTCTGAGCTGGCCAGAGACTGCTGGGTGAGGCTTAGCGACCACCCCCTCCGACACTGCGAGTTTAAACCAATGCTGTGTGTTTTGGGTTTGTGTTCCCTCGCCTCTCTGCTGTGCGTGGAAGTTGCTTTGCTGTGGCCCGCTCTGGTGCCCTCGAGCCGGCTCACGCGCGCTGCTCGGCGAGCTCGGCCAGATGTGAATGTGGAAGACTTTGTTAGGATCGGTTCTTCGTTCCTTTATTGTGAACCCCGCCTTCCTCCCTTGTGTGCCCTGCGGTCACACTAGTATGAACTTGTTGTGCCCGGGGGCGGGGGGCGCTCTCACTTACAACCGCTCGCTGGCGTTTCCTCCAACAATAGATAAATATTGTAGTTAAAAGCCGACTGGCGCTTAAAGCGCAGCCTGTGGCTTCCTGAGCCCCTTCAGTATATCCGGTCCCATGTCCTGCGTTGTTTCCCTGGTCGTCCCGTTAACAGTCTAAAGAGGGTCATTATCGACCTCCTGTTCTTCTGGTTGTTGAGCTTTAATAAACTTTTCTTCACTGTCTTTCAACAGAACGTTGGACATATGTTCCGGTTTGTCAAAATGCCCTATTTGCATTGAACTCGTGCAGGGAAGTTTTTCAGAGATATTTTGCCATCTTGTCGTGGGGAAATTAATTACTAAGAGTGTGTGCCAGTGTCGTTTTTGGCGATTAAAAAGCAAGTGAGGAGGAAAAGGGGCTGGACTAATGGGGGAGGGTACTAGGGCATTTTGCAGAGACACATAGGAAGGGGAAGAAAGTATAACTTTAAATTATGTCTAGAGATGCTACAGAATGATTGATGGTAGGATACAGACAGTGGAAGAGGTATTAGTTATAAACCTGGACACTGGAATTATGCAGCAGGAGAGTGCCAAATTATGCAGCATGGTCGAGTAAGTTATGCGGCACTAAAGGGCAGATTATGTTGCAAAACTGCGCACATTTTGTAATAGTATTACTTCTTTATTTAATCATTTTTTAACTTGTGAACACTGTCTGGGTATTGGTTCATTCATTAGCGCGTATTTAACACCTAAATGTACTAATAAGCAACAGAAAGGTGATGGTCCAGCTTTGCAAAGGGCCTTCCACTGCACCGCAACATGTCGCTTCTTTTTCAATAACTTTTTTACTGTTTGAGCTAGAAATAAAATAAATAAAAAATAAAATAAACCAAGTTTGTTTTGTTAATCTGCAGATTATGTGGCAGATGATGGATAATGCTGCAATCTATAAATATGGGAAATTTGCAGTGGCTGCACAGTCGCATAATTCCAGTTGCCCTGTTTATGAGCAGCGAGATAAGTACTAGAATGTGCATTGGATTGAGCTATAGGGTAAATGTAGGGGAGGAGGCGATCCGCCTGCTGACCGGGGAGATCAGCCGCCTGACACGGCAGGAAGAAGCGACCAGCAGCCCGGGACGCCGAGAACGAGAAGCTCCGCTACCGGATCCTGCATCTGCAACGTAGCCTGAAAGCCGAGCAGGAGGCGGGGCACGGCACACGGGCCTCACCGGCGGACGTCGCGGTGCTCCCGGCTGGCGAGAAGCAGGTAGGGTAAGAGGCGGAGCCCTGTCCGGGGAGTTCCCTGCACCGGCACACTAGCCCTTGCAACATCCCACTAACCCTGGTGTCAGTCGGTGTAAAGTGTGCCTGCATTTTGTTTTCCTTTTTAAAGTGCTCCCTCTTTCCTAACCCTTGGTTTTAGTCAGTGCAAAGTGATGCCTGCATCTTACCAGTCAGTATTAAGTGCTGCCTACTTTGTCACCATAGAGCACTACCTGCTTCGTGATAGTTGAAAGCTGTGTTTACATTGATTCAGCCTAAAGCACTGCTTGCTTGATATCAGTTTGTGTAAAACACTGCCTGCTTTGTATTACCCTAGAGCACTCACGTCTTCACTTCAGTCACTGTAGAGTGAGGTCTGCTTCATATCAGCGCTGCCTGCTTTGAACATTGTAAAGTGCTGTTTGCCTTGTGTCACCATGGAGCGCTGGCTGCTTCACGTGAGAGTACAGTACATGCCTGTTTCATGTGAGTGCAAAGTGCTGCCTGCATCACCCGAGCACAGTGCTGCCTGGTTTGTCTCGATTAGTGTAAAGTGCTGTTTGGCTCATACCACCATGGAGCGCTGCCTGCTTCATGTGAGTGTAAAGTGCTGCCTGCTTCACGTGAGAGTACAGTACTGCCTGGTTTGTGTCGATTCGTGTATAGTGCTGTTTGGCTCATACCACCATGGAGCGCTGCCTGCTTCATGTGAGTGTAAAGTGCTGCCTCCATCACCTGAGCACAGTGCTGCCTGGTTTGTGTTGATTAGTGTAGAGTGCTGTTTGCCTCGTACCCCCCATGGAGCGCTGCCTGTTTCATGTGAGTGTAAAGTGCTGCCTGCTTCACATGAGTACAGTACTGCCTGCTTCATGTGAGGACAAAGTGCTGCCTGCATCACCCGAGCACAGTGCTGCCTGGTTTGTGTCAATTAGTATATAGTGTTGTTTGGCTTGTACCACCATGGAGCCCTGCCTGCTTCATGTGCGTGTAAAGTGCTGCCTGCTTCACATGAGACTACAGTACTGCCTGCTTCATGTGAGGACAAAGTGCTGCCTGCATCACCCGAGCACAGTGCTGCCTGGTTTGTGTCGATTAGTGTATAGTGCTGTTTGACTCGTACCACCATGGTACGCTGCCTGCTTCATGTGAGTGTAAAGTGCTGCCTGCTTCACATGAGAGTACAGTACTGCCTGCTTCATGTGAGTGCAAAGTGCTGTCTGCATCACCCAAGCACAGTGCTGCCTGGTTTGTGTCGATTAGTGTATAGTGCTGTTTGGCTCATACCACCATGGAGCACTGCCTGATTCATGTGAGTGTAAAGTGCTGCCTGCTTCACGTGAGTGCAAAGTGCTGCCTGCATCACCTGAGCACAGTGCTGTTAGAGCTATTGCCAATGTAAATGACAATGCCATTTATTTATCTGTTTTCAAAACCAACACATAAATAAAAATTTTGTCATTTACAATGCCAATAGCTCAAACTTTTCCAAAGGCGAAACCGTTGCATTGTAAATGCTTGTTAAAGTTGTTTTTTGGATGCAGTTTGGGTGTCAGTTTTATTCTAACTTTGACCATCGTTACTTTACCATCTGCTTCCATATCATGGTAATTGTGAGTGCAATGTACTGAATTTGAGACTGTATTATTTGCAAATGCTTTAAGCCTACATTTAGGTAATGAATATTTGAGAATCGCTGATTGGTTAAATTCCCACTCACAATTTGCATATGTCTTACGTATTTGACACACTGTACCATGTGATATAAATGACCTATTGTTCTATTTTGTACATTTCTATGTGCTGCTTTTAGAGTCACAAATCTGTTAAAAACTGGTTTGTGATTTACAATAGCTTAGTACATTAGGCATTATTACTAAGAAAAATGGAAAGGGGGAGGCATGTAACTAAAACGTCCTTGAACTGCTGTCACACACTAGAAGAACAAGTTAAATAGATTAATCATCATATTGTTTAACTTTGTAGGGGGTAAGGGAAGTTGCAAAGCAGACAAAATTATTGAAAGAAGCGACATGGGCATGGAACTAACTGATCATAATAATGCAACTAACTTTGAATGTACTCACCATGGTCAAGAGAAGACAGAGGAATAAAGAATTCATGGCAAGACATATAGTTGTATACTTTCCTTGGTAATCCATTTGACCTCGAACTAACCATGCCAAATAAAACGAAATTGTTATATGGACAATTTCAAATATTAGTTCTACTGTTTGTGAGTGCAGCATTGTGCTACCCAGTGTGTTTAATACAAGTGAAGTTCTGTAACAGAGGATTGTTGCTTGTGTGAATATCGAAACAAAGCATTCTCGAACTGCACAACAAGGCGCACATTTTCTTTTTCGCAGCCATCACAAACGCACAGGGAGAGTTTATGAAAGGCATGTCTTGCTCTGTGTATAACCATACATGGCATATGGGAAAGTTTACACAGACATAACAAAAGAAGACAGAATAAAAGAACAGCTGAACAGGAAAGCAACAGTGAAACATAAATACTGCAAACTAAACAGGATGTAAACAAAAGATAAACTGATGGTAATTAAAAGGGTAACATTATAATGAGGCAAAAGAGGCCCTGACGGAAATCAGACTGAGGAAAACAGCGCAAGAGCAATGCATTGCTTACATGCTGTGTTTTTTTGATTTACTACATTTCATAATCTGCCACCGTTTTATATAACAATACTCTATTGTATAACAACGTAATGAAATGTAACGGATGCCGCCATATCAATATAGAAACTGACCCTCTGAACTGAGGTTTTTAAAAAAAAAAATGCGTTCAGAACATTATTTAAAGCAATGGAAAGAACCAGAATTTTCTCTTCATATACTTGTAAATCATGTGATTTGTAATTTGGCTTTCAATTCCAGCCTTAACTGTATTGCTGTCTTTCACAATCAAATGACTAGTTAATTTCAGGCGCGGACGGCACAGGTAACAGAGGTGGGATGGGGTGGGGGTGGTGCGGAGGGGGGTAGTGGACAGAAAACAGGACAGGGAATGTAAAATAAAAAAAAATTAAAAACACCTTGCGCTCGTGGCATCACCGAGCTGGCAGTGCCGCGAGCGCAAGGTAAGTTGTTCTATTAATTTTTTTAATTTTACTTGCCCTATCCCATCATCTGTCCACTTCTTCCAACCACCCATCCCGCCTCCGCCCCACCGATGTCACCTGTGCCGGCCTCGCATAGTTAATTTACAGATTTGTCCCATTAAAACATATTGTCTTTTTCATATAACTTTTTGATAATGGCTCACTGTCATGTAGATAAGCAATCATCAATTTACAGTATTTGCCTTTCTGCAAACAATCTTTGCTTTTCCATTCCTAAAAATTGTCTTAATTTAGGGACAAGGTAATGGTCCAAACGTGTTTCATTAGAATCATATTAATATTAGATGTCTTATTGCTATTGGCCCAAAGGTGGTCTTAAACATGCTGCTTGCCGATTTTCTTCCCAATTCTTTCCACACTTTATAAATGAACATTTGACATCACTATTAGGCACAATAGTACTTTGGGTAGCTGGTACAAATAGCACAGACATGATATTCCGTTAACAGGAGATTTCTTTCTCACTGAGGCAAGGTTGCTTATCCCTGGCCACATCCGTCACAAAACTACTGTGACCCCAGAAATTAAGTGGAATACTGCTGACCCCATTTAAAAAGAATCTCTCCAACTGTTTGACTCTAACACCCTCTCTCCATCTGGTTTGCTCCTTCCTGGGACTGCCAGTCCTCTCCAAGCACACCAGACCTCTCTCCTCCCAACCATCTACCTGGTCCTTACTCAACTAAGACAGCCAACTTGCATGAACAAGGACTTCCCTATTTGCTAAATTATCCTAACAGCAGCTCCTCTTGCTCAATCAACCTAACCAAAGCACAACATTAAAATTAACTTGTCATCATATAGAAATTATAATGCAAACAGATGTTTTATTTGTGTCCCTGCACAATCCCTTTCCTCCTAACAAATTCCTCAAAAACAGCCATTACCTGCGTCAGATATGTTTTTTCCTGCAAATGTGAAGGGTTCAACCCCTACGGTTTGGAAGAATACAGGCGTTTATTTTCACACAACTAAGTCCTTTCGTCATGCAGAACCCAAACACCTCCCTGTAGACCTCCTTGCACCCCCTTTGTATGGGTGAAGGTTCCTCGCACATTCTCAAAGGAAATTACTGTGTCCACACAATTTTAGAATCAGGTCGCGTATCATTCTTTCATCATTGACAATATGAGCTCTAACTCAGTCATCAGTTCTCAATAAAATGTATCAGAATAACCCCTTATCCCTGTCTCTTTTAGCTTAATTCAGTAGGCTTTGGCAAGACCTGGGCTTGTAGTGTAGTTCCTATATTCCCAATAGACTCTGCGCATTAGAATAGTATATCCTATAGATTAGACGTAGGCCTGAGGTCGACTAGGTCTCTATCGAATATACTAAACTTAATAGTGAGTGCCAGCTAGCTCAGAGGTCACTAGAAACTTTCTCGAATTCGCAAGAAGGGATTAGTTTCTGACAACCGCATAAACATGACAACTTTGTTTCCCAAGAATAGGAATATTTCTCTCAGAGTTGTAGAAATAATAGATAAGTATTTCACTCAGTCAACCGTGCATGCTTCGTTTCAACAGAGTTGTAGAGAAATAGAGAGACAGGAGTTTTCAATAAAAAGGTTTAATGAACAGTCTTCTTTCTCATACAAGAAAAGTGAACTGCTACAATCGATATGCCGACTGAAAAAATATAATGCGTACAGCGAGAATAGTATCATAAAATAATACTGAAAAAGCTTTGTATGGTTTCTAAGCCATATAAAAAATACATACATAAAGTACTCAACTGGTGCTTTTAAAATACGCCTGCCCCAATGTACCTAACCTAAGTCTAGAACGCGGGAATAAGTAAGTATTGTGTAGCATAGGTTTAGTTTTTCTTTACCAAGAATCTACCAAATGTTTCTCTAGGTTCTAATCAGCTCCATACCTTGGATAGAATGAAGGAGGTCTGGTACTTCAGACTCGGGACTTGATTTCCCAACACCCCGCAAGGGGAGCTTGGAAATACTGGAGCTGGATTCTCGGCAGGAGAAGGGCAGCCTCTTGATCAGTGCGTCAGCTGGAGAGTTGTCTCCCTTCGGTACTTGCTGTAGCGAGCTGCGTCGGGCAAGTAGATAGTCGAACTGCTCCGAACCACCGTGTCTTGCTAGAGCAAGTGAAGGTATATTTATACCTTGAAAGTGTTTAGGAATGCCATAGTTTGACGTAAAGTCGGGCATATGAACATCAGGAATGAGCCCTAGGTTGTCCTTTGCAAAGTACATGAGTTCTTGGACAAATCAATATTCAAGCAAGGGGAAGTTTTCTAACTGCTTAATCCGATTTTCCAAGAAATCGTTGTGACGTTTAATACGGGTGAAAGTAGCCATGCCTGTATTTGGGTAGCATGGGCTACACCTAAATAAGGAATTGATTCTATGCCATATAAGGGCAATGTGAATTGTACCTATATAAGGGCATGAATCGGGAAAATTCACTCGGCGTTCTAAACGCCACACAACACCCACTCCACTTACTTATGTACGACATTACTAAGTTCTAAACACGTTAAAAAATATCTAAACATGATGTGTTAAAACTCACGCAAAATACATAAAAATGCATTGGTACTGGTTTGACACAAAAAAACAAATGTGCTGTACGCATTTAAAGCAATGTTTCAATCAAAGCATATAGTTTGACTTTTTTTTGAAAATGCTATCCGAATGAATCACGAAAATACATTAATAAAATGGCTCTTACATACAGAAGAAAAAGTCGAGATCATTCCATGGCAGATTATATAAACTGGTTGAATGTGGACAAGGTCAAATATTGTCTCTTGGAAGTTTTTCAAAGAATTCTTGTTCTCTATGAATAGTTCTACTTTAAGCAGATTACTTTGTGCAAAAAAAAAAATGAAAAATTACAAATTTGGAAAAACAAAATTTTGATCATAGAGAGGAAAAAAAATAGAGTTCCAAAGTTAGAACTTTGTTTTAAAAAAATGAAGGTAGAATTCAGAGTCTTTCAGAACACTGCGTGCCAAATTAAAAGTCAGTGTTATTGTTTGGAGAAAATATCAAGTCTTCTAAATCTGAAAATAATTTGTCTACCATTGTAGGTGAAAGTTGGATTACCTCGTTAAGAAGATTAATTGCACATAGATGTGAAGCATCACCGCCAGCGTTGGTCGCGTTAGCAAAGTTTGAATTGGATGGTACTTGTGTGCTGCTTTCCTCTTGTACCTCACTGTCAGCATTTTGCGTCTGTGAGATCTCAATGAATGCCGTCATCAGAATTGGTAGCACAGCGCACGGGCCTTTACCGGGTCCAGCAAGGTATCAACATCCATTGGCATGACTGATGGGAGTGTGAGACAGATGTCTAACACACATTCTTCTCCACATAGCAGGCATCGTAGAACGAGTAAGATGCAATCTTGCCAGATTGGTCTGAATGACATAAACCATGTGGTATTTAATTCCCTCAAACAAGTTAATCCCAAAACTTGGACTGTGCGCTCACGACACTTCATCGCCAGAAGAGTGTTCTCCAACGGTGAACTGGGTATCGCTGGTGATTTGGCTTGCCATATCAGAGCAAAAGGAGCAAAAATAGTATCCCTGCTGCGAGTCCCAAAACGAGAGGCAGACCGCCGAACACAGAGTGCACGAAGTTTGAAATATTCCTAGGACTGCTTTAAAAGGTTCTAACAGTCCAGAAAAAACCATCTTAAATACATGTGTAATACCACTCGTAACAGACATGTTTAAGATATGACCTAACATTTCTGAGAAATGTACAGGGCAGGGTTGTGGTTAATAGGGCGTGTATCTCTGCAGAAGTTCTTGCGACTTGCAGATCATAGGTTTCTTTAGCCGAGGTCAATGGCACTGATTTTTATAAAAGGATGGCTTTCATTCTGCTTAAAGTATCAATTCGTACAGAAGAGATGTTCAGTGAAGGCCATAATGGCGACTGACGGTCTGTCTTGATTTTTGGTAACAATACTTGCATACAGCAAGTGACCCTGGCTGACACAGTTATGAGATAGGCTAAACCTGGCAACATGCCACAGCAGCTGTGATCATTCAACGTAATGTAACTTCAATTAGAAAGCTGCCTAAAAATTGGATTAATCACTGCAGCTGGTGAACCTTGCAGGTGGCAGGATAAATTGTTAGAGGAACCATCGCAGGCCCCATGTAAGTTTATACCCTGACATAGGAGAGAACCTCTTAGTGCATTTTCACAATTATTACCACTAAGAAACACTTCTTTCCCCCCACTCCAACATCTGTGTGTAAGGTAATTCCCCGGATGTCTTGATATATTCTTTACCCAACCTTTCATATAGGCATGCTGGTATACGTTTTACACAATACTGAAAATGGAAAATTGTAACAGGCAGAATGATTGTACCGTGTATTATCCATTCAATGGCTGGTTTTTCAGCGAGTGTAAATGGCAATCTTTCCAGTTTTTCAATGCTCAGCACCATATAGTCTGCTCCCCTCTGTGCCAATTTGATTTGTTTATCTGTGAGATTATATTCAGAAAACAGTGACGTTGTGTTGATTAAACCCCAAGGCACATAGCCTGAACGAAGGTTTTGTAACGTCCAGCCTAATAGCATTATAGAACGTAATTGCGACTGATCAATCAATCAATCGGAGCACTTGTAAATGGTGCTACTTACCTGTGAGGGTCTCAAGGCGCTGGGGCGGGGGGGGGAGGAACTGCTACTGTTCGAAGAGCCAGGTCTTGAAGAGTCTTCTGAATGCGAGTAGGTCTTGGGTCTGTCGTATGTGGGTAGGAAGGGTGTTCCAGGTCTTTGCAGCGAGGTAGTGCGATGGATGCGGGGGACATCGGCGAGGGCAAGGCTGGAGGATCAGAGCTGGTGGGTGGGGGTGTGGAAGCTGAGTCTGCTGTTCAAGTATGCTGGTCCGGCATTGTGGAGTGCTTTGTGTGCGTGCTTGAGGAGCTTGAAGGTGATCCTCTTGTCAACGGGTAGCCAGTGTAGGTTTCTCAGGTGGGGTGTGATGTGGTTGCGGCGGGGGATGTTGACGATCAGTCGGGCGGAGAAGTTTTGGATGCGTTGTAGTCGGCGGAGATGTTTGGCTGGGATTCCTGCGTAGAGTGCGTTGCCGTAGTACAGTCTGCTGCTGACGAGGGCATGTGTAACCGTTCTTCTTGTTTCGGATGGGATCCACTTGTAGATCCTGCAGAGCATGTGGAGGGTGTTGTAGCAGGAGTAGGTGATGGCGTTGACATGTTTCGACATGGAGAGGGAGGAGTCGAGGATGAAGCCTAGGTTGCGTGCAAGGTCAGTGGGTTTTGGTGCTGTTCCTATTGTGGTCGGCCACCAGGAGTCGTCCCAGGCTGAGGGGGGTGGGTCCAAGGATGAGGACCTCCGTCTTGTCTGAGTTCAGCTTCAGCCGGCTGTTCCTCATCCAGTCGGCGACGGCCTTCATTCCGTTGTGGAGGTTGGTTTTGGCAGTGAGTGGGTTCTTGGTGAGGGAGAGGGTGAGTTGGGAGTCATCAGCGTAGGAGATAATAATGTTGAGATTGTGATGGTGGGCCACTTGTGCTAGGGAGGCCATGTAGATGTTGAACAGCATCGGGCTGAGGGATGAGCCTTGGGGGACGCCGCAGATTATGTTGGTGGCTTCGGAACAGAAGGGTGGGAGGTGGACTCGCTGGGTTTTACCCGAGAGGAAGAACGTGGTCCATTCCAGGGCTTTCTCTTGGATTCCGGCTTCTAGGAGGCGTGTTTTTAGAGTGCGATGGCAGACCGTGTCGAAGGTGGCCGACAGGTCCAGGAGGATGAGAGCTGGTGTTTCGCCGTTGTCTAGTTGGTGTCTGATGTCATCTGTGGTGGCGATGAGGGCTGTCTCGGTGCTGTGGTTGCATCTGAATCCGGATTGGGATAGGTCTAAGATGTTGTTGTCTTCCAGGCGGCGGTCAGTTGCATGTTGACGATTTTCCTTTGCCGGGAACGGGAGCAGGGAGATGGGCTGGAAGTTATTGAGGTCCTTGGGGTCCGCCTTGGGGTTCTTGAGGAGGGTGTTGATTTCGGCGTGCTTCCAGCTTTCTGGGAATGTCACTGTTTCAAAGGAGATGTTGATGACCTTCCGTAGTTGGGGTGCGATGGCTGCATCTACTTTGTTGAACACGTGGTGTGGGCAAGGGTCTGACGGGGATCCTGAGTGGATGGAGTTCTGGACCTTGCGTGTCTCGTCATCATTGACGTTGGCCCAGGAGGTCAGGCGGTTGGCGCTGGTGGTGTTCGCAGGGGAGGTGGCGGCTGGCGTGGTGGGGGCTGTCCTAGTGTTGAAGCTTTCGTGGATGTCAGCGATCTTGCTGTGGAAGAAGATGGCTAGTGAGTCACACAGTTCTTGTGAGGACGGGATGTCGTTGGTGTTGGCGCTGGGGTTGGAGAGTTCCTTTACGATGCTGAAAAGCTGTCTTGTGCTTTGTTGTCTAGGCGGTTTTTGAAGAAGGATCTCTTTGCTAGTCTGATGAGGTGGTGATGTCTGCGGGTGGCGTCCTTGTGGGCTGCATAGTTGTATGGTGTGCGATCGTGTAGCCATGTCTTCTCCAGTTTCTGTCAGGTGTGTTTGGAGGTCTGGAGCTTGTCGGTGAACCAGCTGGCTCTTTTGCTGGTGTGGTTGTTGGGTGGCTGACCATGTTGCAACATGACCAAGTTCTGTTCGATTTTGTCTATGGCAGAGGATACTATGCTGTCCAAAGAATATATCCTGGATGACAGAGTCGTTAACCCATTGTCAACTACAGAGAGAGATTTCTCTAAATTAATATGATCAATTTCTCGTATTCGTTCTGCAGTCTCTGCCTGCGTAATCTTCCACGCTTCATTAAATAGAGCATAGATACCGGCGTGTATAAAACATTTATGACGCGGTTTAGTAGGTCCTTGTAAGAAGTCCCTCAGGTCAGCGCCATCTTTAAGTAAAGATAAGTGTTGTTTTACTTCCTTCAGTGTAGACTTGTGTAGCCACTCAAGGCACAGTTTCCTTACACTGTATGATATTATTATCCCTGGATGCTGTCTCTGAACATATCTTGGATCTGGCCTAGTGAATGTGAACCCTTGTGTCTTATTCAGGAATCTATCTTGACAGGTGTTTGTGTCTGTGGGCCAGATGAACAATTTTTTTCCAATCAGGATCTGTTCTGTTGTGAAGCAAAATAGTATGTACGTCGTCCTCCCCCTCTGCAGTGTTACTGCTATCAGGTGTAGGCATAGGTATTGACGGTTTGTTTAAATCTTTTATCTTGGCTAATCCAAGACAAGATGTCTGTTGGACAGTGTCATTCAAAACCATTATTTGCTCTGGGATGATACAGGCTCTAAATAAAGCTTCTAATCCCTGCACCTGTCAGTCTTTTGTGCCCCAGACAGTTTTTGTCTCAATGGTGTCTTTCCAAAAGTCAAAACCTAATGTAGACAGCTGAGCATAAAAGGCCGCAGAATAAATTTGCTTTGTATTTGTTAACATACTTTTTATTTCTGTCCTATTAACATTTTTAAAGTAAAATGATTCTAGATTTGAAACATTATACCCTGAAAAGTATGGAAATTTGCAAAAAAATGTTTTTGAGCTACCCGTTGGTGGCGTAGGACAATGTTCCAATTGGTTATAAGTTAATACATTTCCAGGATTTGCAGAATTATGCAATAAATGATGACCATAGTGCTTATAACAGTACATTTGTTCATAATCTGATGAACTTTCTAAGTATTCCTGATTTGTAAATTTTGCAGACATTTGTAAGTCTGACATCATATTATTAACAATCTCGAAGTCCCAATCATCAGAAAAGGTACTAGATGAAACAAAGTCACTCAAGGAAATCTTGAATTGGTGTCGTATTTTTAACAGCTCCACCGGACCAAGAATGTAATTTTCAGTTCTGTCCCAAGCTATACCACAAGGTATAGGAACGGCTGTGATGTTCACTGATGACAAGTCTCTTTGTTCACGATGAGATGATTTGTGTGGCTTGAGGAGTAAGTTGATGTTCTTACTTGCTGTGTCCTTTTTAACATATCTTCCATTTCTCAGCATTCCCAAAAAAAGATACAAGAGTCAACCAAAGTAGAAGGAAAAGTACACCCAACACAATCCAAAGTTCAATCCATGGTGAAACCAAATAAGTCTTTTCCAGTTAATGAAAAAGTTCTGTTGCTTGTTCTTTAAAAGATTTTACAGCTGGCATTGTTTCAGGTTCGCTGGGATCCTCGGAAAACGTATCAAAGTTAATGAAATAGCCAGAGGCAGTTCTGTCAATTGTAGGGATTGCTTCAGGATTCGTTGAAATCGCTGGAACCGCTTGATCACTTGTTACATTTTTATAGTCAGATGCTATTTCATTGTAGACAGGCATTTCTTGACGAACTCTTATTTGGGTCTCAAGAGGTTCAAGTTCCATGGCTTTGTTGCATTGTTCTTCTTTTCGCACTGCAGATTCTTCAAAGGTGATGAGTCTCTCAGTTTGAACCTCTTGTCCGTAAGAAGGCCCAAATTCCTTCTTGTCTGCGATCTTTTCTCTGACTACATCCCCAATCTTTGGTATCCAGACAGGTCTTGCTGGAATGGATGTTTTTTCTTCAATGGTTGTTGGCTTCAGCAGTACATTACTTTGTCTGTATCTTGTTTCATTTAAGTCCTGCAAAACAGCCAACGTTCTTTGATATCAAAGGGTTTTTGTTTTACCACTGAAGTGTGACAATCGAGGTCCGGCACAATCATTCTAGTACCAAAAAGGATTTCATATGGAGTGATACCCCCTAAAGAACTTCTTGGCAGATTGTTAAGACTACGTTGAACACTTATTAGATGTTTGACCCACCCATCACCCGAGCCTAATACCCTAGCTGTTATAGATTGCTTTATGTCCCGTTTTTTTCTCTCCACTACCGAATTTACCTCAGGATGGAATGGACTAGAGTACCACAATGCAACGCTCATATTGGCCATGGCCTCCTTGTAAGCTCAAGAGCTAAACACAGAACCCTGGTCAGAATGTAGCGTGCCGACTGCATATGAGCCAATAAAGACTCGCAAATCTTTTATAACAGTTCGAGCGTCAGCCGAGCGCTGAGGCCACATCCAAATAATCTGGTCTTAATATTTGTGGAACTGCATTTGTCCATAGGGACGTCTACGTGTAGAAAGTCTAATGCTGTCTAACAATGGTATCTGTACTGGGCTGGCTACACTGTTGTCAGGTATCTGGTTGCGTTCTCTGCTGCGATCTCTGTTGCAGTCGTGGCAATTAATAGCAAATGTGTGAATGTGACCATTCATTCCTGGCCACCAGTAAGTCTCTTTTAATTCAAGTATAGATTTAGAGATCTCTGATGTATCAAACCCTCTCCCAAATGTGCTTTGTGTATCAAAGTTACTCTACTTTTCCTGTTTGGAATCACTCTATCCCCTTCTCCAGGAATTCGAGCAAAAGGAACGGAGTTTGTGTCAATTAAGTATGAATATTTTAGTGGAAATTTATTAGGTAACACTGCACCGCTGCCTTTGCATGAAGCATTGACAGCTAGTATTATTTTGCCGTCTATTTGCGTTTTTGAACGAGTGATTGCAGCTAGGGAAGCCGTTTGCACAGCTGCCTTCACGGCTTCATCAGCCAATGAATTCCCTGCAACGTGAACCCGATCACGTTGATGACTCAGTGTATGTATCACGTGAGCCTTTTGTAGTTCTTGTCGTAACTGAACTACTTGTTCCCAAAGCAACTTATGCTTGATTGTGCCACCTTTTGCATCTTTGAAACCATTTTACAACCAAGTTCTGCAAGTATTTATTGTAAGATTGAACGAAATAATATGAATCGCACACTATAAGTGTGGGGAATTCGCGATCAGTATTTTCCAGCGCCTTCTTGAATGCTTGTAGTTGAGCTCGGTGAGCTGTACAATATCCTAGAGATTGTATTTTAGTGACCACATGTCGAAATTTACCATTGCACCAGCGACCTTTAACAATCACGCACGCGGCACTATAAGCTTGTATACCTCCCGTAGCGGGATGGGCTGATCCGTCAGTATAAATTATACATTCATACTGCTCTAGAGGCAGAATCTCAGTAGGCAGAGGACATTCTTGTTCATATTGTAGAAATTCTTGTGTTTTCAAATATGGGTAAAAAACGTATTCAACTTCTGTTGCAGCAAGAGAATTAACCCATTGCATCCATCTCGGATGTAAAGCTTCAGCATTTGGAATGCTCGCTTTCGTCACTGCCTCTAAGGCAGGTACAGGTGTAACGACCATTATGCGCTTACCCTGTGCGAGGGCTCTCTCTTTTGCTACTGCAGTTTGAACCACTGTCAGAATTTTGTTGAAGTAAATTTTATTTCTGCTTGTGTGTACAAGTGTGATTTGTAAGCTACTGATACTTTTTCTCCTTCATTAAAGATTAAGTACGTGAATCCACATCTTCCTGGAATGATTTGGATCCCTAAGTCGCGTACGTTTACTCGTATTTGCAAATGTTTTGTTGCTAACATGTCTGTTTGGACTGAACACAAAATTTCTGTGTGTTTTTGAGTCCAATTAACTGTTTTAAAATCAGGTTTGATTAGTCCGTAGAGAGGTTTCACCCTTTCTGCGTAATTTAGAATGTATGTTCTTCCGAAATGTAGGAACCTTTGAATTGACTGTAAGTATTTCAATGTTTTTGGAGGTTGGAGCAGCACACACTTTTCTAAAAAGTTGGCTGCTAGCTTTTTGCCTTCACTTGATAACTCATATCCTAGAAAAAGGACGTTGAGGTGGGCAATTCTGGATTTCTTAAAATTGAATTTGTACCCTTCAGAGGCGAAGCCCAATATTACGGTGTTCACCCTGCTCAAGTGCCTATCCAAGTCATCGTCTG
This sequence comes from Lissotriton helveticus, assembly GCF_964261635.1. Classification (NCBI taxonomy): domain Eukaryota; kingdom Metazoa; phylum Chordata; class Amphibia; order Caudata; family Salamandridae; genus Lissotriton; species Lissotriton helveticus. The sequence continues at coordinate 591,675,599 of NC_136057.1, forward strand.
TTCCTACATGATTTTTGTATAATGCTGGAGCCTGGGCTACTGCCAATTTCCTGGCATAAGTGTATTTTAAATGAATTGGAATATGGTTGGAGAAAGCTGGCATAATTATGTTTTTGCCATGTGGGCGCTCCCTGACAAATTCAGGTGGCCAGTCTTGTTCAGCTAGAAGAATGTCATAACCCTGAGAGAGCTTCTCCCAAACGAGTGCTCTTATTTTTCTAGTTATGTCCCCCTCCATATGGAGTGTTACTTCTTATAACTTATGTGGGACACTAACCCTGGTATCTGCAGTTTCAACTTGGATGTACTCATTCAAGTACACTGTCTCCAGATGATCCTTCGAGTTCTTGTGAGCTATGGTGACTTCTGCTGCACTGTCCAACATCGTTTGAGCCCATTCCCCGTTCTTGAGTTGTGTCCTTAAGATCCTCGGCATGTCTGATCTTTAGACCGGCTACCTTCTTTTTGGTGAATTGAGTTTTCTTATTTTTTGGAACATGTTGATCGTCTTTGGACTTCAAGCGTTCTTCCTTTTGTTCTGACCGTCCTCTTCTTTCGGATTTCTGTAATGAAGTCTAAAAGGTATGAGAGGAATGTGTATCAGTATCTTGATATCTATCGAGTTTTCTCAAATTATCCCTATTCCTGCCTCGGGACTGAGAACGCTTCTCTTTAGAAGTTTGTTTAGTGTTCCCCCACTTCTTTTTAGGAGTAGTAGGAGTCTTTTTAATAAAGACCTTTCAGGACTTTCAGTCAGTTGGGGTTTCACTGATTTACCACCCAAACTGTCTCTACCTAGTTCTTCATAGGATTTTTCAATTATTCTGGCTAGTTCTTGAAGTTGCTCAGTTACATCAAATTCTCTTAACTTTTGGCAGATCGCACGGATGCTGCTTCACCTTTAATATTAGCTAATATTATTGTTGAGACCTGTTTGAAATCCTTCAGTAATTTCATACCTAGATTTAAAGCATGCTCTTACCACCATTGACGGAACACCATGTGTGTAGTGTAGTGTAGTGTTGTTTAATTGTGTTCCCCTGGTAAGGGGTGTGTTGCGGAATCCTAATTGCCGGTTGTGTTGTAAGAGTCCGAATGACATATTGGACCAATTGTCTGTGAATTTTAATTAGCTCCTTTAGTCGAACTAATAGTTCCTCATTTGTCATTTCTTCAATGGCAGGTTGTGGTGTATAGCTGGCTAATACCGGCCATGTTGCTCCCGGTCTACCAAGTGGACCGAGCCTGGTAACGTGATTTATATGGTTTAGGGCGCCTTTAAACCAGAGCGCATGCTCTTGGTATGTTAGTGGAATTTCAACATCCTCGAAAGGAATGTATTCCGTTGGAGGTTCATCTTCTTTGTAGAATTGAAACAATTTAGTCACTGGCGTTCTACCAGGGAAGATTATCCATGAATAGAATACCTCTGTCTGATGATATTCATGTGCCTCATTCACAAAAACTACCCTACCACCTCTTGCTGAGAGGCCATTTCTTATAAGTTTCATAATGATGGCTCTCCTTAGATTTTCTGGAATGCCTATAGCATCATCGTCGTCGGCTTCATTAAGCCCTTATGCATTAAGAGCTCATACAGCGTTTTCGTCTGAAGCTCCACCGGCCTTGATACTGTTGCCGTTATTCGACATTGTTTAATGAAAGTTGCAGAACAAGTTTTCAAGGAAAAAAAGATAAGGTGCACAATATTTTGGAACACTGTATCCTTCAATGTTGCAAAAACCAAAAACTAATACATAGGATTTTCGTACTACTCTCTCCAGACGTCCATTGGAGTATTTTACGGGAAAAGGGGTCTCTGAGAAAAGCACGACTGAGTTACTTTAGTATCTAGTATTAAATTAGTGCCTTACCAAACATTGGGCCCCATGTAGTGTAGTTCCTATATTCCCAATAGGCTCTGCGCATTGCAATAGTATATCCTATAGATTAGACGTAGGACTGAGGTCAACTAGGTCTAAACTTAATAGTGAGTGCAAGCTAGCTCAGAGGTCACTAGAAGCTTTCTCGAATTCACGAGAAGGGATTAGTTTCTGACAACCACATAAACATGACAACTTTGTTTCCCAAGAATAAGAATAGATCTCTCAGAGTCGTAGAAACAATGGATAAGTATTTCATTCAGTCAATCGTGCATGCTTCGTTTCAACAGAGTTGTAGGGAAATAGAGAGACATGTGTTTTCAATAAAAAGGTTTATTGATTAGTCTTCTTCCTCATACAATAAAAGGGAACTGCTAGAATCGTTATGCAGACTGCAAATATAATGCATACAGCGAGAATAGTATCATAAAATAATACTGTAAAAGCATTGTATGGTTCCTAAGCCATATAAAAATACATACATAAATACACAGGCTAAAGTACTCAACTGGTGCTTCTAAAATACGTCTACCCCAATGTACCTAACCTAAGTCTAGTACGTGGGAAGAAGTAAGTATTGTGTGGCATAGGTTTAGTTTTTCTTTGCCAAGAATCTACCAAAGGTTTCTCTAGGTTCTAATCAGCTCCATACCTTGGTTAGAATGAAGGAGGTCTGGTATTTCAGTCTCGGGACTCGATTTCCCAACACCCCGCAAGGGGAGCTTGGAAACACTGGAGCTGGATTCTCGGCAGGAAAAGGGCAGCCTCTTGATCAGTGCGTCAGCAAGAGAGTCGGCTTCCTTCGGCACTTGCTGTAGCGAGCTGCGTCGGGCAAGTAGATAGTCGAACTGCTCCGAACCACCGTGTCTTGCTAGAGCAAGTGAAGATATATTTATACCTTGAAAGTGTTTAGGAATGCCATAGTTTGACGTAAAGTCGGGCAAATGAACGTCAGGAAAGAACCCCTAGGGAATAGTTGTTCTTTGCAAAGTACATGAGTTCTTGGACAAATCAATATTCAAGCAAGGGAAAGTTCCCTTACTGCATAAGCCGATTTTCCAAGAAATCGTTTGATACGGGTGGAAGTAGCCATGCCTGTATTTGGGTAGCATGGGCTATGCCTAAATAAGGGATTGATTTCTATGCCTTATAAGGGCAATGTGAATTGTACCTATATAAGGGCATGAATCGGGAAAATTCACTTGGAGCTCTAAACACCACACAACAGGCTCTTATCAAGCCCACCTGGTTTGACATTTGAAATTCCATCTCATGTCCGGAAAAGCTCACCTGTCTTCTGCATTTCTCATTCTTTGCTTGCACCAAGGACACTTTTACAAGAGAATGGCCACAACTCTGGCGTTGAGTGTTATCCGACCAGCCATCTAGATCCATTAAACCCTTTCTATATCTGCCTGATTGTAATCTCTATACCTCGCCAGTCTCCATCTGCCCAGCTCAATGAGTTGTTCACTATCCATCTCAAGTACCTGGATAACCTATCGGGTGATTAGCCGCGTTTTATAAATCCTGATTGATTGATTGATTTATTGATTGATACTAATAGTTTGATTCTCCATCGTACATGTACACAGCAGAGACCTTGAGATTTGGGACTTATGTATGCCAGGGCAAAGTAATGACAATGTGAGGGGTGGTTAGAAGAGGTGTCATCACCTAGACCCCAAAGGTGGGGTTGTCATTGATCCCAACAAACATTTTAAGTGTATACCAGCTACTGAATATGTAAAATCTAGGTAACCAAAGTGGAAGTATATCAGTATTAAGGCATTCCTGTGGACATTGATGTAGACGTCTAGAGGGTATACCGATAGGAACTAACATTGCTAAAACGTTTATGTGACAATGCTCTTCCCTTGGACTGTATGTGACTGCATGGTAACTGACCAGAAGTTGACTGTTACCAGATGAACATCAATGAATGGATGCACATGTGCAAAAATGATAAGGCATGCATGAATGTCTGCGCAGCATGTATGTCCTGAACATTGTATCAAATAACATTTTATGCCAAGCAATTCTATCATGGGGTATGACGGCATGTTCCACTGCCTAGGTTTGGGATCCTAGAGTACCTCCTGCTCTTCCATTCCTTCCACTGCCACAGTCTTCTAGGTCTTCCAATCTAAATCTGTCAAGAGATGTTCAACTCAAGCAGTTCAACTCTTAGACCAGGGGTAGCCACAAGCACCAAAGTTACTCCTGTACATACTTTCGTTAAAGGTTTTCGGCAGCACTGCAAGAATTGTGGAGACAGTATTGATTTGACTACAGTACACCTTAAGGCCCCAGGTCTGCTTACCCCCCCTAGGGCCCCAGGTCTGCCTACCCCATGGTCTTCCAAATTATGAGGGCCAGCTCAATGTAAACCCTACCGATTCTCCTGTGTTGTGCTGCAAAGGTGACACTAATGCTACTGAGAGTCATGGTCAAGTAATAAATATACTTTTTGGGAATATTGCCGGCTTGGCAAGCAGGGTGGGGTGCAAGAAATGGGTAAACTTCATTTGTGGCTATTATATTATTTTCTTTAAAGAAACATGGTCTGTAGAAACTATAAGCTTCAATGGTTGTTGTCATTGCACAGCTCCTGCAGTGCTGTCCTAATCTGGTAGATCCAGGGCAGGCCTTATGGCTTGGATCAAAGCCACTTTGGACTGGACATCTAGTTTGGTTACCTCGGACTGCCCTTTATTGCAAGCCTTTTTATTTATGTGGCAAATTGTTTAAGTGTTTGTTTTATTAGTCTTTATATTGGGTACTTTGATATGGGAATCCAAAAAAATTACGGTATTGGCTCTAACTGACAGCACAGGCTTTTTTTATTGTTAATATGTATGGAATATCACTCAACCTTCTAATGGTCCTAATGCTCCTAAACGATAAATCAAAGTGAAAAACAATATACAAAAGGGAGTGCTATAGCAGTCCAATGTTTTCATTGAAAGATCACATATTAATCCAGATTAGTCAAATATATGAATTCTTCTTATAGATTCAATATCACGTAAGAGCCATGATATGATATTCCCAAAAAGATTTTCTTCTAAATCCGTGAAGTCTGCTGTTCTGAAGGAAGTGCTACTCTGGTGTGCTGACCTGAAGCATGCTGCCCTCTTGCCTGCGGAGGAAAAGTTGAACATGCAAATTCATCTTGATCTCAGTGCTCCCAGAGTGAGTCCAAGGGCTAGTTTGCTGGCTCCTGAGCTGACCCTCAGGACATAAAAGGCTCCCCAACATCCTGAACCAGCCCCTGGACCCACTTGTAGTGCTTTCCTGAACCCCAAGTAGTGCCTCTCATGCCCTGGACCCTTGGTGTGGCTCTGTGAGCTTAAATCTTGACCGCAAACTGGCCCATTCGCACTGAGACCTCACTACACACACAGTGATTCAGCACAAAGCTCTGTCAGCTTGACTCTTCAGGCTCCAGTATCGACCGCTTGTGGGGACCAATAACACGAAGCTCCAGCAATGCCCACCCTTTGTGCTCTGCTGATAGCCTCCAGCAATGCTTTCTGTGCTTCTCGTGGCTATCTCCAATGTGTATGGGACTCTTGGCATGGACTTGAGAAGGTAAACTTCAGCAGTCCTAAGATGGTGACTGTATCCGACCTGCGCTTCATCGAGGTCAGCCTGAAAGTGTAACTTTGACCTGGTTCAGCATTACTCGATATCCTGATTTGGCACTTTGTACTTTTTGGTGCTGTTTTAATTAAATTCTTTACACATTCATATCTCTGGTTCTACTGATTAGATTTTTGTTGTTTTGCTCTTGTTTTATTTACTATACTTTTCTCTGTTGTTCTAACTTGTTGTGGGATCTTTTTTTTAGTGGCGTTTTTCACTTTTTACTGCTGGAAGTGTTGAGCAAATACTTTACTTGTTGCCTCTAAGGTAAGCCTGACTGCTTTATGCCAAGCTACCAAGGGGTTGAGCATAGATTAATTTGAGATTTTCTTGTGCCTAACCCTGACAAGGATTGTGGCTGCTGCTTGACCAGGGCTCACACCCCAGTCAGCCAACAACCAAATTTCTCACAACTACCCTTGTAACATCAAGTCAGAGTGGTGCCATCCCTTGATTCAGATGGTTATGTGATGGATTATGAGCTCCAACCCACGTTTCTCTCCCTCACTTCCTTTTTAGGTCTCACCTAGGCAGCGCGCATGGGCTGCTCTAGGAGATGACTTTAGAAATTGGTCAGTTATTTTTCAGCACTCGTGCTTGTGCTGGCATCCACCTTGCGGGAGCGAGCAGCGGTGTGCATGCTAATTGAAAACAGATGGTCCGCACGCTGCTGCTCACTCCCGCAAGGGGCATGCTAGCACAATCACGAGTGCTTAGCACGTGTGCTTAAAAACAGCTGTTTCCAATGCTTTTTTCCCCACTCTGAACTGCTTGTTTTGCCATAGCTTTCTCTTTGAAACATGTTTTAATTATACATTTCAGTAACTTTTTACATTTGTCAGCTTTTTAAACAGATGTTTGCAGATGCCTTTTTATTCCCTTCCCAACTGCTTGTGTTACCGTCGCTTTCTTGTGTGCTCTTTTTTTTAGTTTCTGTTCCCAACTGTTTGTGTTGCCGAAGATGTCTTGTGTGCTTTTTTTTCCCTTACTTTACCGTTTAAACGTTTTTTTACATTTAAAAATATTTGTCACTATGGCTTGCTTTTAATCATTATGCTTGTTATGGCTGCATGCCTGTCCTTGTTTAATGGTGCACGGATCTTAGCGCCCAGTCCCGTGAGATACGCAGAGCACTTCACTTCTGAAGTTTTTATTTATTTTATGGGGGCATGTTAGTGGAAACCCGGGCTGTGTTTTGTTGTTGTAATATTTTACATTACTGTCAATTGTGAAGGATCATACATGAAGCGTACTGACGTCCTTCAAAACACTGCCTTATCTCATCAGGCACAGTTCCGTAAACTGTATAATACTCTGCTCCGCTATGTGCCCCCAGACCCCATCTTTCCACACTAACACCTGATGCACTGCATTATTGTGGTGCACTGCACATAACATTAGGGGTGCTTAAATTATTGAGAGAGACCCCTTATGTACCAGGGGATTGGAGTACTTCAAACAATAGAAAAGTAATTTTCCCTTGGCTAACACGCTAGTATTCTCATACACATTCGCATGTGTTTTTATATGAATAGTGAACTACATACGTTGCAATCTATCCACACATCAATTTTTTTTTAAATGTACAACTTTTATTCTTAAAAAAGTCTTAACTTGAGTACACAATTATTGGACACGCAGCATATACACAATCAAGAGAACCAATCTAACCTGGAAGTCCAGAAAATAACGGGCCTAGGTGTAGATTTTGAGAATATTAGGTTCTCAGATGTGTAACTTTTATGACTAAATTTGATGTCTTTTTGTTTGTCTCTCCCTTAATGTGACTTTTTCTTGTTTATAACTCAGTGCAAAATGTTTACTATTGCGCTTTTTAATCATTTGAGTGTATAATATTGTGCTATTGAATTGTTTTTTAACGCTGTATTGTAATAACGTCATATTGTTGATGTGTTCTGTGATTATGAAAAATTTGTTTTAAACTGTCCAAAAATTGTGTACTCAAGTAAAGACTTTTTTAAGAATAAAAGTTGTAAATTAAAAAAAAATTGATGTGTGGATAGATTGCAACGTAGGTAGTTCACTATTCATATAAAAACACATGCGAATGTGTATGAGAATACTAGCGTGTTAGCCAAGGGAAAATTACTTTTCTACATAACATTAGGGGTACATAATCCCTCTCTGTAACCAAACTGTACAAAAACAGAGCATAGGCCCAAAACACAACGCTACGCAATTCTACTAAAACAATATCACTCTCGCTCACTAACTAACTGACAAACGTTCTCACTAACTAATCAACTAACTCTCTCACTCTCTCTATCACTAACTAACTGACTCACTCTCTTAACTAACTCACTTACTCTCTCATAAACTAACTAAGTGACTCTCTCACTGACTCTTTGACTAACTGTGCATGTATTACAGGCATACATGTGCCATCAAAAGAAAGTGGGTGTCATTTTCTTTTTTTAACTAATTCACAATAGCTGGTGCACCTTGCATCAGTAAATAAAAGAACGAAGATATTTTTCAGGGACAGCGCAAAATAAAACAACTATTGGCATAGACAATAGGTCTCGCCTTTGGGACCTTATAAGTGTTTGGTTATCCAGCCCAATATCCTTAATGCAACAACATCAACTGTTGCATGGCTAAACATTCATAAGGTCCCAAAGGCGATACCTATTGGCTTTGCCAATGCTTTTTTTTCTATGCAAGTAACAGAGCAAGAGTAGCTTGATGATCCAAAAACTGCAAACATACTGGAGGAAGGGGTGAAAGTAGGAGATTCCATGGTGCTAAAGTTCTCTATAAGTTTCCTAACCTCTTTAGCAGAAACAGCTTTGAAGCAAGTGTGTCAAGGTCTGTTATGTTGGAAAGGTCCATAAAAACTTGCCACCATTACTTCCGCTGCTGCTGTTTGCCATCACAACAACTTCTGAATGAGGGGTTTCATTGTTAGGTTTGGTGGCTTAGTGGATTAATGCATCCTCTCTAGGGATGTGTGTTTGACCTCATGGTCACAGGTTCAAATCCCAATAGGTTTTGCTCAACCTTTCATCCGTCCAAAGTCGATGCTTCAGTTGGGTAACAATAAAAATCGGATATTTTAGCTTCAAGATCCCCCAAAGTGTGTTTTCCAGATACATATGTGGATTTAAGTAAATTTTACAACAAAAATCTGAGGTAGATCAAGATGACACTTGTAGACTTGTAAGAGGCTTCTGGCAGGTAGAAGCGCTGACCATTGTGCTGTGCTTGCATGATTTTTCAATAGGGTCGTTTAGTTGTATACGTGCTCTACAACATAGCTTTAAGGCATTGGTAGAGCCAATTGCTGTGGCTAAACACTTATAAGGTCCCAAAGGCGAGACCTATTGGTTATGCCAATGCGTGTTCCTTTTGCCTCAGAGCTCTGCAACTGGCACCACAGTCCTCTCTACTTACCAGTATAAGTATTCAGGAGACAACAGGGATATTCAGAGGGTCTGCAGCTTCAGAGTCTCACAAAATGCTACCTGTTTGGTGTTAATGGATGCTCTTGCTATGATGACTCTATTGCTAAAAAATGAAGGATTGTATTCTTATAGTCTGAATCTATGTTTCCTTTTCGATGATGAAAGCCTGATCAGGTTGAGGTTGGAGGACCACACACCAGGAAAGAAGAAGGGATAAGGAAGATACTTCAAACAAGAAAAATAATCCAAAAACGTATAAATCTAGAGGGCCAGTTTTTTAATTCAAGGATCAGAGAGTGTGTGTGAAGACTGTATCCAAAACAAAACTGAGGGCCTCATTTAAAGATTGGCAGAGAGGGAGCCCAGGTACAAATGGCAGTGCTCCCACACTACCAAACTCACAGTTCCTCTGCTCTGTTTAGAGTCGAGAGAGGTGCAGTGTTTACACTGGCAGAGCTCCCATTACCCCCCCCCCCGCTATGAACCTTTAACCTGATGAGCCATGTGCCAGAGGGCTGTCATTTCACCACCAGAAACCACCTGACTGCCCCTTGTACAGAAAGTGCCCTATGCCCCCAAGCAGTAGGGGAAGTTCCATATTTCTATGCGCCTCAGAGACATATTTTATTTTTTTCAGCAAGAAATTTCAGCTTTGAGAATTTGTTTCTTGAAAACAAAAAACGATGCCAAGTGTAGCATCACTTAGTAAAGCCCCAAGTTCTTCAGTAAAGCCCCCACCACTTTAGTGGTTCCACAGAAGACAGAAAAGAATTCCTACCTGATGTGGATCTGTGTGTATGGCAACACCTCTGTTGATCTGCCGGGCTGCCTGCCAGAGTCTAAATGGCCCTCTGAGTTTTTGCATCTATGTTTGAGATCTTGAATTATTCTACAGTGAACATGTATCCTTTTTGTAACCTCACTATTAACCACACTTGCGTCTTGAATAAACACGTAATCTTTCTGTAAGTGGCACTTTAGCCTAACCTGAAAAAAATCACAATCATGCAACTTTGGTGATTCAGCTACTTGGGAGAAAAATGCTGCATGTTAAATAATAATGCACATTTTTTCTTATTTTACAACAATAATTCATTTGCGAAATTATGCAGACATGCTACTATTACAGTTGGCAGCAGAAAGTGTACTAAAATGTACCGTAGATCAAATACAAAAGAAACCAAACAATTACAGTTTTCTACAATTCTGTATGCCAGTAAAGAATTACTATAGTGACTTCTATAGTGATTGAAAGGTTATACAAATATTGGGACTGCTATGGAAGAGTGAACATCTTTTTTCTATTATACTGTTAATATACAAATTGAATAAGAGATTATCTTTTCCCCATACAATGCTGAAGCATAGCTCCTTTCTTTTCTTAGAATACATTTAACAGCCGCCACATTTCTGAAATAGTCATGAACCAGAGCTATGTTCCACTCCTGCAAAGGAGCATTTAGTTTGCAGTCTAACTGAGCCTAGAGGAGAAGGGTTAGAGATGTGGTGTAAAGGCCAGAAGCTGTGGAGCAGTGCTTAATTTGTAAAAGAAAGCATACGTGTCAGGGCCCTTGTCAGGAGGCTACTGCAACTTGCACCAGCCATTACCCCAGCAAGAGCAGCCAATGACAGTAACCACACAACTACTAACCATCACATTCCTACAAGTGTGACAATTCTTACAATTCCAGGCCCCCATAGCTGTAAGAATGGCTTAGGTGGCAGGTATTAGTCATTCTTAATAGATATTGAATTAACCGTTGTTGTGCTCATCTCTAAATTATACAAACGTCGCCACCATGTGGCTGAATTTCGTAAATGCTGTGTTGACAATTAAATGCTGGTGTGGAGCACAGGAAACCACTGGCTCAAATTTAGCATTGCTTTGGAGATGTGGAACAGGTATTGAATGCCAGTGTAGGCTCAGCATACCCTGGACAAATCACTTAATCTCCCTGGGCCTCAGAAAAATATTAGTCCGACCCTGTGTAATGTAATCTGATACTTCTGTAAATTCTAATACCCTTGGGGCAAGTTTGTGTTTTATCAAACTGCAAGAAAAAAAAACTTTGGCATTCAAGCTTTCTTCCTGTGTTTCATCTTGCTCTTTAGTACACTGAATACAAGTAAAGATAATATTCTCATTTATTGAGGTGCATAAAGGTTATTGAGGTGAATAAAGTGTGGCAACTAAATAGAAACGTTCACTACATCAGATTAGTGTGTGACTGCTCTGACAAAATACATAGTTTACTCTTTTTTAATGGATTTTCCTTATTTAGTATAGGGAGACGTGTTGTTTCATTGAACTATATGAGTCAATCAGAGACCACAATGGAAGTAATACTGTTTAATAAGGCAACACAAACTGAAAATATTGACACAATTAGACACCAGTGACTAATGGGAGAATGTATCTCAATTATTCTGGAATTCCCGTTTTAGCATCTAATGATATGTCGCAAATCTCTCGTTTTACCAATTGGACCCATGAGAATCAATCTTATACAGGTGAATTAAGTGTTCTAGTAGGCAATGTGACAGAGTGCTGCCGATTTGTTCCTACCCCAGGGACCCACATGGATGGGGGACTCTGCCTTAGTTTCACACCCCATTATCAGTCATGGGCATCTTTTGATTCCCAAGGACCGACATTCACTTATATGTTTCTGCATACCAGCAGATCCATAGCCTGTCTAGGCCACCACTTTGGTGCCTCTAGTCTGCTCACTTTCCTGAGCCTTCAGGAATGCTATGGACCATGTTGCTTCCCTTTACTAATGTGGAGATGTAGGAAGCTGGCTATTTCTATGATATACCAAAAAGACATACACCATGCAAAGAATCCAGGTATTTCCTTACCAGTAGACAGGGTCTTGCTCTAGCAATCCCACGGTGCTTTTCTAGGGGGTAGTGTGGTCGAACAGCCTTAGGATTATCAGAGAGGAGTGTTGGACATTTGCAAATACACACAGTAGTCAATAAATGATGCACATGACTCAATATGGAGATTCATACCAATTTATAAAAATAGCACATGTTTATATATGTTAAGGGCCCAGAATCAATACGATCAGGTAAGAATGTTTTTCAAGAGGAACATTTTGCCACTTAAAAGGTCGACAGTGCATTTTTCAGAAGTCGCAATGTTATCCTATGAGATGAAAAAACAGGTACAGCATCCAGGTACAGTACAGCGACTTACGAGACCAATCTCCTGGATTTAAGGTGAGTATGGGGCAAGGTCCAAAGGAACACCCAAAGGTCACCTCAGGAGGCACTGGGGTGAGCAGGTGCAGAGGTGATTTTCAGCATCAGGTGCCCAATGTTATCCTAAAGGAGAAAAACATGTACTGCATTCAGGGCCTTTGAAGCGACTTAGGAGACCAATCTCCTGAACTTAAGGTAAGTATGAGGCAAGGTCCAAGGCAGCACCAACATGTCCCCTCGGGAGGCACTGGGGTGGCTGGGTACAGAGGTGCTTTCCAGTGTTGGGTGACCAATGTTACCCTAGAGATCGGTCTGGTCAAAAAGAGGCTGCAGGCTGCTGTCTGAACCACAATGAGGGTTCCGGTTTCATGATGCTTAGGGACATAGGGACACCTTTGGCCCTGTTCTCCATGAGCCAAGAGCTATGGGTGCAGATGTGTCTTCAGGTGTTGGATTTAAGTCACAGGAAGCACTCGTGTTAGAGGGGCCTGTAAACAGAGGCTGCAGGTGGCACCGGGAAGTCCACAGTGTGCAAGTCCAGAGCAGTTTCTGAAGGGTTGAGGGACCATACTGGTACCATTGATCAACTTCAGCTCGGGCTAGGCTGCACAGGTGCAGTGGTGTTTTTTATGCGCCAGTTTTGGCGGTCCAGAGTCATCTAAGGTCTCTTTGGGTGCCTGCAGGATGAAGGGAAGCAGCTTTGCTGCTCCACGTGAGTTTCTGAGTCTTGGCAGAAGTGCTGGTAGTCCTCCCAGAGTTTTGTAGGCACAGCAGGCTGGCAGGGGTGGTGCCAAGTCAGTTGCTTCTTCCACAGTTCATGCTTTTCGCAGCTCTAAGGTCCATCTTCTTCTTTCGGTTGGCAGGATAGGATTTTTTGCTGCCATGGTTCTCCTAAACACTGAATTTAGGGTTGTTGGGAGAGTTCAGGGTAGTAGCCAATGGGCTACCTATCCTTCGGGTCACTACGCCCACCATTTCCTGGCGGAGGTGTTCATAACCCTGTTCCAGAAATCCAGATTTTGCCATTACCAATATGTCTAACTTTGAAAAGTACCTTCCACTTCAGTGAGCCCATCTTAGGGGTGGAACTAGCAGAGGGGGGACTTGCCTATGTGCCTAGATAATTTTCCGACCTGTCCATGTGCCAGATGGTTCTGGACAAGGGAGTTGGCTTCCTCTCCTATAAGAGAAACCGGATTCTCATACCAAAGATCGATGGTGCTTTGAAGCTGCCCTGCCTTGGAATGTTAATCTGCAGCTCATCCTGTGGGAAGAGGTGAACACACTCCTTTCCCAAGCAGGCCTGTTTTCTGGCACCCCAGGAGCAAAGGCCTTCACCCTTTGGGGATTCAGACACTCGTCTCTGGTGGCAGGCTGATGAAAGCCAGTCAGTCAGCACCAGAGGCTGGTAGGATTTCAGGAAGCACCTCTAAGGTGCCCTGTGAGTGCATGTATTACTAAATCCGACACATGCATCAGTGTGGGTTTATAAATACGAGATGTTTGATAACAAACATCCCTAATTTCAGTGAAGGCATTATGTATCTGGACAACTCGTCAGTGTCCAGCATGGCTTCCCCGTTCACTTGTACCGATAGTAATGGAGCTGACCAGCAAAGGGGCATACAGGCTTGTGAGAAAGTGGCTCTATATATACTGGAGCATAATAAGGTACAGTGTGTATAGAGTCCACAAACTCCAGAGGTATAACACAGGTTAAGGCCAGGTGTGACCGTACTCTCTAAAGTGGTAGCTTGGTTGAGCAATAAGGCGGTACCAGAGGACAGTGTAAAGCATTTGTTGTACACACTCAGTCAGCAAAAGTTTTCACTCACTCAAAGACTGAACTCCAGGCCAATTGTTTTTATATCAAAGATATAGTTATTTTATTTCTAGAACCAACAGGTATCAAAATATACTGTTCTCAATAAGAGAGGTCTCAGATGAGTACTTTGTAAAAAAGGCAATAAACTTTGTAAACACAATAGGTTTAGGGGTTGCAGTAGCCAACACAATTCTATACACAATTTAGCATTGAGCTCAATGGATTTTCTTATATGAACACAGCTGATTACTTTCTAGATTACTTTGGTAGTTCCAGGACTGGCTCCTAGATTCAGTCCTGGGGTCTAAGCTGAAAACAGTTTGGTAAAAACGTTTTTTATGTATTGCAATGATTTTTCTGAAAATAAAGCTATTTTAAAAGTCCACACTTAGAAACTTTTCGACAGGAATCTGGCAATGTTATCCAATGGGAGAAAATTCAGGTTGCAGGTAAAGTACAATCTCGTTACTTTTGTAATCCAGTACTGGGCTCCTGGGGCCAGCAGTGGGGTCTCAACTTAAAACAGGTAAGTAATTACGTTTCAGTATTTCGTATGATTTTTAAAGAATATTTCTAGTTTTCAAAAGTAGACACTTAGAAGAAATTTCATAGAAAAGCAAACAATGGATTCCAATGGAGAAAGTACAAGTTACTAGTAAACCCAATAGGGATTTCTTTTGCGGTTCAGTACTGGGCTACAAGGTACAGTACTGGCTTCTCTCCTGATCACAGGTGAGTACTTTGGAATTCGGAATTCGGATGATTTTATATCAATATTTTAAGTTTTCAAAAGTAGACACTGAGAAGATTTTCCGAGTCAAACCAGTCAATGTTATTCAATGGCAGGTAAGTGAGTTACCGGTTTTCGAGTCAAACCAGTCGATGTTATTCAATGGCAGGTAAGTGAGTTACCGGTTTCCAGGTGAGTACTCGGCTGGCGAGGTTAAGGTTCTGGGTATAGACCCAGGGGTCCCTCAGGGTCGGGTAGGTACAGTAGGTTCACCCTCAGCGGCGCAGGGGTGGCCGGGTGCAGAGGTAGTTAGGCCCAATGTTATCCAAAGAGGGGCAGGGGGCCTCCGGTTGGTGGCTGCTGGCTAGCAGGTCACACGGCTGTGGGAGCTGGGCTCCTGGTCACTTGGGCAAATGGGGAAGTAGAATAGGGTACAGGTTGCACTGCTAGGGGCACTCGGGCGGCTGGGTGCAGGGCGCTTTTGAGCCATCGCGCACTCAATGTTATTCAATGGGAAAGGTAAAAAGGGAACAAAGGCTGCAGACTCGGGGACGGTGATTCTTCAGGTGCGACCACCACTTTGAGAGGTAAATTGGGACCCTGGAGAAGAGGTAGGAACCCCAAAGGGAGGCACAGGGGGTCGCAGGGCGCCGGGTGCAGGGGTGTCTTTGGGTGTCGGGAAATCTTACCCTCGGCTGGTCGCGGTTTGAGGGGTCCCTGGTTCTGAGGCTGCAGGCGTCGTCTGGTTCATTGAGGAGGGTCTTTGGGCACTGTAATTTGAGTCCCAGTCGCCAGGGGGACGTCCTCGTGGTCTTGGATCACTCGGGTACGGGCCGGGCTCGGCGGGTGCAGAGTGGGCTGGTTCGGAGCTTCCTGGCTGGCACCAGCGGGGTTGTTGCAGCAGAGCCTCTGCTGATGGAGTCCCAGTCTTTAAGAGGGTCAAGGCAGACAGGTCCTCTGGGTGCGCCAAGGTTGCTGTCCGCATGAGTTGCCGGGATTTAGGCAGGAGCAGGTTCCAGGATCGACAGGCAGGTAGGGCTGGGGCCAAGTCAGTTGTTGTCGTCCTGTTGTTAACAGCAGCGCGAAAGGTCTTCTTCCTCTTGATCATCTTTCTTCTTTTCTTATCGGGATCTGAGGAAGGAAGATTCAGGGAGCCCCTAAATACTGAATTTAGGGGCTTTACAGGTAGGGCAAGGGCAGGGGCCAATAGGTCCCTGTCCTGGGGTGGGTCCCCCCCCTAGCCTGCTCCTCTCCTGTGGGAGGGGGGCAGGATCCTAGCTGCGATTGGGCAGGGCTTCCCATCTTCAAGATGGCTGGAGCCCGCGGTCGTGCTTCACCTCGTCTCCCCCACCTGAGGGGTGGGGTTGGCACAGGCTGACACCCCCCACTTCCTGACGTAGTTTTTCCTGCCAGTCTTCCCACCAGATTGGGGGTCAGGACTGGTGGGGGTCAATTGCTGGGTACAACAAACGGTCTGGAGAAGGTCACTGAAGCTTCCCCCTGCCCATCCTGGGTGAGGAGACCTATCACCTCGCCCAGGATGTGCATTGTTGCAGGCCCAGGAGAGCGGGGGCTCTCCGCCCAGGGGTCCAGCAACATGTCTGCTGTGTGGCAGCCCCTGCAGCCACTCAGCCCAGATGTGGATTGTAGGTTAGGTTTTCAGGGGGCATCTCTAAGATGCCCTCTGGTGCATTTTACATTAAATCCCACACTGGCATCAGTGCGGGTTTAATGTGCTGAGAAGTTTGGTACCAAACTTGTCAGTCTTCAGTGTAGCCATTATGGTGCTGTGGAGTTCATAATGACAACCTCCCAGCACCCTATACTCTTAATGGCATCACTGCACTTACAGTGCCCAGGAATGGCCCTCGGTACTGTAAGGGCACAGGGCTCATGCACCTATGCCCACCACTCTGGCATAGGGCACCCAGCTAGTGGGGTGACTGAAGTATGCCAGGGCAGTGGGTTCTGTGGGCATGGCACACAAGGATGTGTGCCATGTCGACTCTTTGTTTAGTTCTGTACTTAGACACTCAGCCTGCAAAGGCAGTGTGTGGGTGTCAGGGTACAGGGCCCCTGAGGGTGGCACAATAAGTAAAGTAAAGTAAAGTCCACATTTGTAAAGCGCACAATCACCCGTAAGGGTCTCTAGGCGCTGGGGGCCGTCGGGAAGATTAAGCGAGCTATTGCCCAGAGTCACATGGTGCTGGGCTAACCTGCCACCGGAGCCGGGGATCGAACCGTGGTCCCCAGATTCCAGCGTCAGTCGCCCTGGCCGCGGCGCCACACGCTGAAGTCCTTAGGGGTCTTCTCTGGTCACTATGCCCTGGGTACCTAGGATATCATTTACTAGGGGTTGACAGGTGGCCAGAGATGGCAATTGGGTTTTAGTTTCAACACAGTTTTAGGGAAGGAACACAGGCCCTGGGTACCTGGTTGGCAGGAACCCAGGGCACACTCAGTCAAAGCACATCAGCACTTCAGAAAGTAGTGGGGGCATACCAGTGCAAGAAAGATGGCACTTTCTCACAAGGCTCATGCAGATATAACCCTTGCATGTAATATAAGGCAACATGCCGTAAGGGTGTAAGGCCTGCTGTAGGGGTGACTTAAAAATATTACATGCAGTGCTAGGGGGCAAGGTACACAGTGATGTGTGTTAAGTCGTGTTTTCACTTTTGTCTGCATCAAGACACACAGTCTGAAGTGGCAGTTTGAATAAGCTTGGTGATGGGTCCTTTAGGGTGGCACAATTTGGGCTGCAGTCCTTGGGGACCCTCAGACCCTGGGCACCATTTACTAGGGACTTACAGAGGGTACTAAAGGTATTTCAATGGGGCAAAACAATTGCACAGTTTTAGGAAAGAGGTCTGGCACTGGGTACCTAGCTAGCAGGGACACAGTGCACTTCCAGTCAAAATCACATCAAATACCAGGCAAAAGATGGAGGGTTACCAAGTCAAAAATGGCGCCTTTCTACAGGAGGCCATTACAGGATTGACAGAAAATAACATATAGTCTCGCACAAGCACACCCAAAAGAGAAAGGGCAGGCGCACTATGACAGGGAACATAGGGCGAAGTAGGGCAGGGATAGCATTTAGCGATGTCAAGGTTAAGACACTGTCCTGTCTCGGAACAGCCATTTGGAGGAGATGCCTCCTCATCAAACCCACCCACGGCTGCCGAAGGCGAATCGAAACAAGAAGAAATTCGATTTCCACACATCATTTGTGTGTAATATAGTTTTATCAGTACAACTGTATGAATGTGCAAATTTAATGACCATTTCAATAGAAAATGTGCTCTCTGTAAATGATAATGCACAATGCTTTAGTTACATTTAAAGAATTGGTCATCCTCATGTCCATTAAAACTATGTGGGTTGCAAACGTTTGTTGCACGAAAAAGTGAGTCGTAGTTCAAAAACATTTGGGAAGCACTGCCTTAGCTCTTCCCATGGTAGAGCAAGCTACCAGTACATGGAGTGAACCACCATTGAAAGTACATCTACAACAAGTACAATGGATGAATTGCCCTATTCAAAAGACTGTAATGTTACATGAGGTATGAAGTAACATCTCTATTGATCACCACATCTATTCTATTCAAACAAAACCTTGAATGATTATTTTGTACTGTCACCTGTTCATCATTGGTGGTTTCTCAGTTTCTGGAGCCATGTTAGCTGTGACCAAACTGTTTTTGGAATGGCACATAAAATACTGAATGTGGCAAAATTGGTACCACTTCCTACGCCAGCAGCAGTGGCATGGAGGTTTAGGCTTTTTTTATTTTACCAGGAATTCATAAGGTATGATATAAATACACGTTGGTGCCATGCTTGTGTCCACATTGACAACGCGTTGTATGTAAGATAGCTGACTCATGCTTGTGTCACTTTGCACCACGAAACTCCACCCTACATTACTTGTTCGCCTGCTCTACATTATAGTAGATCTGGGCCCAAGTCTAGGATGATTAAGGCAGGTTTTGAACCTGCACAGCTTTCATTTATAGTTTGGTGTCATTGGCATAGTGATGCATTTGATTCCTTGATTGGGTTGGACTAAATCCATGTGTTCCAGGTGTGGCTAGACAGTCATGCTTAGGGTACGCGTCCTTGTGTTTCTCTACATGTCACTGCTATCTGATAGTGTTTCTCCAATAACTGGATTCCATTCCAGACCTCGAAATGAATTGCTTCCTGGTTCTAGGAGATCCAATTGATCTAGTTTGTCCTAACCTAAAAGCTGATCAAATGTTCTACTATTCCTAAGTTCGTAATTCCAACAAACGTTTGGCCTATGGAGTACTTCTGGGCTGCTTTGTTAGCATAAAAATACCCACAGTTGTCGCAACCTCTATGCAAACCTCCAAAGACATAGGGGGTAGTATTAACTAGGGTTTGTGCCTGCAGCAGCATTTTAGAATTACAGAACGTTTGCATTAGAGAACAACTGTATTTGATTTCTTTCACTGAAAAAGTAAGAAAGAAAACACGTTTAAAGGGGATATTTGACGACATTCAACAGAAAGATATGTTTGGGCCAAGAGGGTGTTGTTCTGCAACAGAATTTTCCAAAGATTTGAATTAATCATCCTCTGTATTTAGGTACCCGGCGCTGTTTTAATCAGACTTTGTCTGTGCTTAACTTCATAACAGGTTTGGTAGGTGGGTGGATTTTTGCAGCTTGTAAATAGTGTGATATTTTACCACCTGCTTAGAATTTTTGCTCCAGGTGCTACATTTATCACATTTCGGCAACACCTGATTCCATTGCGATTCTGTGCTTTGAAGACTTTAGTATCTATGTGGATTAAGCATACTTCGCAGCTATTATTACTTTGGTAAAATTCAGTTTTCTTTGCATAGATCTGCACAAGCCATAGTGTGTGCCCCGTGTGTACTAGATAGCCAGTGATATACTGTAAACACCTTCATCCTTTATCAGGAGAAATGTACTAGGTAAACAACTTATTTTACATGTGCTGCGCGAGGAATGCATTAGACCTTTATTGTCCTGAGCAATGTCCATGTGTCTTGAGTGACTTCTTTACAGGAGCAGTTGGTTTCCAAACAAATGACCAAAAAAAGAAGATCCCAGGTGTTGTGTGGTAAAGCTTAGTAATAGCATTTTAAAGAGAATCGCAAGAATAAGTAATGTGTTATCTCCACCACACCAGCAATGGAAAGAAAGAAACAACAGAATTTCCTCCTTTTCATTTCTGATGAAACAGGGTTGCTTGCATGTTGTGTTGCTTTCACAAACACTCATAGTTCCTTATCGTGAACACTGATGTTGTGTGATACTGTATGAGGCCACAAATAAGGAACAAAGGGCTATTAGATTGGTTCATTGTCACACATTTTTTTTTAAAACTGACATCTTGGTTTCTCCACAGATATGAGTTTAGTTAAGGGCCCGATTTTCTTAGACGTCTCTGCACCTGTGGTTAACCAACAGCCATTCTACAGAATAAAAAAGTTCACAAAGGAGAAAAAAAAGAGAAGCAGTGACTGAAAATGATAGTTCAAATACGGAAGGGCAGAACAACACTCTTGAGCTAGCCCAGCATGTGGACATTGGTACCATGGTAGCAACCTTTCGGTGGTCAAAGATTATTGCACCTGTGAATAGGGCCAGACTGTAACCGTGGCTAGAATAGGCAAGGCCGGACTGGCCGTGGCGGACATTGGGCATTTTTCCGGGAGACTGGTAGGGTGGGAGCTGGTTTTACACCAGTGGGGGTGGTGTTTTTGTTACCTGGGGCCCCAGCAATATCAGGCCCTAGTACCAAAATCAGCAGTGCTCCACATTTGCATTCCCGCCGTCCCCCACCAGGGCGGAGGGGCTGGTACTATAAAATTGCCAGGGCTGCTTTGGGTTCCCAGTTTGGCCTTGAAAATGGGCCAGCTGATCAAGCTCTGAAAGCAGTCTCCTAGGCTGCAGCCCATCTGAAGTATGCCAGATTGGTCAAAATGGTCACCTGCCCTCAAGGCAGCAACTTGCCCAGTTGAGATCAAACATAGGCAATGCAACCACTCTTAAAGGCCGGATTCCATGAGCCAAGACTTGTTAAATGATTTATGAAGGGCGGTATTCATGAGGGGTTGAAATAGAGGGGAAAGTGCAAATTGTACAAACACAAAAATATGCTTTTGCACACATCAACATGTGCACATGCCTATTACCTCACTGCAGGCTTTTCACTTATGTGAATGCCAAAAGGATTAGCAAGAGCTGATTCTAGTGCTTTCCGCATTGTCAGAGGAATGTATTAAAATCTGGGATAGGTGAACCACAGGCACTGCATCTCTCAAGACGTGCAGGGCTGCCGAAGGGGACCCTGTGCAGGCAGATGACAGAAATGTGCCCTTTCTGCATTAAAGGCCTCATATATTTGGTTCAAACAAATGTGTGAGCGGTGGAATATAGATTATTATTGCCATACCTAAACCAAGTGTTGAAATATACTACATGAGCTCCATAGGTCTGTACAGTAACATGACGTATCAAAAAGGGATGGGAGGAGTCTAACATCAGTAGGGCCTTCCTAATACATTGACATGCCTCATGAAAGCTAATGAATAACAAAGCTGTAGGAATGCACTGCTGATTCATTTTACATGCATAGGGCTGGTTGAAACTGCAGGTCCAGCATATGATTTTGTTCTTCGGACCTGCCGTTGCCCACAGTTTTTAATTATCAATTGGCACCCGCTGGATTGGGAAATGTAAACATTGCTCCCACGCCTTTTAATAAACTGCTGCTACCCATTATCAGCTTCTATTCTTTTGTATTGTGATAGCATTTGTATACTGCCTTGGAACCCAGGTTTAGTGTTTAAGCTCAGTGGTTATTGTTTGTTATTAGGATTCATGCATTTTCTTGTGTGTCTTTGTGTTGGATTAGGTCAGTAGGAGCTTGTTAAGATTAATAGTGGGTGATTGCGAGTTCTTACATATGGTAGGTGAGATTAGTAGATGAGCTAGAGGAGATTAGGTATTGCTAGATTGCAAGGTATACATTTCAAAGGACATGTTGTTATCTTTGAGTTTAGGGGTGCTGAAGTTGCTGTCCATGCCGTACAGGTGCTGGGGTACTGGGGTGCTTGCACACAGGGGGACATATGTTGTGCTACACTTCAACATGGCTTGAGGGCCCCTTTTGGCTCCTCTTCGCCACAGTTTTCATGGCTGGCTCACCACCATGAAAACAATGGCAAAGAAGAAAACTTGTATAATGCTTGGTGGGACCACTGTGGTGCCACAAGCATATTGCGGCCTCAGGACTGTCACACAACCACCAGGGAATGGAGGTTCCCTGGTGGGTGCAATGGTTGTGATGGTCCCAGGGCAACCCGGCCGTCTTAGTCATAATAGGGCTGTCGGGAGACCACCACAGTGAGTCTGGTGGTTCGAGGACCGCCAGACTAATAATAACAGACTAAGGCAAATGGGCACACGATTCAGAGTAAGCAGGAAGTGCTCAAAGAGGGGGTCATGCAGGAGAGAATGTACTTTAAGGATGCCAACAGTAGAAATAATTTTTTTTATTTGCATGTGAGATAGTGCTATATTAGGTACTTTTGATAAACACAAGAATCAGGTGAACAGTCTGTCCACTGCTAGCCTATTGTGGAATCACCACTTAAGCAAGGACAGCTGATCAGCTCAGGGGTTGGAAGTATAAAGTAATGGGGCATATATAGGGAAATATCAAGAACGTTGGGCTGTTCTCATGATCAAATCAACATCAGACAATATATAGGGTAAATAAGGCATACATTGAAAAGGAGATTCTGTGAATGCTCGAACAGATGTCTTCTTAAAGTTTCCCCTTAAAGTTTCACTCACAGCATTAATTACCAAAGTAAAGTGGGATCCATTGAGATGCCCCTGGTTTAGCATGGTATAGAATGGGGGTGAAGATCATTTTCACAGACAGTGAAAGTGTATTGACTGTAGCTAGAGGGGAGTGGCAGCCGACACAATGAAGCGGTGGTGGGAAGTTTAATAATAAAAAAAACACTTACCTGAAGCTTCCAGCCGCAAGGTTCCCCACGCCCTGTTGTTTTGGTGCTTCCTGGACCCAGCAGACACTGGGACAGCAGCAGAGACTCACTGTGAAATCCCTGCACTGACTTATGCTATGAGAATACTGCAGGGATTGTCCTGTGCTGGCTGGTTTGACGCTCCGCTCAGGACAGGTCGACTGTGCTGTTTCTCCAACCCGGCTGTTCAATACAGTCCGGTTGGAGAAACCGAAGTACGCATGTGTGCTTGGCCTGAGACGGCAGGCCAAACACACATGCACACTTATAATTGCATAAACCAGTCCTCCTCCCCCCTCCCATGGGCCCGGCTATGCCCCTCCCTGCACAACCTAGCTCAGAGCAGGAACCTTCTGGCTCTCAGCCATTGGTGCAACTCTCCTTTGCCATTGCGGAGGAGCCACCCCTGCTAGAGGAAAGAGACCCAGACACTAAAATGAGGAGAGAGAGACAGTGCTAACTTTAAAATTTCCATGAGATGTTTTGTTTAACAAGGACATGTTTGCCCATGACAGCAGTTTTAAGTAGCATGACGCAGCCCTGTGCTGAGTTTTCACACTTCATTGGGCCCATTTTGTGGGGGCTCCAGTTTTGAGCCAGCCCCAGTATTTCCTACTGTGCGAAACATCACTTTACACAAAGATTGTGTCTCCATGGCAGACTGAGAAAGAGACCCGAAAGAGAAACCAATTCACCTCAATGTGAGCTTTAGTGGGTGCTAAATTATCTTTTGCTTTTTTATTTGTGAGCGTGAGATAAAGTAATCAGGCTGTGCAACAAGAAGCTTGTCAACGCCCCAGTGATGGCACTGCTACAACCAACACACAAAACACCAGAAAGAAATTAAGGGGGCATTATATATGTGAATCTCTATTTCGGCATGCACAAACATTGACAAGAAATATTTTAATAAATTGCCAGAACTAAAGCAATTAAAGGTACATAGTACATCGACCGCAGAAGAGTGAAAGATGAGGTGGATTTGCCAGCATTCGAGTTGATGTCCTTCGGATTACACACAGATTATATCATCTTTCAGACACCCCACCAAACACAAAAGTCCTACAAGTAACACTGAATATTAATTTCTCTGTCATTTGCATGAAATATATTGCATTTCGAAGGTTTTAATGCTCAAACTTCTACAGCGCTTAGAAACCGCTTGGTGATTTGCGCTATATAAATTCCTGTACATACAGACATTCACTGTTATGCTAAGCCATGAGTCTCCATTGTAGCTTTCTTTATCTGCATCTGAATAGCACGAACACTTTTAGTAAAACTGAGTTTCCCGATTTTATTTTGAGGCCCAGTGCGATATTTTAGTTACTTGCACTAAATAACGAATTTGAGCTCAAACACCGATTACTGTGGTTGATAAAGGTTGAATAATCTATCGCTGCAAAATAACACAGCAACATATCGTCTATTATACACTGTGACAATAGTGGGAAGTCCTGGAAAGTGCACCTGTGTGGGCTGAACGTCTATAGTACATGCATGCAGAGCATCATCGGCTGCAGTTCACCCACCTTGCTCTGTGATACTCCAGATGTCTCGTGGTGGGAGACGGCAGAGCCCAGCACGCACTAGGAGCTCCCTCCTAGCTCCTTATTCCAATTTAATCATGGAGTAAATCTCCCTGCAATTATTGTTTCAGCAAATTAAACCCCTTCGCCCCAGTCTTCTTTTAGCAGTCAATCAGTCTTGTAAGGTCAATCACATTCGGTGCATCGCCCAGCACTGAAACGACAGCGCTATGATAACTTTCCTTACTCATCAAAGCACTGTGAGGCAGAGGGTCTCTTACCGAACAAGGAGTTGACATTATGTATGCTGTGAATGACAGAACACAATGAATGCTTTCCAAGTCTCTTCCTTCGGCAGCTGAGCCTCTCAATCATCCTTGCCATAATTCTAACTCGTGAGGTGAGACCTCAAGCATGAACAGCAAATTCACATGCACCTATGCTAATCCTTGTCCTCCTCTTCAAGGCCAGTAGTGTTCTGTGCCTCCATTCTGTTTGTGTTTCAGCAGCTACAGGTTTTAATTTGCCAACCTACCTTTAAATGGCTGCCTATGGGGTATTGTGATCCAGGTAGTATGTTGTAATGTAAGTGCCATGTGTGCTGGGGTGGACATAACTATGCCCCTTTTCTAGTCATGACCTCCCGTAGTTTGGGGCTAGTTTATTGAAGCCTGCAGCTGATGAGATTTGCGGCTGTATTACATAAAGTGCCCTGTGGGCGTAAGAGGCATTTGCGCCCACTTTGCATGCCCCCAGGGTACTTTGGTATTGCAGAAGGGGCTGCAGAAGCTTGTGCACCCCCTTCTGTAATACCAATAGCGCTGGCACACATAAAACACCAGTGCTATCTTCAAAGGGGGTCCCCTCATTTGCATGGGATGTGCTCCATGCACATGAGGGAATCTCTTTGCATCTGCGCCTGTGCCATATTACCAACGTGGGCGCATAGGCAAAGAAGCCTCAGTAGGCGCACTGAGAGTGCTTCCCACGATGGCAGCTCTCTGGAAGCGAGTAAAGGGGTCCCATGTATCCCCCAGACATCCCCTTGCAGGCGGGTGTAGTCACTGACTGCACAAGCCTGCAAGGGGATCTCTAATCCCCTTCAAAAGTGCAGGTGTGCTGCCACCTGCAATGTGAAAACACGGAGCAGCTAAGCAGTGGCTCGAACTGTGCTTCCCCCATGTCCGCATGAGTTTGCGGCTGCTCTGAGGGCAGCACATTTATGGTAATAGGGCTCATTTTCACTGTTTGCACCTGGTGCACCTTTTCAAAGGTGCGCCCAGCGCAAGCAATCGAAATGCACAATTACCATAATATGGCCTTTGGTGCCATATACAGGACACAAGTTGGAACCCAGGCAAGGCCAACTCAATCTCATTCTTCCTGGACCAACAAAGTAAGCATCAATACATGGGGTAAAAGTACACTCCATAGTATAAATACCAAAACTGCTGTACTAAACACTATATGAAAGCAACTCATTGGTATAACAAAGGTAGAAAGCAAAAAGAAGAGAAGACAGCAGCTCAGGCACCATATTAATGATGTTTAACCTTATTAAGCATGACATATACTGGATAAATGAACACAGGAGGTTATCATTAATTGGATTATTAAAATTAGAATTGATGGCCTTATTATAAACATATGTAAATAGGTATGTATCCCCAGTGACAGACCTATCACCACCATGTCTACGTTCATTCCTTCAGCTCTTTCCATACTACTGCTTCTGCAATTGATGGTATTGCTAACCGGTATTCATCATTGTGGGAGATGTATACTTTTGTATCTTTCTTGACTCCTGAGAACGACCCTACTGTATTATTTTGTTGTATTTATTATAATTTTACATTTAAATTTAAATTTATTTAATTTAAATCAAGGCCCCTAAAGGAAACATGCCCTCTACGTAATCATATTGAGATAAAGTAGTAGACTCAATCAAACAAAGCTTCATATTGAGTGCCTTCTAAATGGGGATGATGTAGTTGTTGTGAGCAATGGATTAGTGTTTATAAATTGGATTTATTTAGATACCACTTCACCAGTTTTCTCTTCTAGACTGCACACACCACCAGGGAGTCTTGCACCAGGTGTTGGTATTCTCTTTGTGACTCCACATCATTACCATGGGGTCTCGATTCCAGTGTTAGTGTTCTCTTCTAGATGCCAATCCACCATCACAGAGCTCGATGTCAATGTACATGTCTATTCTAGACTTCCCTCCACTCTTTACCTCCGCCCGGATTCTCATTGCCAGTGTTCTCTTCTAGACTCCACACCTCCAGTATGGAGTCTCAGTGGCAGTGTTGGTGATTTCTTCTATTTGCCACATCACCAAAATAGAGTCTTGATGCCAGTGTTGATGTTCTCTTCTAGATTCCACACCATCCCCAATGGAGTCTTGACATCAGTGTCTCCTCAGATAGTCCCACTGCTACTCTCATCATATAGCAAGTATTAACAAGCTGGAGGCCATTCAAATCAACTACCTGTAGATCATGATTATCCCAAGCAAGGAAGCAGCACCATAGGGTAGTTCTTTGTCAAGAATGGCATGATCCAACAGCTTTGATGCATGGAGAGCAGTTAAACTGCACTTGACGTTGTACGGTAGTTTTGATTCCAGGCACACACTATGTTTATTATACACTGTATAAAGAACATCTGTTATTCTTTGTTACAACACAGCTTCTGTGTGAGTTCACCGTGCGCCCTTAACTAGTATCGGAAAGCAACAACTGCTCGCTGGAGGGAAACATCTGGGACTATCCACCTCTGTTTTAGAAGACACGCATTTGATATCTCGTGATATGGCAACTACTAATAGTGTGGGGGTAACCAGCCTTGATATGCCTGGGAAACATAGGGCAGATTTATCATTGGTTACATCACCCGTGTGTCACACAAGGCCGCGCAGGGCAAGGCAAACCCTAGAATTAAATTTAGCAAGCCAAGTTAGGCACCAATGCGGGCTCCTGTGTGGTTTGTTAAATATAGTGTACCGCAAGGCAGCGCAAGCCACTTCACTATGTAGTGTAATGACTTGCATTACACTGCATAGTGAAGGCATTACATGGGTGTAATCAGGGTGTTCCCGTGCCTCCTCCCATGTCTTCTGATGCATTCCCAGATTTACCAACAGCGGTAGACCTGGGAATTCATCAGAAATGCAGGACTTCCTACCAGCGACACAATGATCTGCCTCGTTGTTTTCTCTTCTGCAGCTCACTTAGAAAGAGGAAAATGCTTCTAAGGATTGTTGTTGTGCAGGAAGATGTCCCTGCACCAAAACAATCCTGCCTGTAATGCAGGAACACTTGCACCACTGCTCAAGGTGCCTGCATTGGTGCTTGGCTACACTGAGTGCCTCTGTAAAAGCAGAGGGCAGGAATGTGCCATATCTTGATAGATGTGGTCATTTCTGCCCTCTCCCTTTCACACTGCTCAGTGCAGCAATGTGTCTTGCTGTGTTGTGTAAAGAAATCATAAATCTGGAGCTTAGTGTCTTTGCTACCAGCTTTAGTTCAAAATTCCTAATCCAATTTCAGATCATTTAAATAGTGCTTTGTGATTGGAGGAAAATTGGGACACCATTCTGCAAATGAACAGAGGTGGCACGCTTTTGATAGTGGTAGAGTACATCCAATGGACCATACTACCATGTACTGTAATGCCAGTATAACTTAAATATATAGGAGCTGATATTGGGAATCACTGCCAAGTGAGTTGCTGCTACTCGTAAACAAGTAAACAAATACCTACCACTGCACTAGTGCTACTGAATGGGCCCAGGCAGCCATTTTAATAGCAGTCTTTCTGAGTAGTGCTGGGGGTCCCACAATGACAATGTCCTGCAGTGAACATCTGTACATGACTGGTCCCAATACAGGCCCAGCAAATGACTTGTAGCATCACTGGCATAAATACATCCAAGCCTACACAGGTAGGTCTGACCAGGGTGGCAAGCCTGGCAAATGTGCCTCTGACATCTCCAAACAAATGTGTCATGCATGGACCCTGGAGGAGATTCTTCCACAGTGTTTGTCACCAAATACATTAAAGGTCAGTGTTCCTGCCATCTATTCATCCTATTTGTAATTGGTAGGGTGGGGCAGATATTGACATTCTGGTATTATTTCATTTATTTATTTGTGGATTTGTAGAGTGCAAACGAATCATCTCCGGAAGGATCTCTCGGCGCTTTGCAGGAGAAAGGTCAGGAGGGGGTGAGATTAAAAGAGCCATGTCTTCAGCAGTTTTTTTAAATTGGTTAGGTCCCTGCAGGAGCGGAGGTTTTGTGGGAGCGTGTTCCAGTAGTTGGCTGCCAGGTAGGAGAAGGCTCTGCCTCCCATACGTGCCTTCCGTATTTTCTGGGTACACAGAAAGTTGGAGTTGCTGGATCTCAATTGTCTGGCTGGCCGATACCATCTGATCTTGTTCCTGAGGTAGGCCGGTCCCTTTCCCAGTAGAGATCTGAAGGTTATGCAGAGCATCTTAAAGACAGCTCGCTTCCTCACCGGGAGCCAGTGTAGCTGGTGCAGCAGAGGAGTTGATGGAGTTCTTGCCGGCTTGTTGAGAGCAAGCCGGGCCGCGGTGTTCTGCACTACCTGGAGTCAAGATAGAAGGTCCTCCCTTGCTCCTACCAGCAGCGAGTTTCCATAATCCAGCCGGCTCACCAGGAGTGACTGGATGAGGGTCTTCCTTGCAGACAAAGGAATCCATGGAAAGACCTTTCTAAGCATTCTCATGGTGCCGAAGCAGGCCCCTGAAACCGACTTGACCTGTTCCTCCATGGATAATCTATTGTCTATCTTGATGCCCAAGTTCTTCGCACAGCTCATGGGTGCGGGGGCGTTCCCAAGTTCAGTGGGCCACCATTCTGAGGACCAAATGTCCTCCGCCTTCCCGAACAGCAGTATTTCGGTTTTAGATGAGTTTAGCTGTAGAACATTTTTTCTCATCCAGGTGGCAATGCTAGACATGCAGCTTCTGAACCTTGATTGGGTGGAGATGACATCCTCCCCAATCGGGACGATTAGCTGCGTGTCGTCCGCATATGATATGGTATGAAAACCATG
Source organism: Lissotriton helveticus (assembly GCF_964261635.1). Lineage (NCBI taxonomy): Eukaryota > Metazoa > Chordata > Amphibia > Caudata > Salamandridae > Lissotriton > Lissotriton helveticus. The sequence continues at coordinate 591,704,991 of NC_136057.1, forward strand.
GCCCCTGATGATGTCGGGCAGCGGGTTAAGTATACATTGAACAGGGTCGGACTGAGCACCGATCCCTGTGTTACACCCTTGTCTACCTTGACAGTTTGTGATATGAACATATCAAGCTGGATACTCTGGGTACGCCCTGAAAGTAAGCTCTGGACCCACTTGAGGGCCCTACCGTGCACTCCTATCCCCCCCCAATCTGCCTAGCAGTGTCCTGTGTGAGATGGTATCAAACGCTGCTGACAGATCGAGGAGGACTAGGATTACTGGGGTCCCGCTATCCAGGGTCATTCTTAGAGTATCTGTCACCTCCAACAGTGCAGCTTCCGTGCTGTGTGATGCATGAAAGCCCGATTGGGAGGGGTCCAGGAGGTTATGCTGTTCCAGGTAGTTGAAAAGTTGTTGGTTCACCAGCGTTTCAAGAACCTTCGAGAAGCAAGAGAGAAGAGAGATTGGCCTATAGTTCTGTAGGTCATTCGGGTCTGCTGCCACTTTTTTCAGGAGTGGCTTTACCCGTGCACTCTTCCATTCATTGGGAAGGACCGCCACCTCCAGTGAGATGTTATATATCTTGGCCAGAGCCTCTGCCAGGACCGGACTGAGCGCTGCCATATCGGCTGGAGGGGCCGGATCTAATGGCGAACCCGATTTTGCACAGCTTAATAGGGGCTTCATTGCTCTCTGGTTACCTTGTTAAAGGCATCCAACCCACAGGGCAGGGCCGGTTCTTGTGATCTGATTCCAGGCAGATATTCCTCCTCTGGGATGTGAGATGTCGGTTCATTACATGTTCAAGCATCAGGAAAAATGATGTGCAAATAAGAGTGTGTAGGAATGGAACAGTATTCCTGGTCACAAATATAGTCGTTTTATTATTAGCACAGCTTGAGGCACCCGTCACAGGGAAGCTTCTCATTTGATTGAATAAAGAAGTCATAGCTTAAAGATGGTGGAGCAGCATAATTTACTGCCCAACCCTTTTATATGCAGCATATATACTCAGAATTTGTTTAAATATATATTAATCTGTGTGCATTTTATTAATCACTTCCTGTAAGTGGCTGTGCATTCCTTTTAATCAGATCCACTTTTATATTTAGCTGAATTTTAATAAATGTATTTAGAATTAAAGAAATGTATGCTTTCTTTAGGATTGCATTTTATACAGTCACTTACACTAACTGTATTCATTTAGAACCCGTTTAATTCTAGTGTTGGCCTATTATGTAACCAGGCTTCAGTGTACGTTATGTTTTATAATGTGTTTTGCAAGTGTCTTGTTTTTCTCTTTTCTGCAGGTGTCTTATCATACACCTTATTAGCTTAGATTAGGTTCATTATGCATAGTCTTAGACTAGTAGACTACCGATTTTTCAATTAATTTTTGGCCTCGAATATGGAGACTGAGATGGTAGAAGATACCATCCTGTACCAGGAAGACCGTATCAATGTTACATCCAAGGTCGTCCATATGATTACTTCTTTGCTGGAAGTTTGGGAAGTTAGGGAGTCTGCCTGTATACCCAAGACACTATATTTTGGTTGCTTTGTCCAGTGGAAGAGGATACAGAGAAGCTTTCAGAAAACTTCTTCCATGCTTTAAGTTTGTGTTCTTTAGAAGAGTAGATCAGACCCTATCCTGACTTTGCTGAGAGGAGACATTGTCTGCTGATTTACCATTTGTTAAGCAAAATACATGAATACTTAGACTCGTTTCATTGACCCTTAAATCTGGCTAATCTGATGCTGGCACGTTCCTCACAGACTTCCCCCCTTACTAATTTTGATACTTCATTTAGAATAGTCGAGTTTCTTTATGAAACCTGCTTGAGTCATGTTTTGCTTGCTATTTGTTATTTTGGTTTACATATTCTTTTTGATTATATATAAGTTCAGACTGCATTAACTTGTACATAGTATGCTTTTACTCGTTTTTTCAGTTAATATTTCTGACTGATTTGATATATAACCTGAACTAATCTAGTCAATAACACCATTAAGGTTTGGACACCCATCCTCTCTGTTGTTTTTGTATTTGTTTCACTGTGCTTGCAATGTGTGTTTCTGATGTTAGCTCCTTTATTACATTTCAAGTCGAGAATAAAAAGTCTATACTACCAGTGGGGGATTTCGTTCAATGATATTACTAAAAGATTAAGATCTAAGAAACCCCACTCTATCAATGATCTTAAGAGTATTTAATATCCTAATTTGTTCATGATCTTTCAAATTGTGAACACTGTGGAGAGGCTAACATACCAGCTTGTTCAGTTCCAAAGAAAAATTCCCATCTAACTTACTTTGCAAAAATTTGAGTAAGGAAAATAGATGAACTATAAAATCAATGCATTGCAGATATGCAAAGAAAGCATTAGCACATGGCATCTGTATATATTCATACTAAATGTTTTAATGCCTTATACAAGTTTGCATGGTACAATAACTAAGATGTTATCAAAAATACCAACCAATCTATAGCATGAATCTCTGCGCGTTCACAGGTGCCATTCTATTATTAAGATGGATGGTGATCAACTCCCCACAAGACTGAAGATCGCAGTCCTGCCCAAGGTCTTTTGGGTTGCAGCGTTTCCCTTCTTAATGTGTTGGCTCCCTATCGGCACGACTAGATAGGTGTTTGCACACAATTTATTAGCCATTTTGAATGTTCATGTCCTAAATGAATTTGTTGATAGAAAGCAAATTATAATGTACTTTCTCTCAAAATGTGGATTTTGTGTATAAGCAAAAATACACTGTTCTTATAATCTTACAAGAACGTTTTGGTTTAATGTGCAAAGCGTACAGATCAGTTGCTTTTCAGACAAATTATGCTCTTCATGTTTTTCTTGAACTTGGCAGAGCACAAGGACAGAGGCAGTCTCCATGAGGAGGACATATTCTGTAACACCTGGGTTTGTAGTAGGCCTCAACATAAATTGTTCCAGCAGATAATAGGAGGTTGAGATGTCAATAAACATCAGAATAGCAGTGAGAACATGACACTCACAGTAGTGTAAAACAAGAACTGCTTAAGGGGCCCATGCTCAGAAATATGTCAAGATAGAGCATAGAAGCAAGACTGTGCATCAATCTAGCATCCAGTTAAGAAGCACTGCATAATGATACATGATAGGAAGAAGCCTGGAATAGGCCTAATACGGATCACCTTTTCCTACGAGGAAGCAAGAACACAATGTGGTTTAATTTCATGGCATAACACATGATGAATAGTATGATAATGTCCACCAATGGAAATCTTTTTTCCTTATCTCTGTCTCCTAAAAAAAGATATAATGATAAACATGTTGATCAAATGTATCTTGGCAGGGCAGGGGAATCTGGGGCAAATGCACCCACCAGATCGTTACATCTTTTCTGATTGGGCATGGTAAAGAGAAGCCAAATTGTCAAGCGGTTCCCTGACATTACTCGCACAGCCTAGGGCAGGATAGCCAGGGAACGAGAGCTCCAAAAGGTAAAAAATATGTTTGTTGGATAAGAAAGTTGCTTTCCTTAGAACTATCTGCCACAGCTGATATTCACTTTGAGGCAAGAAGCAGTTCTAATGCTCTGAATCCAGGTGCTATTACATTGTTTCAGAGCATAGAGGCAGAGAGAATGTGCTGTTAGTTACTCTATTGACTTGACGTTCTGCTTTGTGTAGCCAGTCCAATGGCCCAGGGCACATAAACACATTTTCAGACCCTGTACTGTTAAATGGCTCTGAAAGCTGAGTCCAAGTCTTGCATGCTGTCAGTCACTTCTGGTTTTAGAAAGCAACATGTCAGGAACAGACAATATCAAAACACCACGCAGTCCACAGTTATTTCCTGAAAGCCAATGATTCAAACCCGACAAACAAAATGTACACGTAATGTGTGATCCTCACACTATATGACAGAGCCAGACAAGGCACTAGTATCTTGCAAACAGCAGTTATTCAAAATAACAGTGAGAGGGAAAAGCAGGCTGTAGATCTAAAGTGTTTCCCAGGTTCAAATTCAAGACTGATAGCAGAGGTACAGGACAGTCGGGAAGCAGGGCTGGAGACACTGCTTACTACTTAATATGGGTTGAGCGCACGGAAGCAGTACTTCAGTCGCTTTCACAATAAGGAAAGGCTGGCAGTCATCACTGTGTATGTACTGAGGCTGCATGCCCAGAGGGAATGCACGACATTGTAGCATACTGATAATGAACTACAATGCTCGGAAGTTCATGAACTGTTGAGTATTATAGAGAGATAGCAGCTATCTTAGCCATCGGGTATACATTGTCTCTTGGCTCACAGCATTTTTGCTAGGCAATCATGACACAATGTTGCTGCAGCTAAGATCTCAGTACAGAGATCTCAAATGTATTTACCAAGACCTATTGCTTCCTATGAATTTATGTTAATTTATATTGCAAATACAGAGAAGTATTCAGAAAGTTGTGTTGTTGATGAAAACAAGCTATTTCTTGAAGATTTATATGAATTCCTATAACATTGGGATCAATGTTACATTTTATTCGGGATATCCTGTGATAGAACAGGAAAGAATCTTAGACTGAACTGTGCTGCGTGTGTGTATAGGAATGCCACCTATAAGGTTTAGAAATCTATTATGCACATGTTTGTCAAGATTAGGGGAGAACAGATTTTTAATATTAAAAAAAAATGCAGAGCCTAATGCACACAAGTAAAGACAGTATAGAAAACGATGTCGCAATGGACATAAAACACTTCAAGTGTCAATATTTGAAGAAAAAGAAAACGATGGGTGGTACGATTCCTCTTTAATTGCAATGATGACCAGCCGACACGTGTTTCGTCGTCAAGCAGAGACACTGCTTACACGACTCCTCGGGGCTGGGGAGGATACAAAATACATAATGCAATTCATGGTGACATAACAATGCATATCACGTTTTTCTTAGCTTGTTGATTCTAGTGCAGGTGCAGGGTGCGGGGTGAAAATCGTAATAATTAAAGGTGACTATCTAGTGGAAGCACACAAAATCGTGTCATCATCCAGTATGGATATTGACTGGTCTGGGTGAGTGTGGGTGCATATAGGATAGTGGTGCAGATGGGGTGTGTCTGTGTCGCAAAAGAATTTATAATTGAAGGACAGTGTTTGTGGCAATCTAATCCCCGTGACTAAATGAAACGGGTGGGAGGAAAAAGTGAAGAGTGGTTAAAAATTCACATCAAGTTCCGATCGGAGTGCACAGGACCAATCTAAGGGTGAGAAAAAGGTGCGCTTCCTACCTGTAGCAGAAGAGTACTGGACCACAGGTCTGTAGCGTTACCGAAAAGGAAGGAACAAAGGGGGCAAAAGGAATTCAAAAACAGCACTGGATAGCAAGGCGACATAGAGCACTAAAATTTGTTCATGAGAATTAAGTAGAAAAATGTCTATATTTTAGCAGAACGGATAATGAGGAACAGTAAGGCTCACCGCTGTGCCGGTGATAATTCCGTCCCGGCCCCGCTCGAGACCAGGTTGTGTTTATCCAGAACGATAAGGTAGGTTGTCCAAAGTCGCTAAGAAGTTCATGAAGTGAAGGAGCTGGATATAAACAAATGCGAATTTCAAGGTCATGATGCTAAATCTAGTTAGCAAAGACATGGTGACAAGAGCTTAGAATTAAACATTATATAGTGTCGTTATTACGGGTCTCACCTTGAAAGTCGGTTAGTGGTGCTAAGGGTCGTCAGTTTAACACGGGTATCGCATGAAGGTGAACGCATTCACTCGGTTGGTTATGGTGAGTAACAGGGCATAACCGCTTGGTAAATAATAATATGGCGTTTCCAGTGAGAAGAACTATATAGGAGGAAAAAGGAGCAGGAGCGTCAGTGTGCCCACTCCAGTAAAACAAATGAGAAAGCATACGTTTGAGCATAAGCTTGTAGATCGGAAAAAGCTCAAAATTGGTATTACCAGTCGAGCAATAAGCTTAAAATAGGTTTTAGCAGTACAGGCAATGGAGTGATAGACAATTATCGTAATAAAAGAAACTCATGTGGCTCACCCGAGTAAAGAAAACAAAACCGGCAGGACGAGTGCTCCCGCTGAATGGTTCCGGGTGCGGACACCTATTGCCGACCCGGAAGTGGCTAAATAGTCCAAAAGAAGCCCGTATGTCAAAAGACTAGAACGTTAGGTTATCAGGAAGTGGGTGCGTCTTCCTAACAGAACGACAGTTATGTCGTGGTGTATAGTAGAGAGCGAGAAGGGTATGAAAAACGGAATGTTTTGACGCATATGAATATGGAAAAAACGATCGTTTTGAGGGAAGAAAATTATAGATAAGGACAGGTTTTTGTCCAAAAAATAATAAATAAAAAATAAAACATAAATAAAGGACATGCAAACGTGCCTGGTCATGCATCCGATCTACACCATGCAGTGGTGTGGATAATAAAATCTATAGACAACTGTACATAACACAAAATTATCAAGGACCTTCTGAGTAAATTTTGGATAAATACCAAATGTAAAAAATACATAGTAGTTATTTTAAACTTCAAGTATGACAGTTAGCTTAAGATTCAATCGTTATGGCTTTTGTCATATGATTAGAGTGAATGCAATGCCATTCAAAAACAAATGATATCACATACATATTGATAATACATCTGGGGGGCCACCTTGTTGGTCCCAAAAGACCCCCATTTTAAGCCTCATCGAGGGTGTAGTTGAACGTAAGGCTGATAGTGTGAACATAGTTATACAACATAAGTAAACATCCATCAACTGCAGTGGATAACAAAAACTATTGTATGTATCTGAGCTCCACATTTGGTAAATCTATATGCAGGAAAAAATAACTATTCGATTAGTCCCCTAAGAAGTATTGCATCTCTTGGTCAAAATTCAAACCATGAGACACAGAACGAAGGCGGAGAATCCACATAGCTTCCAGACGTCTCAGTTTGAGTTCTCTGTTCCCCCCTCGTACTCCAATTGGTACAGTGTCAATTCCATAAAATGAGATTTGTTTATCAAGGGATTGGTCGTAGCACGCAGCCGCGTGCAGAGCAACCGGGTACCTTGGATCTTGTTTATGAATAGCTCTAATGTGTTCGGCTATTCTTTCTTTAAGGGGGCGGATGGTACTACCCACATGAATTTTCTTACATTTACACTCAATAATGTATACTACATAGCGTGTAGCGCAATTGATATTGGTCCTGATGACATATTTCTCTCCATTTGAGTCCTGAAATTCAGTAGTTTTGTTTTTCGCCCACCGACACATGGAACAAAACCCGCACTTGTAGAAACCTGTGTTCTGTTTGGTTAGCCAGTTATCAGTTGTGTTGCTACGAGGAATTGTCGGGCTCAGCCTATTTCTCAGGGTTCTACCTCTCCTATAGGTGATCTGTGGATGGGCACCTATAAAGTCTTGGATATTTTTATCTGACCTGAGAATATTCCAATGTTTAGTGAAAGTTCTACGAAGTGCTTGGTGATGGCTGTTGAAGTCAGTAATCATACGAATTGTCCCAGATCCCATCTTCTTGTCGGTGTGCTTATTCTTTAGTGTGTCTATTCTTTTGATTTTCATGACCCTAGTAGTAGCAGTCTTAAGTAGGTCATCAGAATATCCTCTTGTCTTGAAACGTTCCTGCATTTCCTTTAGTGTCTCTTTGAAATCCTTGTCATTACTGCAGTTTCTGCGAGCTCTTAAGAATTCACCAAATGGAATAGTACTGATCTGATGGGATGGGTGAGCACTACTAACGTGCAGAATCGCATTACATGCAGTGTTTTTTCTGAACAGTTTGCTGTTAAGCTTATTGTCTGAGATATAGATTTCCAAGTCTAGAAATTCAATTCTGTCCAAACTGGCTACCATGGTGAAACTCATGTCCCATGTGTTGTGATTCAAGTATTTGTGAAATTCCATCAAATGTTCATGTGTGCCAGACCAAATCAATAGACAGTCGTCTATGTATCTTCCCCAAAATACTATAGAATCTATAAATCTCGCTCCCTTTGTGCCCCAGATGAGGTCATTTTCAAGTGCGCCCATGAACAGATTGGCGAATGAAGGGGAGAATTTAGAGCCCATGGCGACCCCTTTGATTTGTCTGTACCATGAATTGTTGAACATGAAAACATTGTTCCTTAAGATGAGTTCCATCATGGAGACCAGCATGTTGGTATGTTGCCACATGGTGGCGGGTCGGTTCTGTAGTGTTTTGGTTATAACTTCCAATCCTAATTCAGGTTTGATGCTAGTGTACAGAGCTACCACATCCATAGTGACTAGAAAATTGCCTGGCTGCCATTGAAGATCAGAGAGTGTGCTCAATATGTGTTTAGTATCTTGCATAAAAGATGGTAGATTGCGTACCAGAGGCCCTAAGAAAAGGTCAACGTACTCCGCTATTCTTTCGGTTGGGCCCCCTATACCAGAAATGATGGGTCGTCCAGGAGGGAAAGGGAGATGTTTGTGTACCTTAGGCAGAGTGTAAAGCCAAGGATAGGAGGGTTTGAGTATTTTCATGTAGAGATACTCATCATCATTGATGAGGCCATTTTCTTTCCAAGTTAGAAGAAATCCATTGATATTGGTAGTGAGGGATGCTATGGGGTTGTAGTCAAGGCGCTCGTAATATGTGCTGTCTTGTAGTTGACTTAGAATTTCATTTTCATAGTCGGTTTTGTCCATAATAACAACATTACCCCCTTTGTCTGCTTCCCTTATAATAATATCATGATCTTTTGTGAGGGAGTTCAAGGCTGCCCGTTCTCCTGTTGTTAAGTTGTCTTTATATCTAAAGGTGCGTACACTTCTTTTATAGTCTAGTTTATCAATGTCCTCCAATACTCTTTTATAGAAGCTATCTATTGAATTACCTCCTGGTAGAGTAGGTATCCATTTAGATTTGGATTTGAGCCCACTGACAATACTAAAGTCTGATTGTATGTTAAGTTCCTCTAGTAGAGTTTCCATATCTTGAGGAGTTTGTTCTAGATCCGTTAAAGATAGTAAGAGGTGTGTGGCTTGAATGTCGTTAATAGTTAAAATACCAGGTTCAAACTGAGTAGGGATGTTCGTAGAGATTTTATTAGACACAATCTTGTTAGAAAAATACTTTTTCAATTTCAAATTCCGTACAAATTTGAACAAATCAATCTTTAATCTACAGATGTCAGTGTTAGCGAAAGGGTTGAAATTCAGACCTTTACTGAGAAGGGAAATCATATTGGGTGTCAGAATTTTAGATGATAGATTGATAACCTGTACCTCCCCCGTCTGTGAGCCGGTTACTGCTGGTTGTTCCCGGATCGGAGTTTCTTCCTGTAATCTTCTACATTTCCCCTTCCTGCCCCTGCGGGTTTTGGATCTAGTATGCGAATTCCTCTCCTGATCCTCTGTATCTCGCACAAAAAAGGTGTGGTTTCACTATCTGTTCTATTTGACTCGTCCTCACTGACACTGACAGTGCTGAGTGATGTGCTACTAGAGGAGATGGAGCTTGCGTCAGTTAGATTTGCTTTATCCCTCCCCTTGTGTGATGGTTTATTTATCATGTAGTCATATTTCCTATCATATGTGAAAATCCTACCCTCAGTGTAGTCAGCCTCATCTCTTTTAAGCTGTCTGGCTTTGCGACTTTTTATCTCATTTTGGTGTTTGAGAAGAATCTCATCTAGTATTGTGTAGTTTTTGATTGTGGATTCAGGACGATTTAAATTTTTAACTCCCTGTTCTAAAATGGCAATTTCGGCTTGAAATTTAGAGACCTTACGGTCAGAACTCTCAATGAGGATATCCATGAGGATATTGGAATTGTTAATCAGAGCCTCTTCCCATTTGCCTAGGAGGTCAGAGTCTAGATTGTCGTAGGTAGGGAAGATCTGTGCCCTTAGGCCTCTGGGTATACGTTTCAATCTTGCATATTGTTTCAAAGTGGTGCCGTCCCACCACTTTGAGTTTTCCAACTTTTTCAATTTCTCAAGTCTCATAAATTTGTCCCTAAGACCTTCTTGTTTGGTAATGCTAGGAGCACTACTGGTAGTTGCTCTGTGTGTGGACATGCCTTTGGCAAGGTTGTCAAAAAGTTCTTCCGCTGCTTTGTCTCTGTTCATGTTAAGGGATAGTGAGTGCAATTCCCTATGTTCGTATTCAGAAGCGTGGCGGCTGCCCCCCTCTTCAATATGCAAAGTCTAGCAAGAGCCAGGTTTTTTTGAGGTGAGGGAAATACTGGGCGCACAGCTCACGGTGGTAGGTGAAGTACTGGTAGTAGACAAGGTGCAAGTAGGTGAGGGGATAAACGCCCTAAACCCCTCCAAGGGTGTGTGCCGAGGCACACGCCGTGTACATGAAAATGCAGAGCCTAATGCACACAAGTAAAGACAGTATAGAAAACGATGTCGCAATGGACATAAAACACTTCAAGTGTCAATATTTGAAGAAAAAGAAAACGATGGGTGGTACAATTCCTCTTTAATTGCAATGATGACCAGCCGACACCTGTTTCGTCATCAAGCAGAGACACTGCTTACACGACTCCTCAGGGCTGGGGAGGATACAAAATACATAATGCAATTCATGGTGACATAACAATGCATATCACGTTTTTCTTAGCTTGTTGATTCTAGTGCAGGTGCAGGGTGCAGGGTGAAAATCGTAATAATTAAAGGTGACTATCTAGTGGAAGCACACAAAATCGTGTCATCATCCAGTATGGATATTGACTGGTCTGGGTGAGTGTGGGTGCATATAGGATAGTGGTGCAGATGGGGTGTGTCTGTGTCGCAAAAGAATTTATAATTGAAGGACAGTGTTTGTGGCAATCTAATCCCCGTGACTAAATGAAACGGGTGGGAGGAAAAAGTGAAGAGTGGTTAAAAATTCACATCAAGTTCCGATCGGAGTGCACAGGACCAATCTAAGGGTGAGAAAAAGGTGCGCTTCCTACCTGTAGCAGAAGAGTACTGCTCCACAGGTCTGTAGCGTTACCGAAAAGGAAGGAACAAAAGGGGCAAAAGGAATTCAAAAACAGCACTGGATAGCAAGGCGACATAGAGCACTAAAATTTGTTCATGAGAATTAAGTAGAAAAATGTCTATATTTTAGCAGAACGGATAATGAGGAACAGTGAGGCTCACCGCTGTGCCGGTGATAATTCCGTCCCGGCCTTATGTAATGCGATTCTGCACGCTAGTAGTGCTAACCCATCCCATCAGATCAGTACTATTCCATTTGGTGAATTCTTAAGAGCTCGCAGAAACTGCAGTAATGACAAGGATTTCAAAGAGACACTAAAGGAAATGCAGGAACGTTTCAAGACAAGAGGATATTCTGATGACCTACTTAAGACTGCTACTACTAGGGTCATGAAAATCAAAAGAATAGACACACTAAAGAATAAGCACACCGACAAGAAGATGGGATCTGGGACAATTCGTATGATTACTGACTTCAACAGCCATCACCAAGCACTTCGTAGAACTTTCACTAAACATTGGAATATTCTCAGGTCAGATAAAAATATCCAAGACTTTATAGGTGCCCATCCACAGATCACCTATAGGAGAGGTAGAACCCTGAGAAATAGGCTGAGCCCGACAATTCCTCGTAGCTGGCTAACCAAACAGAACACAGGTTTCTACAAGTGCGGGTTTTGTTCCATGTGTCGGTGGGCGAAAAACAAAACTACTGAATTTCAGGACTCAAATGGAGAGAAATATGTCATCAGGACCAATATCAATTGCGCTACACGCTATGTAGTATACATTATTGAGTGTAAATGTAAGAAAATTTATGTTGGTAGTACCATCTGCCCCCTTAAAGAAAGAATAGCCGAACACATTAGAGCTATTCATAAACAAGATCCAAGGTACCCGGTTGCTCTGCACGCGGCTGCGTGCTACGACCAATCACTTGATAAACAAATCTCATTTTATGGAATTGACACTGTACCAATTGGAGTACGAGGGGGGAACAGAGAACTCAAACTGAGACGTCTGGAAGCTATGTGGATTCTCCGCCTTCGTTCTGTGTCTCATGGTTTGAATTTTGACCAAGAGATGCAATACTTCTTAGGGGACTAATCGAATAGTTCTTTTTTCCTGCATATAGATTTACCAAATGTGGAGCTCAGATACATACAATAGTTTTTGTTATCCACTGCAGTTGATGGATGTTTACTTATGTTGTATAACTATGTTCACACTATCAGCCTTACGTTCAACTACACCCTCAATGAGGCTTAAAATGGGGGTCTTTTGGGACCAACAAGGTGGCCCCCCAGATGTATTATCAATATGTATGTGATATCATTTGTTTTTGAATGGCATTGCATTCACTCTAATCATATGACAAAAGCCATAACGATTGAATCTTAAGCTAACTATCATACTTGAAGTTTAAAATAACTACTATGTATTTTTTACATTTGGTATTTATCCAAAATTTACTCAGAAGGTCCTTGATAATTTTGTGTTATGTACATGTGTCTATAGATTTTATTATCCACACCACTGCATGGTGTAGATCGGATGCATGACCAGGCACGTTTGCATGTCCTTTATTTATGTTTTATTTTTTATTTATTATTTTTTGGACAAAAACTTGTCCTTATCTATAATTTTCTTCCCTCAAAACGATCGTTTTTTCCATATTCATATGCGTCAAAACATTCCGTTTTTCATGCCCTTCTCGCTCTCTACTATACACCACGACATAACTGTCGTTCTGTTAGGAAGACGCACCCACTTCCTGATAACCTAACGTTCTAGTCTTTTGACATACGGGCTTCTTTTGGACTATTTAGCCACTTCCGGGTCGGCAATAGGTGTCCGCACCCGGAACCATTCAGCGGGAGCACTCGTCCTGCCGGTTTTGTTTTCTTTACTCGGGTGAGCCACATGAGTTTCTTTTATTACGATAATTGTCTATCGCTCCATTGCCTGTACTGCTAAAACCAATTTTGAGCTTATTGCTCGACTTTTAATACCAATTTTGAGCTTTTTCCGATCTACAAGCTTATGCTCAAACGTATGCTTTCTCATTTGTTTTACTGGAGTGGGCACACTGACGCTCCTGCTCCTTTTTCCTCCTATATAGTTCTTCTCACTGGAAACGCCATATTATTATTTACCAAGTGGTTATGCCCTGTTACTCACCATAACCAACCAAGTGAATGCGTTCACCTTTATGCGATACCCGTGTTAAACTGACGACCCTGAGCACCACTAACCGACTTTCAAGGTGAGACCCGTAATAACGACACTATATAATGTTTAATTCCAAGCTCTTGTCACCATGTCTTTGCTAACTAGATTTAACATCATGACCTTGAAATTCGCATTTGTTTATATCCAGCTCCTTCACTTCATGAACTTCTTAGCGACTTTGGACAACCTACCTTATCGTTCTGGATAAACACAACCTGGTCTCGAGCGGGGCCGGGACGGAATTATCACCGGCACAGCGGTGAGCCTCACTGTTCCTCATTATCCGTTCTGCTAAAATATAGACATTTTTCTACTTAATTCTCATGAACACATTTTAGTGCTCTATGTCGCCTTGCTATCCAGTGCTGTTTTTGAATTCCTTTTGCCCCCTTTGTTCCTTCCTTTTCGGTAACGCTACAGACCTGTGGTCCAGTACTCTTCTGCTACAGGTAGGAAGCGCACCTTTTTCTCACCCTTAGATTGGTCCTGTGCACTCCGATCGGAACTTGATGTGAATTTTTAACCACTCTTCACTTTTTCCACTCACCCGTTTCATTTAGTCACGGAGATTAGATTGCCACAAACACTGTCCTTCAATTATAAATTCTTTTGCGACACAGACACACCCCATCTGCACCACTATCCTATATGCACCCACACTCACCCAGACCAGTCAATATCCATACTGGATGATGACACGATTTTGTGTGCTTCCACTAGATAGTCACCTTTAATTATTACGATTTTCACCCTGCACCCTGCACCTGCACTAGAATCAACAAGCTAAGAAAAACGTGATATGCATTGTTATGTCACCATGAATTGCATTATGTATTTTGTATCCTCCCCAGCCCTGAGGAGTCGTGTAAGCAGTGTCTCTGCTTGATGACGAAACAGGTGTCGGCTGGTCATCATTGCAATTAAAGAGGAATTGTACCACCCATCGTTTTCTTTTTCTTCAAATATTGACACTTGAAGTGTTTTATGTCCATTGCGACATCGTTTTCTATACTGTCTTTACTTGTGTGCATTAGGCTCTGCATTTTCATGTACACGGCGTGTGCCTCGGCACACACCCTTGGAGGGGTTTAGGGCGTTTATCCCCTCACCTACTTGCACCTTGTCTACTACCAGTACTTCACCTACCACCGTGAGCTGTGCGCCCAGTATTTCCCTCACCTCAAAAAAACCTGGCTCTTGCTAGACTTTGCATATTGAAGAGGGGGGCAGCCGCCACGCTTCTGAATACGAACATAGGGAATTGCACTCACTATCCCTTAACATGAACAGAGACAAAGCAGCGGAAGAACTTTTTGACAACCTTGCCAAAGGCATGTCCACACACAGAGCAACTACCAGTAGTGCTCCTAGCATTACCAAACAAGAAGGTCTTAAGGACAAATTTATGAGACTTGAGAAATTGAAAAAGTTGGAAAACTCAAAGTGGTGGGACGGCACCACTTTGAAACAATATGCAAGATTGAAACGTATACCCAGAGGCCTAAGGGCACAGATCTTCCCTACCTACGACAATCTAGACTCTGACCTCCTAGGCAAATGGGAAGAGGCTCTGATTAACAATTCCAATATCCTCATGGATATCCTCATTGAGAGTTCTGACCGTAAGGTCTCTAAATTTCAAGCCGAAATTGCCATTTTAGAACAGGGAGTTAAAAATTTAAATCGTCCTGAATCCACAATCAAAAACTACACAATACTAGATGAGATTCTTCTCAAACACCAAAATGAGATAAAAAGTCGCAAAGCCAGACAGCTTAAAAGAGATGAGGCTGACTACACTGAGGGTAGGATTTTCACATATGATAGGAAATATGACTACATGATAAATAAACCATCACACAAGGGGAGGGATAAAGCAAATCTAACTGACGCAAGCTCCATCTCCTCTAGTAGCACATCACTCAGCACTGTCAGTGTCAGTGAGGACGAGTCAAATAGAACAGATAGTGAAACCACACCTTTTTTGTGCGAGATACAGAGGATCAGGAGAGGAATTCGCATACTAGATCCAAAACCCGCAGGGGCAGGAAGGGGAAATGTAGAAGATTACAGGAAGAAACTCCGATCCGGGAACAACCAGCAGTAACCGGCTCACAGACGGGGGAGGTACAGGTTATCAATCTATCATCTAAAATTCTGACACCCAATATGATTTCCCTTCTCAGTAAAGGTCTGAATTTCAACCCTTTCGCTAACACTGACAACTGTAGATTAAAGATTGATTTGTTCAAATTTGTACGGAATTTGAAATTGAAAAAGTATTTTTCTAACAAGATTGTGTCTAATAAAATCTCTACGAACATCCCTACTCAGTTTGAACCTGGTATTTTAACTATTAACGACATTCAAGCCACACACCTCTTACTATCTTTAACGGATCTAGAACAAACTCCTCAAGATATGGAAACTCTACTAGAGGAACTTAACATACAATCAGACTTTAGTATTGTCAGTGGGCTCAAATCCAAATCTAAATGGATACCTACTCTACCAGGAGGTAATTCAATAGATAGCTTCTATAAAAGAGTATTGGAGGACATTGATAAACTAGACTATAAAAGAAGTGTACGCACCTTTAGATATAAAGACAACTTAACAACAGGAGAACGGGCAGCCTTGAACTCCCTCACAAAAGATCATGATATTATTATAAGGGAAGCAGACAAAGGGGGTAATGTTGTTATTATGGACAAAACCGACTATGAAAATGAAATTCTAAGTCAACTACAAGACAGCACATATTACGAGCGCCTTGACTACAACCCCATAGCATCCCTCACTACCAATATCAATGGATTTCTTCTAGCTTGGAAAGAAAATGGCCTCATCAATGATGATGAGTATCTCTACATGAAAATACTCAAACCCTCCTATCCTTGGCTTTACACTCTGCCTAAGGTACACAAACATCTCCCTTTCCCTCCTGGACGACCCATCATTTCTGGTATAGGGGGCCCAACCGAAAGAATAGCGGAGTACGTTGACCTTTTCTTAGGGCCTCTGGTACGCAATCTACCATCTTTTATGCAAGATACTAAACACATATTGAGCACACTCTCTGATCTTCAATGGCAGCCAGGCAATTTTCTAGTCACTATGGATGTGGTAGCTCTGTACACTAGCATCAAACCTGAATTAGGATTGGAAGTTATAACCAAAACACTACAGAACCGACCCGCCACCATGTGGCAACATACCAACATGCTGGTCTCCATGATGGAACTCATCTTAAGGAACAATGTTTTCATGTTCAACAATTCATGGTACAGACAAATCAAAGGGGTCGCCATGGGCTCTAAATTCTCCCCTTCATTCGCCAATCTGTTCATGGGCGCACTTGAAAATGACCTCATCTGGGGCACAAAGGGAGCGAGATTTATAGATTCTATAGTATTTTGGGGAAGATACATAGACGACTGTCTATTGATTTGGTCTGGCACACATGAACATTTGATGGAATTTCACAAATACTTGAATCACAACACATGGGACATGAGTTTCACCATGGTAGCCAGTTTGGACAGAATTGAATTTCTAGACTTGGAAATCTATATCTCAGACAATAAGCTTAACAGCAAACTGTTCAGAAAAAACACTGCATGTAATGCGATTCTGCACGTTAGTAGTGCTCACCCATCCCATCAGATCAGTACTATTCCATTTGGTGAATTCTTAAGAGCTCGCAGAAACTGCAGTAATGACAAGGATTTCAAAGAGACACTAAAGGAAATGCAGGAACGTTTCAAGACAAGAGGATATTCTGATGACCTACTTAAGACTGCTACTACTAGGGTCATGAAAATCAAAAGAATAGACACACTAAAGAATAAGCACACCGACAAGAAGATGGGATCTGGGACAATTCGTATGATTACTGACTTCAACAGCCATCACCAAGCACTTCGTAGAACTTTCACTAAACATTGGAATATTCTCAGGTCAGATAAAAATATCCAAGACTTTATAGGTGCCCATCCACAGATCACCTATAGGAGAGGTAGAACCCTGAGAAATAGGCTGAGCCCGACAATTCCTCGTAGCAACACAACTGATAACTGGCTAACCAAACAGAACACAGGTTTCTACAAGTGCGGGTTTTGTTCCATGTGTCGGTGGGCGAAAAACAAAACTACTGAATTTCAGGACTCAAATGGAGAGAAATATGTCATCAGGACCAATATCAATTGCGCTACACGCTATGTAGTATACATTATTGAGTGTAAATGTAAGAAAATTCATGTGGGTAGTACCATCCGCCCCCTTAAAGAAAGAATAGCCGAACACATTAGAGCTATTCATAAACAAGATCAAAGGTACCCAGTTGCTCTGCACGCGGCTGCGTGCTACGACCAATCCCTTGATAAACAAATCTCATTTTATGGAATTGACACTGTACCAATTGGAGTACGAGGGGGGAACAGAGAACTCAAACTGAGACGTCTGGAAGCTATGTGGATTCTCCGCCTTCGTTCTGTGTCTCATGGTTTGAATTTTGACCAAGAGATGCAATACTTCTTAGGGGACTAATCGAATAGTTCTTTTTTCCTGCATATAGATTTACCAAATGTGGAGCTCAGATACATACAATAGTTTTTGTTATCCACTGCAGTTGATGGATGTTTACTTATGTTGTATAACTATGTTCACACTATCAGCCTTACGTTCAACTACACCCTCAATGAGGCTTAAAATGGGGGTCTTTTGGGACCAACAAGGTGGCCCCCCAGATGTATTATCAATATGTATGTGATATCATTTGTTTTTGAATGGCATTGCATTAACTCTAATCATATGACAAAAGCCATAACGATTGAATCTTAAGCTAACTATCATACTTGAAGTTTAAAATAACTACTTTGTATTTTTTACATTTGGTATTTATCCAAAATTTACTCGGAAGGTCCTTGATAATTTTGTGTTATGTACAGTTGTCTATAGATTTTATTATCCACACCACTGCATGGTGTAGATCGGATGCATGACCAGGCACGTTTGCATGTCCTTTATTTATGTTTTATTTTTTATTTATTATTTTTTGGACAAAAACCTGTCCTTATCTATAATTTTCTTCCCTCAAAACGATTGTTTTTTCCATATTCATATGCGTCAAAACATTCTGTTTTTCATGCCCTTCTCGCTCTCTACTATACACCACAACATAACTGTCGTTCTGTTAGGAAGACGCACCCACTTCCTGATAACCTAACGTTCTAGTCTTTTGACATACGGGCTTCTTTTGGACTATTTAGCCACTTCCGGGTGGGCAATAGGTGTCCGCACCCGGAACCATTCAGCGGGAGCACTCGTCCTGCCGGTTTTGTTTTCTTTACTCGGGTGAGCCACATGAGTTTCTTTTATTACGATAATTGTCTATCGCTCCATTGCCTGTACTGCTAAAACCAATTTTGAGCTTATTGCTCGACTGGTAATACCAATTTTGAGCTTTTTCCGATCTACAAGCTTATGCTCAAACGTATGCTTTCTCATTTGTTTTACTGGAGTGGGCACACTGACGATCCTGCTCCTTTTTCCTCCTATATAGTTCTTCTCACTGGAAACGCCATATTATTATTTACCAAGTGGTTATGCCCTGTTACTCACCATAACCAACCGAGTGAATGCGTTCACCTTCATGCGATACCCGTGTTAAACTGACGACCCTGAGCACCACTAACCGACTTTCAAGGTGAGACCTGTAATAACGACACTATATAATGTTTAATTCTAAGCTCTTGTCACCATGTCTTTGCTAACTAGATTTAGCATCATGACCTTGAAATTCGCATTTGTTTATATCCAGCTCTTTCACTTCATGAACTTCTTAGCGACTTTGGACAACCTACCTTATCGTTCTGGATAAACACAACCTGGTCTCGAGCGGGGCCGGGACGGAATTATCACCGGCACAGCGGTGAGCCTCACTGTTCCTCATTATCCGTTCAGCTAAAATATAGACATTTTTCTACTTAATTCTCATGAACAAATTTTAGTGCTCTATGTCGCCTTGCTATCCAGTGCTGTTTTTGAATTCCTTTTGCCCCCTTTGTTCCTTCCTTTTCGGTAACGCTACAGACCTGTGGTCCAGTACTCTTCTTCTACAGGTAGGAAGCGCACCTTTTTCTCACCCTTAGATTGGTCCTGTGCACTCCGATCGGAACTTGATGTGAATTTTTAACAACTCTTCACTTTTTCCTCCCACCCGTTTCATTTAGTCACGGGGATTAGATTGCCACAAACACTGTCCTTCAATTATAAATTCTTTTGCGACACAGACACACCCCATCTGCACCACTATCCTATATGCACCCACACTCACCAGACCGGTCAATATCCATACTGGATGATGACACGATTTTGTGTGCTTCCACTAGATAGTCACCTTTAATTATTACGATTTTTACCCCGCACCCTGCACCTGCACTAGAATCAACAAGCTAAGAAAAACGTGATATGCATTGTAATGTCACCATGAATTGCATTATGTATTTTGTATCCTCCCCAGCCCTGAGGAGTCGAGTAAGCAGTGTCTCTGCTTGATGACGAAACACGTGTCGGCTGGTCATCATTGCAATTAAAGAGGAATCGTACCACCCATCGTTTTCTTTTTCTTCAAATATTGACACTTGAAGTGTTTTATGTCCATTGCAACATCGTTTTCTATACTGTCTTTACTTGTGTGCATTAGGCTCTGCATTTTCATGTACACGGCGTGTGCCTCGGCACACACCCTTGGAGGGGTTTAGGGCGTTTATCTCCTCACCTACTTGCACCTTGTCTACTACCAGTACTTCACCTACCACCGTGAGCTGTGCGCCCAGTATTTCCCTCACCTCAAAAAAACCCGGCTCTTGCTAGACTTTGCAGATTTTTAATATTGTTGGTTATCTTTCAGTCCTACAGTTGTCAAGTAGAAGCTATAACTCATCCTCTACAAGAGACTTCACAGTGATGAAGCTTGAGGTCGTTTTTCAAGTCAAAGGAAGAAGAGATCGTGTGTAAATAGTTGAGGTACTTATTCTTTGTGTGTTTAGTTTTCAGTAATTATAAGTTTCACAGAAAAGTTGATTACACCCAGATATTGCTAAAGTATGTCCATTAACTAATACAGATAAGCATGGACTCTCTTGTAACAGATTTGCTTAAGATATTTCTTTGTCTTGTAAATATCCCTTACATCTAGCAGATATGCTTGATCAACAGAGGTGATGAGTCAAAGTGGTGGGAGTCTTGTGTCTGCTTTCTCTCTTATTCGATTCTCATCTCTACCACTGGCTGTCATAGCCCTGTGTTTATGCACCATGATGGAGATGGTGAGATATGGAAAAGTCACTGTTGCCAGTTCACCCGAGCAGTCTTCTAAAGAGTAACTCTTCAAAAAATGTAATCCCCAGATGTATCTTTTCAGTGTATCCTGTTTCATTGTATACACTGGATGCCTAAGTGGCCTGCTATGGCATCCTTCATGGATTAATTTCAATGTAAAGCAATCTTACTAGATGCCTCTTAAAACTGGGTATTTTATCGATCCACTGCATCCAGGTACCTTAGTATAAACTAGGTTCAATCTCCACTGAATCATGTAGTGTCCTATTAGCAACACACTATGCAGTCCAATATGGAGGGTGGTCTCATTATAACAGATGGCAAAATATTGAGGATCATTACATTTCTGGTCATGATCTATAAATCAGCATCCATAAATCTATGGACTAGTGATACTTTTCTAAAAGAGTGGATCCACATATACATGTCCAGTTCATCCGGATCCATTTATATGTTGTTACTTGTATAGGACATGTATGATGGTTGCTAGAAAGTGTACACCTAACTCATTTGTGTATGTTCTATGGTTTATTGATGTATTTTTCATGCACGCCTATTGTTCTACTAGTCTTTGATTGATTGATTCAATGTTTTGCTTATTCAATACTGTGTGCTAACATCACCCTTTACACTAATGCTAATATTAAGTAATTTGTGGCTAGTCTACTGAAGGATCCCTTTGTTTGCAATTTTCATCAGTATGTACTGATGCCCACAATCTCAGGGGTTATTGGGTTGCCCTTGTATTTTTCTAATAAAGCAACAAAAAAGAGATGGTTGGGTATTCGAATCGCTGAGTTGCTGATAGTAAATTCCACGATATCAGGATGCTCAAAGGGATATAGGTAATATCCATCCAACCATCACCAAATATGTAGACAAAGTCACACAATTACAGACAAATTTGTTAAATCCCGAGCAATAAGAGTCCAAAGTATTAGATATAATTCAAAATAAATTGGCCACAAGTGTTCGTATTCTTCTTCTTTTAATTCTGAAAAAGCTTTCAATTGGATCCTAGTCAACACGTGTTTCATCTTAAAGCCAAGTATGCCACGGACTTCTTCAGGGCATAGATCTCACGATTTATTCCATAAATCATAATTCAATAACCGTATTGTACAGAAAAGTATATCATATTTAGCCCGCAAGTGGCTCCGGTCCTGACTCGGGCCCCCATTAGACTTGGACGATCTTTGCAGTAAAGAGACCACCTGGAGAACGAGACAAAGGATTCTGGTAGGGTCGCTGATTAGCGACACCTTTTTGTTTGTACTTGGTTTTGGTTGTCTGGTTTGTTTGATTTCACTCTTTGCAAAGATTGAAGATAAACGGGTAGTGTGGACTTTTTGTCCTACCTTTGAAATTTGTAGAGATATTATTTAAGATAACATAGAAAAGCATGCCCGTACTTGGTAAATCCGCTTGATAAGGTTGTTGAGGACACCTTTTTTTTGGTATTTTAGTTATCCAGACTTGGTATTTCAATATTTGCAAATAACAACAGTTAAGCGGTAAGGTGGACTATTTGTCCAGTTTTCTGAAATGTGTAGAGGCTTTTATGAGAAACTAGAAAAACATGCCAGCATTTAGTAAAGTTTGCACGAATGGTGTTGTTGTCACACCTCTTGATCTCAGATATTGGAAGAAAGTCAGCCGGCTCCCACCCTGAGTAGAGAAATATACATAAAATACAGTATTTCTCCTATAAGTGTACAGCACATTATGGGACAAATACATGTCAAAGGATAAGGATAATACCTTTGACCTTCAGAAAATAGAGATAGTAGAAGCTCAATCGCATGGGCCCAGATCTAGACAATCCATGTTTGATTCCTGGGTGTTATGGAAGAAGGAAATTATAAAAAGAGAGAGGAAGCTTAGGCCCGACCCCAGAAGACAGTATGGCGGAATCACAACAAGAGAAGGTGCCTTCAAATATTGCCTGTCTAGATAAAGAACATTGACTAAAATGCCTCTGGCCAATATCCTATGCGATATACCCCCTTAGTACGATCAGACCCCCATGGGGACAAATTAATCCTACACCCCCCACCTTCACTTGGTGAGGTTGCTCCAAATTCAAGGTTTCCAACCTCTTCTGTAATGAGAGCTATTTACGTTCAATGAAAAACAACCTGACCTACTCATATTATGAAAGTTGAAATAGTGACTACTTCAGCCAGGATTAAATTAATGACCACCATATGCAAGATTACCAACAGGGTTCATATTATTACATCAGGCAGGGATACCAACAGCAATACTCCTGGCCCCAAGTTCGTAAGAGTAATATTAGGTTTGCCCAACGCCAGATGATTTTTCATTTACTTTCATTACGTTTTAATAATGTCAACCATTTTCCTCCAAACATCAGCTTATGAGTTCTGAAAATAAGCACATTTTTTCCTAATAAACTCTTTTTAAATTTTGGAATACCTATATTAATTCAACCGAGCAAAAGCTTCTAATTTAGTGTGCTGGGCTGCACAAAAGAGAGCTACTTACAGGCAACTGGTGAGCTACTGGTAGCTCCCGAGCTACTCGTCGGCGAGCCCTGCTCTAAATGCATGCTTGCACAATTAACTGAATTAGAGAAAGAGAATTAGAGATTTTGGGAGATTGGAGACAGGGGTTATTAGTTTTCTCATTTATTGAAGGTCACTGATTTTAGGGGACAATGAGTAAACTAAGGAAATGCATTTCTCATTACTATGTTGTTTTGGAAACCCACATTTGAGCAGATCGTTCAGCTTCCTACCTCTAAATTGGAGGATGTAGGTGAAATTTGAGGTGAATCTTTGGAATAGAGTTTTTCATATATATGAAATATACAAAGGACAATGAAGATTAGAGTGCCTGCTGGATGGCTCCTTAGATTTTAAAACAAAAAAATACAGTATTTAAGTTTTTTTAAGAGAAAAAGAAGGTAGATGAACATGAAAGCTTTTGAAAATGGGAAAAACATGCACCAAATTAGCAGGGCGTGCACAATTTTGAGCAAGATGTAATGTAAATGAGCTATTTTAAAGGATTACCATGGCAAATTGACAACGGGTGTCCTGCTTACTCGGCAAACTGAATAAGAACTTACAAAACTTTTAAACATGGTTATCTTGCAACATTTTCTCAGCTTTCAGAAACAGAGGTCAAAAAGTCAGTTTGTTTTCTGCGACTGAAATTAAAGGATTTACGGCCTGATTCATGAAGCGAAATAGCGCCCGCAATGGCTGCGAAAACGCAATTGCGGGTGCAAAACACGGAATCGGCATTCAAGTACGAAATAGCGAAATCGCTAAAAAATAATAGCGAGCGGAATAGCGATTACGCTGTAAAAGTCGCAGACTCCGGGAAGTCGAGCATTAGCGATACTGAAATAGCGACCAACCACGGAATCTGCGAATTGAATAGCGAAACGCAATATTGTCTCAATCGGCATTCATGAAAGAAATACATTAGCGAAAAAGCGCTAAATCGCACATTTGCGCGGCGCAATTTAAGGACAACTCAAAGCAGGTGGTAACCATAAAAGCCATGATTAACCAAAATTTGAAAAACTGTTAGCCAATCACCAACAGGTCCAGGCCTGACCAATCACACATAAGGACATTCAGCAGCAGCAATAGGCGTTCCACAATGCCTGGTGAGGCGGCGAAGGCTACAGCGAGCAGCACGGAGGAGACGCATGAGGCAGGCAAGGATTTACCGGCAGCGGGTCACCTTGCTGGGGCAAACCAGAGAACAGATTTATGCTAAATACAGGCTGAATGGGGAAATGATCACCTGGCTGATACAAGAACTCGACCCCATCATGCAGCACCCAACAAGGCGAAACAATTCTGTGCCCACACATGTGCAGGTATTGTGCAGCCTGCACCTCCTGGCATCCGGCAGTTTCCAGGGCATAGTAGCCGCTGCTGGGGGGATATCCCAGCCCACCATGTCACGCTGCCTCCACACTTTTGTTGACGCCATGCTCACCCAGCTCCACCGGCACATCACATTTCCCACGAGCCAACAGGATTTGGACCTCACAAAACTACAATTTTATAATGTTGCACATTTTCCCCATGTCCTTGGCTGCATAGACTGTACCCACGTCGCCATCTGCCCACCAGCTGGCACGGAGTATATGTACCGCAACAGGAAGTCGTACCACTCCCTCAACATACAGATGGTCTGCAATGCCAAGACCATCATCACTGACATTGTGGCCCAGTACCCAGGGAGTACCCATGACTCCTTTATCTTCAGGCACAGCGGACTCCACACACGACTGATCAGGGGAGAGTTTGGGGAAGGACACCTACTTGGTAAGTACACTTTGTCGACAATGTCACATTGCTATGAAGTAACTGCGCTGCACAGGCAATCAACATCTGCTCCTCTCATTCAGGTGACAGTGGCTACGCCCTACGGGAATACCTCCTGACCCCTTACCTCAACCCTGCCACACCTCAGCAACGCCGCTACAATGTTGCGCACATCCGGACAAGGAACTGTATTGAAAGGACATTTGGCCTGCTCAAGAGCAGGTTCCGTATACTGCACAAGACAGGTGGGGCCATGTATTACAGTCCTGCAGCGTGCTGCCGCATTGTGGCTGTCTGTGCAATGCTTCATAACATTGCAACCAAGCGCCGGATACCAGTTGACATCTCAGGCAGTGAATCTGAGGGGGACGACCGGCCACCAGCACATGCGCACCATGCACGCGGGGAGAACCCAGCTGAAGGCCACAGACGTCGCAACCACATCACAGCTAACAATTTCTAGCCCACCCCCTTCCCCCACCCCACATATCACAATTGCATGCAAATTGTAATGATTACACAAGGCGTATGTGTGCAGCAAAATAAATGTATTTGTTTGAATCACAAAAAATAAAAGGGTCATGGAAACAACTATTTACAATTTGCAGTATTCATGCATACTGCATGAGACGGTTCATGGCAGGCTTAACTTCAGCCTGCGCCTGTGTCCCTGACACAATGTCATTGGCGCCTCCGGCGCACAATTCCCAGGCGCCTGTGAGGCTCTTCCTCATCCTGGGCAGCTGTAGCAGGCGTAGCCCTGGTGCTGCGCCTAGGTGGGGGGGCCTGCGTGGCAGAGTGGCTGCTGACACTGGAGGCACCCTCACTAGCATCATCACCCCCCACAATTGCCGGTAGCACAGGTGCGTGCAGTGCGGTGACGGCGGTGGTCAAGTGCTCCAGCACCCGGGTAATATCCTCGCAGCACTGGACCAGTTGGTGCTGCTGGGTCAACGAGCGCCGCGCAAGCAGGGTGGTGGCATTTGCCGAGACATAATTGGAGCGGCTATATGTGGACAGCCGGCTCAGCAGCTGGTGGTGGCGCCTGCTTGCAACACTGCGGTGCTTCACCAGCGCTGCAGTGTTGTCTTCCATAGCCGCCGTCATGCGGTCCATGGCCGCCGTCATGCGGTCCATCCTCTCGCCGACTCCAGCCACATTGCGGCCTATCTTATGCAGCTGGAGCTGGATGGCTCCTTGCTGCTGGGACTGGCGCTGGTGTATGCGGAGCATGCGCCGCTCCACGCTCAAGCAGGCATGGAGATGCCCTTTGCCCCGCCTGCTGTTGGGCCGCTGTGTAGCGGATGTGGCTGGCCCAGATCTTATAGGACGTGCTGCAGGTGTTGTAGCAGCTGGTGTTGCAGGTGCGGCAGCCACTGGAGGCACATTGGTGGGGTGCCTGGCTCTGGCAGCCGGTGGGCCTGCAGGTGTTGTAGCAGCAGAGGCAGGGGGCCTGGCCTTGGCAGCCGGTGGGCCTGCAGATGTTGCAGCAGCAGAGGCGGGGGGCCTGGCCTTGGCAGCCGGTGGGCCTGCAGATGTTGCAGCAGCAGAGGCGGGGGGCCTGGCCTTGGCAGCCGGTGGGCCTGCAGATGTTGCAGCAGCAGAGGCGGGGGGCCTGGCCTTGGCAGCCGGTGGGCCTGCAGGTGTTGTAGCAGTAGAGGCGGGGGGCCTGGCCTTGGCAGCCGGTGGGCCTGCAGGTGTTGCAGCAGGTAAGGTGGGGGGCCTGGCTGCTGGTGTTGGCGCTGCTGCAGGGTCTGGTGGCTGGGTATCAGGTAGGGATTCCTCCTCCTGGGCCTCCTCATCGATCAGCAGCCTCTCACTGTCACTGCTATCACCCGCACCTGTGAGGGTAAGTGGATACTCATTAGGTGCATGTGACTGTCAGACGTGCAGATGTTACATGCATGCTGGGTGTCATTCCCTGGGTGGCTGTGTATTTGCGCACTTTGGAACCTTTCTGGCCGCATTGTGGTACTACTACATTGTGGACATACTACGTCTCCCACAATGCTTCGGGGCATTTCCTGATGCACAACATAGGCATGACTAAGGGCCAATGAGTGAGCCTATTTGGTCAGGGGCGGTCATAGGGGACAGGGTCGCAGTCGCATGCCACTTACCTTGGGTGTCTTGGGTGGGGCGGGAGGAGTCCAGAGGGGTCACGCCAACACACGCCTCCCTCTCCAAGGTGTCCTCTACCTGGTCCTCCAGGGGGGTGTTGGGTGAGACAGTCGGTCCACCACCTCCGGTGCCTGATGCCTCACCAAGGCGCTCCGCCACCCTCTCCTTGGCACGCCCTCGGAGGTCGTACCACCGCTTTTTAAGCTCCTCCAGAGACCTGTCCGCAACGCCCACAGAGTTGACACTGGAGGCAATCCCCACCCAGATCCTCCTCTTCTCCTGCTCTGGGACCCTCCGGGAGTTGGCACCAAACAGCTGGTCGTGGTTGGCCACCACCCCTTCTATGAGGTTCTCCAGCTCCTGTTCGGAGAATTTCAGTTTGCGCTTGCGGCCAGCGCTGTTGCTGGGGCCTGGCTGGGGTTCGTCCGACATGGCGCTCGCTATTTCGGCGGGGTTGTGAGTCGCTAACGGCGGTTTAGCGGCAGCTTTCGGTCGTGAACACTCGACTGATAGCGTCACTGTGTTGTTTGGGGGTGGGATTTGGCTGCTTCCTGGTTGTGATGTCATCACGGTGCTCGTAATGCGTCTTCCCGTTTTCCAGATCCCGCGAGATTGCGAGTCGCTATCCCGTGCGATCAGGATTGCGAGTCGCTATCCCGTGCGATCGGGATTGCGAGTCGCTATCCCGATCGCAGGTAGCCGGAAATAGCGATTTTTCTGCGTTTTTTGTCGGTCGCTAACGGCTTTAGCGCCCGCGTGCGAGTCGCTATTTTTTCCCCGAAAAGTACATGAATGCCGTTTTGCGTTTCCTCAATAGCGAGTCGCTATTAATCGCTATTAGGGACACGCAAAACGGCCCGTACATGAATCAGGCTGTAAGTAGGGTAAATTGTGTAACGATTGCACTGTGAAAAACATGTGAAATGGAGGGCTCTAGGATGCCAGGGTTCTTTTCCTTTTTTTCTACAAAACTGCACTGAAATAGCTAATAAGTGAACAGTTCAAACATTTAAAATATTCTTTGCCAATTATGAAGACAATTTCTTGTAAATTTGGGTCAAGAGGAAAAATATATTTTTTTATAGGATCAGAACAAATTAGAATGATTTGCTTGCTGATGTGCAAATTTTAAGTATTCTTGCCGAATACCGACCTCCAAACATTGTTTGTACACTATGTACCTTTGTCAGTAACACTACACGTTAGTTGGAAACCTTTAGTGGCCATCTCAATGAAAGAAAAATAAAAGGAAAAAATGATGCTATCTTTAATGACAGTTCCCTCCTAAGGTATGCTTCGTTTTACTAATGTATTTGTGATAAAAGAGTTCTAATTTATTATGCTTCTTGCCCAGGTGACAATGTCATTACCAAGTCAACCACCACATGGTCCGGCTAGTCAAACAGCCTGACGGCACCCCCTTGCCTAGGATGCGCAAAACATGGTGCTCTAACAGGGATTTGTGCAAATGCTAGCCCATTCAAGTGTGCCCTTTTGTTTCTGTGAAGGTACTTTCCGCCCCAGGTTCACAGCCTCTTCGAACGAGCTCTCTGGGGACAAGGGCACCCAGGGGTCACTATGCTCCAATTGCATCAACTAGAGTGTTCCCTACTCGTTTTTGGCTCTGAGGATAGCAAGACAGGGTAGTCCAAGGCTTACCCAAAGAAGTGAGATGCAGTTAGCCATTCAGAATACAGCACCCCCTGTACTGCCAGATGATGGACTAAATGGCCGGTCAGTGCTTTACTTTTATAAAAAGAAAAGCACTTTTTTACACCCAGGAGAATTAGATTACACATAAAATTAGGATGAACAGCGAAAACCAGATGTCTCTACAACCCTTTGGACCAGAGTTCTGACCCCAGATAGTATTAGAGTGTCTAGATGCTAAATGCTACAAAAACACAGTTAACGTGAAAAAGTACAATTAACAATGCCTTTTTACAGACCATGTTGCACAGGGTTGTTCTCGTCAGACATATAGTTATTAAGAAAGCTATTTAAAATTGAACAAGGAAAGTCTTGTTAAAATGTTATTATAACAGTTTTTTTTGCAGGGGAGACAGAAATTAATGGGAAATATGCAGTAGAGGAGGAGGACAATGGAAAGGAGCTGGTCAACCTTCACTGGATCTGGCGCAACAACGTGGTGGAGAATTAGGCCAAAATAGGTGTGCCTACGATTTACAGGAAAGGTCATTGAAAGAACGAATGCCCTAACTTACAGGGCCAAACAACGATGGCAAAAGATAGGGGTAATTCATTCACAAGGAATACCAGCAGAATTGGTGCAATCACACTTCTCAGACTTCAATGTAGAAATTACGGATGTAGAGTAGAGAACAGATGCAGAAGAGGGAAAGGCAGATTTTGATGAAAGAGCAGAACAGATTGAGATGAAACCGAACATAGGGGGGAGGTAAATTTAGCCAGGACTAGGGCAGATTAGATGAAGGCTATGCGTTACATTTTGACCTTTTTATTGCAAAACACCAGACTCCATGTATTGACAAACAGCCTTTGCCCAGGTGTATTTGCGTGGCCGTGGATTCTGCGAGAGGATCTAAGAATCAAAATATGGTGTCAAAGATTTCCGCACTATAAGCATACAAACAGGCAGAAGCTTTTACAATGATGACTATTGACATTTGATTATAATACCTTTGAATACAGTCCACAGGGCGATCTAGGAAGAGCAGAAGAAGATTCATGATACCAGTTAATATAGCTGGCCCCTATGTTACTGTACCATTGGGGGGGAGGGGAGAACATGAGTTTCTGGTGTATACTGGTGCTACTTGCACCCCTCTAGTTCATAATCCCTTTTTCACAGGTCTCCCCTCTCAGGTTAATTTCATACATCTGTGGGATTTTCTGGCATCTCTGTTCAAAGTACTATTTTATACCCGAAAGAAATAATATGTAGGCATATCCATGTTTTTATTTCCAGATTCTTCAGAG
The DNA here is from genome assembly GCF_964261635.1 of Lissotriton helveticus. Taxonomy (NCBI): domain Eukaryota; kingdom Metazoa; phylum Chordata; class Amphibia; order Caudata; family Salamandridae; genus Lissotriton; species Lissotriton helveticus. The sequence continues at coordinate 591,734,917 of NC_136057.1, forward strand.
TTAAAGAAAATATTGTTGTAACAAAATTACTTTGTATGGTGGAATGTGCTAAAATGCATTCTAACTGCAGTGCATTCACCAGGGACCACCGAGGAGGGATAATATATAGTAGGAATACATTTATGTATTGAGGTTTAGTAATGAGAATGAGTATATGTAAATACAGAAAGAAAGTGAGCATCGAATAACTGTGCTCCATATTATACTGTTTTGGGATACCGTTGGTATTGATCTAAAATGTCTTTCAGTATACAGGTGCAGTCTTTAAAGGTATTTGCAATTGGATTACAAGGTAAAGGATTGACACAGTTTGACAACTACAAGAATTTTGATACCCAGAGATGTCACTATGACAGAGATTTTCAACTGTATTTTAGGACAAGCTGTAGCACAATGTTTTAATCCTTCTTTTTGCTTTCGGAGATAATGGATTTCTTTTTCAGCCAACAGATACAGCATGCGCCATTAATAGCACAACTATTGCAAGGCCTGTTGCTGTCAAAGTTTCAATTATAGAGTGTGCTGCACCCACCTTAATCGAGGACTATGTATCATGGTTGTGAATATACAATGGTTCAAATTGCGTCTGCTACCTATGATATCATGGTATAAAGATAAAGTATAATGATATGTACTATGAGCCTAAGTATATCATTGAAGGGGCTGGGTGGAGGAAAAGGAGGAAGGGAACAGGGGAGGATGTATGCGAACAGAAAAGGAATATGGGTAGGCCCAAATGGAAAGATATGTTTAACGGCGATAATGCTTGCCCCCATTACCTTACTGTTTCATGGCTCACCACTTGTAGGACGTAAAGGAATGATCAGACTGTTTTCCTAAATGTTGGTACAAAGTTTGAATTGGGAAAAGGTACTTCCACTACCCCAGGCCACTTCTCCTCCCCACATTAAATGGACTTCCTCAGCTTGCCCCCCCCACTTGAACTACAAGTACATGTTGGTTATTGTGTGCATGTTCAGCACACTGACTGGGGCATACCGATCCAAGAACTGCAATTTACCAATGATTGCCAAATGCATCCTGAAAGAATTCATACTGCACTTTAAAGTACCTTTGCCTTTTTTAGGTTCTGACAATAAACTGGCATTCACCCCAGATGCGATTGAGGGGTTGCGTAAGGGGCTAGGAGCTACACAGAAACTACACGTGTTCCACCAAAACCACCAAGTAAAAATGGCATCTCAAGCTGATCCTGAAGTGTTGCACATGCTCCACACAGCTGAGAAAGGAAGAGTGTGTGTGTGAGCAGACCCCAAGTTTACATCAACTAAGAACGTCCGGAGAAACCAACGCCCAACCCCTCACTCTGCAAGATGTGGCAATAAAACATCTTTGCCTTCGTCACCATTTTGTTTTCTTCATGTTGGGAGTGCCTAAGTAATAAGAAGTGCTAGTAACCTCTCAAATTACTTGAAGACAGGCAACAACGGCTGCTTTTTCTGCTTACAAGTATGACCACTGAGGCTCTGCATTACTCCATGGGAAAGTCTTGAAAAGAGTAAAAGTGCAATAGGAAATAAGACAGTGTTCCAACTAGTCACACTAGCCACACGTACCAACGATTGGGACATTATCTCTTGACTTTCTGCTTCGCTCCTGTCAACAGGAAGGACTGTGGAAAATAGACTTTTTATCTTGACACTCGCTCAGCTATTGTATTCTTTCTATAAAAGTATATCTGTTATCTTGCCATTCACTCCCCCATTTTGGGCGATACCCTTCATGAATGACCTCTCTGGAACTCTCTGGAGCTCCACTTTTGACCTGCCATATTCCTGCACAGACACTCACACCCTGTTCATGTTTTGACCTGCCACAAACTGACCAGCTCACGCTCAACCAGTCGGGCAGGGAGTTTTCCAGATGTTTATCGTCCTCACCCTGCACACTACGCCCTGCAGGGGTCCAAACAAACTACCATTTGCAGAGTTATTTGTATGAACATGCTTTTCGCCTACACCCTGCAGGGGCCTCACCGCTACCCTCTGTGCTTATCAGATTAACCTTTGTTTGACATATAATCATGCCTTTTTCATCAATGCCCTGCAGGAGCCAAACAGCCAACAAATGCTGACTGTATCAGAACTGAACATTATTTGTCTGTAAATTATTGGTGTTTGTTACTGTTCACCTGGCACGCACAGGGTGAGGATGAAGGGTATATAAGGTACAGAACCAAATCACTGATCAGACTGCCTCCTCAGACAGCTATGGGTGTCTGTTGTTGATGCTTTCTCTCTCATGAGATAGTAATAAATATCCCTTCTCTCTGGCTCCAGAGTTGGTCTCAGTTTGTATTCCAGACCCGTGGACGATGGGGTGATCTCTGCACCTTTTGGGTGGTCCCCCAGGGGACCCCCAAAATCCACATGCGTTTCTCTTCACTTCTTTTGTCATGCCTATCCTACCTATTCTATGTTCCTTTTGCACTCCAGTGTTATCCTTACTACTCCAGTTTGTAGGGTATTTAGTGCTGTGGCCTGTGGTGAGTTCAGTTCCCCTGTCGGTAGAGCAGTAGGCAGTAGTAATATGAGCCCATCAGTCAGTGCTTAATTTGAGCTGGTGGTTGCAGCTCTATCATTCATGTTTTGGGGACTAGCACATACATTTCATCAACAGACATCAAACCAGACAGAGCAAGAGAGAACAAAACAAAGTAGATCTTATTATTTTATAAATTAAGTACTTAGTACCCTTAGTACTCCATCTGCAGCGTCCTCAGGACGAAACCACATTTTGTCATTAGTATCTCAGTTCGTAGTAACTTTAGTATTCTAGGCACCAGGGGTCTAAGCACACCAGTTCTTGGTGCCTCCAGTTCTTAGCACTGCAGTTTCCTCAATACTCCAGTTTATGTTTGATTTAGCACTTCAGTTCCTACTGCCTGTGGCTCCCCTATTCTATCTGCTTGTATTAACTTTGTTAACTACAACACCTTATATTCCTGCTTGGTGTCCAAGTTCTTTCTGCAGCAGTCTCTATCACCTATGCTTCCATGCCTTCCTTTATTAGGTTTCACCTACAAAGCCCTTGCGCTGTTCTTACAAAATCTCTTGTAATTAAAAAAAACTTAATCGGGGCTAACAGCCCTCCCATTACTTACCATTTGCTGGCTTGGTTGTTACTCTGATTTCCTTGCTTTGTATTGGTTATCACTTGTCAGTTGCTGTACGTTTCTGGTTCCTCTTCATGTGTCTTTCTGTATTTGTCTTTTCTGTGGTGCTTGGACCAAGCACTTCTTCCTTTTCAAATCTCCATCTGCTTCTAATGGTGCTGGAGTCACTTTTTTATTTGTAACCAAGGTTTTTTGTTTTTGACTGCATTTTTGTTTTTGGGGGAAATTTGCTTTTACTCACCAAACCGTCCCCTCACCACCCCCACCCTTGTGTTGTTGACCTTCTCCCTAACCCCCTGCCCAACAAGTATCAGGAGTGCTTCTTCACTGAACTCTTTTCTAGAACCATGTGCGTGGTTATATCCTCTCCCACCATGTCTCATATGTTTTCAATCCTCTCTTGAGATGGTATAACTAATTACTACGCTAAACTGGTACAAAATGGATTTTTCAGTAAATAATTTCGCAAGGCAGCCATTTTAAGCTCCTACCCCTGCCCCAAATGTTATTTAATTAACTATGACTGGAAAATAACATTATTTTTTTTTCAGCAAATAGTGTTGACCAGCCAAGTCTTGCTGCACTTCCATCCCACACAATACAACCCATTTTAAAGGCGGCCAAAGTGGCAGCTGTGTGTAAATTATTGATTCTGTTTTACTTGCTTCAGTGTTGCCCCCAGAGATTGGTTCATCAAGGGAAAGTATTGTCAAATTGATGCCAGAGACGGCATGCTCTGCAGTGACGTTATCATCTCATGACTCGGAAGCTCGGCAGGGTAGGTTCTCAGGAGGAGCGCATGGTGCCTTGAACTTTAAGCACCATACTTTGTGAAGATTGCATTTTTATTATGATGTTTGGCAGGTTTAGATTAAAGAAAGGCATGCAACCAAACATTAATTATCCCTGCCAGCAACCGTGTGAAGACTGTATCTGAAAGCGGTGTGTGCCATTTCCCCATCAACCCCGCATTCTTTTTAAGCATGTTGCACAGCAAACGGACTGCTGTGTACCGTGGCTTAAAGGAAAACAAGCATGGGCAAAGACTATGGGTTTCACCTATGCAAGACCTACTGGCGTTTGCAATTTTTTTTTAAAGATGTCGTACAATAGTGCAGGCTGTTCTGCAACATGGTTAAAAGTATTTTTTCAAAAGCAGTCAGTTTCCTCTAAAGAAAATGGGCTGCTTTTTAATTCAAAAACACACTGGTGGCAAAAACATTAGTTGCAAATTGTACATCTGGGGCCCGATGTAGGTAGTACTTATTTACCGATTTTTAATTACCGAATTTTACCGATTCGGTAATTAAGAATCAGTAAATAAGAAGGGGGGGTATGTAGGAACATCCAGATGTTCCATTTACCGAATCGGTAAATATCTGTATTTACCGATTCGGTAAATACCGACCGGTAATGCTCCATTCATTCCTATGGGCTTTGAAGCCCATAGGAATGAATGGGGCAATACCGGTCGGTATTTACCGAATCGGTAAATACAGATTTTGACAAAGGTGCAGGGGGTGTCACTTTGACACCCTCTAGCACCCCCAAAAAAGGTTCGGGCCATGTGGCAGGCATACCTGCCCTAAGGGCAGGTCTGCCTGTCATATGGCACAGGTGTGCATGCACACATGTGCATGCACACCTGAATCGGTATTTTAACATCAAATTGAATTTGATGCTAAAATACCGAATCGGTAAGGCTTGTGGGACTCAGAAGAGTCCCACCTACATACCAAATTTACCTAATCGGTAGAAATACCGATTCGGTATTTTACAGAATCGGTAAATTTACCGATCGGTAAATTTACCGATTCTGTAAAATATGTGTCCCTATTGTCAGGGATCTTCCTCTTGATCACAGGTTCACTCAAACTATAATGTCCTCTGAAAGATTCACTGAAGCTGACACTAAAGGAAGCCATGTTGTAGTCTAGGAATCACTTAAAAGAAGAAAAATACACATTCCGCTGTAACTTTTATGGAATCCTGCTGAATATGAGAATTTATCTGCCCAGGACACTCATAATGTATACCAGGAATGCATCCTGGGTTCTGCAAGTTAATGGTTTGACCTAAGGACTGGAATACTGTGTACAACACCTTTCTCTCTTGAATGTGTCCCTCATATGCTTAAGTCCATGTGATCCATGCAGGGCCGGCTCTAGGGCGGTGCGACCGGTGCCACCACACTGGGTGCTGACTCTTCATGAGGATACATGTTTGTTTTAAAGCACCTGCTGCTGCATCGCTGGCCTCTGGCAATTTTCATACAACAATAAAAATTTCAAGATAACTCTGGTGATTAATGTTCTTCCTGGAGAAAGAAGGAGTTTTGTCTAGTGGAAGTTTTAACTCATTATATGGTAGCATAGAGGGTTAAAATGCATGCTGCAAAGAATGGTACAATGCAGATCACAAAGTGCTTATAGTTTAAATAGGTCAGTGCTTTTGTCGGATAGGTAATTTTGTTACCAGCAGTGTATATGTTAAAATAAAAACATGGAACAGTGAGCTATTACCTGTCATCAAAAAGCTGCAAGCAAACTGCAAGGTATAGATTGGAGCATTATGATGTTTTCCTACATCTTTCTTTATTCTAATGTTTCAAAAAGGGTTCATTTCGGTAAAAAAAATCCCTATTAATAAATGTAACTCCAAGCATTGGGATATGTTTTAAATTCTGAGTCGTTGCTTTTCAAGACCAGGCACTCTTAAACTAAACTGTCTACCAGTATGGGTGATATGTGACTCACCTTGTAGTCTTCTGGCTTATGTCACATTTCCTATACACTTATTTACACATGTATGATTGATTGTCTCTGTGTAATGTATGTGTGATGTAAAGTGCTCAGACACCCGACACTGGTATAGGTGGTGCTAAATAACTAATTAAATACATCTGAGAGAGAGAGTGGTTATGGGGACTTGAGGGGGCACTGTTAAGGGGTAGTAGTGAGGGAGTCTGTGGGGGGCACCCGTGGGGGGTGCCAATAAACATTGTCGCACAGTGCGCCACCAGCTCTAAAGCCGGCCCTGGATCCATGCATTTTGACTAATATTGACCACCAATCAATGATTCTTCATGACAAGCAGAAACTTTGAGCACAAAGATTTCATACCCTTGATTGGCTCACATGAATGATATGCTCCTCTACCTCTAAATTTTAGAGAACCCCCTCGGGTTATGGGCATCTGCCCTCTAGAGTCTATAAACAGCAGACTCTTCAAGGGCCATTCTCCTTTGGTAACTACTACTGAGAAGTCTTTCTTCTCAAGTTCTCCGCAGCCAAAACCATATACGTTTCTCAGGTACAGCTTTTTTAAAACCACATGCTTTCACCAATCAAGAGGCCCACACTAATATCCTGCAATAGTTTAAACACAGAATTGTGCTTTATTGCGTTGGAAATTCACACCAGTTTTTAGTTTCTCACTTTTCACTGTTGTGAAGGGCTTGCTCATTACACTATCCAGAAGGTAGAAAAGTAGTGACTCAAACTGCACCAGGCTGCATTAATGTAGAGATATATATTGTCTCCTGCTAAGTTAATGCACTCCCCTTCCAGAGACACCCGGTAAACCTGTCATATCCAACATCACTTATCACAACACCACCAAAATTAACCTGCACATGCTGATGTTGATGTTCACCCAGCAAGGTGGTCCTTGCTACATAGTTAACATTCATAAACTATTGACTGATCTATTGACTTATCTTTCTGGATTTATTTTTGTCAGTACAAGTGAATTTCTAATTAAATGATCTTTGTTCTACGTAACTCAATCCCACTAAAACCATGTTTATCTGATATATGTATTCTCATACTCGCTGTGTAGTGACACAGTTACTGGAATAGCAGGGGCAGAGGCATTTTTTTTTTTGCGCAAACTCGACCCGAAGGTATTGGAGCGCTTTACATGAGCACCAGTTACGTTACACAAGGACACATACATTTTTTTGGTAGGCACTGGTAGATTAAATGATTTACCCAGAATAACAGGATGTGGTGTCGACCCTGAGGCTCGAACGTTGCTTTCCCAGCTCCACGGTCGGCAGTCTAGCAGTGAGACCACATCCTCTCCCAAATACAAGTACAAGCAAAGATGATGCGTCCTGCCCCTATGAAAGACATAGGTTTGCGGTCATCTGTCCATAATGGCTATTTAATATTGCCCAAGAGATCATTTTCAGGGACCATTTAGCCTGAAACGTTCTCTGTCAGTACTGTGTTCCTGAAACAGCTCTCAGTAGCAGCAGACAGCGAGGGACAAAGGGCCAGATTCATCAAACAAAAATCCGCCCGCAAAGGGCCAGATTCTGAGAATCTGGCCCTTTGCGAGTGGTATTTTTGCATTTGGGATGCATCATCCCAAATGCAAAAATCGCAATTTTAGAAATCGCAAATTGCGATTATTTGCATTTAAGGAATCTCATTTTGAGATTCCTTAAATGCAATGCATGAAAGTTTTTAAAATAGCGAATTCGCTAATAGGGTACGCAAATTACCATGAAGTACAACTTCATGGTAATTTGCAAAAACTTTGAAAAATGCACTGAAGTGCATTTTTCAAAGTTTCATGTTGCGCACACACATGCCCTAAGGGCATGTGTGTGCGCAACATATGTATATATCAATTTCAGGGGTGCAACAGGGTGTCCTTTGGACACCCCGGCACCCTTGAAATCGCAATCTCAATTTCCGAATCGCAAATTGCGATTCGCAAATTGAGATTGTCTTCCCATTCATTCCTATGGGCCTCTAGGCCCATAGGAATGAATGTGGAGGTATTCCTTAATTGCGACTCGCAATTTGCAACTCGCAATTAAGGAATTCTAAGAAATCGCTATTTTTTAAGTGATTTCTTGATGCATTCCATTTTGCAATTCCTTAATAGCGAATCTGTATTTTTCGCTATTAACGAACCGCAAATTGGGTTGTTGAAGCATCTGTGGGTAAATCCCATAAGCAGTAGCCTTGTTGTCACGGAGCTAAAAATTACCAAAGCAGCATTTCCAGAACTTTCCAAAGTTCCATGGAAGGTGCTGACATTAATTACACAGCCTAACTTTGCAAAATGGGAGGAGGCTGCCGTTTGAAGGCAGTTACACCATAACGCAGCCTTTGCAACCACCCCATCTATATTTGTTTGTTTCTTTATTGTTTTGTGTATAAAAAGCGTATGCTCGTAATTACTTTGCCTCTTAACGCATAATCGAGTGTGCTGATGAGGTGAAGGGGAGGAGAGGGGCGGAGAGGGGTGCGAGAATTACAGTCCTTGGACACGCTTGAGCCCTGATGATAAATGGGGAGTGGGAAGTGGGTTTATGGTTTTCTCTGTAGATGTATTTGTAGGGGGGCGGGGGTGGTCTGGTAACCTACGTGCAGTAGACATTGTGTGTGTGTGGTTGTGTGTGGGCAGCACGCGCACCATACAGAGAGGGCCTTGTGTCGTCTGACCCTATCTTAACCCAAGGGACCAGTGGAGGTATAGTTGGGCCTTTATGTGTGTTGTGAAACACGGCGGGAACCCATACATAACGCGGGAATGTATTTATCTGCCGAGTAAGTGGCCATATCATTAATGCCATCAATAAAATATGTAACATGTAAAAACGTTGCTTTCCTTTCTTTCATAAGTGTTGATATTTGTAGATATCCTGCTTTTGAATTTGCGACATGGTGTAAGAGTTCTCATTAACAAACGGATTCTGGCCACTTCACTGAAAAAGAGAGGAAGGCTGTGTGAACCATGCAAAATTAAACAAAAAAATCGTGCAGAAAAGTCACCATTTAAGGAAGCGAGAGCCAAATGCTCGACAAAGATATTTGCAGCCACCGTAATCTTTGGCTCCAGCGCTCCACTTTCTAACAAACACTTGCATTACTCATGCAAGGAATAACATTGTTTTAAAGGGCCTCACCTGCCAAGTCTTCCCATGCGCTGATCATATCGAATTTTCTGGATCTTTTGTACTGATTTTAACTTTGAAGAAAACAAAAATTCGCAAACGTGTAAAAGCGGGTTTACAGAAGCAGAACCAGATTTTGTCACCTCCTTCTTTCAGATTGCCAACCCGATATGGAACCATAAAAGTGTTAAACCCAAAGTTCTTTTACCAGACACAATATGCTATGTTTGTGTAATGATACATTTTTGGACTTGCCTACAATGGGAAGTGCTCGAGCAATGTCAGCATGTGGCTGTTTTCTCAATTGAGCCTACGCTGTTGTGCAAGATACATATTTTTATTGACAAGCACTAGGCAAAAAATAAATCGAGTTATCTTTGAAACAGGTGTCAACGAGTATGGCTCATTACATCGTGATGTATTACAACGACCGTGTTGAAAGTGCGCGATGCATTTACATCGCAATTCATTACAACGACTTGCACTAGGGGGCGTGCTGGATTTAGGAATAGTATTAATTACTATTCCTGCTCCAGTTTGCGCAACAGTAGAGAAGGTGTTGGAATTCATTTCCAATATCTCGGCGCCCCCTAGTGCAACTCGTTGTAATGAATTGCGATGTAAATGCATTGCGTACTAACAACGTGGTTGTTGTAACGACTGCGTTGTAATAGTAGCCCGATGTAATGACAGCCTTGTAAACGCTGTTTCTCCTGGAAAAGCCAATAGGTTTGGCAATCTTATTGTGCTTTCACACAAAGGCACACACCACACATGCATATATGAACTATTTTTCACAAACGTCTCTAAATCTACAGGCCGACATTTGACTCATGACAAACACTCATGCATATTTATAAGAATCAGTAAAACATAGGTTGATGTGCAGTAGTATAAAGCATGGAAGCACTTGGAGTTGTGCCTTTATGGACTATGAACATAACACATGAGAAGAGCATTGGAGGTGCTTTTCATGGAAGCATGGGGTGGTGTTCTTCAAGGACCCTCTGCGTGATGTGCCTTAAGAGCACTGGGTGGTGTGCACTATGGGAGCAAGGGGTACTGTGAAACGGGGACCCTGCAAAGAGAGGAGAAAGAGAATGTAGAATCAAAACTGACGTCATTGAACTTGCAGAATATGCACAGCACCATAAGGGTGTGGAGCGGGGAGCCCGCAAAGAGAGGAGCAAAGGAGGTAGGGAAAAGGAAGAGGGAAAGTAATGACAGACAAGGGAAGGGGCAAGGGCGGGGTCCCTAAGAGTGGAATTTTATGTTTTGCTTGCGGATTCGTTTTCTATATCACTGACTGGGAGAGGCTTGGCAGGTTAGTGCATGGCAAACAGATACAACATAGCTTTTAGAGTAGGAAAAATGTTGGTAAATAAACGGACCTCTGCCACAATCTTTTATTTTCATCGGCAATGGAAAGAGTTCAGTGCGGCTCTTGTTATAATGTACACATGAAAGGACCATCAGACCCTGCACATCAGTCAAGTCAGAATATATAACGTGACACCGGTTCATGAAAGCAGTGAAAAGGCCACGGCGGAGTTCATATTTAAAATGGAGTCCCTGGAAGGAAGTGGGCAGGGCAACCAGCAGCACAGTATTGTTTCACTGAAAGGATACAGTGTGTCACAACAAATTACTGTTCATTTGCACGAGCCGTACGCTGCGATTAAAGCCAGCAAGCAATGCTGACAAGCAGCACTTGCAAGATTGCATAATGAGGGGCCAGGCAGATTCACCAGAGCCGCTTCACTCAATTAGTGGACAAGGCTTTTAATGTCGCTATGCGCAACTAAAGCAATTTTAATTACTTCGAGCCAAGTCTCCATTTAGAAGGATTCGGAAGCAGGAACACGTTTTAATAGAATCTCTCTGGAGAGGGGCTGCATGGTAATAAGGTGCTCGGGAGCCAGCCTTGCTAGGCCTCACTTCTGCTAAAATACCATTAAACAAGAAAATGGAGTCGAATTACGTGATCTGTGCTACGAAATGAAATGTTATTAGGAGAGACATTGATTAGCAACAATATTAACAAAAAAAGGATAAGAAAAGCTCGTGTCAGGAGTGTTTTCTACGGGTTGGCATCTGTTGAATGGAGGCTGGGGATCTGATGCTCCTTTTTGTCTGACGTACAATGATGATGATAACCTTCGTTCAATCGAGAGGAAATGGACTAGAATGAAGGTTTGGAAAAAAGAGCATCAGTGCTACATTGCTCGATGCAATACTCCATTTTAGAAGGTCGTGTGAAATTTGTAATTATGCATATGGAAGGTCCTGCTCATTGGTGGGTGAGCCCTAGTTTCCTCAGGGTCTCAGAACAGGTAGTAATTAAAAGCAGACTTTGAAAGGGTCCCTCATGGGCCCTATATTCATGTCCTTAACTCTAATGACAAAACACTGATTGATTTCTCAACAATTAATTTAAAATTGTTGAGATAATTCATGTCAGTGATTTAGTTCTTGTTTATATTTCACAAGTTTTACTTAATCTTGCATGCTAGCTACATCCAGGATGTTGTGTTTCTGTATTTTTGACCATGTGAGCCCACGTTTTAACAGGGACAGCCGAGCCAGATCTGAGTGAAAGCTCTGGCTTGGCTCTAAGAGCCAGTGCATGAGCCGAGCCATAGCAATGTTTGCAAACTAATTTGTGCAACTAATACCATGAAAATATATGATACAGTCTTTTTCAAAATCCCCAAAAGTTTATTTCTTTAATATGCCTGAGTGTTTCACCTTACTACATCAGAATACTTCACTTCCATGTCACATGGTCAGTGACTGGCTGCCGCCCCCTCCCTATGACCACACCGACCCCTGAACACATGAACATGAAACATGGTTATCTTTGGAAGGCGGGGGGTCGCAAGACCCCCCGGCCGTATTTATTAAGATATAAAACAATAAATATTTTTAAATGCACGATAATCAGTTTATACAAAAAATCAGCAGGACATTAGATACAAGATTGTCAACAGGTGTGAGAGACTATCCTTAACAAAAACTCTAATACCGATTGTTTCCTAACCGAATCTAACATCCTCATCTGAAATTTTGTATACTAACATTTCAGGCCATATGGCAAGGTCGCTAACCGGTGTCAGGTCCTACTAGCTGCGCCTCACCAAAAGATGTGCGCATGCGCAGCCGGGCCCGGTAATTACCCGGTCCACACCGTGAACTCCATTTACCCACTAAAGGAGGGCCCTTACTCTGCGCCATCCGCTGACGTCAGAAGTATGCGCGTGCGGGATGGCTACCAGCCTAAGGAAAGCGTGACTCCTCCAACCCGCGCCCCTTTGAAGCACCAGTTACCTTGCCCCTGAAGTTCTAGGAGGGGCCAATGGCCCCTCCCCCTGGACGGGAACCTCCATAGGATGATGCCCGCCCCCTCAGACCTTAAAATAGCTGCTCACCGATCATGACCTTACCGCATGCCCCATTCCTAATAAATACGACGACCTATGGGAAAAAATTCTAAAGGACAACTACACTGACTAAGTTAACCATCAGGCATAACACCGTAGAGCTACAAAAGGGAAAAAAGGTCTAAATACCATTGCAACCAAATAACATATTACCATACCATTAACTAAACGGGGAAAAAATGCCTAAAAGAATACCTCACAAGCAAAATACACAAATAAAACAATTTTCTACGCATGGAAACATTTGCCTAACAAACATCATAGCAAATTACAGACTGAATCAGACTAATAATGTATACAACACCGCATCGTTCCAGGGATGGTGGGTGGGAAAACAAGAAGCCCCGAGCGCGGGGCACAACCGTTGTGGGGGAGCGTCCAGGCAACAAGGGGTCACCTGGGCGCTCCCCGCTTCTTTATCCTTGAGGGGACCGGGGGGGGGGCGGCACGCCCCCTCTCCCAACCCCTCCTGCAGCCCGCCCCCCTGACCCGGATGTCGCTTAATGCCATCCGGGTCAGGGAGGGCACCAACCAATCGGTGGTAGGGCGCGCCCCAGAGGACACGCCCCACCATCGAGAGGACAGAGGAGAGGAGCGGTCGCCGCACCGCCATGCGGGCGGGGGGGCCAAGAGCCCCCCCTTTTCACATGGTCAGTGACTGGCTGCCGCCCCCTCCCTATGACCACACCGACCCCTGGACACATGAACATGAAACATGGTTATCTTTGGAAGGCGGGGTGTCGCAAGACCCCCCGGCCGTATTTATTAAGATATAAAACAATAAATATTTTTAAATGCACGATAATCAGTTTATACAAAAAATCAGCAGGACATTAGATACAAGATTGTCAACAGGTGTGAGAGACTATCCTTAACAAAAACTCTAATACAGATTGTTTCCTAACCGAATCTAACATCCTCATCTGAAATTTTGTATACTAACATTTCTGGCCATATGGCAAGGTCGCTAACCGGTGTCAGGTCCTACTAGCTGCGCCTCACCAAAAGATGTGCGCATGCGCAGCCGGGCCCGGTAATTACCCGGTCCACGCCGTGAACTCCATTTACCCACTAAAGGAGGGCCCTTACTCTGCGTCATCCGCTGACGTCAGAAGTATGCGCGCGCGGGGTGGCTACCAGCCTAAGGAAAGCGTGACTCCTCCAACCCGTGCCCCTTTGAAGCACCAGTTACCTTGCCCCTGAAGTTCTAGGAGGGGCCAATGGCCCCTCCCCCTGGGCGGGAACCTCCATAGCATGATGCCCGCCCCCTCAGACCTTAAAATAGCTGCTCACCGGTCATGACCTTACCGCCACAGGCCAGCATTGTTAACCGACGATCTGGCCTCCCCCTTCCTAGACCTAAACCAGGACCGACTAACTTTGCAAATCCCTCCAACCAGGCCCAGAGATTATTAGACCACAGGACGTTCCCTGCCTCAGTCAAGTGTACCCCGTCCCCTAGGTAGAACTGCTCGCCCCAGATACATCCATGTGGAATCGTCTGCAACCGGGGGGCTCGAAATAGTTTGTCCAACTGTGTGTTGATCCTCTTTACCGAGTGATTCAACGCCCTGACCGAATCCCCCCCTCGCCACTGCCACCGAGGGATAAGTTGCGACCATACTACTGTGCAGCCCGGGCAAATCCTAGCCACCCACCACGCAGTGGAGATGATCTCCTCAATAAGGATGCGCCTCCCTAGTTTGGCCAAATCATTCTCCCCCAGGTGAAGTATCACCACTGATGTGGGGCGGGCTGCTGAGCTAAGAGTCCCTGGGAGAAGCTCCTAAACTGGCTGAGGCATAGACCCCCTCTTCCAAAAAATGAGATATGAAACCCCTTTTTCGCCGCCCTGTTCCTACGGTCTCCTGAAATAAAAACATGTTCAGCACGCCTCACATAAGAGTGGCCCACAATCCAAGTCACCAATGTCCTGTGTTCTTCATGCCGCTCGTGCTGTGATGGTGTAGATCGTTGATGCCCGGCGGCGAGTTCCTCCCCTGCATCACAGGTTTGAGAAACTGCAAAAACCAGAAACATACCAGGCGTGAGCACCATCCTGTCACAACTTGTCAATTCGTACATATCGTATGTAACATTCGGACGACCATCTCCCGATTCTCTTCACATTCTCAACTGGGAGACCCCTTGCCACTGCTTCAGTTGCTGCCCCAATCCTAAAGGAGTGAGTGCCAAACTCCTTGGGATCAAAACCTGCCTGTCTAACCATCAGTTCCAAGACTCTCCTAAATTGGTACCTGGTCAATGGCGTACCATCGGCGTGACACAACAATGCACCACCCGCCGTGCCCTCACGCTGCCTGTGGAAGACTTCCGCATGAGAAACCGGGCAGCAAGGATTGGCCCGGGCCCGGTGGAGCACTATGGTGTGACCCCGAGATTCCTGGTCAGTTTTGGATCTCTGAATTGTCACCCACATAGTATCCTCTCTGATCTTTACACAGGCCCCCTGTAGGCCGCCCAGCTTATCTTCTTTTGACGCTGCAACCAACTCGCCAATTCTCAGAGCCCTATAGAAAGCCAGGGAAAATGCAGCCTTGAACAGAAGTACCTCCCACTCTGAGCTACAGACACTGTGAAGCGCCCCCAATAAGGCTGTCAGCCGCGCTAGCCCAATGGGCCTTCTTCTATCTGCAGAGTGACCCTGTAAACGGCGCCAACCCCTCAAAGCCTTGCGCACCATAAAGGTGTTAGTGGGATCTCGCATGCCCTTCGCCTGCGCAACGAAGGAGACCGCCGCCCTATGCCTGCTCGCAGCCGCCACTGAGCGCCCTTCCCTGTGCATCAATTCTAAGTAGGCCGTAAAGCTGTCCTCCTGTGCCCACCCAACCTCCCAGTCCAGCCCCAAGAAAGCACGGTAAGACAAAAACGCCCCTTCGTAAGCTGTCTTGGTCCTGGGGGCTAAGCTAGCAACCACGAGGTCCTGTAATCTGGGGCACCAATCTGCCAAAGTACTGCCGGGAAGTGCGCTGGCGAGGGGTCTGCTGCAGGAAGATGTTCCCTGAAAACCTGCATTTTAAAGCGAGAAAGGGAGTCAGCTGCATTGTTGAGGATGCCTGGGACATGCTTGGCTCTGAAAACCACATTCCATTTTAAGCACTGTAACACAATCTCCTTTATCAGGCGCAGTATGAACGGACAGCGTGCCCCCTGTTGATTTATACATTCCACAACTGTCATGTTATCAGACCAGAACACCACTGATTGATTACATAGGTGTTCCGGCCAGACCTTCAAAGCCACCCATATTGGGAAGAGTTCCAGGAAGCCAATATTGGCGGTCAGACCCCATGCTCTCCATTCTTCCGGCCACCGCTGGGCGACCCACTTGGTCCCCAGGATGGCGCCGAAGCCCACACTACCAGCAGCGTCTGTCCATAAACCCAACTCTGCTGATGTGGTGAGAGGACCGGACCACACTACCCTGCCATTAAAATCCTCCAGAAATGCCATCCATATATGCATATCCTGGCGAACCTCAGATGACAACCTCGTGCGGTGATGTTTCTCCCGTAGCCCTTTCATAGCTTGGGCAATGGAGCGTGAGAATGGGCGTGCCATTGGGATGACCCGCAGAGCAAAGTTCAGTTGCCCTACCACTTCTGGCAGCTGTTGCAAGGAAACCTTGTCTTTGCGTAGGCATTGACGAAGAGCTGCTCTAAACCTAGACACTTTGTCCCTGGGCAACCTGAAGCATCCCTCCACTGAGTCAATTTCGATACCAAGGAATTCCAGGCAGGTGGACGGGCCGACCGTCTTCCCTGGCGCCAGCGGGACCCCAAAAGCCCGCATGAGCACGCAAAATTCCTGCAATGCCCAAGCACACTCCTGAGAACCCGCCGCACTTAAGAAAAGGAAATCGTCCAGGTAATGCATGACCTGCTGGTGGCCCATCGCCTGCCTCATGACCCATTCTAGAAATGAGCTAAACGTCTCAAAGTAAGCACATGATATGGAACAGCCCATGGGCATGCATTTATCCATGTAAAACGTGCCTTCGAAATTGAAACCTAGGAGGTGTTGATGCCAAGGATGGACTGGGAGGAGACAGAAAGCAGATTCTATGTCGGATTTAGCCATCAGTGCCCCCGGCCCCAGATCCCGCAATAAGTCAACAGCCTGGTCAAATGAGGCATACTTTACACTACAAATCCCCTCATCAATCGCATCGTTCAAGGATGCTCCTCTTGGTGCCGACAGGTTGTGGATCAGTCTAAACTCGCCTTTCTCCTTTTTGGGTACTACTCCTAGCGGTGAACACACAAAATTGGGGACAGGCACCTTCTGGAAAGGGCCAGCTATCCTGCCCAGAGACAGTTCCTTGCTAATCTTAGCAGCCACCACGGCAGGATTATGCTTTACTGACAGTTGGTTCCTGCAATGTGCGCTACCTGTGTACCCCACTGCCGGGATCCTAAAACCTTGTGAGAAACCTTCCTGAAGTAGAGTGGCCGCTGTGTGGTCCGGGTATCTATTCAACCATGGGATCATTGCTAAGACGTCTATTGGCGTGGGGGTACCCAAATCGTCTGTACTACTCTGGCTTCCCCCTTCCCCTCTGACCGTGGTTGCCGTGCTTGGACCTGCAAGTTGTCTCGGGGTGGGATGGGTGACCACAGACTGCACATGCATGTCTAAATCTACAGGTGCCCGGGGCCCTTGTGCAGGAGCGCTTATTGAAGTCCCAGCATACCCCTTTTCTCTCTGACCCCCCCCCCCTATTTTTCCCCGGGACCTCACTCCCCTGGGATGACCGAAAGGGCTGTTGTGGTCTGGCGGAGAACACCCTGACTGCACTGGTGGACTGGGATGGGGCTGTGTCCCCTGAGAACTGCTTATGCCAAGACATAGAGTCCACCCTGTCCCATGCCAGAGATGCGTCAAATTCCTTGGCTTTCCTGAAAGTAACATCATACTCCTTCCACGCATTCCCCAGGGTATGGTTCGCTCCACCCCACAATCCTGCTCTGGTAGCAAGCCATTGGTGCCTGCACATTCGGGGGGCGTTCGGCCGTGATAGCCGAAAGGACGGAAAAGGCCCTGATCCAATTATTCAAAGTCTCCTCTACCCTGAACTTGGAGCACTGTGCCCTCCATTCACTCGGATGCATCCATTCCTTCAGTAACTTGGCATGCTCCATTTCCCTATTGTCTAGTAACAAAGAAAAAATTTAGACAAATTTCCCCGCCCAAATCAACTCTTTCACTGCCTGGGACACATGTTGTGCCAAATTTTCACTCCTGGATGGCACTGAGCCGTCCCCCAAGAGAGGCAGCGCCACCTCCTTACCATTTCCGGGCACCTGGGCTGGTAGACCGCCATCTCCATTCGGTTGGGTGGGACTGGCACCTGTAAGTGAAGAAGATGAGGGCACCGCAGCACTGTCGGCCGCCGTAGCAGCTTTAATCTTTTCTAGCAACTTCGCCGCTTCTGCCGCATGATCTGACGAAGCAGGTAACACCCCCCCCTTTTGCAGCCAAGGCAATAAGGCCGTTATCTGAGATACCAACTCGACAGGGACCGGGTCCAGGTTACCAGCTGGCACCTCAGGCACCCCTAGGGGCATGTCCGGTGGCACTGGTGTGGTAGGCAAGGGAGCGGCTGGTGGCGGCAGACCCGGGACTGGTATCGGTACCACGGGCGGGGGGGGTAGGCCCCGCAGGAGGGGGCGGCGGCGGCATGGCAGGAGCCGGTGCCGCGGGTGATGGAATTACAGGCACAGGTGTAATAGGGACCGGCACCGCAGGTACGGGTGTAATAGGGACCAGAACTACAGGTACGGGGGCTGGGGCACCGTACCTGGGCTTCTTGGCCTTAGGTCTCTTTGGTGGGGTAGCGAAATCCCCCCTTGTCAAGGGTGCCGATCTCTGCCGCCTTGGCCTGCCTGATGGGCCTGGGGGATCGGCAAACCTCTCATTCATGCGGGCTTCTAATGCATCAACTTTCCCCAACCTCCTATTAATGTCACTCATCTCACGCATCATGGCCTGCATCATAACCTCCATTCTGGACCCCTTACCACCCTTTGGCCCTGGCATGCTTGCCGACCACTGCCCTACACTCCTAGTGTTACAACTTCGGTGTATGTGTGCTCTGTACCTTCACCAGATGGAGGATGCGCAGGGGGCTGTAAGCACCATGCAACCGTAACCGCAACGCCCCGGCTGATCCGGTTTGTCAGGGGTGAGTAAACTCTAACGTAGACCCACCCGGCGGCTACCAGAAGCAATGAAATGCAAGCCCCCCGCTCTCCTCTTACCGATCAAATCCTGCGTAGTCTCAGCCGGTATCGGGTCTGTGACCAGGTCTGCCGTTCACCACTCTGGGCTCACCGTGCGTGCAATGCTGAGACCTTGTATTGTATTGCCTGTAATAGAAAAGGTGTTAATATCTGGGGTGGCAAACTCAAGCAGCTGCTGAAAACTGGAAACCAAGTTACTCGTGATAAGAGGCTCGAACCCCTGGCTGTTTAGTTTAAACTAAATAGTGGAGGAAGCTCACCTAGAAATACACAGGATTGAATTCAGGAATGCCAAGACAGTTGTATGCCCCCTACAGGTCTCCCATCCAGATCCTGCCCTGGTCGACCCTGCTTCTCCACCCGCACCACTGCACTTCTCGAGCACCGGGATTCCCCTTTCCCGATGTGTTGCTCCGGCGGGAAGGCGCACGATTGCCGTTAATACCCCGGGACACCGTGCTGAACAAACTCACAGTGCAGAACAAACTCTCACAATTACACCAGGACTCCGTGAGGCCGCAGCGGGTGAGTAGGACCCTTAGCTACAGCGCCCAGTAGCGGCAGCCGCGGGTGAATATGCCCAGGTTGTGCTTAGCGTCGCACCCGCCCCGAAAAATACCTCCGTGTATGGCAAGGCACTCGTTCCCTAGTGCAGACCGCTCCGCGTGGCGAACGCCAAACCCAGACACCAGGAGGATCGCCTTGATGACCCGAACACCCGCTGGATCGCAGCAGCCCACGGCCTCGCCCGCACCTTGGCTCCGCGCTCGTATCCCCGACGATGCCAGATAGGATACCTGCAATAAAAAGTAAAGGATTACAAAAAACAAGAAGCCCTGAGCGCGGGGCACAACCGTTGTGGGGGAGCGTCCAGGCAACAAGGGGTCACCTGGGCGCTCCCCGCTTCTTTATCCTCGAGGGGCCCGGGAGGGGGGCGGCACGCCCCCTCTCCCAACCCCTCCAGCAGCCCGCCCCCCTGACCCGGATGTCGCTTAATGCCATCCGGGTCAGGGAGGGCGCCAACCAATCGGTGGTAGGGCGCGCCCCAGAGGACATACCCCACCATCGAGAGGACAGAGGAGAGGAGCGGTCGCCGCACCGCCATGCGGGCGGGGGGGCCAAAAGCCCCCCTTTTCAGTGTCACTGCTCTTCCCCGCGCAGCTCCACCATTGAGGGACTGCCCTCTGACCAGGAGCTTCCTGCCAGGTAGGTGTTCAAGGTCCTCCTCCATCCGCAGGCTCCTACCTTCACTGATCCTTTCACTCAGATCTTCACTGATCCTTTATTTTTCACCTTTCTTTCCTGCGCTCCCCACCACTGCTGCCCCTGCAGCCCTTCCCCCGGTGTGTCGCTCCCGCCTGCCAGTTGACCACCCTCCCCTGACCCCTAATTAATGGCGGCCGCTGCGTGGCAAGAAGAGTAAGACGACTGACCTTCGTCGTCAGTGTCACTGCTCTCCCCGTGCAGCACCACCATTGATGGCCCACCTTTGAGCCCGGAGCTTCCTGCCAGGTAGGTGTTTGAGGCCTTCCTCCACCTGTAGGCTCCTGCCTGCGCCTC
Organism: Lissotriton helveticus; assembly: GCF_964261635.1. NCBI lineage: Eukaryota > Metazoa > Chordata > Amphibia > Caudata > Salamandridae > Lissotriton > Lissotriton helveticus. Next base: position 591,755,230 of record NC_136057.1, read on the forward strand.
ATCCCTGGTGGTCCAGTGGAAGAGCACTCTGCTCTTCTGCAGTCCCGCTCTGCTCTGTGTCCTCTGTGCCTGTTTTTCTCTTTTTGCTCTTTCTGTCTCTGCTCTCTCTGTTCTTGCTCTCCTGTTTCTGCTCTTTCTGTCATTGCTCTTTCAGTCTTTGCTCTCCCGTTTCTCTTTTGCCCCCCTCTTTCTACTCTGATCCTTTATTTTTCGCTCTTTTTTCCCATGCTCTCCTCCGCTGCTGCCTCTCGGTCAGGATCATATCCCATTCATTCAGCTAAAAACTGTATAAAACATCCTTGGGGTCATTTTAAATATTCTGCACTTATTCTTTGTGGTCTGCAACCACTACTGGTGGAGGTCTCTCTTGGTTCAGTGGATACTTTTGAAAGTGAAGATCAGGTTTCGATAGGGACCCTTGAAAGAAGGGATAAATGGTGGCGACTTTTCTACAAGCTAAGGACCCTGTACCAGGGTTTTAATTTAGAAGAGACACCCAATAATCTAATTGTATGTAGTTGTCCACATAATTTCCCTGGTACAAAAGTTTGGGTTTCTCATAGATGTGCACCAGAAGAAGGCATGCTTCCTCTTTGCATTTTCTTAACATGTTAGGCAAGTCTGTGTAAACATTCGTTAGGGCTTGTATAAAATTCTGCAGTTCAGAACTATAGATGGGGAAGGAAAATTATCAAAAAACGGGTAATTATGGTATTGCTTTTAACCAAAGAAAGAGGATACCTCTGTAGGCACATTGACCGAATGATTATACGCTAATTCAGGCAATCGGAAAAGGGATAAACAAGTTTGTTTGTTCAAAAAACAGCAGAGATATCGTAGGGGCATAGTATCAAGGGGGTTTATCTCCGCTTTTTTGGCTTTAAAAGCCAAGAAAGCGGAGATAAAATTATCTCCCTATTACCTAGCTGTCGCTAACACCAGTTAGCGACAGCTAGTAGGAGATAGCGACCATCTTGGGCCCCACTTTGCATGTCAGTGATATTTATCACTAATGACATGCAAAGTGGGCGTGCCAAGATGTTAGCGACTGGAAACAGTCGCTAACATCGCTATCTCCTATTACCAACTTTTGGAGATATTCGCGCAAAGCACGAATATCTCCAAAAGCTAACACCTGCCCTCAGCAGTTCTTAGCCATGTTATCCAATGGGAGGTGGATAACATGGCTAAGAGCATTAGCTCGATAATGCCTGAATATCGCTGATTTTTCTGCGATATTCATGCATTGCGGCCGTTTTTTATCGCATTTGCGATAAACCTTGGTAATACCAAGGTTTATCTGCGATAAAAATCGCCGCAGCTCAGCGGTAAAATTTTGTCTCTAACCAAGCAATAGCGATAATTATCGCTATTGCTTGGTAATATGCCCCCTAGTTCTTTCAGAAGGACCATCATTTCGGGGGTGGTAAGCATAAGAATTAATTCACTTTCTTTCAAAACTGCGCCTGTAAAAAAATATAGGTGGAATATATAATCCTTAGGTTCATTTTTAATATCTTTAGTTCTTCATTAGGCAGCACACACTGCTCTCTCCATTTCAGTTTCTCATGGACTTTTCATCTTCAAAGCAGCTAAAGTGACTCAATGGGTTATTATACCTGCTGTTGTAATATCTATACATCACAGTATTGAGTCCCAGCAGGAGATAATGGTTCTGAGCAAGTTTAATAATACTAGCATCTGTTATGAGCAGCGCTATGAAGCCACAATACAGAAGCTAAAAACAATGCTGGTAAAATGGATTTGTATTCCAAAGATGCAACTAGAATTAGGATAGTGGTTTTGCACTGTATATTTTTTAAATCCTGAATAAAATCTCAGTTCTCTCTTCATGGGTTGAATCCCTTGGGTTTGAAAGAATTTCACCATTCTGCACACAGTGAGGTCCCATGGACTCCTGACCATAGTGTGAATGGCATATCCTCATTGTCTACTACCACAGAATTGGTCAATTATAGTATTCCATAAAAATGCATTTAAGCAGTCGTGCCAAAAAAGCCTGTTTCACAATATTTTCAAAATATACCATTCACATGTGGTCAGTAAAGCTGCATTTCCAAAAGTTGCAGTTTAACTTCTAAAATGGACACAGAGCACCAGTTTGCTGAGTAAACAAAAATAATTAGAATGAGAAGTGTTTTTTTTTTTTAACCTGAACTCCAGGTTAAGAAAAAAACAAACTGAATGTGTACCATTCATTACGGGTTCTGCCATGTTTGATGAAAATTCAGAACTGCAAGGTAGTAAACAGCTGTAAATGGAAACAAGAAAGTCCTTCCCTCTATATATGATAATTCATCTCGCTCCACTAAAATGCCTCTAAGCTTTCATTCAATGGTAAACCCCTGCACTTCGTGAACAACAGTTCCAATTAACCATTGACTGATGGAGAGGACAACTGAAATATCCCTCGGTATAGGTTATTCAAGTGCCTAAGGTTTCCTAAACAAGTAGTCTTTGCCTTTGCTGCAGATTATGCTTACTCTCCCTGAACAAAATGTGAGGAGATCCTTTGATCCCACCCAAAATATGACATTTACATAAGCATTCTGGGTACGAAGAAGGCAGTGAACACAACATAGGCCACAGCATCCTTGGGTCGCTTTCATGTCTACATTTGAGAAGCATCTTAATATATTCCACAGCAGAAAGGATTAGGGTCAAAGTAAAATTGTAGATGTTTACACAGTGCATTTCTGGTCTTTTCTAGGCCTGGAAGAAAAGCACATCCACACAACTGTATTTGTCTGGAGAAGTGTGGAAAGCCTGGTTGGAAGGACATTTGTCATGAATCTGAGAATTTACTTCACAGATATATGAGGAAATTCTATGATTTCACCCGAAGTTCGATGGTTGCAGGTTTCTCGGTTTCAGGCAAGCTGGGCAAAAACCTTTACTGTTGCATAGGCCACTCACTAACAAAGGAGCACTTCACCGAAATGGGAACAATGGAAGGTGGGGCTGTGAGTTTCAGTGGTTGCAAATCGGTCTATAACATTGTCAACAGTCACTGCTGTCAGGGAGAAGGTGTGAGTGCATAGCCTTTCAAATGGAACATGTGTCTCGGCCATTGTCAGTTCACCTAATGATAACTAAGTGAGGTTTTGGAAGCAGTTTCTTCTCATTCAAAATGTAAACCACCACTGTACAATGGGAGGGAGAAGGGCCTCCGCATTTGAATGTGATAAATTCCCATCAGTCCTTTTCTGTCTCACCATATTAAGAGACTGGACAATGATGGTTAGAAAGTAGAGAAGGAACAATCAATCTTGGGAGAAGAGTAGAATGCAGGACCAAGGAGCTTAAACCTCTTTAACATGTTATGCTTGTTCTTAATCTGGGACGAGAGACAGAGCAGGCAGGAGGAGTGCTCACTTATACCCTTTTCAGGCTAAGGAAGGAAGGAATCCTGGGCCCTTACCTGGTACCCTTGTGTGTGTGTAAATGTAAATGTATAGGCATTTATATAGCGCACTACTTACCCGTAGGGTCCCAAGGCGCTTCGACCGCTGCGAAACCCTTCCTGGCTTCCCTGAGAGATGGTCCCTTAATGGGTATCTCCAGGGTGAGACCAGACATCCCCGGCGGTCTGGTGGGGCCGTTAGTGAAGTTGAGGCAAGCTAATGCCCAGAGTTGCCGAGTGTGAACACTGATCAGAGTGGGCACCGAGGCGAGAGAATTATCGAGTCCGCTGACCCTGGTCCAGAAACCTGCCGCGCCGGGAATCGAACCCTGGTCCCGGGCCGTCCTCTGCTCTCGGGTCTGCCGCCTCTAACCAGTGAGCCACACTACTTCACTTAGTATGTATTGGAGGTGTTGCGGGGATTCTGTGTGGGCACAGAATTGTGCACAGGAAACCAGGACCTCAGTGACTTGTGGTGTCCCAGAAACTCACCTCAGTACCCAGAACCACTATCCGACTAGCATCAGTGTCTCATTAGCTCTCAGTCCTATAGCGAAGCTACCAATGATTTGACAACCCAGAACATGCGACTTTGGGTACTCTCAGAAATGGTTAGAATCAAGAAAACTCTTTAATTTTATTCTCATACCAGTCCACAACGTGAGTAATTAGAGACACTGAAAAGTTTAAAATGTTTTTTTTAACAACATGCTCTAAAATGCAGTATTTTTTGCTAGCATATGCAGGCATATGATTACAAATAATACAATCAGCATTGTTACAATTCCATAAAACACAAAGGAAGAAATCATGTTATAATGATAGTGAAAAAACGGGTCATATAGTGCCTTGTGAACAACCCTCCCCTGCTAGGAACTAGGTTTTATTATAATAGAAAGTCTCTTAGGCTTGAATGGGGAACCCCATACCTCCAAGATCAGAAGTGGTGAATCACATCAGAGGATCAGCAAAGCTCTCTCACTGGAAAAGGTTTTTCTCCAAGTGCCCAAATCATGCATGCAGTGCAATCTTAAAAGCACTAGAATTTCAGTTAGCTGCAGTTGTGTTTGTGTTGTGTCTAGAGCGTGGGTCGATCAACCTGAATAACAGCATACATTGTTATGGTGACCTTGAAGGCTACTGCATGGAGTGTACAGACTAAGGTGGCGATGTAAGTCCAGGGAAGTTAAAAACAAGCTGTTCTCATGCGAGAAAAATCAAGTAGTTTAACTTACAACAACAGTTACATGTAGTGTTGTGTGCATAAGTTGCAAAGTGGCAAAATGGAGTTTAACTTCTAAGAAGGGTATGCTAATAGCAACGTGTGCAAGCAGGGCCCTGTCTTCACTACAGAGGGAAGAGAAGAAGACCCTATTTTTTCTGATTGGCTCAAAAGAAGTGGAACTCTCTGCTTCAAATCATCAGTACTATTAGATATCGGAGATTGATTTCTCCTGGCAGGAAAAACAGAGACTTTGCATGGATCTTAATAATCTCCACAGCCTAAAGAGAACTGTAGAAACAAATCATGACAAGTAAAGGTTCAGGATTCTACTCTTACCCTGCTTGAATATATATTAAAGTGCAACCTTACCAGTGAAGACAGCCATTACATCCACACTCCACTTGCCGGTTTATGTCCTTCTTTCTGGCCACATTACACAAGATATCCTTGGTAAAAGAGAGTGTTCGGATTCATATTGATGGTAACACCACAGAGTCTGCAAGATGTCTCTTTTTCAGAAATGCCTGTGGCTGGAATTTATCCCTGGGTGCTGACAGGCAGCGGACACAAAAACCACATCCCAAGAATGTTACTAACTCTAAGCAAAAATCTTGATATATCCATTGTTTGTTTCGGTGCATTTCTGGTACAAGCTGTTGATACCACCCACACAAGCGGGGTATGCATTTCATTGGGAGATGTGTGGAAACAAAGGAGTGGTAGGACTTTCTTCATTACCACATATTCTGGAAATGTTACTTACAGAAATGTGAAGACATTCTGTAATTGCATCTAAATTTACCAACTACAGAGTATTTTGTGTGCGAAAAAGTAGTGTAAAAGTTTCAAAGTCACACTACCACTCTGTATTCTAGTTTTTGAGATGTCTGGGTTTTGTAGGTTTCCCTGGATGCTGGCTGACCTCAGTCCCAAATACAGCATCTACCCACAACCCCAAAAGGACTTTAAGGTCAAAGCAACATTTTTGACATTTCTCGAGTTCGCTTTGTGGAATATTTTATGCCATATATGGAATTTTTGTACACCATAAAGGGTGCATGAAAACACGCTTTAAAAAAGTCCTCAGAATAACCTGCCATTGTGGGTATTCATAAATTCAGAGGGGCACAAATAACACATGTGCAGAAACTCAGATTATTGAGTGCATTTAAAAGTGCATAGCTCTCCTTCATATCCATTTTTTTATTACATTTTTCATTTGACGTAATGGATAGTTGGAGTGTGGCCAAAATGGCGGCCATGACAGATTTTATTGCCTGAGCCCGCAATAGGCCCAACAATAATCCTTCCACATCCTGGGTTAAATGACCTGGCGACACTTGCTAGAAAGCAGATGATCCCCCGCCTCAGGACACTCCCAATAAGTGGCGCAAGCATTTACTGGACTCCTTGGTGAAGCAGTCAGGAGCACCAGACGGATGGAGGTCGCTTTATGGGTGGTCCAGGATGATTGGTACAGAGCACAGCTACAACGGCACAGAAGAAGGAGCTATTGGTGGTTCGTGGAGTGGCTCACCCGGTGAGAGCAGCCACGTGACTAGAGACTGACATGGAGCCTGGCAGTTGGAGCACCCCACACCAACCAACTAAGCTTGGGAGTGCTGCTGAATCGGTGGTGGGGGCCCTGAACAGATGGCACAGGGCAGCTCAAGCTATGCTCAGGCCCAATGGACTGATCCTGAACATGGTCAAGTAAAGATGAATTGCTCCCAACAAGAGGCCTCTGTACCCCAGGGAAGGGAGTATGCTGGTGGTGTAGCAAGGGCCCCTGACAAACATATGAAAACAAAGGAGTAGGTAACTAGTGCATCAATACTCTCCCCGCAGAGCAAACTAAGGGGGTCATTATGATGGCGGAAGGCCTGCCACTGCCAGCCATGTGGTGGCGGGCCTTCTGCCATGGGACTGTGATTCCCCTCCGCCAAATTAGGATGGCGGGGGGAATCCGACTGTGACTGTGGCGGGTAAAAAGACCATATGCCACGGATCCACCACAGGCAATCGGTACGATTGCCTGGCGGAGCGGGCATCATCCATAAAATGTTGGTGGTGTCTAGCAGACACCATCCGCCAAATTACAATGCTGCCTCCCCTCTAAAAGGCTGGCGGGGATTGGTTTTGGGGGCCTGTTGCGGGCCCCCTTGTGTTGGGGGGATGTGTGGGTTATACTGGGGGGTACCCATGGTACCCTCCTACATTTCACTGCACTAAGTGGCAGGCAACATGTGGTGCCTGCCACGTAGTGCAGAAAAATGCACAACCTGTATTTTCAACATCACGGCGGATGTTGCAGTCAGCAGCACCCTCTGCAACGTTAAATTGCAAGATGCGACCACCATGGTGGCAACTGAATCCCAATTTTTAATGTGGGCTCGCTGCATACATGGCGGGCGGTCCTGATCCCCACCACGATGGCGGGCGGACTCTAGTCCGCCCACCATTGAAAGACCCCCTAAGTGTGGAAGGCATGGCGCTCAGGAGGCCTATCGAGTGACGCTGCAGCGATCTCATGAGTTCCCTGCCCGATGTGCTGATTTACAACATGCACTGGGGCCGGCTCAGTTGTAACTACAGCTCTATGTGCCATAGTGCACTGACCACACACCCAGGCCCACACTGGCAACTGGTAGTCAAGAAAAGGGCGATGCAGCCCAGAAGCTTTGTCCCACCTCAGACTGACATTTGTCACTTCACAGTGATGTTCTCCTCTTCAGAAAGGGGACTTGATGGAAAATCCTGCCGCACTGGTACATGGGCGGCTACGTAAGCCACCTTGAGGACACCCTTGAAAAACACTCTAGCTAATTTGACAAGATATTGCAGGCAAAGCTAGACATTAAAACTACACTTGAGTCCAAAATAGATGCTGTATTCATGGATTTGAACCTGTTATGCTTGGATCGCAGGAAGTTGGTGGACAGAGTGGTTGACACTGTATCTGTGATAACCACAATGACCCCCATATTGGAGGAAATCCAAACCCAGCTGAAAGACATGAGTACCACCGCAGTCTCACTCCAGAGGAAAACGGAAGATGCGGATGGATGAACGAGGTGCAACAATGTAGACTTTTTGGGCTTTCTTGAGTGTTCTGAGGGGCTATGCATGGAACTCTTCCTCAAAAACTGCCTGATGAGAACTGTACTGGCAGTTAATGTGCCTAAAATCTTCTCAGTAGGATGAGACCATCACCTGCCAGACAGTACTCCTCCGCTGGGGGCCCAGCCATGACCAGTGATCACATGATGACTTAGCTACATGGACAGAGACTTGATCATACAATTGTTTAGAAGAAAAGGTACCTGGCAATTTGAGGGTAATACTATCGCCTCTTACCCGGACTTCACCGTGGAGATGCAGCGACTCCACAATTCATATACACAGGTCAAGATAACACTTGCAAGAGATCGGTCCAAAATATTCACTCCTCTACCCTGTTAAACTCAAAGTGAAAGAAGGTGAATCAACACACTTTTTCCTGACCCCAACGATGTGTGGACCTGTCTGCATGCACAAGTGGTTGTAGAGGTTTACCATTGGAACCAGAATTTGTTTGCAGCCTTGCAGTCAGCCGACATCTCAAAGTCTGGCTATGAGACCAACAACACTGTTGACTCCACTGGGGATGATACACAAGGCACAGAGCTGACATCAAGATTAGGGGATGACCTGGCATGATGTGCTGTTTTGTGCAGTCAGTGAGCTATCGAGAGGTGGAATGAGAATGTAGGAGGCTTAGTGCCACCATGGGAACCCAAGAGGGGTACTGGATGCTAAGCAGACCACTCAGGACCCAAATGAACACAAGTCATAGAGGACAGTAAAAAATATCGATGCAAAATATAGAATGGAAAAATATCGACTCCCTACACTTACAACAGGTAAGTACAAAAATATATAGAAAAAATATTGATGTAAAAATATAGTTGTACAAAGTATTGAATTATATATCTATATAAAATATAATAATAGATATTAAATACGTTAAATAATAACATTTGCATAAAAATAAATTAGTAAATAAACTTAATTTAAAAAAGTTAAACACACAAACATAATAATTCATATATTTTCCTTTAAAACAATTAAGAAACCATTCATTTATTTTATCATTTTTAAATTATATATAAATGTACACATACATACATTATATATATATCGCTGCTCCTCTTGCACCAAACTCACGCACTAATACATGGGTGCTGTATGCGGGGGGTGCTCCCGCAAAATATCATGCTCCTCCTCTACTTCGCAATTCAAAAACGGCCATCTTTTTATTATTGTTACACCGTGATCACTTGCTACTAGAGCATAAACATCAACAAAGGACAAGTGCATTAGTACAAATGTAGACGCCATTTTGTAACGGTATTCCATAAACTAAGTATATAGAACAGTACATATGGACTTAATATTCATTTGCCCATGTTTAAGCTATACAAGAATATAAATTCATTCTTATTGCTCATTCCATAACCATTCCCTGTATGGGCTGTCCATATGTACTGATGTATATACTTAGTTTATGGAATACCGTTACAAAATGGCGCCTACGTTTGTACTTATGCACTTGCATATATATATATATACAATAGGAATATAGTTAGAAATTAGCATTTAAAAAACCTTAGAAACTCACTGAAAAGGGGTGTTATAGTTAGCTGGACTTTTCACTCATACAAAACCATTGAAATTCCTCCATCATAGTTAGTTGTACTAACTCTAACTCGCGCCCCCCCAATCCACTGCTGATGATGTCACATTTTATAATATGTACTATTGGTCTTCAGATTTTGTTAAAGGATGTGACAAAAAGTATTCTTCTATGTCTGTGCTGACTACTGCCTTCGATCTACACTGCGGACAGCAGGGTTCACAACTTGAATTCAGCTTTGGATCTACACTACAGACAGCATTGAATTTAGCCTTGATTTATTTAGTGGAGAGACAATTGTACTCTATGTATTCAGATTTTGTTAAAGAATTTGACTAAAAACATTCCTCAATGTCAGTGCTAACTACTGCCTTCGATCTACACTGCGGACAGCATGGTTCACAACTTGAATTCAGCTTTGGATCTACACTACGGACACCTTTAAATTCTGCCTTGCTTTATTTAATGCAGAGACAATTGTACTCTATGTCCTCAGATTTTGTTAAAGGATGTGACAAAAAGTATTCTTCGATGTCTGTGCTGACTACTGCCTTCGATCTACACTGCGGACTGCAGGGTTCACAACTTGAATACAGATTTGGATCTACACTATGGACAACATTGAATTAAGCCTTGATTTATTTAATGCAGAGAAAATTGTACTATATGTCCTCAGATTTTTTTTTTGTCCTAATTCAAAGATAATATGCTCTGAAAATCAAGAGAGAAGGTTTCTCTGGACCCTTCCAGTATCTGAAGGATGATTTTAAAATTACCGGTGTGGTTTCACCCCCACAGAGGAGAGAAAGATACTGTATCTTCAGAACCACACCCTCGACTACTTTTCCGGGTTCCAGCCTCAATCTTGAGAGTCAGGCGGCCAATATAGTCCCACTTTAGAGTGAGTGGCCTACTAGACCAGTCCCCTGGACTTTGTCTAAAGCATATCACTAATCATAGGACCCAGGAACATATATGTCTAAAAGAGATCAAATGACAGAAATAAAAAAGATTAAAAGCCATAGACTATTTTATATATGACTCACCCCTGTCTCAGCCCAATTATCCCAGATTTCCCAATATTTAGTCTTTTTCGTGAGATTGCTTGCTTGATCCAGACGGGCTACCCTCTGAATGGAATGAATCCATTCATTCACCGTAGGGGGGCATGGTAATATCCATTTAATGCAGAGTTCTGTACGGGCTAGAAGAATCAAGGTGAAAAATAGAGCTTTATGATTTTTTGTTAGTTCTTGTTCATCAACTTCACTAGGAGGTAACCCAAAAATTACAGATAAGGCTGTTAGTTTTACTTCTAACCCCATAATGTTGATATGGTCTTACCCACTTTCTTCCAATATGCGGATATTACTGGGCAGCTCCAGAACATGTGGACCTCATTAGCGCTATCTTCTCCGCATTTGGGGAATTTCTTAATCTCCCGGTTTCCCATCTTCGATATTTTATGAGGGGTCCAATAGGCCTAATGAGCTGTAAAGAGGTGATTCTTTTTTAATGGTGCAGCATATATACAGGACCAAAGAAGTGACATATATATTCTTGCCCAATAGTTTCGAGCTATTCATCTGGCAGGTCCTTCTTCCATATCTCCATAAATGAGGCCTGCTCCTCTTCTCCATTTTGAGCCAGTAACCAGTACCAGTCTGACACCTCTTTTTCCTTAATGCCACGGGTACCGATCTTAAGTGCTAAGTTTCGGGTTCCCTTTCAATTCTTTTTCTGACGCTTTAGTCCAACTTAGTAATTGATAAAATGTAAACTTTAAAATCAGGTTTCCAGTTATAGCTAATAAGTGTGGCCAAGCTCTACCTCAATTAGAAGTTGCCCCCAAGTGTTAATTCCGCATCTTCTCAGAGGTGCCGCCAGGGCATCTATCATACAACATGGTGTTCCAGGCAGTGCTTTAAATGGGCCGGTACTCACCGGTATTGAGTACCGGCACTTCTTATTTTTTCCAAGCTGAGTACCAGCACTTCTCCTCTATCAAACAGAGTACCAGTGATCAGGATTAGATTGATGAGTTGGGCACTAGACTGGTGTGGGCCCTTTTTTTTTGCAGCATGTTGGCTGTTTGTCATCTTTCTCTATATTATTCAGCCTCGGCATGCTGTCCGATGGGGCTCGAACGGCATATCGGATGCCTGCCGCAGGGGGAAGAGGGCCTCTGCACTGTTTCTACCGATGTGGAAGCTCTCATTGTGCTCACAATCCCCCTCCCAGGCATCGATGCTGGGCCGTGTTGTTAATGTTTGAGTCATTGGCGCATGGCTGTGCCTATATGGCCGTGGACGAGCTAAGGTAAAAAGGGCCATTTTCACCCCTGGGCCCCCCACTGAGTCTGATTGTCTTTCACCTGACTCACTTGGCTCTTCAAATCCACCCCCACCCCGGCCTCCTGTTGGGACATTGAGTCCACGATGGTCGGGGATGAGGTGTGAAGATGGCCTAAGCTGCCACCTTGGGAGCAATGGGAGAGAGGTGAGTGCGGGAGGGATCTCGAGCTTAGAGATGTGAAAAGAGATAGAGAGAGTATGTTTGTCTGTGAGAGACAAACAAAACCAGATAGGAAGAGGATTTGCAGGTATTGGAAAAGAAATGTGTGGAATGCTTTTTTGTGTGTGTGCACTCCTGAATATATAAGGATTGCGCCAAATGCAAGAAAGTAGGAACATTAGAATGATTACAATATGAAGAAGCTGCAAATATTACAAAACAAAGAAACGTGAGCATTTGTTGTTTGGCCTTCATTTTGTGTAACAAGCACATTTTGTTTATACGGATAAATTTCTCACATGTTTTGTCTGCCTCACAATTAGTGTAAGTGCCAGAGTCTCTCCTGGCCTAGAAACTGATTATTAGCTTGAAAGTGCTAATAGTGCCGACGAAGGCTTGGCTCATTCAGGGTTTTAGCTGTTAATCTGGGCAAATGAAAAGTTTGAGACCACTATCCAAGGCAACGCAAGGTCAAAATGAAAACTCAATGGGAGTGTTTTGTGTCAACTTGTCTCACTCGCATCTAACCCCGCCCACTAGCCACGCCCCTAGCTGAATTTAATGAGTACCTGCACTTATTTGTTCCCATTTAAAGCGCTGGTTCCAGGAGAGTCCCAGATCGGAGTAATGTCATCATAGTATGTAATTTTTAGAAGTCAACTCACTTGTGACCAAAGTTTTACTGATGCTATCAGAATCTTCAATGTAACTTTATTTTTTAAATTTAGGATTAGCAAATTTTAAAAGCAAGACTCCAGCTTGTTGAGAGTCATCCCGTGTAAGAGCTTTAAAAAGGGGTGAGAACATACAGTCTTCCAGCATCAATTGTCTTAAAGTGATGTGGGATAACAAAATGTACACCTTTAAAGACCCCGACGAAGCGAATGCCCGGATAAATCAAATAAAGAATTCCTCATCCAAATAATCACAACTTAAACCCCTGGATAGAGACAAAGTCCGAAATTAGAGGAGGAGAATGCGACCATTCTAAGCAATTTAACATCTGCGAAATGTAAACTGGCTGACTTTTTAGAATCTGAAATGAAAAAAAATGGGTCGCCAGTAAACTGGCACACCATGAATACGGGGTAGGGTGCAGTAAACTCCTCGCCTGGACAATGAAGATGGGCCAGACGAGAAATTGGATAAAAGATATACGTTACCCAAATAACGGTGGTATAGCTACAGAGGATGCTGAAATTGAGGAAGTCTTCGTTCAGTTTAAAAAAAAAAATCTATACAGAAGATAAGATAATAGATGAGGGTTGTATGGATGAATTTCTATCCGAGATAGATATTCCCACTCTACGTCAAGAGGATAAAGAACATATAAATGGTTCTATAGTATGTGAGGAAATAGCCCAAGTAATTAATTCTTTAACAAAAGAAAAAGCTGCTGGCCCAGATTCTATCCCAAATGAGATTTACAATGTTTTAAAAGCTGAATTAACACCTGTTCTTCCCCAACTATTTAACTCTTCTTTCATAGGGGGTAATAGTCCTCCAACCTCTTGGGAAGAGGCGACAATCACAATCCTTTTAAAGCCTAATAAAAATCCACATGATTGTGAATCCTATCGTCTAATTTCGCTTCTAAACTGCGATCATAAAATTTATACGCAGATTATTACCAGACGACTGGAGAAAGTAATACGCTAACTTATTCACACAGACCAAAAAGGATTTATGAAGGGGAGACAGCTAAGGGAACTAACCTATGATCTTATTGGAGCTATAGATATGGCACAGATGTACAAGTCCTCCCTGGCAGTAATGACATTCAATGGCGCCAAGGCTTTCGAACAAGTTAATTGGACTTTTTTATTCAAAGTAATACAGCGCTTAGATCTGGGTGAAAAATGTATAGCAGCAATTAAAGCCATCTATAAAAAACCCTCAGCTAAAATCTTGGTTAATGGGAATCTAACAAGAGCAATATAGATTAAAAGAGGATGCAGACAAGGGCGCCCCCTCTCCCCGATACTCTTTAATATGTATATTGAGCCCCAGCTTATAAATTAAGAGCATCACAGAAAATTATTCTATTTAGAAATAATGGATGGGAGTAAAAATAGGGCTGTATGCAGACGACCTTGTGGTCCACACATCGGACTGAACGCCTCGTTGCTCGTCTCTCTCCTGAGATTGATTCCTTCAGGACCGATCACTACTGGATCGGCAAACGGGACCCCGTAACAGATTCGCTCGCACTACCGGACTGAGGCCGGCTCGACCCTGAACCCCCCAGTGCGCCATCTTCCCGCATTCCTTGATTCATCGGATCTTCAACCACCCACCCCACCCTGGTACCACCACCCTGGACTATCTACAACGAGTTACCACTCGCGCACTGCGACCAACCTAAGTCCTGAAGAAGATCCCGATTCAAGTGGATCGTAACGCCGACGACCTTTCAGAGCGACTATAGGCGCTTCATACAAAGTGATTTACGAACATACAAATAGAAATGTACTCATCAAGTCACTTGAAATCCTTTATCGTCGTTTAATCACTGTATATATCTCTGCACCAGTCACTCTGCGCCGTCTTCGCTGATCACATTGTCACTTGCGCCGCTACCGTGTTCTTCACCCACTTTCACCTAGCACCAAGTCAAATTTGGGTTGTCATCTATTGTTTTAATTGCTTAAGTGCAGTGCTGTCACAACTGTGAATTACCTTGTTTTCCTTCCTTTGCATTATATTCCTATATAAAATGATGCCTTGAGCACTTGCAATAACAAGAAAGAGTCTCCTCACTTCCTTCTGATAATGTTGTTGACATATCATTTATAATTGTCTCTGAATAATACCAGTTGGGCTATCATATGTTTATACTATACTACCTACCCCAATCCCAACACGGTTGATGGATTTATGCTCCTGTTGTACATACAAAAACCCTACCTTTATGCAGCACAAGTCATTAACCATTTATGATGGAATATATGTGTATGATATGATGATTACTATTGTACTTGTTACCAACAGCAATGATTTTAGGAGGGCTGGCTTACACTTACCCCACATTCACCCACCATAGACATCACTGGAGATGTGACCCTGGTAATAAAATGGAGTTGAGCGCACGTGCTCGTACTCACTTTAACTCTCTCTCTGTGTCTGTGTATTCATTATGTCTGTAAAAAGCTACCCAGGGCCCTACCACATTACGTTGTGCTATAAACAGCGTATGCAACCATCTTACCTCTGGCAGTAGGAAAAACTTCGGACATGTACTCTTCTCTCGCTCATTCTACAAATATGGACCTAGAAACTGGATCATTAGAGTACTGCAAGCAATATGTATAGTAAATTTATAAGTGTCTGCAATTGCTACAGTTTTTTTTGTAGCATATTTATATTGCGCAAAGTCAACCCAAAACTATTTCAGCGGTGTACATGACCACCGTATGTACAGTACATTTTCAGCCATGCGGAGATTACGTGATTTGTCTACAATAACAGGATTGTTAAGATGACAAGTTACTCTTGCCCCTTTAAGAGCAATTTGTTATTCTCAAGCGCTTGCTTGTTTATTACGAGCATTCTCTTCGGGCTCTGTTAATGTTCAATGTGCCCTTTCATTTTGCCATTCTCTTCATGGCTGCCTGCAACTGCTCATTCAGGCAGTTACGACGAGAGCGTTAGAGTAACCGGTTGTGGGTTGTATGTCTCCACGCATGTTCCTGAACAAAACACTTATATCTTAAGTGCAACACTTTTGGATTATTATTTCCACTTCTAAAAGGATGTGGACGCGACACCGAGGCTTGAACACTGATTTCCAGCACCAAGCTCGACAATATACCAGAATAACCACATATGTATATTAGCTGCCCCTCATGTGCCAAAAACTGCAACCTAAAGCTTTCATAGATCTGTATTGCTACAGCTACAACACTCCAATGAATATACAACAAACATTCATATTCGCAGAAATGCATCATGTCCACCATCTGCTATGTATGCGAATAAGCAATATTGCCAAGTGTTATGTTAATTTGTGATCTTTGACCTCATTCAGTCACATCTCTGTCTCATTTTAAATACCATCTGTACCATAAGGTATGCCTAAGCCTACGGGCAGTGCTGCCCTTCAGACTCCTGTTGAGGGTGATTCTGCAGAAGGGGTGGGGTACACTACCCTGAGTGTGCATGTGAGAAAAAGCAATCTTGCCTTCCGTAATGATGTAATCTCTCACCTCATTCAATCACATCGATCTAATTTTAAGGACCTACTGGACCATACTATAGACCTCAGCCAGCAACAAAAGGTGCTCTACAGACACATGACGTTAGCTTTAAGGAAACTTTATTTACTTCCTTACTGAGTGTACGTGCACACAGGCTCCCGCCACTGCATTACACGCGAACATTAAGCATCTAGCATACGCTCTATTCCTATGTATAGAAACATTAGCATGATATATTGTTATTTAACCTTGTGTTTTCAAGTGCAGTCCAACTCCTCTTTGAACCACAATTATCACTAACAATTGATTGTACTTCAAAAATGAAGGATGCACTCTACTCCTATTTTCTATCAAGCTTAAAATAAACATACATTTATCTGCAAAAGTTTTCACCATTAAATTACTTCTCTATTTACAGAAATTAATTGGTTGGCTGAAAGGGGCTGAGCGGGAACTCTTTCCTGCAATGATGCCCTGAGCATTCTCACACCTTCCATGGCAGTATCAAGACACCGTTCCATTGTGGAGACCTGCTCTTCCACACAAATGCATCCCAGACTCGGAGCTTACACCAACACGTCGTGGGACACACCAGTGGTGGCAGGTAAGCTGTGAAGCCTCAGTGTGCAAGACCTACAATTGAGCACATTGCGGGGTAGGGACTGGGGTGCAGCACTCTGGGTGCACAGGTGCATGCAAGCAATTTTCCAGTAAGTAATAATGTAGGACTATATTATCAAACAACGGCGATCTCTGGCTTCATGTATTTAATTATAAGGACTTCTTAAACCACACTCTATCTCGCAGATCCCTGTGTCCTAGACAAATGAGTGATGAACAGTAAACTTTATAGACTGACACTCTATATCCTCCTGCCTCTCTACTTTTAACTCTCCCTCCCCTTCTCACTTCTCCTTCCATTTTCACTATGATCCTTTAATTCGAACGAGCTTTTTTTACCTCTTCGACATAGCACACATACTTATGTTTCATTTTTGTTTTGCAGGTTACCTACACTGCTACCACTGGAGTCCATCCCACTATTTGTTTATTATACTGTTCTGTTAAAGTTACATTTCTATTTATTTATTTCTATTTTAATCAAGGATTATTTTTTTTAAAACTGCGTGTATAGGTCCTATTTTTATGACAACATTTGACTATTATTTAGTGTGATAATCATCTGCTATAGAAGATTTTAAAGTCAATACTATTTAACATTACAGTGCACCTACAAATAATAATGTAAGTACCTCTTAGGCACATAAATCCTGAGTAAGTACACAAGTACAATAGTTCTATTAGTGTATCACTTTATAACACCACAAGTACTGCCCGTGTGATTACAAAACAAATAAGGCACTGCCTAGCACCACCGAGGCTTCAGAGACTGCCGAGGCACACCCTGCATATTAAATTAAAAATGCTGAGTATGAGAATCCCCGGACTTAAGTTGCCTCGAACTCCTCGAACAATTAGTAAATAATTCTCGGGAAGGTGCCCGCCTCCTAGACTACAAAACGTCTCTATACCATTCCGCGCCCAATTCACATGTTACATTAACACAGTACTTGGGGACATATTTACAAGGAAGCCGTTAAAATTATACCCCTTAATTTGTAAAAGAATAACTGACGGGGCTCAAAGTTTAACTAAGAAAAGAATGGTGTGTATAACTAGAAGTGTCATACCTGGGCTAACTCTTTACCAGCTCTTCTACCTTTTCAATAAGAGACTGTAGCTGTGATTAACGGTTCCAATGGAAAATTTTGAAAAGTCAATCACACTTGCTGTTTGGATTAGCAACATTGTGTGCTGAACTTGTGACCTGTGTGCTTAATTGAGTGTTCCATGAACTGTTACTATGGTAACAGGCAGTAAGCAGTTCAAAGGTGCTGGCTGTACAGAAACCGTCATATTTACCCAAAGTCCTCTACATGACAGAGGAGAAAGCAAACAGAGACGACAGAACACTGTGTACATTAGGAGCAAAAGAAGTACACAATTCTTCGAATTAACCTCAAGAGAGGGCGCGAGCAATAACCACTGGTGTTACAAAGCCCCATGTACAATTTGCCTACTCTGTACTCAACAATGGGCAATTCTTTATCGATCCCAATCACTTCATGTTTCACATTGTGCACTTCACTAAATACTTCGTGACTATTTAAATGGGAGACGGGGGATTGTCCACATTCCAAAACTTAGGGGCATATTTACAAGGACGGCGCTAAAATTATCACCGCTTTAGTGTCAGCAAACTGCCACTAAAATGACTATAACAGGCTTGATAATCCTTTGCTGTCTTACCGGGAGATTTTTTGTACACTGCTGTTTGCTATGGCAGGGTGTGAACCGAGGCTCCCGCCCTGCCATAGCAAACCTGGTTTGGATTTTGAAAGAGAGAACAGGGAAACCTTCTTACTCTTTCAAAATACAAAGCAGATTGCTTTTCCCCATGGGGAGCTGCATATTAGCAGGTCCCCTTGTGGAAAAGTAATGGCTGCTTCAGAAGGACGCGGGGAGCTGGCTGGGACCTTAGAGACATTGGGGCTCCACCCACGGTCCCCAACGTTGTTTATACGCCCATGGGATGAGATCCCGGGGAAGAATAAAAATTAGTAGTAGGTGACAATTTTTTTTACGGTAAAATTAGGAGTCTATAATGGGCATATTTACAAGGACAGCGTTAAAATGTTCTACTGTGAACCTGGGCTGCTATTGGAATTCTCAGGAATTCTCAAGAGCCTATTATGAAGCCCAATGCCGATTTAGCGTCACTTTCCTGATGCTAAAGCTACGATAATTTTAACGCTGTCCTTGCAAATATGCCCCTAATGAAGGGTGGAGTGGTAGGGAAGGCATGGGACTGGTTGGACTCTTTTCTCCACAAACGTAGTTTTGGTGTTGAGCAAGGGCCCCATAGGTCCGAGGCTTTTAACCTGGATCAAGGGGTTCCACAGGGTTCCAGCCTGAGCCCTACCCTTTTCAACCTTTATGTGGCACCTGTGGCGTTGATAACTGAGCAATATGGAGTGGAAGTGGTGACGTACGCTGACGATACGCCGCTGGTTATGGCTTTGACTCAGCCGGCTGAGCAGGCAGCCAGCAAGTTTGTGTCTTGCCTCCAAGGCTTGGCCGTATGGATGGCCGATAATTGTCTCAGACTGAATGGTGACAAAACCGAGGTGTTGATTGTGGGCAAGTCGCCATCGTTCTGGACATCGGCCTGCTGGCCCCAGTCATTGGGTCCTTTACCGGTGCCCAAGGATCAAGTTAAAAATCTGGGAATCTGGATTGATTCGAAATTCTCCTATGAATACCATACCAAACGCGTGGCCGAAATTTGTTTTGGCATTCTGCATAGTCTCAGAAAGACACTCGATCTGCTTCCTGTGACATCGAGGAAGGCCCTGGTCCATGCCCTGGTTACTTCCAGGCTGGACTATGGGAACGTCCTTTATTTAGGAGCTAATGTGAAGTGTCTTCAGAGACTACAGCATATTCAGAATGCTGCCGCCCGCTTGGTGTTGATAGTACCCAAAAGAGCCACCTCAAAAAAAGCCTTGGACACGCTCCATTGGCTACCCATTAGGGAACGCATCCTGTTTAAAGCCCTTTGCGTCAGCCATAGGATTGCGCAAGGGAAAGGTCCTTGTTTCCTGCGCAATTTGCTTAAAGTGTATACTCCTTCTCGGCTGTTGCGATCGCAGGGGGCTGGCATGTTGCAGGTTCCAAAAATCAGAAGGGCCAGAATGGGAGGAAGATCCTTCCGTTTTTTGGCTGCCCTTCGCTGGAACACCCTGCCCCTGAGGCTGCGTGTTGAAACCTCCGAGGTGGTTTTCCGTAAAGAGTTAAAAACCTACTTATTTCCTAGGGATTAGTACTATTGGGCGGGCTTGAGGATGCGGTAACTGTGGGATGCTGGGGCCAATGACTAGCGCAGGGACACACTGGTTAGTGTAACCAGGCGCTGTATAAGCTCAGGATTATTATTATTATTTATTAATATCGCTAGAAATACAGCGATAATTCATGTTCGCAAGTGAAAAGCTTGTTAATATAAGAATGTGGACCTAACATATCAATCCACCTCGCATATTAACCACTTGGACGCTCATGACGAGCTCAGCTCGTCATGGAGTGCCCATTCATTTCAATGGAAATCTAGCATAAATCCCTGACATGCCTTAGCATCCAAGTGGTTAAATTAGCTTAAGTTTACTTCAGAGCAGATGTTAGGATCCGGCATAAACTGCAATTAGCAAGAGTTTTGCTATCGCTCCTCAAGTCCAGGGCCACCTTGTAAATATAACGCAATTGTCGTACCTCCCTCTTCCATGTTCTATTGTCATAGGAACACCCACCTTGCCTCTGGGAATGCCTACATTGAAACTCATTGGAGATGCGAGGCGAGCCGTTAGCAAACCAACTGCTAACATGTGTTAATGCATCTTAGCGTCGCCTAGTAAACAGGGCGATATAATTTTCACTGCATTTTTGGCTTTTTTTTTAAAATGCGGTGAAATGGCCCTTGTTAATATACCCTCAAGTTTGCTATGACAGAGCGGGAACCTCGACTCCCACCCTGCCATAGCAAACAGCAGTGTCCCTGGGGTAGGCACCCCGAGACACAACAGGAGCCGACCCTGAGGAGTGGTGTACCCCAGGGCCCTCAACGGTTCTAAAATGGGGGCCACGTGACCCCCTCTCCCACAATTTAAAAAGCCCTGGAGGGTGGTGATCCCTGGGGCTTAGAGGGACCTTTGAGCCCCCCTTCCCATTTTTTTTAAAGTCCCAAAGGGTAGAGGTCCCTGGGGCTGGAGAGGACCTTTAATCCCCCTTACCCAAGTATTTTACTAGGGGAGTACCTTTGAGCCCCCCACCTGTTTATTTTGGGCAGCGAGGGATGGTGGTCCCCGGGCTACAGGGCCCCTCTGGACCCCCATCAAGTTTGATATTTTAAACCCTGGGATTTGCCCCCCCCCTCGTAGCTAATTTGTAAACAAGCACAGGAACCCGAGCTTCATTTTATTTTTTACGGCGGATCCATGCACCCTGCGCACAATTCTCCGTTTTTAAAAAAAATTACAAAAATTGGGGCCCTGGGGGTCTTTGTGAGACCCCATAAGCAGGTCTAGAGGGTCAAGATATTTCTAATCTGCCCCCTTTACACGTTTTGAACACTTGCTCCACTGATTTCTTGACCCTCGCTTCTACCGAGGCACAAAATGCCTGCCAACACTTCCTGGTTTGGTGTGTTGACAGACAGTTGACAACCAATAAAAATGCAGCTTGTGATCATAAGGGTGCTCTCAGGGTGCGCTCACTATGCGCGGATCCACCGCGGCCATAGATAGATCTATGATTTTACTTTAAATTTTCTCAGGAACTACTGAATAGATTTACACCATTTAACCAAAAGGCATGAGTCTAAACCAAGGGCTACCTATTTACCAAATTTGATGTAATTCCGTTCAGCAGTTCAGGCTGTAGCCGCGATTAACACGGTACGGGGGACGGTGGCGAGGGCGAGGTTGGCGGACTAGAGCTAGCGGTTTGGGGTATAGAAGGTGAGTCATCTGTTGAGGTATGCCAGTACGGTGTTGTGGAATGCCTTGTAAGCATGGGTGAGGAACTTCAAGGTGATTCTCTTGTTGACGGGAAGCCAGTGCAGGTCTCTCAGGTGGGGTGTGATGTGGTTGTTGCAGGGGATGTCAAGGATTAGGCGTGCCGAGGCGTACTGTATGCGTTGAAGTTGTTTCAGGAGTTTGGCCGATGCTCCTGCATATAGGGCGTTTCCGTAATCCAGCCTTCTGCTGATGAGGGCCTTGGTGACCGTTCTTCTTGTTCTGGTGGGAATCCACCTGTAGATTTTGCGGAGCATGCAGAGGGTGTTGAAGCAGGAGGATGAGACTGCGTTGACTTGCTTGGTCATGGAGAGTTTTGAGTCGAGGGTGAACCCCAGGATGCGTGCGTGGTCGGTGGGTGTCGGTGCTGCTCCTAGTGCGGTGGGCCACTAAGAGTCATCCCAGGCTAAGGGGGTGGAGCCGAGGATGAGGACCTCCATCTTGTTTGAGTTCAGGTTCAGACGGCTGTTCTTCATCCACTAGGGGACTGCCTTCATTCCTTTGTGGAGGTTGAGGGGGTACGTGGTGAAGGAGAGGATCAGCTGGGTGTCGTTGGCATAAGAAATTATGTTGAGGTTGTGTAGTTGGGTGACCTCGGTGAGCGGTGCGAAGTAGATGTTGAACAAAGTCAGGCTGAGGGATGATCCCTGGGGTACGCCGCAGATAATCTCGGCGGCTATGGACCGGAAAGGGGGGAGGTGGATGCTCTGGGTTCTGCTGGAGAGGAAGGAGGTGGTCCATTCCAGAGCCTTGTCTCGGATCCCAGCATTGCGGAGGCGTGTGTGTAAGGTGCGGTGACAGGCAGTGTCGAAGGTGGCTGATAGGTCCAGGAGGATGAGGGCCACTGTTTCGCCATTGTCCAGCAGGGCCCTGATGTCATCGGTGGCAGAGATGAGGGCAGTTTCGGTACTGTGATTGCTGCGGAACCCGGACTGGGATGGGTCCAGGATGCTGTTCTCCTCTAGATAGTGGGTCAGTTGTCCGTTGACGGTCTTCTCAATGACCTTTGCCGGGAACAGGAGCAGGGAGATAGTCCTTTGGATCTGTCTTGGGTTTCTTGAGTAAGGCGTTAATCTCGGCGGGCTTCCAGCTCTCCGGGAAGGTCGCAGTCTCGAAGGAGATGTTGATGGCCTTGCATAGAGGGCATGCGATGGTGGCGCTGGCTTTGTTGAAGATGTGGTGTGGGCATGGGTCTGATGGAGAGCTGGAGTGGATGGTGTTCATGATTTTGATGGTGTCGTTGTTGTTTATGTTGGTCTAGGCGAGCATGGGATTTATGCGGGTAGTTTTCGGCATCTTTGCTTGGAGGCCTGGAGGTCCGCGGTGAACCAGCTGGCTTTCTTGTTAGTGTGTCTGTTGGAGGGTTTCTTGATCGGGGCGAGAGTGTTGGCGCACTGGTTGTCGATCCATCGCCTGAGGTTGCGGGCGGCAGTGTCGGGGTCGGTGTGGTTGGCTGGTGGGCTTTGGGCTAGGGTGGTGTTTACAACAGAGTTTTTACTCTGACAGCCAGGCATGCCAAGACTGTCCATCCTGAACCCTCATTCTCAAAGGCATTTAGTGGCAATACATTAAAAAAATCTGTCTGCTTACAGCTCCTTGTCGCTTTTTTTATCCTCCTCTCTCTACTTATTGCCACATATCTGTTCATCAACCCACTGTCTCAACTCTCTCTACCTCACCTCTCCACAAGCACCTCTCTCTACGCCAATCCTTTCTAGCTCCTTGTCACAACTTCACATCTCGCTCTACCTCTGTCTATTTCTAACTCTACCTCTGCCTATTTACTTGACCTCTCTACCTCAACTGTCACGTCACTTGATACCTCTCTCTGCACCTCTTTACTTTGTTTCAATATAATCTCTCTGGAGGGACCCTCAATGTATTTCATCTCTTTCTCAACTCTTCTATTGACCTCACTGCTCTTTTCCTATGTCTCCATCTCACTAGAATTCACTTAACACCCCTTCTTTACCTCATCCCTGTCTTTCTTATTATTCTCTCACTACATAATCTCCTCCTACCCAAACTCTTTTGCTCCCTATGTAACAACTGAAATTGCTTCCCATTCATTGCCTACCTCAACTCTCCTTTTTTGTCTTTCTACCTGTGTTCCCACAACACACCTCTGCTACAACGTTCCTCCTTTCTTGCTTTCTTTTCCTCTACCCCTGCTTCTTTTGCTCTATCATTACCTTCTCTCAATGTATGCACTTTTCTTCCTGCCTCACCTGAGCTGAGAGCCTGTCTACACTCACCTCTTCAAAACACACCACTCTTTCTACCTTATCACAATTTCTACCTCAATTTCAGGTGCACCCCAGCTGTCTCCACCTGTCTACATTTCCTTCTCCCTATTTATTCACCTCTCTACCTCATGTTAATATCATGCCTATATCTTTACCTGTCTTTCTTTACCTCCTTTTCCTAATTCTACTTCTCTTTTTTCTTTTTAACTACTTCACCATTCTCTCTTTACCTTTCGTCTCTCCCCACCTCCCTTACCTCTCCACCTCGTCTCTATCGCTGCCTCGTTTCTTCTTTCATATTCTGGGATCATGTGTGTCAATGGAAGTATTGTAAATTCTTCTACTTGGTGTCAGATAGGCCTTTTCATTTATCAAACCATATTGCCAAATCATAATGTTCAGCATGTCAACAAACTGTCCCTGCTCAAGTCTATTTTTCAACACACTTTTAGTCTGAAAGGTAAATCTTTTGAGACAAAGTCCCAGTGAGAGGACCACAACACTTGAGGCTCCTATGTGACCCTAATGCAAAAATGCAGCCATTGGGCTGGCAAATGACACCACTACAGCTTTTGCTGTTTATTTTGTTAAACATTTATAGAAACAATGGCAAAGCACAGTCAGGTAAGATTAAAAACTATACACAGGTGTTGGACTAGGCCATTTCTGCATGGTTATTCCCAAATGTTTTTCCGTCATCCTCTCTTTTCAGATTCTGCTTTTGTTGGCTTTTAGGACTCTGCATAATATACTACTGCTAACCAGTGCTAAAGTACTTATGCTCTCACCTTTAGGCTTACACCAAAATGGGTCATTTAATTTACATATTAGTCCTTAGTGAAGTGGTAACCTCCAGAACCTTCTCTTAATTCCAAGTGGGCCCCAGTATATATTTAGGAACCTCAGACCCAATTCTTCAGCAGACCTCTAGACCTGTGGAAGACTCAGAAGGACTGATGTACTGCTCTGCAAGAAGGACTTATACTCTGTCGCCCTACTGCTCTGCTATCTGAGTGAAAGGATTGGACCTGCAGCTTGATCCCAAGATCACCAGAGTGATTCGAAGGGCTAGTTGGCTGGCCTCCTGATCAGAGCCTCAGGGATAGAAAAGTACCCAACATCCTTGAACCCTACACCTGGACTCTGCCTACCTACTGTAAATCTTTCCCCAACAGGGTGCAACCCAAGTACTGGACACTTGGTAGTGGGCATGAAGGTGCTCTACCAGCCTAGCTGTGGGCCTGTGCTCAGAACTGACGCAGTACGATGCATCTCATCGCAGCTCCACATTGAAACAGTCACACTGTGCTGCATCCCCGATGCCGACCCTTGCACTGCAGCCCACAGCCTCCTCAGAATTGCCACTCTGCTATTTATCATCCACACAAACCTTTGCAGCCCAAGAACCCTTATCAATGGCCTCCTAAAAGAAAATAGAGAACTCCGCATTGCAGCTCTGCAGCTTCTTTAGAACCACTGGTGCGCAATGCATCTCTGATGCAGGACTTTGCACCGCAAGCTCCTTGTTGATGGCATCCTCCATGATGATGCAGAACTCCGCAACGCAACCCCGCAGACCCTCAGAACTGGTGCTCCGCAATGCAGGATGCTGCACAACAAGAACTTAAGGTACTTTGTTCAGCTGGCCTAACTTATGTCCTGTTTCTGGCCCACAGCCCATGGCTGTCCACCTGATCTTGCGATGTTGTCCCGATCCAGTGCAACATAATTACACTGGCACTTTGAGCTTCTAGGCACTATTTCTACTTAAGACTTCTAAACTGCATGTCTTTGGTTCTACTGATTGGGTTTTCGGACTCAAATATTTTATTACATTTTTAATCTATTTTTTGTTTTGTGTTTTGATTTTATTACTGTTTGAAGTGCAGCATGAATACTCTACACATTATTTCTAAATTAAGCCTAAAGATTTTTGTGCCTAAGTACCAGAGGATCAAGCACATGTTAGTTTGGGGTTTGTTTGTTTTTCACCATGACAGAGATTGTTGTTGCTGCTTGAGTAAGAACAATGGCTAATAAGTACATTCCAAGTAAAATCTGCATACAAATTAATAATCCAGATTTCGCTGCAAACGTATTAGACTATTTTAAATGTGAGGACCAACAGAAAGTCTGCTTGGGAGAACAGTACAATAAAGAAGCATAATTACAGGCCACCTTGATACCAGATGCAAGAATCAGAAGGACAGTGTGCATAGAAGAGTGTGGGTAGCTGTTACTGAAAGTGTATTTAGCACTGTGGACTAATACACTCTACATGTCTAGTCACCTCCCTTATGGATAGCAATCCCCACTCCCATCTCTTGGTCCTGGAGTGGCAATCCGGTAAATACAGACAATGTGTCTATGAGCCTACCCACAATCTGGTAAAATAATCTGATCAAGATTCATCAGAATAAAAGTAGCTTGCCACTTATCTTATAAATGAGCAGCTCATGGCCAGACATAATCACCAGACACCTGTACGAGTATTTCTCTTACAGGCAGTGTCATAGACATCCATCTAGTCAGAATACACAGCTTACCACATCCAGTTCCACTGCAAACCATCTCTGCCAATGCAGGGTCATTCTAGGGATACTTTACAAGTCATACAATACCACCTTAAGCTCAGTGAGGAGAACGTGATACCTATAGGTAGATTTCATTCCCTCATGTACAAATGTCCAAGTGTGCATTTGGGGTACCTCAAAATGTAGGACAACTAACACTTTTACCTCATTCAGAAAGCCCACATTCACTGGATCAGACACAGTGTTAAGCCTCAATTTCATGAGGCAATGTGTCCCATGTTAGGACACCTCCCAATAGATCAAAAATCCTAAATACTTTTCTATTAAGTAAATAGGCTCACTAAATAACTGGGTTATAGATCAATAAAAGCAAAAAGGTTTAATTACAAATGTCAGAGGTGAGCGATACAAAGTCATTGCTATGAAGGGTCTCAAATAAAGGGTAATACAGAGAAATACAAAATTAGAAACTTTTATTAATCCCAAATGGGCAGCAAAATCAAGAGAATAGCAGCAGCATCCCTAGTAGAAGAGGAAAGTCTTCTGTCTCACTACCAAAATCGAGGAGTTGTATACATTATTCTCACATATGAGATTACAGAAACTGTAGAATCAGTGTGGTGTGAGCAAATGTGTCATATCATGAGCACATCAGAGCACATCAAAAATAAAAGTCATATTACCTTAACACATAACCACTATCCTACTACTTGAATAACTATTCTACCCACTATATGCTAATGTCATACAGAGATGATAGAACAAACTAGATACATGAACAATACCAAGTTATATAAAAGAATGGGGCACAGTGAACTATTGGAAGAACCTTGAGGTTAAAGTTGCAGTTTTTGACTGAGCTGGGGAAAGTTCATCGAGAGCAGCATAAACAATGATAGTGGAAATAAACAAGTACATCTTAACTTGACTGTATGCTGCAGAAACTGTGCAGGAAATATGTGGGAAGTGGGGGAATACATGAGTGACAAGGGTGACTTCGATCTTAGACAAGATCGCGTCTATACCTAAATTGAGGCTAAGTTAACAAACATTAGAAACGCACACTTATAAACATCAAAGAGAATGTTTCAAAAGCAACAATATTGTACTAGTGTATAGATGTGTAATCAGGTGAGAAAATACATTCTACCTGTTAATAATATTGTGCAAAATATATGCATATAAAAACACAGTAACATGTCACCAGAGAAAATAAAAGTAGAATATTTAGGCTGTCCCTTCCACTCACCTGCGTCACAAGCAGTTACAATTAGGACGCAAATTAAAAGGGTAGAGGCTCTACGCCATCCAGTACCACCTGTAAGAAAACCTTAAAGAAGTTAAGCTTCAACCTTGCTGCTCTCAAATCCTACCAATGATGGTCTAGAATTGCGGTCCACTCCTTCTCCACTCCGTGTACTATTGCGAGCGTCTCTCTGGCATGTGTTGCCTGAGTGCAATAGGCATGAGGGCAGAGACCAAGGAATCAATGATTGACCCATCAAGCTGGGGCACTACAGCCTAAAATGAATACCATGTGTTGAGATATTTTGAGATTGGGGAGGGAAGGTCACATGGACTCAAAACAGATGTTAGACAGTGGGAGGTTTGAACACATGAACATTGCTGCCATATTTTGCATGGAGTTCCTTCAGGGATTTAAGGTCTCCTTCCGATACCGAGTCATGGATGCATTGATTGTCTAGCGCAGATAAAGTTCCACAAAAGAACAAAAAGCCCCATATCCTATGTTTGGCATTCCCCACAGGGGATCTTCAGCATGCAAACATCAATGCACCTTCAGCAAATATTGCCTGGAAGAGTTTGGTACAGGGCTGCGTCCCCCACCTGTGCCCATGATGCTCCCATAAATAATCCCATCCTCTTTCTTTCCTGAGACAACATGTTTTCTATCGTCAGTCAAGCAGGGATATGGCCCTCAAGATGGAATATTGAAAATAAAGTGGAAGTCTGGAAGCCAGATAATAAATGTACATATGATTTAACCTCAAACCACCAGAGTAGTATGTAATACAAAGCTTGGATATTTTACGTTTTGGCCTCATCCCATTACAAATCAATCTTTTCATTACAGAGTATATTTCCTCAGTAGAGGTTTAGGAATCACCATAGCTAGCATCCCAAAAAATTTGTGAATCAGGGCGCCACATACATTTTTATCACCTGAACTTTCCCCAGAGCTAATAGATGATCATCTTTTAAGTTCACCAGCCACTTTGCACAGAAGTGTTTTGATATTATCATCAGACATATCTTCTAAACTTCTACTGACATGAATTGATATGCCCCTATTGAATCCTTCACCATACATTTGGCAGCGCGTCACTTTTGTTTCAGTTGACTCTGTAATCTGAAAAGAGGGAAAAACCTATGACGGCCATCATGGCTGATACAGAGGAGGACGGATTGGGGAACACATGGTGAATATTGTTGATGTAGAGGGGACAGATTTCAGACACCTGCTGCCATCGCAACGTTCTCCACCCTCGCAGCCTGTTGTATACCTGCAATCAGTAACTCCAAGGACAATAAAAATATCAAGGAGGAAGAGACACCCCTGTCAACTACCTTATTTGAACCCTTAACTGCTCTATTTTTGTAGTATTTCTCACCTAGGCAATCATAACATGTTTTCCACAAACTATATCCAAGCCAAATCTATGCCTTTGCTTCCCTACATGGAATTATAAATGTATCCAGGGTTTGTGGATTCCCATGGGAAAATAGAAGGAACATATCTCATATTATTGGTTTTATTTTGAAAAATAGGAAAAAAGTGCTGCACAAAAATGGTGTGTTTGTATTTCCAAAAATTTCAATGACAAAAGAATTGATGTCCTATGATCACTCTCATTCCAGTTTTCAGCAATAAGCAAAGTTATAAAAAAATATTTTTTAACACAGTTATGATTTTTTTCCAAGTGGTTTTCCATGTTTTTCAAATGTGTGGACTTTCTACCTACTTGCAGTTTGTTGTGGAAATGGGTGTATCATTACAGCTGGACCAGCCACTGAAACTGGCACTGGCTCAACTTGAGGCCCTGTTGGAACATCAAGCCCATAACGAGCTGAGCTTTCATGTGGCTTCTGACTTGCTCCCTCTACCTGGATATGGTGTTACACCCAGAGCTTCAAACTGTGGAACTTGGGAACCAGGTTTGAGTCTCAGTGTTGTCTCAACATCCTGTGATTCTGGGCCCGATTATGAGTTTGACGCTGCGGGAGCCTACTGCCTTGCAGGTGTCCGCCTCCCACACCGCCAAAACCTGTGGTCGGGCCGCCCACCAGATTACGAGTTTCTTTGTGTCTGGCGGGCTGTTTTTGCCATTCTCACAGCGGTGTCTCTGTAAATGGGCACCGCAATGGGAACGCTAAAAACAGTTCCTGCACAGCATGAACTACTAAGTCCATTCCATGCAGGAACTGGGGTGCATGCACACAGGGGAGCACTTGTTGTGCTCCCCCAGAATGCACCCCAATGCACATGGCTAACAACCGGCCCTGTAAGGTCCCCCCTGTTTCCTCTCAGCCACAGTTTTTATGAAGGAGGAACCACCATAAAAACCGGGTGGAGAGGAAACTCGAAATATACTTGGCGGGATCACAGCAGTCCTTCCAAGCATACTGCTGCTTCTACACTGCCTCGCCACTGCCAGGTAATGGCAGCTCCCTGGCAGCATCTGCAAAACAATGGCGGTCCGACCACCCCAGTTGCTATAGGGGGGTCAGAGCAGCGGTGGCTGGACCACCTTGCCAGCCCTCCACCAGTCTTTCAGGACTCGGGGAGGGGTGGCATGGTGGGCTTAATGTCCCCATATCTATAAACAATGCATGTGACTGTGTGTAATGTAACTGATGCTCATGTAAAGCTACATCTTATAATGATTTTTCATTGTGTAATGAATAAGCAACAATTAATCTAGGAAGATTTATTGAATAAAAAATGGGGATGAACAAACCTAAGTATTTTTTAAATACGCCTAAAACACTGAGTTTTTAGATTGTGGTTATTTGTACAACTCTGAAATTGGGGATTACTCATAAAATCGTGTGATTCAGAGGGCGTTTTGCTAAATGTGTTCGTTCCTGCACAATGGCTTACATCTGGAAGCCATCAATGGAGCAAAATTAAATTGATAGTCACAAATATTTTACTAATTAGTTCCCACATTTCTCCTGCAAAAAGTGGTACACTACTTGTGTGGTTGGGCTGATTACATGCAACAGGAAACTCCCAAAACGTCTGGGGCAGATTTACATAGCCTTTGTGTCGCCCTTTACATTACGCAAGGTTATCCAGAGCAATGCAAATGCTTATTTGTGTTTTACAAAGCCACGGAAAGCCTGATTTGTATGGCCTTCAATGCCTTTGTAAGGAGATTTATGCAATGCAGCAACTTGCGCTGCATTGTGTACATGTCTTATTGGTAGATGTCCCATGGGTGGAGCATGGGCATCCCTCTGCATTCACCCATCAATTTCATGCAATTCAGATTTACTAAGGATTGCAACGCTGGAATTGCATGAAACTGGTAACCTACAACTCTGCATCATTTCCTCTTTGGTATGTTTTATTTCCTGCACAAAAACAATCCTGCATATAACAGAGGAACCCTGGTACAAGGGTGGTAGCGTAGGCGCTGGCAGCCTCTAGTGGGCCGGTGAAGGTAGAAAACTGAAGAGCACCATATCGTATTGTATATGACGCTATTCATGTCTCCTCCATTCAGACGATGCAGCACAGCAACTTGCCTTGCATGAATTTTTTATAAATCTGCCTCACAATGCTGAGACATCAAGATTTGCGGTGAAACTTGTTCCATTGTGACATTTGGGCCCAGGTTTAGCTGCCCCTCTAAAACGCCTACTAAACCCAGACATTTCAGAAAACTAGACATCTAGAAGAGTCCACAGTTGTGTGTCTCAGCTCAACAAAAGGTGCAAGCAAACTGGCACAGCAGAGGAAAAAACTCCCCCTCCAAAGGTAGAGTTGCCCATGATTTTTTGCAAAGTAATGCATTGCTGCTAAATCCAATGTATCTTTGCTACTCATGTAGTGTATATTAAATATTAATTTATTGATTGAACAAATCATTGTTTAATCATTTCTCATTCCTGTTGTGCCACAGATGTAGAGTGCTGCTAATATATACAGCGC
Source organism: Lissotriton helveticus (assembly GCF_964261635.1). Classification (NCBI taxonomy): domain Eukaryota; kingdom Metazoa; phylum Chordata; class Amphibia; order Caudata; family Salamandridae; genus Lissotriton; species Lissotriton helveticus. Next base: position 591,786,853 of record NC_136057.1, read on the forward strand.
TTTTTAAATTATTACAAACATTAAAAGTTGGCAGTTGGTCTTAAATGAATGGAAATCTCACAAGAAGCCAACCGAACAAGACCTTAGTCAGAGATATTCATAATTGTATTATTAGACTTCACCTGCCCTTGCCAGCCTCATGTAAAATCACAAATCTAGGAGTAAAACATACATACGTAGACAGGCTTCGGTTCAGTCCTTTTAATACATTGGTTTGGTCAACTGACATTCCATTTTACTTGCTCCCACCACATCGCACCACATGGTGCAATGAGTTAGTCCACATCATTGGTTCTCTAACATTGCGAATGACTGATTTTTTTTCTGGTCAAAATGTGCACATCAACTTAAAAGAAGTGCACTTTAGTGTCATGCCTGGTGGACAATACTTTACTGTGCCAGTGCTTGTTTTTTTCCATTCTTTATCCTGTTTCATTTTTTATTAGTCACAGTAAAAGTGTAAAATTTGGCTGCAGGATATAGAAATTCAAAGCTTACAATATATTGTTTGCCGCAAAAATCATATTTTCCTGTCACAAATTAACACAAAAGAGGGTTTCTGTACCTGGTCTAATCAGACCGGCCTTCCAGGAACCACTTGTACAGTTAGTGTTGATTATTTTGTTATTTTTAAATTACTGGTTATATTTTTATATGTTAAAGTTTTAATGCACACATATGGCCACCATGTTTAGAAGGCAGCATTTTTCTTTATTTTAATTCTTTTGATATGCTAGCCATAAAAAATAAGCAGGTTGTCTAGGCCAAACCTATTGACTTTCTCAATATTTATTTGCAATGATTCCATGTAAATTATATCTGACCTTTGGATTATCAAGACTGGTATAAGAATGCAGATAGCTAAGAGAGATAAAAAAATAAATATGAGAGCGTTGAATAGGTCTTTGCCTGCATTAGTCTTAAAACAACTGATTTTACTAATCTGTGCGATTCCGAGGACAAGCCTTGAATAACATCCTGAAAGGCCTCCCATGTGCTTGGAGATGAGAGTGTGTAATGGGGATCTGTTAATTAACTAGAAGCAAGCTTGGCACGGTGGGGGTCAAACACTGGATGAGTGCGGAGACTCCCACAGCGAAGATGAAATGCAGTGAAAACTTTAAAGACTTCTTGTCATTAGCCGAGGCCTTGGCGGCTCTTGGCCCAGACCCCTCCTGCTCCTCAGAACAATGAGGACAATGGTGCCAGAAATGAAATGGTGCGGAGAGGAACAAAGGAATTAGCTCTTAACCCGCGAAAAATGGTGGGTGGAGGGAGGAGAATCCGAGCTCATTTCTGCGACGGCTCCGGCCTACTTATAATTAATTTTGATGTGCCGTGCACTTGCGTTCACAGCGCACTTAATGACGTGCTAATGTAATAGTCGAATATAGAGAGCACGTTGCGTCGACTTGTTATGAGAGGGTCTCAAATGGAAAAGGAATTATGAAGAACGATGCGGCATATATGATCTTAATGTTACCTATGATTATTTTCTTCTTACGGGTTTACTAAATGCGCAATATAATAATAAGAATATGTCAAATGACAACACTGCAATTATTTATTTCTTGCACAAAAAAAGAGATAGTCCATTCCGAAGGAGGAAAATCGCAGTGTTTGTTCTGGTAGGGACATATTCATTAACATGTAGATAGATGTCTACAAACAGACAATACTCATTTCTTGAAGCATCCCATCTTTAGACAACCAATTGTACATTATGACTCTTTCAAGCATTGGTGTTCTCCCTTTTCTGCACTTTTCACAGGATATACTGGTGCACCAGTGTGCAGGGAGGTTTACTCCAAGTTAACTTTCCTCAGCTTTCAGTGCATGACTGACTGAAGGATCGGTCAATTAGCAAAGTAATCAAGGTGGACAATGGTGGGATTTTCCTTCAGAATACTCTCCGACCCATGAGTTTTGTCAAAGATCACCATTAGCGTGCTGCCCCCTGTCATCCACCAATCTTGAGGGTGTCAAGAAATATCAAGATATTGATTTTCATTCAACCCTACTTCAGGACGATTCCCCTGATATCTGAACATAGGGTGGGTACGATAGTACTCTTTCTTACATTCTAAATTCAAAAATGGTACCTCGTTGCAACAGTGCCACTGACTCTTCTCTGGAATCTTCAGACTGTGATTCTTCAGGATCACAGTTTCTGGTAGGATCTCATAATGACTCTAAGGGAGCTGATTCCTGGTGGTGTCTCTCAAGACCACATACACTCTCAAGTGGGAGCCATCTTTAATTCAGTCATTATATAGGTCCACATGCAGGCTCCATGTTTTACCTAAATTCTTTATGATCCTGAAGGAAAGTGTCTTTTGGTTATGAGTTCAGTCTCAATGTGGAAGGGCTTACTTTTCTGGTTTGATGGTGTCTGATCCTGACGCTTTCTTCTGTTGCAGAATCTTTACCATTTTTCAACTGTAACCAATTCCATTAACATGGTGTAAGAAAAAGAAAATGTAACAGAGACGGCAAGGTCCGTGCATGCACAATATAAGCTGAAATCTCTTAAGAAAAACCTTTAATCAAATTAAGTGAAATAGTGGGACTAGAACTAACAGATTTGAGGCTTCAAAGTTTTTCTGGAAATTTATACCATCAAGGGTTTATATAGCATGGCTACTCACCCGTGAGGGTCTCGGAGCTGGGGACAGGGGGGCTGCTGATCCGTCTGGGTGCAAGGGTTCAGTTGAAGAGCCAGGTCTTGAGGTCCTTCCTGAATTGGGAAAGCGATTGGTATTGCCAGAGGTGGAGAGGCAGGGTTTTGGTCTTGTGGATCTGTGGGACCGTGGTCAGGGCCAGTTGGGTGAGGCGAAGATGTCTGGTGGGTACATGGAAAGAAAGGCGGTGGTTCAGGTATGCAAGTCCTGCGTCATGCAGAGCTTTGTAGGCATGTATGACAAGCTTGAAGGTGATTCTTTTGTTGACTGGAATCCAGTGGATTTCTTGAAGGTTGTCAGTGATGTGGCTGTGGAAGTGAATGATGAGGACCACTCTGGCTGCAGCATTTTGAACGTTCTGTAGTTTCCCGAGGCGTTTCTGGGTGACACCGGCATAGAGTGCATTGCAGTAGTCGGGTCTGCTGGTAATGAGTGCATAGGTGACAGTCTTTCTGGATTCTATGGGGCTCCATCTCAATAGCTTTCGAAGCAGGTGGAGCATGTGGAAGCAAGATGAGGATATGGCGTTGATCTGGCAGTTCATTGTGAGCGTAGAGTCCAGTATGATGCGAGGTCTGTGAGGGTGAGGGTGTTCCCAGTGCGGCAGACCACAGGAGTCGTCTCATGCTGAAGGGGTGCATCCCATAATGAGTACTTCAGTCTTGTCCGAGTTGAGCTTGAGGCAGCTATCTTTCATCCAGGTGGCAATGGCTTTTATACCACTGCCTACTCTTAAAAATGGGGATCCCTTTCCATTTGCAAATGGATTACCACTGTAGCACAGTGCTCGATAGAGTATTCTCTTTGCTACTGGCAGCCAGTGAAGAGTATCTAGAGCTCTGGCAGAAGAGGCTCTTCTGGGCAGATTGAGGACCAGACACGCAGCCGCATTCTGTATGTGTTGCAGATTGTTGAGGCCTTTCTAAGCTACTCCTAGATAGAGAATATTTCTGTAGTGCAGCTGAGGTGTTACAGGGTATGAACTAGGGGTTTTCTCTCCGATACAGGGAGAATAGCCAGGCTTTTCTAAGAACTTTCAGTGTTCCAAAACATTTTCCCGTAACCTTCTTAATATGTGTCTCGAAAGATAATTTGGGGGTCAATCCAGGCTCCACAGTTTTTCGTTTCCTCCTTCGGCGTCGGAGTAGGACCCAAAGTCTGAGGCCACCAAGCCGAGGACTAGATAGAAGGAGTTTTTCCTATGATAAGTACCTCGGTCTTGCTGCCATTCAATTTAAGGCAGTTATTAGTCATCCAGCTGACCATTTCGTTCAGACAGGAGGAGAACTGGTTAGAAGCTTCCTACCAATTATGGGATAAGGTGACAATAAGCTAGGAATCATCTGCATAGGAAACAATGGTGACATTATGTTTTTCACCAACCCTGCCAAGGGTCCGATATAAAGATTAAAAAGAGTAGGGCTCAGAATTGAGCCCTATGGGACCCCTTGTGGGAGTTGAAGGCTTTTGGAGATGGGTAAATGCTGCGCAACTTGGAAACTACGACGAAAGGAGGCTAGCCATTTTAAGGCTGAATCCTCAATCCCACAAGTCCTTAATCTTTGCAACAGAATATAGATGGCGCTAAGGTCCAATAGGACCAAAGCCGAAGCCTGACCCTCATCCGCGGACCTGCGCAAGGTCTCAGTGGCAAAAAGTTGTGTAGACTCCGTGGAGTGGGTGGCTTGAAAGCCTGATTGCAAAGGGAGGAATACATTGTTCTGGTTGATGTGGGCCACCAATTGAGCATTCACCACTTTCTCTGTGATTTTGGAAAAGTATGGCGGAAGCAAAAAGGGGAAGAGGTGTTCTAGCAGATCTGGATCTGCAGAGGGTTTTTTCCTCAGGGTAAGGACAATAGCTTGTTTCCATTTCTGTGGGACTTCGCTGCAGTGGAAGGAGAGATCAAGAAGATGTCAAACGTAAGGTAGAATAGCATCAGTTCCTTCCCTTAGGACATTGGGAGAAGCTGGGTCCACTGGGGAGCTAGATTTATTACTCAAGGCCAAAACTATGAGGTCCTCTAGCATTGGAGAACTAAGCTCCGAGATGGTACGACCCTCAAATATGGTATCAGGGCTGAACTGGCTACCAGGCGTTTTGGTGTGCTGCCAAGCTGGGGGCTGATTTCACTGCGGTGGGGGCTGATTTTGTTGATGGGGACTTGCGTGTGCTTCTAAATAAACAAAGCAAAACAAATGGGTTTAAGCACACGCAGGCCCCCATCAACGAAATCAGTCTCCAGCTTTGCAGCACACCAAAATGCCCAGTAGCCAGTCCAGCCCTGCATGGTATTAGTATAAAAGTTGGAACAGGTGCCCTTACGGGCCTCCTGTTGAAAGGAGTCATACATTTTTGCTACTTTCGTAGTGAAAAAATTAGCAATCTCTTTGCAGAACTCTAGAGAGTTGGGCGCAGGGGCCACCATATGCTCCAGTGATGAGAGATGTGTAAAGATAGAGAACAGTTCTTTAGAAGAGCTTACCCCTTGCTCTATTCTAGCTGCACAGGTTTTTCTTATAAGAGTATGATGAATCTTCAGCTCATTCTTATAGGCAATTTTATTACTATCAGAATAATCCTTCCACCATTGGCGCTCCAGGCACTTGCAAGATTAGCTGGCTAACATGAGATCTTTTTTAAACCAAGGCACCAAGTTGATCCGTCTCTGAGGGGTGAAGGTTGTCTAGGGGAGTATTAAATCCATTGCTTCTAAGATTCACTTTTCCACTACTGAATTTGCAGCATTGATATCAGCTAAAGTTGGAAGGGATTCTGCTGGATAGTTTGAGTAAAACTTTTTGCATTAAACCTGGACCATTTCCTGTGTGCAACTTGTGGGCAGGTTCTGACAGGAGGAAGGGGTCTAGCCAAGGGAATGGAAAAAGCCACCAAGTGGTGGTCCGACCAAGGAACTACAATAGGAGATTCTACTTCGATCTCGGAACAGTTGGAGAAAATGTGGTCAAGTATATGGCCCAACTGATGTGTGGGGATATTACTTTTAAGATTTAGCTGCAGAGCGGTTAGTTCCTAACATAGGGACTGAGCTTCAGCATTCGTGTTTGAGTCAAAGTGTAAATTGTGATCACCTAATATAATCAGGTTATTGTAGCGCAGCACTGACTGGACCGCATTCTTCACGAGACTCGAGATGAAATTGGCCACCGGGCCAGGGCGCCGATAGATCAGAAAACCGGTTAGCGCACAATCATCGACTGCTACAATGATGAAGGAGATAGCCTCACAGTTGTCAATGTTGGCAGCTTTAATGGTGCATTTTAATGAAAGTTTATATATTATAGCTACCCCACCACTGTGCTTGCTAGGGCGGTCGTGCCTTAGGATGCAATAATCTTGGGGGAGAGCTTCTTAGATCTGAGGGCTGAAGACTCATTCAGCCAAGTTTCAGCAAGAAACCAGGCCTCCGGTTCTATGTCGACAAGGCATTCATAAATTTCATATTTATGTTTGCTGAGCAACCTGCAGTTATTAAGTAAGAAGTTGAGTTTATGCTTTTAGACCAAGGTCTGATTGAATGGGCACTAAGAACATAGTAGTTGGTCTGTCTCCATAGATAGGATGCGGCAACAGGCTTCCTGGGTCATCTGCGCTAGCTCTTTAAGTTGATCCGCCGTATTTCTAAGAGGCTGCTCATTAGTGAAATAAGCAGAGGTACTGGCCCCTGGCCCCGGCCAGAAATGGACGGGTGCAGACAAGCTTGCCTTTGGCACATCTGCGTCGTGGGCATTGAGAAGTAGACCGCCTCTGGGGGCTTGACCAAAGCAAGCCAATCCGAGGCAGCAGGGCATGGAGCGAGACGACTCGCTGTGCCCTGCACTTGGTGTCAAGTGAAGTCAGGGCCAAGGCAGAGAGCAAGAGTCAGCAGGTAAGTTATGGGGAGTGGAGCCAGGCAACTCACGCACCGAGGTGCTACAAGGAAACAAATGGAAAAAGTATACTGAGGGAGACAGGCACCTCCCAGTAATAAGTTCTTACAAGGAAATAAAAGGGAAACAATTGGAAAAGATACGCTGAGGGAGCCAGGCACCTATCAGTAATATGTGATTACAAGGAAATTAAAAGTATTTAAAACAGTGCAAACACTAGTGCAATAAAAAACACACAACACTCCTACATGAGTAAAACGTACTCAGGTGGGAGTAGGAGCACAAAGCAAATCAGCGCTCCTACCAGGAGAGTGGTCCTGTCTGCTGGCTTTGGATCTGGGGATCCTGTTTCAAGTCACGGCTTCGCCTCAACTTCCCTACCCAAAAAGATAAATGTGCCCTTGTGTAATGTAACTAGTGCTATTATAAAGCACTCCAATAAATTTGGGTTGAGTTCGCGCTATTTACAAACTGCAAAAAAAAAACAGGTAGGGGGAGGGACCATGCCGACAACGGGAAATATCAAGGACCCAGAAGACCAGGGAAAGAAGACAAGAAACGAGATAAGAAGGTGACAAACAGGTTAGGTTGATCACATTTTGTGACAGTCCTATAACTAAGCCTGGGCAAAGTTTGTGGATTGCAAAAAAAACTCTGCTGTGCTATGCGGAGCCCCGCGAGCAGTGGAGTGTGTTAGATAAATGCCATTTGTGGTGATTTTCAGTGCCAGGTGCTTGTCTGTACTATGCAATCATCGCCAACAGCACCATACACATCGCAAGCGGGCACTGCTTCATTTCTGCAGTTCGAGTAGATTTTTACTCGAGAGGTTGCTTTCTCAACGCGAACGGACGGTTTCTCAACATGAGTGGTCGCAAGCATACGCGACCACTCGCAATGAGAAATCTGACCGGCCCCGTTGAGAAATCTCACCGGGAGGTTGATTTTCCATGCTCATGCTTGCCAATTTGATGTTGACGATCGCGAACAAGGAAAAATCTTGCAGGAAGGTGGATTTTCCTCACTCCCGCTCACCAACCTGACGATGACGAACGCGATCAAGGAAAAAAACTCAGCCACGCTATGCTGACCCTGCAAGGAGCTCCGAGTGTTAGATAAATGCCATTTGTGGTGATTTTCAGTGCCAGGTGCTTGTTTGCACTATGCAATCATCGCGAACAGCACCATGCACATCGCAAGCGGGTGCTGCTTCCTTTCTGCTGTTTGAGTAGATTTTTACTCGAGCTTAATCAACACGAACGGACGGTTTCTCAACACGAGTGGTCGCAAGTATATGCGACCACTCACAATGAGAAATCTGACCGGCCCCGTTGAGAAATCTAGCCGGGAGGTTGATTTTTTATGCTCACGCTCGCCAATTTGATGTTGATGATCGCGAACAAGGAAAAATGTTGACGGAGGTGGATTTTACTCGCTCGCACTCACAACTTGACGTTGACGAACACGAGCGAGGGAAAAAATTCAGTGAACTCCGCTTAATGCAGAGTGTGGAAAACTCTGCAAACTCCACAGGGGGAGCGGAGTTCACCTCCGAGGCTTACCTATCACATGACCTGAACCAAATAGTGCGCTGAAACATATAAATGGGCAGATGTGAGAGACTACAAGTAACAGGGCCATGGGCGGTACCAATACACCAAGAGGCGGGACAAATGTAAGTCATGCACCACTGAGAAACAAGGATTTTTGAAGGGCTCACAAAGGAACAAATCAGAAACGATGGGTGCACTCTTACCCCATACATTAGATACAGCAGTCTCACAGAGCAGCACATGTGCGCTGCCTCTAGGTTCAACATAAAAAAAACAACATGGGAAAAATCTACTTTTGCAATCAGTGTGGATCTTGATTGATGCTGTACATTGTTTTAGTGATAGTCAGCAAGGCACTTTGCGCCCCCTGTCACCATGCTGCATGTAGCTGCAAGATTGTATGCTACTTTCTCAGGTCTCTATAGCTACCAAAGTTTGTGCTATTTAAGTTCGTAGGTTGGTTTTATTGGTTTTCCCCACAAGGAGAGAATAATATGGTTGGCTGCATGGAGAAGATGGGATATTATTTTACCTGCACTGGAAGGAGTGGGTATAACTGTGCGAACGGTCTACCAAGCAAGGCAAAATTCAGGGAGTTTGTCAAGGGTCTGATCCTTTTATCTGTGAGATCTCAAGAAAGACACTGTTAGCAAGCATCAAAGTAGGGTTGGGTAATGCGGAAGCGATGTGAGGTGAGATGCCTGTGAAACAGCATTTGGTGGAGGTTTTCCCTCCCGTGGACATGGAAGCAAAAGTGTTAGGGTGAAGCAATACTGCTTGCCATTGTTTTTTGTCCAGTGTTATGCCATGGTCTTTCCCCTGGTTCAATTGAAAGGGCAACTTACATGAAGGTGATGGATTGATAAGGATTCTGCAAATGTTAGAAAGCAGGGGGCAGATTTACGTTTCCTGGCGCATCCCTGCAAATCAGCAGGATGCGCCAGGAAACTTGCGACACACATCTCAATTCTTGCGCCACCATGGATGCGCCACATTTACAATGCGGTGAATCATGGCGCAAGGAAATGCAGATGCGTGTCGCATCTGCTGCCGTAACGTTGGCGCAATGCTGGAGATGTGTCGTGGGAGCGACGCAACTCCGGCACAGTGCCAACCCTGCCTATGTCTAACATAGTGGTCAAGCCTTACGCCTGCTTCAAGCAGGCACAGGTTTTGACACATCGTGGTCGGAAAAGTGACTGAGTTAAATCTTGTAGATTTCACTAAGCCACTTTTCAGAGATATTCCTGCGCTTGAACAAGCCCCGCTGCGCCAGAACGCCCACATGAAACCGGACGCAGGTTTCATGTGGCGCAGGGCTTTACAACCTGATGCATCTCCCTAGATGCGTCAAGTTGTAAATACCCCGCAGCATGGCACTAGCTTTACACCGCCACTGTGTCACAAAAGTGACGCAACGGCGGCGCAAAAGTGCCGTACGGAACTAGTAAATCTGCCCCTAGGTGTTTAGATGAGAGAAGGCGCTGTAGAAAAATTTTAAAGGATGTAAGAGTGGTGGCACATGCACTAATACTACTGTGTGTGACTTACTGTTGTTATTTCAAAGTAATGAAAGCATTCGGACTTGGGAATCCAGTATATTAAGTGCTGCATTTTATATGCCAAAAACAGAAAATGACCTGAAGGAAAGACATACTAGCTCGCTGCCACTGTCAAAGTGAATTTAAAATTAACAAATGAAGTGTGCTTAGTTAACATGAATAGATCATAACTAATATAATCGAACTTTATTTATCATATCAAAGCTTTTTAAGTCAAGTCTAGGCCACAAATTCACTTCAAGGTGTTGTACTTTGCACATTTTGAAATTAACATGGTTCTCGTTTCTCTGTCTTAGCAGCTCTAGTTAAAAAGTGCATCCTTCAGTATTTTGTAAAATACCCTCAATTTACGTAGTTTATGGTCTTGTCTTTGTTTTATGTTTAAAATATATTTTCTTTGTGTCCCTGATGTCCTCGAGGAAGGAGCAAAGAGTGACTTTATCTTTACAAGGCCACTTCCTCTGGCTTGTAGATTGTGTATATAATTGAAATGTGCTTTTCTTTTTTTCTGTGAGATACGATATAGTACTACTCGTAGTAATAGAGGAAAAGTAATTTCCATGCGATGTGTGTGTTTTTTTTTTTAGGTTTTTAGGATGGGACATGGTGATGTAACATTTGTTTCACCTCATGTCAACGTGTAATTTATCTGATGAAAAAAAGTTATAATATGATGATTTTGGGATGCCTTCTGGAAGCTTTTCCCTTGGCTTAGAAGAGCAGTCTTCATATTGTTCTGCTTTTTGAAGCAATACTAACACATTTTTATGGTTCAAATTTCTTTATTATTTATTTATTTTCTGCGAGAAATCATATGCAATAAACGACAAACAAGGGCGTCATAACACCCCAAGTTCTAACAAGAATTCAGTTACAGCAAAGGGACAACATTACTCCCCCCCACGCCCACCTGGGATGCCTTACGGATTCCTTTATCATAAGCACTAATCATCAACCATGGGTTAATTTGAGTGGTGTTTATCTACCTAAGAAGGGTCACCAGACTCTGTCAAGCATAGTAGATGGAGATATTTGGGGTATGTCAATTCTTCGAACTCCAAGGAGACGAGATAGCTATATAGGGGTGCCAGAGGTCTCTGTAGGAGTCTCCTTGGTCAGATAAGACTAATGTGAGTTTCTCCATTACCAATACATGCGATAGCCGATGGAGCTATCCCAGGCGCATCAGGAGTATATCTGTGCCCCAGTGTGTGAGGATATTCTGGAGAGCCACTTCCAGCACTAGACCTAGAGGTCGTCCTTTATGTGATTTGAGTAGGAAGGTGAGTGCATTAGGGAGGCCTAAGATGATGTAAAGGGGGAATAAGGGCAATTAAGTATTGGGTGTCTATATCATTTAGGATCCCTTCCCAGTATTGCTGAAGTTTAGGGCATTCCCACTGCAGGGGTACCAGCATGCCAGGGGACCGGTGTGTGTCGATGCTATTCAAGGGCTCCGGCAACTAAAGTACTGGCAGACAGCAAGGCCTCGTGGTGGGGATGGATGGACAAGAGAATACGGTCTACCTGTCCGCCATTTTGGCCACCTACTACGATTTTAAGAGACTTTTTCTGTGAGTTCTATCAAGCATATGCTTATGACAGTACGCTCTTTCACTCCATATTCAAAATACTTAGCACATTATTTCGTATTTAGTTTTGGCTATTTAATTAGAATAGGGATTGAGCCTATGCTAATTCCCATTATTTTTGCATTTTGAGGATGTATTGACATTTTGATTTGAATTGACTAATCAATTAGATTTTTGCATTCTGTAACCAATTTGAAATAAATGTAACGGTTATGGTTTTGTCTTTGAACATTGTCTGGTGTAACTTTGATTAGACTTGGTTTATCTCTATTCTGGGATCATCATCCTTTGGAACTCACAAATGGCCTTCTAACCCAAAGTAAAGTGATTAATTTCGTGTTAACAGTTTTAGAAGAATAACTTAGCACCAACATCACCTCCCACTGCTCACAAGAAGCCCCTCTGGGCTCTCACAGAGGTGCCAGAGTGACTCTAACCAACAGAAGGCCCTGCTCTGAAAATGGTGCAGTAAACCGTGTCATGCTGAAAGGAGCATGTCCAAGACTGCTTCTCCTCTTCCTCTGAAAGCTGCATGTGCTTGAGTAAGTTCTGATTCTTTTCTAACCCTGCCCATAAGCAATTGTATAGATCCACTGACAATCACAATCACCCCAGAGTCTCTGTGGGGGTATCAAAAGTGTTAATAATTCACAAGAGAAATAAGAGGGATATGGGAAAGCATAAGAGAAAACACAGAAGTGGTTTCCATGGTAGTGTGTCATACAGAATAAACACAATGGACTGGCATCTTCTAACAGGATGATTTGTTAAATATTTCGCAGATAATTTACAAAGTGGATTCTAGATTGCTTCAGTAAATTCCCATAATAATGCACCGTAATAATTGTGAGTTCATGAGTTAGCCACAATGAGAACGAATGGCATACCCTGATCCTGGGTGGAGGACTTTGGATATAAGATACAACATCAATGAAGATACCTGTGCTGACCCCCATGATAACAAGTAGAAGACTCCTTAACAATAGAAAATAGATTGTAAGACAAACAACATCCAAACGACCAAGGAACAACAGTCAATATTGTTCTAGGAGAAAAGACTACTGTGCAAGAGAACGGAAAATGGAGAAAAAGGAAGATACTGCCCCACTACCCTTGCCAATGAATCCTGCAGTTGAAAATGAACGAGTAAGAAGAGGTGCCCAGTCTGCATGAGAACAAATAAATAAGGGCTAAATTAACATAAGAGAGAAGGAGACGGACTTGAGGCGGAGGAAGAGGCAGGACAAAAAAGAACAGTGCAGAGAAGGAAGGAAGTTGTCAGATAAACAGGGAGAGACGGCTGACCAAAAGGAGGCACTGCAAGAGAAGGAGCCCCACACGAGACCGTTAAGTAACGGGGATACTGGGATCCAGATTGCAAACCTATCCCCGCAATTATGACTGGTGGTTGCCTGGATTCCCTTAGGAGTCAGGAGGATGGAGTCCACCAGGTAAGTAGCAGAAGGGAGCTCGATGGGAAGAGTGAAGGAGTGAATTGTTTGTTTATCTTTATTTCTTAAAGATAGTCTTGTCTATGGATGACATTTTTTGGGACATAGGAGATGTCTTTTTTTGTTTTCTACCAACCACAGAGAAGGTTAAAGAGAGAGCCTAATATAAAGGCACATTCAAGATCCTAAAGCTTGTGTGTTGAATCCTGGGTGATTATTATTATTATTATTAATAGCATTTGTTAAGCGCATGGTTGCACAAAGAACAGTGCGTCCCCGCGCTGAAAATCCCAATAATCATCATATCAGCCCAACTCAGAAAGAAGCACTAGGACCGGGAGGAAGAACTAAACTAATTAACCTTGGGGAAGAGATGGGTTTTCAACCTCTGTCTGAACCTTGCTTCAGACGGTTCCATCCTCCATTCGATGGGTAGGTCATTCCAGTCTTTACTGGCCAGGAGTCTGAAGGATCGTCCTCCTATCCTTGCTCTGTGGATCCGAGGAACCACTAATAGCATGCTGCCCATTGACCTAAGAAGGCGCGAAGGACGATAGATAGGAAGCAACTCCTGGAGATATGAAGGTGCCTTTTTGTGAGCTATGCGATGTGTAATGCACATAGTTTTAAATTTAATGCGTTCTTTAATTGGAAGCCAATGCAGGCAACGCAATGCATGTTTCCCAGAGGCCCTCCTAGGGAGGTTCAGGACGAGCCTAGCAGCTGCGTTCTGGACGCGTTGCAGCTGCATTAGGCCTTTTTTACTGAGTCCACATAGGAGGGAATTCCCATAATCCAAATGGGAGGTAATTAAGGCATGAACCATTGTTTTTCTGGTGCTGGGAGGCAATAGGTCAAGGATTTTCCTCAGGACCTTCAAAATGCCATAGCATTTGCCAGCAACATTATCAACATGATTAGTATAGGCTAGATTAGAATCCAGAAGTATGCCAAGGTTTTTGACTGTGTCCACCGGTGCAGGGACAGAGCCCAATTCTACGGGCCACCAGGCAGAAGTCCAGATGGAAGGACAGGGACCAACGATAAGAACTTCAGTCTTATTACCATTAAGGCGGAGATAGTTCTGCTTCATCCACCCATCAAGTGCCACCAAGCAGGCCGAGAATTTCTCAGCATCCACAACTGGATCACGGGATAGATTGATCACCAGTTGTGTATCATCTGCATATGAGACAATGACAACACCATATGACTCCACCAGTTTGGCAAGGGGTTCCATGTACAGATTAAATAACGTGGGGCTCAGGATCGAGCCCTGTGGAACCCCTTGTCTGAGACATCTTATACTGGATTTACATGGAGGGCAGTGCACTTGAAATCTCCTGTTCATGAGGAAGGAGACTAACCACTCATGAGCAGGACCAGTTATTCCCTTCTCACTTAGATGGCCTAGTATTACGGAATGTGATACGGTGTCAAACGCCGCACTTAAGTCCAATAGGACCAGTGCGGCCGTATGACCCTCATCAGCCCTACTCCACAACAGTTCCGTAGATAGAAGAAGGGCGGTCTCCGTCGAATGTTTGGCCCTGAATCCCGATTGAGACGAGTGGAGGAGCTTATTTTCCTCCACAAAGCTCACCAGCTGTCGGTTAACCAATTTCTCACTACTTTCGCACAATAGGGAAGGAGGGAGATTGGTCTAAGGTTATCCAGTTGTGTCATGCTAATGTGGGCTTTCTTTTTTTATCGGGACAACTTGGGCCAATTTCCAGCTGTCCGGAACTAGACATTCCTGGAAGGAAAGTGAAGCCATGTTACCTATATGCTCCGCTACCTGGGGAAGATGACTGCGAAGAATCCTCGTAGGGACCACATCCAAGGGGGAGCCAGAGTGAATGTCCAATAAAATGTTAATTAGCTCCTCTACTCGGGGGACCACAAACTCCCTAAGTTTGTTCATTGCCTGATTCTCACCGCTAGAATTAGGGGGATTTGTGGATTCTGGGTTTATCTGAAAAGATCCATAGATCTTTTCTACCTTCCCTACAAAGAAGTCCGCAATCTCATTGCATGACTTTGTCGAAGGGGGGACTTCCCCAGAACTCACTAGAGGGGCGGAGAGTTCCTTCAAAATCATAAAAAGCTCTTTAGATGTGTTCTCTGAACAGTCAATCCTCTTATGATAGTAATCTCTTTTCGATTTCCTAATCTGACTGTGGTAGGACCTTAATCCACTCTTATAGACTTCACGTAGTGAGGGGACATATTCCGCTCTCCATCTACGCTCCAAAGTCTTACATTTAGCTTTGGCGGCACGCAGCTCGGCGGTAAACCACGGAGCAGATTTCGTGCTCCGTGCCGTAGCTTTTTGAGTCCAGGGGGCAACTTTATCCAGTGCACCCCCAACCCAATCATCATACCTCCTGCATGCCTCAACCAAATTGTCACTGAGCTTTGGGGGGTCCTGACCTAGGGTTTGACTGAAGACATCGTGACTGAAATTCCTCCTGTCCCTGCGCCTGATGGCAGGGGGTTTCTGTAGAGGGGCCCTTTTGGGCAGTCTTTCAATTTTAAGGGGGATCATATAATGATCGGACCACACAATCTTAATCGGGGCAGATACACTTATATCTTCCCAATTTACAAAGATTGGGTCCAGCAAATGCCCCGCTTGATGAGTGGCTCTATTATCAGCCAAAACAAACATCAGCGCTTTAAGGGAATTGATCAAGGATACAGCCTCTCGGCAGTTGACATAATCCAAATGCACGTTAAGGTCTCCTACAATCATGAACTTATTATGGCGTAAGGCAGATTGCGTTATGGCCTCCAGGAGACTCTCAATGAACATGGTAGCCACACCAGGAGGGCGATAGATAAGGTAACCCTTAATAGTACAGTTCGGGCCAACCGAAATGGAAAATAGCCCAGCTTCGCAGTTATTAATGGCAACCGGTTCCAGTGAACATGGCAGCTCGGTTTTATGGATAATAGCTACCCCCCCCCCTCTGGATCCCTCTATTAATATGGAGAATGTTATAGCCGGAGGGGAGGGCCTCTCTAATATCTGGGAGGGATTGCTCATCCAGCCAGGTTTCTGTCAAGAAAACCAGATCAGGGTTGTCATCCATCAGCATGTCATAAATGTTCATGCTATGACATTTCAATGATCGACAATTCAATAGTAAGGCCGAGAGTTCATTACCTTCCTTGCCCGTCTCTTGGTCTCTGTGAATTGTATAGCCACAACTCACACACTTGGAAGGCCATTGCTCCACGTACAGCATGTGTAAGCATTCCGGCGGAGGCACCCTACGCAGATGTAATAGCGCCTGCCTCGTATAAGTTACCATCCCACACCGGTCTATGGTGTTCTGACCAGGGGGACGGGCCCCGGGCCGCGTAAGGTCGCGGACGGGCGCAGACGGGCTTGCCTTTGGCGCGCCGCCGGCGCGCCCGCTGCGCGGCCGAGATGACTGATTATATTTATGCATGTTAGTGGGGGAGTTCTGAGGAGGGCGCAGAGCGTCCAACAACTGGAGCGCGTCCGAATCCTCCCCTAAAGATGGCGTATGAGGGGTGTGTATTTCCGGTGGCAGCCCCTAGATCGGCTGCACCGAGAATGCAAAAAAGTGCCTCAGGTCGTTGGCGCGATGCTAATCTCGCCCAACGTGCATGTAAATACGGCTAAAAAACACCATTAAAATATTTACACTTTTTAAAATAATGTGCAGTACTTCAAGATCAAAATATGCAATTAGGCGCTTTCAGAGTTAGGCTGCGTGGCCCCCGGCTTTTCGCCTCAGGGGTAGATTACAGAGAATCACCCGATTACTCCTTCCCGCCCCTTAAATATGACGGGAGGGCGCGGAGCGTCCAACAACTGGAGCGCGTCCGTTTCCTCCCCTCAAGATGGCGTCTGAGGGGTGTGTATTTCCGGTGGCAGCCCCTAGATCGGCTGCACCGAGAATGCAAAAAAGTGCCTCAGGTCGTTGGCGCGATGCTAATCTCGCCCAACGTGCGTGTAAGTACGGCTAAAAAACACCATTAAAATATTTACACTTTTTAAAATAATGTGCAGTACTTCAAGATCAAAATATGCAATTAGGCACTTTCAGAGTTAGGCTGCGTGGCCCCCGGCTTTTCGCCTCAAGGGTAGATTACAGAGAATGATCTTTCTCGGTAGCCACTTTGTAAGCTAGTGGTTAGACAGAAAGCTGCAGAGTGCCTCCTTATAAGATAACGGAAATCTGGAGAAAAATGCCAGTGGAACAGAAATCCTTCAATAGGGAGCTGTAGGTGACAGTAGCACATACGTGATGGGCATGAACAGACCATACAAGGCTTGAACAATAATGTTGGATAAAGGCGAGGATCCAAGGCACAAATTGGAATATCTTCATGAAATCTGGAACAGGAAAACCATAATGATGGCAGGGAAAAACCGAATCCACAACACACCAACCAGAAGAAAAAAAAAGCATAGCAGCAAGCAAATTGAAGGTTACAGTGACTTAAATATTTTACTCACAGGATAGGACCAATTCATTGTTAATATAGATTAAAAAAGGAGTGGAGACTTATCTCCTGCTAAAGTTTCAGTTTAATAGGCTATGCATTCTCACTCTAGTGCCCTTCCAGGAAGAGCCTGGTCTATATAATATGATTTTGTTAGGATTTATCTGGTTTAGTGATTTTTATTTGTCCTTCTACCGTTATTTGGTTCATTTGGTTTGACCTAGCACGAAGGTGCCTCTGTGAATATACAAATAATCATAATAATAACAATAATACGAATTATAATAATAGTATTGCCGTTATTATTATGATTATTAGTAGTCGGAGTAGATGTATTAAAATTTTTAGCAGTAGTACTAGTAGTATTAATATTATTATTGTTGTTGTTATTAGTAGTATTCGTAGGAGAAGTAGCAGCATTAGTATTATTGGTATTAGTATTATCAGTGTTATTGTTATGGGTGCTGGAACTAGGGGGCATATATATGAGAGGTATACATCACTGTTGGGCCACTTTTAGTGATTTTTTGCGATTTATGGTCTAACGGCTATAGTGTTCGACCTCGAAGTTGGGGAAGCGAGTTTGAGTCTCGGCAGGAACGCTCAACATACTGTGATTCTGGGCTATTCACGCATTCTCCCCGTGCCTAATAAATGAATGTGTATGTAACACAACGGGTGCTCATGTAAAGTGCTCTGACACTTTCAGGTCTAGTTTGCACTAAATAAAACTAAAAAAATACTTTTGAGGCCACACAAAGACATTTTGCGTGGCTTTAAATGGCCTCATAGATGTAAAGCAAGGCAGCTCAAATCGTGCTCTGCCTTACTCTGCGTTAGGAAAGCATTGCATGGGTGTTGCAGTGAGTGTTCCCAAGCAACACCCTTGGATTTCGACGCATCCGCAGATTTACAAGAGACTGCAAACCTGGGGATGCGCCAAAACTTTTATTTATCTCTATTTCTCTTTGTTTTTTTCCTTTTTCTGTGTGTGCAGTATTCTTCAGCACACATAGCAAGAGGAAAAAGCCTACCAGGATTGTTTTTAGCAGGATGGTGCCCTTCCTGCATAAAAACAATCCTGCCTACAATGCAGGCACCCTTCCATCATGATGCAAGGATGCCTGCGTTAGCGCTAGGCAGTACATTCGGTAGCAATGCAGTGGTAAAGGACAGGAATGTGCTGTATTGCATAGATAAGGGACTGCCCTTCCCTTTTAACAAAGGACAGAGCAGCAAGGTGACTTGCTGCTGCACTGCCCTGTGCCAACAGCCCATAAATCTGGGCCTTGGTGTGCAGTACTTACTGCAGCACCCATCATAACCTTGAAGGAGTAATATGACAAAGCATGCAATAAAGAGGCCTTCCTGTCTGTTTTCTTGGGACATTTATTTTGAGTTCAAAGACAGGCTATGAACATTTGCGGGAATTCCTTCCGACAAACTGTTGGGATTTATTTTAACTTGTAGATTCATCTATACTTTTCCTTTCTCGGTCTACTAAAGGCCCAGAGGCACTGGAGTTTGCAAACTATATTATATTGACGTTTTTTTAATATACATATTAATAAAAAAATATACGTGCTTCACAAACAAACACAAGTATTTTAAAATACACATCAGCAGCGTTACTTACAAGGTAAACTGCTCAGTTTTAAATCTGCCCCTTTTAATTTACAATTGATGCAATTGCAAAACACATTGACACTAAAATCAGGGTATTTTTTAACGAATTGATTCACCATGTCATTTATCAACCATCTTTCTTGAAGATGCTAGTAGTGAGTAAGTGTGGACACCTGATTTCTGCACACATTAGCACTACCATGCATCCTGGGGTTGAGTGCAGAATCATGTACGTGCTTTATTTTAACCACATCAGTGTCAAGATAAAAGAATCCCATAATAACAAGCAAACCACTGCAACAATGCACAAGTAAACATCGTCAAACCCATGAGATAATGGTGTTATCAAGCGGAATGCTTTGCTTTTATCATTGGAAGAACAATGCTGAGTCAGAGAATTTAGTTTAACCCTTGTTTACACTCGTCGCTTTCCCTACCGACTTAGCACTGTTGTCTAAGTAATCTACTGTTATTTTTCTTTTAATTTTTGTATTTATCTATTTATTTATGTTTTTCTTTTTTTTTTATATGTGTGTGTATGTAAAACATTTCTAAAGCGCATCTGTCACCTAACAGGTATCCTGGTGCTATTGTGACAATGTGAGGGCCTTTTGCATTTTAACTTCTTAAATTTGTGATCGTGATTGTTTCACTGATTGGCATGTCACACTGGTTCATATCTGTATTTTCTAATTTTTTAGATATTTTGTGACCTTCGCACAAGTAGCATTATTTGGTACTCATCTGCATGGCATTGCATTCTTCAATAAGTAGCACAATCATATAACCCTTATTGGGCTAGCACAAGTTCCAAATTGAATCAAATGCACATATTTGAGACATCAGGCAACTTAAGTGATAAATAATATCAAAAGAAACAAATATACATTGATCAACAATGACGTGGGATGTGGGTAGGATGGGAGGCAGGTAGTCTGGTCTGTGCTCAGCTCACCCTCCCACAGCAGTGGTCTGGTGCAGCCAGGTATAAACCACTCTTACGATGCAGCGGAGGCATTTCGACAAGAGTTCTGCTTAGCATGGGCTTTACACTGTAAGGCTGTGCCCAGCTTCAGCCTTGCCTGAGTGTGCCAGTGTTAGCTGTATGGATGCCAGATTCATCCCTGTATACAGGACACTCCTTCATTTAACAAATCAATGCATTCTGTGAGTATAATTGATTTGCTTTTGATCGGACTATGTGGACTAATAAAACTCACAGCAAGAAGAAAAGATTGGAAACAACGAGGTGGATGAGATGGCATATACCACCAAATGCTGCTCTGCTGGAACCTGACGTTTGTGTGCCTGGCTGTGCCTGATTATTCCAAGAGCCACAGTATCAAGGTACAGTATTAAGGGTCATTATTGAATGAAGAGAGCCTCCTATCTTAAAGGCTGTTACGAGGTTAGGACGCATCAGTAGGTAAGGATCTCCTTTTTCAAGGATGTGAAAGAGCATGGTACACCATGTCGGGTTGGGAGTGTGCCATTACTCAAACAGACAAAGCACACTAAAATTCAGACAGAGCTTCTTACTGGTTTCAAATATGTACATGGATTGATCATCAGTAGAACTATGGATAGATTCGAATTACAAGCGGGAGAAAAAACTGAACTGGAGAGAACTGCATAAACTAAGCTGTGGAGATTTTGGCTCCGCAGTCCTCACGACCTCAACGAATAGTGAGAAGAACTGTACCTTGGTTCAATTAAACCTTGCGGAAATATAAAAGTTCCTGTAAACACTTGGAAAGAGTGTGGAGGAAGAACTTTAGCGTTGACAGTAAAGCACTATATAAAAGGGAGTATGAAAAAAGAGAGTACTCCCAAATATTTTGAGGCCCAGAGGGGGGAGACAAACCATGCAACAAGGAGACAGAACCTCTTGGAGGGCCTATATTTCTTTCAACATTGAATATATCCTAAACATTTAGGATATATTCAATGTTGAAAGAAATATAGGCCCTCCAAGAGGTTCTGTCTCCTTGTTGCATGCTATATAAAAGGGAGTTAAATATGTATCACCGTAAAATTTTGGAGGCAAAGAATATTTTCTTCACAGACAAGATTGAGGTATCGGCTAATAAGAGCAAGAACATTTTCAAAATTGTGAAATATTTCACTTCGCCCAAAGAAGCAACCATTAAGTGTGATGTCTTTGATAACTGGACATGCCACTTAGCTTCTTTTTTCCATAAGAAAATAGCTGATATCCAAACATCTTTAGCATCTTCCTCTGGAACACTGGCTAATCCTCAGCCTGGCAGCTCTAACCCGATATGCAAAGCTTCCCTTCTCCAGTTTCCCCCCATCACTTTAGAGCAATCTCTAAAGATAATGATGAATCTAAAATCCGGATCTCCCTCTGACCCTTGCCCTGCAAAAACACTTGCGATTGTGGCGGATACTATCAATCCAGAGTTCAATGCGGTTTTGAATCTGTCGCTGAGTAGCGGTCAGGTTCCTTCTATTTGGAAAAGGGCCAAAATATTGCCTCCACTAAAGAAACCTATGGCACATCCCTCATTAACATCCAATTACAGACCCATTTTGCTCCTGCCTTTCTTTGCTAAAATGATAGAAAAATATGCGAATTCTGTGATCACCAAATTCATTGAAACTAACAACCTCATCCATACCAGTCAATCTGGTTTCCATACTAATTTTAGCATGGAGATGGCTTTACTCGAGATCTCGGAATCCATCAAAGAGATTCTCAATTCTGGTGGGAGAGTGGCCCTGATACTGTTAGATCTGTCTGCCGCCTTTGACACCGTGCTCCTACAGAGACTGAGAGAGTGTGGATTGGGAGGCAAGGTGTTACAATGGTTCTCCTCCATTTTTGGCAGATAGAAGCCAGGAGGTCTGGACTCCCCCCATTTCCTTCTGCATCCCTCCCATGAAGGTCAAAGACCCCCAAGGTCCATCCTAAGTTCATTGTTGTTCAACCTGTATATGGCTCCCCTCGCCCCTTTGGCAGAAGACGGAGGTGCAACAATTATATCTTATTCTGGCGAGACACAGCTGTTGTTTACCTGTAAAAAGGGAGAGGATTTTGATGGAGAGAGAATTAACAACTGGCTAAGTAAGGTTTATGCCTGGTTTAGATGCAATCAGCTAAAGTGTAATCCTGAGAAGTCCGAAGTGATTCTCTTTGGTTCTTTTACTCCGGATGCTTGGAGGCAATGTTGGCCGACAGATATGTCACCTCCGCAGACTTCAGCTAGTGTAGTGAGAAACCTAGGGGTAAAAATGGACGTCTCCCTTGATATGAAAAAACAAGTTCAATCAGTAGCAGGAATCTGCCATGGCATCCTGAAAATGTTCCGGAGATTTCTGCCGCTCATGTCACTTTCTCATAGAAGGACGGTGGTCCAAACTCTTATTACCTCAAGGTTGGACTACGCAAGTGTCCTCTATTTGGGCCTACCGGAGTGTCTACTTAGTAAACTCCAAGTTGTCCCGAATGTTGCAACTAGAGCCATTCTCATGCTGGGCCCAGTGTATGGATCACTTCCCATTTAAAGAATTTACATTGACTGCCCATTTGCCGAAGAATTCAGTTCAAGGCTCTGACATTAGCCTCTAAAGCTTTATATGGCACTGGAGCCCAATACATTAGGAGACAAGTGACCTTTTACACCCCCGGTAGAAAGATCATCGCAACAATATCAGATGCTCGCTCGCTCTCACAGAGGCGGTCGTTCATTTCAAGTAAAGGTGGCCCACCTTTGGAATAAGCTACCTATCACACTTAGACAACTGACTGATGTATGGATTTTCAGGAAACAACTCAAAATCTGATTATTTCAGGAATAATACACCCTGAGAGTCATTCATGAAATCGGTAGCCATTTGTTCTGCTGAGCGCCGAGACACTCTATTGAGTAGTGTGCGCTTTACAAATATGCAAGAACATAACATAACATAAGATTCGAAGAGCAACTAAGTTCTTGCACTTCCATAAACAAAATGGAGGTTATAGTCAAGCTGTCAGTTCTGGCGAATTAGTTGCACCAAATATTTGGTACAATTGCTTTGCATGTTGTACGTAATGGTTTGCAATTCTTAGTTACTCATTTATTTCAGAATTTCATACAGCAAAATTCTACCTTATGTAAGTGTCAGTGCTTTTAACATAGTGGACGATGGTTATGAATCTGGATCTCTTATGTGGTGGTGCCCAGAATCTCCTTACGAAAAGTTAGACCTGACAATGAATTAAGCATCAATGGAAGAGCAGAAACAGCTGAGCAGCGAGGGTGGCAGCGTAGACGAAGGATATTCGATTGAAGGCACTTTACTGTCATGGAACGGCAACGCCATCCCTCAAACTGTTCCCGTAGCACTGGTCATGATGGTCATTATTATTATTATTGTTTATTAATTGAGTTAATCACTCACAGCAAAATATGAATCACAAGATTCATACACAGGGAACACAATTGTGATGCAAGGTTGGAGTATCTCTTAGGACAGCTCCCATAACCAGAGGTGAGTCGTTTCACTGTTTACAGAGCTGGAAATTCTGGAAATTGAAACCGTTGTAATGTACCACCTCACCAAGGTGGCGGGGTGGTTAAAGTGAGTACACCTGCGTAGGTGTGGGTTGGGAATAGGTCTCGACTGACTTAGGAATCTTATAAATAAATGAGGGGGTGTCTGCTTGGCAGTCAGGTACCATGACCAGAGACTAGGATACAATGTGTGGCGTCATAATTATTTCTGGTCCCCTTGCACGTGATACACTACCAACACACCGGTAGTGGGGCCCCACACTACAACCATCTGCTCTTGAAACGCGGTAACTGCAAAGGTTGGGGCGGAAAGAGTGACAGCAAAAAGGGGTTGAAGTCAATGCGTTGAGGCACTGGTGGTTGATGTTTGCATTCTTTCCCGTCCTAATTATACTCTGCACATGATTTTCAAATGGCATCTATCATGGTGATCAGACCACACATCGTGGTTTAGCAACAACTGGTATACTTATGCTGCCGGTCAGCTGATATTAGGACAGGGTTATGTCTGTCTTCTTCTGCACCCATTTCCTATGTAAAAAACTCCCATCCTTATATGCCAAGTTATACTCAGTTACGCATCCACGCTAATTATGCATCATTCAATGAGGTCAGTTTCTGAGTAATTGAATGCCCTGTTTGCTTACTGGTGGACCTGGCCATTGCTGTGGCGCCACACCCGATATGTGCCCTCCTCTGCCTTCCTTAGCTGAACCTGTGTTAGTAGGTTTTTAGGACTCTATGCATTTGCCCTTGCTAACTTAAGGTTAAGTGTCTATGCTCTCGCCTTAAAACATGGCAACATTGGACTACACCACATTGGTACATTTAATTTACTTATAAATCCCTAGTAGTAAATGACACTACATGTAAACAGATCCTGTAAATTAAATGCTACTAGTGGGCTGCAGCACTCATTGTGCCACCCAATAAAGTAGTCTTTTTAAAACATGTCCCAGGCCCACTGCTGCAGTGAGTAAGCAGTTTTAAGCTGTCATTCCTACCAGGCAAAACACACCTTTAGCCAGGCCTCCACCTTTCTTATTTGAAACCTATAATTCCCCCCTAATGTAGACCAGAACCACCCTCAGAGCAGGGTCCATAGCAGTTTAAAGTTTCACATATCCTAGCAGTGCAAAACTCCTAATTTGATTTTTTTCATGGTTGTAATCCTCAAATACCTTATTATATTTAATACCTGCCATCTTCAGATAATGATTTGCTCTTTGCACTAAAATGAATTGTAATTTAAAATCCTCTTTAATGAGTAAATCTGATTTTAAGTTGCAATTATGAAAATGCCACTTTTCGAAAGTTAGGTAAGTCACAATGCCAACAAGGGATTCACTCAAAGAAATTTTTTTTTAAATCAATTTGTTAATCATTTTAGGATGTCAAATAATGGCTTCAGAAAAGAGATAATAAATCTCAAAACACAGGTGTTTGTCTTGTTCTCAAATTTATATTGTAGTCTACAAAAATACATATTCATAGGCATTCACAAAGCAATCTCCACATACATTTGATACTACAATCCAGATGGAGTTATTATGTTGTCCCCTCAAAATGTATTTAAAAAAAAGTTTTTATTGATTTTTGAAACAAAAACAAACATAGCAACATAAAAGAAAACAGATCACATATTCCAGAATCACCATTGGGAAAATGCACATAAGGGTACATTGGCATAAAAAGAAGCACATAGAATTGACCCAATATGCAGTGACTCTACATCTTGCAGGCAATTGCAGAAAAATATTCAGAAAGGCAAACGAGAGACAATATCAGGATTTTTGCAGTGTTCCAAGGAGGTATTCTCAGTAATCTACAGTAGCAGCACAAACAGCATCATCCCTGTTTCACACTGGTATATTGTCGTGCCAATTGGTATTGTGTAAATAGACCCCTGAAAACTTTCGGATGGCTGCAAGGTGGAAGCAATTTGTTATAAACATCCGATTGGGTATTACAATGTACCATATCTTTTTCCCACTCTGCAATAGTAGGTACAGGACCCCGCATCCATCTCATTGCGAGTCTACGCTTTGCTAGGAGAAGACCTATAGCAATCAGCTTGCGAACATTCTTCAGGAGGGGCTTCCTATAGCCGAACAGCGCCAGTAGATCGTTTAATACCTTAAGAATAATTGTTCAGAAATCCTCCACTTGGGGGCATTGCCAAGCAATGTGGAAAAAAACGGCACCTGGCATGTCACACCTTTCGCAGCTATCAGTGTCATGCAATCCATACCTATGTAGGCACGGTGGAGTATAATGAACCATGTTTAAGAACTTAAAATGGGCTAACCTGTGGCAGCCATTAAGGGAGATCTTACGTGTAACTTTACAGCAGTAAT
The DNA here is from genome assembly GCF_964261635.1 of Lissotriton helveticus. Classification (NCBI taxonomy): domain Eukaryota; kingdom Metazoa; phylum Chordata; class Amphibia; order Caudata; family Salamandridae; genus Lissotriton; species Lissotriton helveticus. The sequence goes on from NC_136057.1 coordinate 591,812,567, forward strand.
ACCAGATATTGTCCGTGAGTTCAACCCCAATGTCTGCCTGCCAAGCCAGCTGCGCCTTCATGAAAGGAGTCATCTTAGTAAGTATTGCCGAGGCATAAAGGAGTGAAACTAGCTTAACCACTTAACCGCGGTGGCAATTACGCTGCGGTGCGGCGGTTTAGCGGAGTGGGCGGGGCTGAGTGGGCCACGGGACGTTCACAGCACTATGGAGGTAGTGCTCGTGACGGCCGCTGGCCGACGAACACACGCAAGGAGTTAACAGGCGATTGTGAGCGGAATAGTATGGACAGGGGTGGGACCTCCAGTGGCTCTAAGAGCTCATCTTCCAGTATAGCGAGCATAGCATGGCGAGTCCTAAAGAAATGGAATTGCGTTAGTGCATAGAGCTCCGCTGTGTCAGCGGCCACCTCCTCTCATATTCCCACCCAGCTGTTTTTAAATAGATCGCCCATCTCGTGTATGTGTAAACTGTTTAACGAGCGAAGAGTCCTTCGCTCAGAGCTAAGAGTGAACAACTGACACCACTCCACTCGCAGATGGGGCGAATATAATTGAGCGCCAGCATACATCTTAAGGAGCACATGTCAAGCATGGACTGTGGAGTTCACCGAGTCTAGTACCCCACATCGTCTAAATGGCGCTTTAGTCAAGAAACGTGGTAAGTGGTCCGGGGAAGCAGCTACTTATTCAATCTGGAGGTGAGGTAAGTCATGTGGGCTGTGAACCCAGCTATGGGCAAGCGAGGCCTGTGCTATCCTCTAATAAAGCTCCAAATCTAGTGTGCTCAGGTGCCCCGCAGTACATGGCAACATGAGAGTGTCCAAGGCAACCCGCGGAATCTTGCCCGCCCATGCCAGCTTATTCATCAGAGTGTGCAGATTTCTAAACAGATGCTGGGGCACCACTATGTGTATATTGACAAAGAGAACGAGAACGCGAGGGAGTACCACCATTTGCATTAAAGAAACTCTCCTCACCAGCAAAAGCGGGAGCCCTACCCATCTGTCTATATCGTTGCCCAGCTTGTCAATAGCCCTATCGTAGTTCGCCTTCATCACTTGATCTGCATCGGAATGAACTTGGATACCAGGTAACGAACCAGGTCAGACGTCCATTGGAGCAGGAAGTCAAGAGGGGTCGGCGCCGTGGCTGGAGTTAACAGAAAAATGTAGGACTTGTCCCAGTTAATCTTTAGGCCTGAAAGACCACCAAAGACCAACACTTCACGAATCACAGGGGCAAGATGGACCTCTGGGTCGCGTATATACAAGAGCATGTCATCAGCATAGGCTGAGGCAATTAAATTGTATTTGGGGAAGCGAAGTCCCCTGTGACTGTGATATTCTCGCTGCGCCCTCAGCAGGGGCTCAGTAGCCACAGCATATAATAGTGAAGATAGGGGACACCCCTGGCGAGTGCCTCATGATACCTGAATTGGGGCAGAAACCGTGTCTCCAGTGTGCACCCAGGCCATGGGCGAATTATTAAGCACCAATATCAATTGTAAGAAGACCTCGCCGACTGCATACAGTGCAGTACTGCAAGCATAAACGACCATTCAATTGAATCAAAGGCCTTTTCCTCGTCTAAGAAGACCACCATTGCCTTAACCTCCTGTCGGACATGCTAAAGGGTGCCAAACACTGTCCGAAGATTGTACGATACTGTTCGGCCTGGAAAAAAATACGGCTTGCTGAGGGCCAACAAGTTGGGGCAGCAACGGAGACAGACGATTAGCCAGTATTTTAGCGAATATTTTTGTGTCCACATTAAGTAAGGAGAGTGGGGGATAAGAGGAACATTTATGGGGGTCCTTATCAAGTTTCAACAATGTTATGATCATGGCCTCGCGCATGGAAGGGGGCATTATGCCAGCCACTCCCATCTCATAAAATAGGGTTGTCAGATGGGGAATCTGAAGGTTGCTAAAACCTTTGCAGAAAGATACCGTGAGGCCATCCTGCCCCAGAGCATTTCCCTCCCTCATAGAATTTAAGGCCAGACGTATCTCCGCAACTTCAATAGGGCGCAGTAAGAATTCACTATGCCAGTTTTACAGCCAAGGGAGCTCAATATACTCAAGATACTGCAATACATCAGCATCACTATGGGTGATTTTGGAGCTGTATAACTCTTGATAATATCTACGAAACTGGCTGTTAATATCCGCCTGCTCCATCAGAATAGAACCCTCCTCATCAACCAGTTCAACCAGGCTCCCAGTCTCCGATCTGCGGTGAGCCAGTGCCACCAGCACCGAACCCCTTCTGTCGGCCACCCCATAGATTCTAGCTGTAGCATATTTGCCCATGTGCTTGACTTTACTATCCGCCTCTGTGTGGAAGTCTTCAATCGTGGCCTTAAGCTGTTCCCGTAATACAGGATCATTCCTGAAGGACAGCTCAGCCTCAAGTTTAGCCATTCGGGATTCTAACAATGCAAGCCTGTCCCTAATAGAGCAAAGACTCTTTAGGACTCCTAAACTGAGAAAAATCCTAACTTTAAGACTTTCGGTATTCACAGACGGCATTTAGGAGTCCTAAAGTTAGGAGTCCTAACTTTACTACTTCTAAACTGAGAAAATCCTAACTTTGAGACTTTCGGTATTCACAGAAGGCATTTAGGAGTCCTAAAGTTAGGACTCCTAACTTCTGTGACTACCGAAATGAGTAAGTGCGTTCTGCGAAAACCAAAATGAGTAAGTGCCTTCTTTGAATACCAAAATGGTAGTAAGTTTAGGATTTTGTCTTAAATTAGTTCTGTGAATCAGGCCCCCATACTCCTTTTCTATAAAGACTCGGAGAGCTGCCAGGAGGTCATTTGTCATAATTCACAAAAGGATCAAAACAATGCTGTTTGTTTATCCTTTAATCTGAAATGACATACTCATCACTGAACAAGCCGCACAACATATAATGTTTGTGGCTTTTGCCTTCTGAATCTGATGTTTATATAGGGTAACAAATATGTTAGGGAAGCCCAGCTTGTTGTCTGGGAACTATCCAACTTGGACACCCCCTCAGCCCAAACAACCAACATCTGCCTAGTGCACAGGATTATGATGGAGCTTGAAAAGCCAATTGAGACTAATCAAATACTACTAAGATTGTCACAGGAATCCATAATTAGATTATATGAGGAAGACTCTTTACCCTGGTAATCCAGATGGTAGTCAAAGCGAAATAGTGCTTGAAGATAGTCCATCATTGCTTGACCACACCCAGAGTGTGGTGCTCAGCTTAATTATGTGAGAAGTAGATGGATAAATGTTAGGAAAGACAATGCCATGACTAAAATGAAAGTGTAACTCAATGTGTATGTGGAAACTATCCCTTTGAGAAGTTAGCAGGGAAAGGTTTTTTGTAAACTTACAACTACTATCAAGATGGAAACAGAGTACTATGGGTGACAGAATGCTAAGGGATGACATCGATGGATTCAAGAATGGGACCAGTGTGTCCTGGAGAACCAGAGGAAAGTCCTCAAAGGCACTGGCCCAGGCACATGAAAGATTAAATCCTTTCATTGGGGCTACTTGTGTTTAGCTTAAATCTTTCAAGACAAAAGCAAAAAGCTTGAAAACCATTAGTGACTGTTGTTTAAACTTAAAGAAAGATTATAGAGATGGACAGACTCAAAAGGTGTGGCTACCATCAAGAAAAGAATGGATCTGAAATGAGAGGAGGAAGATTTTATTCAGTGCGCGAAGCCCAAATGGAACTTGATTGTTGGCCATAGGATTGAAGTGTCTGACCAGCTTGGGCACAAGACAGAAAAGAACTCTTCTTTTGAACTGAGACAGCTCAGCTCGCAGGCCATATGCCACAGGCAGAAGTGGGAATGTGATTGAAGCATTTAATTCTGTCTTTACCTCTAGGTGGTGCTCATCAGTGCAGCATTAGGTACAATTGAAGAGTAGCTGAAAGGAAAAGTGCGATGGTTGAAAATGGTTCACTATGATGCCATACTGCAAGTATGCAAGGGTTGTGCAAAAGATGAGGACTGAATTAGATAAACTGAAGAAAGGCCTAGGACAGGGCTTTACAAAATGAGTTCACGAGGGATTAAGTCATTGCTGATTTTAGGACAAGCAACTGATTATATAAATGATGTTTGTTTAGGTTAATTATATGCGAAATAATCTCACGTGGGTATCCAGACTGTGTAGCATGGCTATGACCCTCGTTGGCTTACAGTGAACACCCCTTGCCTCAAACCCATCCGGCAGACAGCACCACTCCAACTGAAATGTGGTAGGTCGGGGGTGTTAAAAACCAGCCCCACACTGCAATTCAGGGTTCAGAGGCAGATCTTCTTAACCTACATCATTCGCCAATGCATTTGGTTGGCAGTTCACAAATACATATTATAACTGTAATTTTTTTTAATGTAACGCTTACTACCCCTGACAAGACATCAAAGTGCTTTTCGGTGAGTAGCATGCTACTCCTAAACCCAAAAAGTATTAGTGGTGGATTAGTATATGGAAATTTGAGTTAATTTGAGCTGACATACACACAAAGCAAGCTCCATGGGAAACCCTTTAACTATAACTACACTATACAAACACCCCGTCCAGGGTTGGTCAGTAGACGCCGTTTCAGGTGATTGGAGGTCATTTCGCCAGCATGATTGTTCAAATATTACTAGTGCAAGCTGAGATTGGTTGAGAACGGTGCTAACATTGTCAGCATTGGCAGCTTCCTTCTCAGCCACTACTCCTTTGCCATATATTCTTATTTGGTTACATTTTTATATTTTTTAAATTATTTCTTTTTGTGATGCTTCACAGCTTGAATCTCTTTAACAGAAAGTTAATGGATTGCTCATAATGTTGTAATGAAACTGACACTGCTTCAAGACAAGGACAAGCAAGCCGCACACTTACTGTTACTGGAGACTGATGCTCCTACCGAGAAGCAGCTCAGAGCGGCATTCTAATCGTGCTAGTTTGTCCTGTGCAGGCGGGCAGATGGTTCTGACAAGGGATGCACTTGCTATTTGATGATTTGAGGTTCGACATCGTATAATTGGTGAGCACAGGCATGCTTGGCTGATCTATACTCGGTATATTTCTATGTTTGGGTATCAAAACGCTTTAATTAGGAGCTAATCTCACAACGTCTGTTTACCGCAGTTGACTTGCTGATCTGATGCCTTCTTTTCAATTCCCAATGGCAGAGCGGCGCAGCAGGAAGCAGATTCACTCAGTTATTATGCAGTACAAGGGCTAGGATAAAGTTTCCTATTATTTGCTCGATTAAACAATGTCTACCAAAAAGCACATGTCCAATCAAAAACATGATTCTGCATTATCTTCTGAAAAATTGGCAAACAAAAGTAAAAGAAAAGAAAAATAATCCTATATCGATTACATGAAATCATCCTGGCATAAAGGCACCGCAGCATCAGTAATACTTCAAGTTGAACGCAAAAAAAAGAAAGCTGGAAATGTGAATTGCAAGTTTACCACATAGGTGACATGGCTATGACGTAATGTTAGATTGACAGTTAGGACAGCTAGCCAATCCAAAGGTGTGTCCAAAGGTGTGTCATTTTACTATATCCAGTGCTGCAAATAGAAATCATGTGGTCTTGAAACCCAAAAACTGCTGGGTTGGGGGGAAATAAGTCACAGCAGCAAGGGATTGAAGTCAGTGTCAGTCAGGCTGTGGAATATTTAATTATTTTATATTTTTATAATGCGGGTCTAGCTACAAGGACAGTGAAGCGCTTTGCAAAAAGAAAAATGAGTAGCAATGAAATATGACATATAACAGGTCAATAGATGTAAGTGAGAAGGTAATACTAAAGGAATCATGGAGTGGAGAACTAGGGAGATTTCATATGGAAGGGTGGACTAGAGCTGAATGAGCACATAAATCCTGCTGACTGAAGTTGGTAGAAGGAAGGAGAGGACTAATAAAGGAAATGAACAGATAAGGCATGAGGTTTTCCGTGATGGACAGGGGTTTATATCTAAGGGACTTATATAGCGCTTTAATCACCCCAGTAGGGGTATCTCAGCGCTTGCGGACCCATAATGAGAAGGCTGTCACCCAGAAGCAAGGGGCTAGAGCAGAACAGTTTTCAGCGTTTTTCTAAACTGTAGATGGTCTGAGCACTGCCTGAGGGAATTGGGGAGTTTATTCCAGTAAAGAGGTGCCGAATATGAAAAAGCTTTTCACCTGTCCGTAGCTTCTTAATCTTTGGAATCTTGAGGAGGCATTTTGAACTAGAGCGGAGGTCCCTATGAGGAATGTACCGGTTAAGTTTCTCTGCCAGATAGATAGGTCCTTTACCCCACACTGCTTTGCGAGTGATACAACAAACTTTACATTTTATTTGTTTGCGTACAGACAGCCAGTGGAGCTTTTAGAGATGAGGGAGTGAGGAGGTACGATAAGAGGCATTCAGTGTTAAAAGGGCCGCCACATTCTGTACCACCTGTAGGCGTTCCAGAGAAGATTCATTAGTTGCAATCAGCAGAGCGTTGCAATAGTCCAATCTGCTCAACACTAGAGCCTGAGTGAGAGACTTCCTTATAGAGTCAGGAAGGAAAGGGAAGACTCTTCTTAACAGGCTAAGCATGTGGTACCAGGTACCCACCATATGGGTCACATGCTCCTTCAAGGTTAAGGTCTGATCGATATGAACCCCTAGATTTTTTACCTTTGTCTTTGGTATTGGAACAGTCCCCAGCTCTCTTGGCCACCACTCTGGGGTCCACATTAGTGGAGCCTCTCCAAACAGCATGATCTCAATGTTTCCAGCATTAAGCTGTAAAAAATTGTTATGCATCCATTGAGAGATTGCCAGCATGCTGGAGAAGAAGGTGTCTTGAGCCGTCTGGGGGTGGTTCTTGAAGGAAAAAGTAAGTTGGGTGTCATCTGCATATGATATCAGGATGAACCCCTAGTTCCTTAGAAGTGCGGCCAAGGGAGCAATATAGATGTTGAATAAAGTGGGGCTTAAACAAGACCCTTGGGGCACTCCTTTGGTCAGTTCTTTGGACGTAGAACGATATGGTCCCAGGTTCACGGTCTGGGAGCGATTTGTAAGGAAACTCATCATCCTTTGCAGTGCTACCCCACTCATACCAGATTCCTTCAGTCCCCTGAGCAGGATCTGATGGTCAACGCTATCGATAGCGGCCGAAAGATCTAATAGCACCAGGAGAGGGGATTGGCCGCTATCGAGTGCTAGCCTGATGTTATCTGTAACAGCCACCAAGGCTGTTTCGGTGCTATGTTTAGGTCGAAACCCTGATTGTGAAGGGTCAAGACAGCCTGCCGCTTCGATATGGTCTGACAAATGTTTGTTAATGTGCTTTACCAGCAGTTTGCTTATGAGGTAAGAGAGAAATTGGACGCAGATAGGAGAGGTCTTCCATGGATGCTTTGGTGTTTTTATGAATCGGGATAATCTGGGCCGCCTTCCATGCCAGAGGCAGCTGTGCTTCTTTCAGTGATAGATTAGGTAAGGAGCAAATTGGAGCTGACAGCTGTTTGACCAGAGAGGAGGAGATTCTAGCAGGTATAATATCAAGCCTGATTTCACATTGCCCATTGAGGTGTCCACCTCTTCCAGAGGTAGAGAGGGGAAACTCGCCAATGAATTTACCTTTGAACAAGATGGAGATTCAATGGTAGTGGCCATCAGCTGTGACCTGCCAGCAGAAGAGATCTTATTATAGATGGTATCTATTTTCTGTACAAAATAGTCTGCTATTTTATCACAGAGGATTTGCGAATGAGCTTCTTCAAGATCACAGGCTTTAGGATTGGTAAAGGTTTTCAAAATCTGGAACAATACTTTAGGTGTATTCTCAGCTTGATTTAGCTGCTGGGTAACATAGGATTTTCGGGCCAGCTTTACATTTTTATGATACTGGGTGAGGGCTGTCCTATATTTTTCTTTATCATCGGTAAGATGAGTAGGTCGCCATCGCCTCTCCAAATTTTTACAATGCTTTTTTCCCTCATAAAGCTCGGGAGTAAACCAGGCTGCCTGTGCTCTCCTGGATTTACTCATTCGAGTTTTCATAAGGGCGATCTGGTCAATAGCGGCCTTAGCCGCTTCACTGAAATGAGCTAGGCCTTCCTCCACATTTCTGGGTTCAGTGTTCCTCAGAGAGATGAAAAATGATGAGAAGGAGTCAGGGTGACTTTGTGCCACTGCTTATAGAGGAGCTGGTCATCTAGACTATGTGACTCGTGTCCTCTAGGTCCCTGTATGTAGAAGTCGATGAGTGAATGATCCGACCAGCTAAGTGGCCATGGTGTTTTGCAAGAAAGGTGGGGTGAGTTAGAAAAAATTATGTCTGGAGTATGTCCCGCTTTATGGGTAGGACCGTCATTAGTTTTAATTAGGTTCGGTGTGGTTAAATCAGCCAAGAGCGACGTTAAAATCTTCCAACAGCATAAAATTGTTGGAGATGATCACATGGGGTGCAACCAGTTCCATTAACTGATGTGAGAATTCGGCTATGGGTCCTGGAGCCCGATAAACTAGTGCACCTTTCCAGCTATACTGTGAAAGAAGGTCTATCCTGAATATCCGAATTTCAATTTTCTCGTTACAGCGTTGCTCTAGTACAGTAATGGAGTCATTATGGATTCTAGCTACCCCACCACCCATCTTTGACTGCCTATCTAATCTCAGAATCCTATAACCCTCCGGGATTGCTATGGTGATGGCTGGGGTGGAGCTCAGTTTTAACCAGGTCTCTGTAAGGAAGCCTAGATCAGGTTTCTCTGAGTCGAAAAGATCCCATATTTCAATTGCGTGTTTGGGGAGCGATCTGACTTTACTCAGGAAACCCTTCCAACTATGCATCAAACCTGCGTGTTCTAGCCTTGGGTCCTGTCTTATAGTTTTCACCACAGAGAGGTTACTCATATTTCTCCCAGATTGACCCATCAATGCTGGGTGATCTGAATTGTATGGCTCTTGATTGGCCCATATACTCTGGTATCTGCAGTATATTCAATAGAAAGGCCCTTGCAAACAGTCGAGGTGCCTCACCCTTGTTAGGTGTGAGTAGCACCAACAATGAGAGTTTTCCCTGAGGTGCAAAAGATATTTTCACCTAAGAGCCATACCTTGTTCTGAGTTAAGTGTAGCAGGGGGCCTGGCTCCTGGCGACAGTGGTGCGTGGATGGGTGCATACGGGCTTGCAGACCTGGGGTTAGGGTTCAAACTTCACACCCGAGGGATAAGGTTCGTGAGTCTAGGGGCCAGCAGGAGAATCTGTCGCTTCTCTGAGTTTTAGTGCTTTCATATAGAAAGTTGTGTTTTCCTCGTCATCCTTTTGCCCCCTCTTCTGTGACATTTTATTTTTGAGGTAGGGAGAAAGATCTCTATAAGTGTTCTTGTAGGTAATAGAGGTGTTGAAGTAAAAAGTTACTGCATTTGACAATGTTAATATAAACAGATGCTTCTTGAAATATAAAACCTGAAATACAAGAAAGGAAGCCACGTAATTGTGCAATACACAGAGTACCACTGGCATTTTTCATATTAATCCCCTCCCAGTGACTGTATGTTTGTAAACCTCTAGGTAGGTGTTCAAACATAATGAAGTAAAATGTTCTCCTCTAGTAGGAAATAGAGCCAAAAGGGCAAAAAGCACAGTACCCGGAAGTGAAGTGCTCATTCACAGGTTGTGGTAAAAATAGACCGAAACCGAGGCGCAGGATGTGTCTGTGTCGTCATCACGCATTCATATCGTCATCATGGTAGGGCATTTACTTGAACAGTGTAAGTTACTATTGCAGGTAGACATTGCAGTACCTCCCCAATGAGGAGCAGGCCTTTATGATGGAACATGCCAACTTGGTAGGTGAGGGCCTGTGCATACTGAAAAAGGATGCGGTATGATCTATGGGAAGCATATCACCACTCATGGTGGGTCTTGCGTCCCATGATTATTGAAACTGCATACTTGATTCATATGACACCCATAACCATGTCTGTCATCCCGAGCCCAATACTTTCTGTGGCCTGGACACACTTGGGTCAGTCCTGAGTACAAACAGGACTTCCAGGGAAGAATCAGGGGTGATACCAGTGCATCATGCTAGGCTAGTACTAGTATAGCTGGAGTGACAAAACATGCAATACCAGTTCCATTTATTTTCAATGGCACCACATTTTGAAATAGCTATCACTACATATGTTGGCAGAAATAGCCCCTTCCCTCTTGCATTCATTCATCAGCAAACCTTGAGTAACTTTCGAACAATCTACCTCAGAATATAAATCCGAAGAAAGCTCAAAAAATAATGTAACTTGTGTATATCTTTCCAACTAAACTTTGGGCATTCTGTTGTATCTGAAAATGTCAATCCATACACATAACCCTGCAATAACAGTTACTACTTAGCACTTGCTTGTGAGGTCAGCACGCCTGGCTGTGGTGTGCAACCTATTCAGCCCTCTCCTGATCTCATTCAGTGTTGAACTCTTGGCCCGGAAGTTCTTCTTGCAATGTAGAGCCTGGTACAGTTAATGCCTCTACACACTTTCACCGTGATGGTCCATGTAGTATATTGAAAATAATAATTCAAAGATTGTTTAAAGAAGGTAGATGTATTCCATAAGAAAAACACGTCTGATAGAGCCAGCAGTAAGATGTAAACTAACTGACTCTGGAACATACTACATTCCATTACAACTCTCAAATGGAACATAGAACATAAACACATTCAAAATGTTACACTCAAAGAGATATACATAAGTACAAATAATAACAACAAAGTAATAAAATCAACATACTACATATCTTCCCTGTTAACAAAACTAAAAATACAAAAAAATATATAATACTAATAAAATATAGGTTTATTGTACTTTTCAGGTCTTTTAACTGATCTTCCAAAAGAATATTTTTTTCCGGAAATACCGATATTTCAGTATCATTATAGTCAATATCATTATCAATAACAAAATCATTATTAGTAACAACGTCATTATCCGTGCAACACAATGGTACATCACAATGAAGTTTATCACCTTCATCACTGTCTAAGCACCTAAATTGACTACGAGATTTTGGAACTAGAAGAGAATCATTATCATAAGCCTTACTTGAATGTGCTAAAGACAAACGACTCATGTGCCATTTTTCACCATCATCTAATGTAACAGAATTATGATGAATTTTTGTGATATTTTTAGGAGCACTGAATTTACTATGGCCTTTATGAACTTTCTTAGCACTTTTGATACATACCCATTGACCAACCTGTAAATTAACCGGTTTAGATCCATTTTTGGCATCATGATAAACTTTGCTCTTAATCTGTGGAGAACAGAGATTTGATCTAATTTCACTGGTATCATAAAAAAAAATTCATTTCTTTTCATCCAAGTAGGGTTAGTTTTAGGGAACGGAATTCTACACCTCATAAGGCATAAAGGACTTTTTCCTAGTGAAGGGTGCAGTGTTATTCTATAAGCCCACAACATTTTCTTAAGCTCACTCTCCCAAGAAAGTTTATATTGGACACATAACTGTAAAGTACTTTTGATTACTCTATATATGTATGCAAGACCTCTATTCAGGTGCTTCAGCCAAAGTAAGATACGGACTAGGGGGGGAACTTACAACATCATTCGCTGTGGTTAAGGGAGTCAGGCAGGGCTTTGCACTGGTTCCCTTCCTATTTAATCTCTACACGAATGGTTTGGAGGCGTCTATGTTAGAAGGGAGCCAGGACCTGCCCATGATAGATCGCCGTCCAATTCCCACGTTGCTTTACGCAGACGATGCAGTCATCATGGCCAGAACGCCCCGCCAATTGTAAACTCTTCTCAATAGATATTGCAATTTTATGGCGAGTATAGACCTAAAAGTCAACATCAAGAAAACCTATGTTATGCACTTAGGGAAACATTTAAAGCAACCAGGAGGTATTTATATTGATAACACCAAGTTGGAACGTGCAAACTCCTACCCCTACCTAGGAATCCTGATAGACCATAAGTCCAGCTGGCGTCCAGCCATTCAAGCTAGAAAATTGGCGTTCACAAGAGCCACTACAGCTCTGGTAACGTTTGCACAAAAACTGGGTCAGCGCCCCACGCAGGAGTTGCTCCAGATTTACAGTGCAAAATGTTGTTCAGTGGCTACTTACGGGGCGGGGGTTTGGGGTTTTGTCACCACTGATGTCATCCAAAAAATAGAAAATGGGTTCATACGATACCTCCTGGCAGTTCCTAAAAGCTCAAGCATGAATATGGGACCCCCTCTAAATATGCTTTCTAGGTCAGGGAAAGAGGGGAAGACAACAACAAAATATACAATTTCCCTCACTACCTGTTTACTTTTTATCTTAGTTAGATTAACATGTCGCCATACATCGCGTCCTCATGTGCGTCTCCAACGGAGACGCACATGAGGACGCGATGTACGCGATGTATGGCGACATGTTAATCTAACTAAGATAAAAAGACACGCCTGTGACTACAACGGGACGATAAGGACAAACCCCATTGATACTTAGATAACATATGAACAAAACTACATGTAAGAAGTGGATCTACCTGCCCCTAGACGCTCCTCATGTCCGTGGTGTTTTGAGGCTATGAACAACAAGTTTTAATTTGCAGAGTCGTATCACAATAGCGGATGATATACAAGTCGATTCAAGCCAAACCAGAATATAACAGTGTGGCTACATTGACGTACCCCCTTAGAGTCGCATCATAATAGCGGATGATATACAAGTCGCTTTAAGCCAAACCAGAACATAACAGTGGGCCTACATTATCGTACCCCCTTAGATGTCGATACAGAAAGTTTAATGTTTTGTGGAGTGAACATCTGTTCTGTCAAGAGGTCCTGAGGAAGGTGGTTACAAACCCACTGAAACGCGTCGACCTTGCGTATTAGATCACACAACTACACGTGATCCCTCCCACACAGATTGTAGAGTGAATGCAGTATGTATGATAATGGTTGTATGAGTGCAGTATAAATGGATATTTAGTGAGTTTTTTGTCTGTACGATGTCTTTTGATGAATTGTTCTATAAATTTTAAATGTTTTTCTGTATAAATCTTTTTCTATGAAATGAAAGAATAATTTAAAAGAAATGATAAAAAATGAATAAATAAATGAATAAGTTTAAAAACAGTCACCTGTGGAGTCACCTTGTGTACTAAATAAGTAGATATTAAATTGTTTGGCCTACAAAGTAAACAGGTCGTGAGGGAAATTGTATATTTTGTTTAGTTCCTAAAAGCTCCCCGGTATATGGCTGTCATTTGGAGTTAGGTTTGGAGCACATATCTGACATCATTGCCGTCCAACCAATACTGCTATGGCACCGTATCTGGCAAACAAGTGAATGCAAATTGACCCGCTTGTTAATCACTGACTGTCTAGCTTTAGAAAACTGGAAAAACATTCCCTGGTTGGCTTATGTTCCCAATTTTTTGATGGATGCAAATTTAGAGTCTTTCTTTAAGACACCCGAGACCATAGTCGAAGTACCCCGGAAATATCTGAAAACTCTGTGCTTATCACACCTGCGTGAGCTCCGATTAACTAAGGAGATTTCCAAGCCCTCAAATCTTCATCTCCTGACAGTGCAAGCTTCACTTGGGATCCAGCCTTACTTATTGTTTAGCATTAATGATTATGAAAAATATTTACTGACACGGTTTCGGTTTAACATCTACCATCGGCTATTAACATTTCCTAAGATAAATGACTGGTCTTCAAACCTTACTCCCTGCCTTTGTGATGGGCAGTCTGAACAATCACTTTTGCACATGGTTTTTTTCTGTAGCCTCAATGATTATCCCCGTAGGCAGTGGATTATCCCCTTGGTAAAGCACATGGGCCTCGACCGCTACCGCCCAGCACTTCTCGCCTTACAATGTTTAGACACCGAGTACAGCTTTAACCCCATAGTCTGTTTCTTAAAAGCATGCACTAAACATCGTAAATATTATGACTGATATCCTAAAAAGACTAACAATTGTTCGGCGGTCTATCTTACGGTTGTTGTTTCATAAGTGTGCCCCTACAATATCTGTATATTATGGTGGTAGCAAATTGCTTCTGACTGTCCTGTATTCATTCTTCCGGCTATTGGTCAGAAAACTGTTTTTTGCACTAGGCTTTTAATAATATTGTATCACCTATTTTCTTATTATTATGTATGTATTAGTGTATAAAAATTCTCTTTTTCGATGTATACTATGCATTTTTATAACATTTTAAAATTCTTCTTTTTAAAAAAAAATGTACATTTTATTGACATTTGTGTACTTTTATGGATATAATTTTTGTATCCGAATAAAGTTTTATTGAATTGGATTACTCAATTAAGTCTTTCCACAGTACCATTGCAAGAAGGATGATAAAGTGGTGTCAACTTATGTTTAATTCCGTTTCAAATAAGAAAAATTTGCATTTCTTTAGACTTAAATTGCACAACATTATCTGTTAAAATAGATGATTGGCATGCCTCTTGTACAAAAATGTGTTCCAAAAAATCTATCACATTAGTGGTGTTGACAATGTCCACTACTTTCACTTCAAACCATTTAGAAAACAAGTCAACAAGAACAATGATATACTTCAAAGTATTATAGTATTATCAAACCAATTAATAGGACCCATAATGTCCAAAGCTAAATCTTCCCAAGGAAGATTCGGAGAAGAAACTTCACCTAAGGGTGGATTGAAAGTTTTCTTCGATTTGTCAGATAATTCGCTATTAATACAAGATCTGACAACTTTCTCAATACTATCATCCATCCCTGGCCACCAATATTGATCCCTCACTCTAGCCTTGGTACGAGAAATACCAGGATGGCCTTCATGGGATAACTGAATATTTGATTTCTTAAGGACATAGGAGAAATAATTTTGTCTCCTCTAATGAGAAAATGGTCAGAAACTGAAAGTTCATCTCTAACTTCCCAAAAACCTCTTAGTTCATCATTAAGATTTTTTTAACAAAAATTACTCCATCCATTTACCACTTTAGATTTGATGTCACTAAGAATATTGTCCTCAGAATCAGCATTCAAGCATTGTTCTTGAGAAATACTATTGAAACATGTGTCATTAGAAGTAATATTAGCAACTGAAAAATCATTCCACAAATTTTGATCAGATTCAATAATAGGTAAGGAAAATCTACTTAAAAAATCATCTATGACATTTTTAGCTCCAGGAACGTCACAAATCTAAAAAAAAAAATCTTGCAAACACATGGAAAGTCTTGAAATTCTGGCAGTAGCCTTATTGAGACCTTCTGTCATGAGTAATTTGGTAAGCGGTTTGTGATCAGTTCTTACACAAACATTTTTACCCCAAATAAACTTCCTGAAATGCTCTAATCCCCAAACAACAGCCAACATCTCTCTTTCAATCACGGAATACTTTTTCTCTGTGGGTGTCAATGATCTAGAAGCAAAGGAAATCACAACTTCTTGATTATTCGCTGAAATTTGAGTTAAAACAGCTCCTAGATCTTTAGAGCTTGCATCAGTAGTTACTAGTGTATGTGCACCTGGATCAAAACCCTGAAGATTAGGAGCACGACAAATAGATTTTTTGATCATGAGAAACGCTTGTTGACACTCTTCAGACCAAATGAAAGGAACTTTATTCTTCAAAAGATTCCTCTTGGGATGTGTCTTTTCTGAAAAGTTAGAAACAAATTTTGAATAAAACTCGGCTAAACCTAAAAATGATCTTAAATCATCTCTAGATTTAGGAGAAGGTGCATCTAAAATAGCTCTTACCAATTTAGTCTTTGGTCTTATGCCTTGTTCACCAATTTCGTGTCCTAAATATACAACAATATTCCCTAAGAATTTACACATTGAAATTTCTGCAGTGAGACATTTGTCATTTAGGACACTTAAAACTTTCCTTAACCTTGAGTTATGTTGGTGCAAATCTTTTCCCATAGTAAGGATATCATCTTGGAAAAAGATGACTCCATCCATATCTCCAAAAAGTTGTGACATAAGTCGTTGGAATACTGTGGCTGCAGATGCCAATCCAAATGGCATACGGTGAAATCGAAAACAACCAAAAGGAGTGCAAAATCCAGTCAAATCATGACAGGAATGATGCAGGGAGATTTGGTGATACGCTGAAGACAAGTCAAGCGTTGAAAAATATTTGGCACCTCGAGTTAATGACAACATTTAGTCAATTCTTGGTTAAAGGATATTGATCAACAATTATATTGTCATTAAGATTCCTTAAATCAACACACAAACACAATTTTCCATTGGATCGTCCGGCAAAGACCAATGGAGAAATCAACTCAGCAGCTTCAATTGGTTCTATGATACCATTTTCATGTAGTTTAGTCAATTCACATTTAACTTCGTCTTTAACGATGACTGGTATATAACGTACCTTATGTATTTTAGGAATAGCATTGCTTTTTAATCCTATGCAATGAGAGAAACCTTTGAATTTACCATTCTTACCTGAAAATACATTTGGAAATTCTTTCAGAACCCAATTTCTTGTGTCCTCACTTTCACCAGTAACAAGAACTTGTTCTTTGATCTTTCCAGCCTAATACAGAAGAACTGTCAGCAGCAATATACAATTTACAAATAGCAGTGCGAATTTTCAATTCAAAGACTAATGAACGATAACCCAACATATCAATCCTATCACCTGTAAAGCTTTCTGGATGAACATCAGTAGGCTCTAAGTGTGGACCCAAATCATTGACTAATTCACTTTTAGCTTTAATAGTGAAAGGAGAGCCTGAGTCAGCTGTCACCTGTAAAGGAATCCCACCAAACTTTACGATGCACAAAGGTTTGCTTCTTTCATTGTCATCAATATTTAAAACAATATTACATTGGGTATTATTAATAGAGTTCTGAACAGGATTGTTCAAATCGGAGTCGTAGTCAGATGAATCAGTATCCTTACTAATATTATAAAGAGAGAGCCCAAACCTTTGAGGCGGGTAATCTGAGTAACCATAGCACCAATCACAACACCCAATACAGCGTTGGAAAGGGCAGTTGCAGCAGAAGGACATAGGCTATGCAGACGGCCACCATACACATTTTTTTTTAAGTGTTTTTATTAACTTTCCAAGAAACAGTGGTGTTCATCACAACCATACAATGCAAGACATACAATTGTACCGTAGGACACCATATACATTTAAAATGTAAAAGAACCATGCCAGTAAAGTAATCCCTTGTGGGCGTGTCTGCGTTGTGCTGTGGGTGTGGGCTGGGTGCGTGACTAACGCTGGCGGCGCGTGGTGCGGCCATCACATCGTGGGCTGTGGGCGTGTGCTGGGGGCGTGACAAACGCTGGGGGCGTGTGTCCGCCCTTCATGCCATGTGAGTCGTACATACAAGCGGCAATTACGTTGCTGCGCAGCATCAAGGGGCACGCTGGGGGCGTGACACGCTGGGGGCGTGACACGCTGGGGGCGTGACACGCTGGGGGCGTGTGTCCGGCCTTCATGCCATGTGAACGCAATTGCGCCGCATCAAGGGACACACTGGGGGCATGAGAAACACTGGGGGCGTGTGCTACGTTCCATCCTTCATGCCATGTTGGTCGTACATTAATCAGAAGATCGTCTGCTGTGGCCGTGTGCTGGGGGCATGACAAGCACATTCAGCTGGAGGCCTGGTAAGTAACATTACTGCAGCCTCTCCTGCGCACTGTTACTGAACTCTCTCATTCAACAAAATTAGACGTGCCTGCTACCATCAACTAGGGCTCTAGTCGGGCTCACGCGGCGGACCAGTACACTAATTACACGCGCCTGATAACATCAACCAGGGCTGCAGCTGGGCTTCAAGCGGGGGAATACGCGCCTGCTAACATCAAACAGGCCTGCATCTGGGCCTAAAGTGAGGGGACACGCAAATGAGCGTGTCTGCGGGGACAATTACTGCGGCCTCTCCTACTCCCTGTCACTGAACTCTCTCATTAAACGGATTTACCCGTGGCTGATAACTCTCTCATTCAACGATATTACATGCGCCTGCTAACATCAACCAGGGCTGTAGCCGGGCTGAGGCGGCGGATCTCTACACCAATAACACACGCCTGCTAACATCAACCAGGGCTGCAGCTCGCCCTTCTCCATCCCTATTCTAATGAAACAAAAAATATTGTCTACCGCGAGATTTTAAAATAAATTGCCCTTGCCAAATACACACATTACACACATTCCATTTCATACCCGGACAACGTCGGGATGGGCTGCTAGTCAGTAATACAAGTAACCTTAGCTCGCTGCATTGATTTCTTGTTGCACACCTTGGCAAAATGACCCAAAACACCACAATTTAAACATTTAGTGGATCTAGCTGGACATTTTTCGACACCTGCATTGTGATTTTTGTCACCACAACGATAACATGCAAAAGTGGATGTTTCATGTGGATTAGGTTTAGACTTGTTGAAGGATTTATAAGTGGAGGATTTCATTTGAAAGTTCTTCTTAGTTTGAAAATTCTTGTTGGGTTTAAAATTCTTGTTGGTACCCTTTTTAGAAGATTCATAGTTTTTTTGTAATTAGACATTTTATTAACTGTAGGTGTAGTAGATTCAGATTGTTCAGATAGTGCTTTAGAACTTCTGTCTGATAGTTCTGCATTTTTAAGTAGAGTGATGACATCCTTGAGGCCGGATTCGCCTTCAATCCAAAATCTATCTTGAATAATCTTATTTCTTATGCAAATGACGACTTGATCCCTAATAAGTTCGTCATGTAATGCACCAAATTTACAATGCGCAGCTAATAATTTTAATTCAGAAACATACTCTTCTACAGTTTCATGTTGAAGTTGTTTCCTTTTGAAGAAGGCACGTCTAGTCACTCCAATGCAAACATTAGGCTCAGTCAAATCTAAAATAGCTGCTTTGAAAATATCAAAATCACCTGATCTCTTGGGTTTTTGCATTTGGTTGTACACTCCAAGGCTGTGTAGAAGCATCCTTTTTTCTTTCAGGAGAAAGTGTACCACAATTGTCTTCTAGAGTAGCAATATAATTTAAAAAGTATTCTTTCCATTCAGACCATTTTACAACAGGTTCGCCAGGGGCGGTTAAAAATTCCTTTGGAGTACTCAAATTTATATTAATACATGAAGATGAAATTGTAGTCGTAGTATAAGTAGAGGCTGAAGTGTCTGTAGAATTATTGGTATTCATAATAATAATAATAAATAGCTTGAATTCAATTGAAAATAGTTGTTGTTGTGGTATTAAGTAAAATGACTCAAAACTATTTGCAGCAGTAAGGAGAAAATGCATTGAAATGTTCTAAAAATATGTAGCAGAAGAAGTAATAAAAAGCTGTCTCAAATAACTTATATTGTTTGGTTTGTCGCAGAAGCAAAAACTGACCCAAAGTGTCATGAAAATTTTCAAAAAATACACGGTAGAAGAAATAATAAAAGATGCTACTTGTGGTAGCAGAAACAAAAACGGATCCAACATTTCCAGGCGTGTTCGAGGAATAAATGTTGAAGAAAGTGAAGAAATAAAAGAAAATGGTGGTACGTATTCTGCGTGCGGTTACTTTGCGTGACCTGTGAGTCATGGGGTTGAAGACACAGCACGCTTATAACTACTGATGCGTTGCTATGCGCAGTCATCACATAGTTGAAAGTAAATAGCGTGCGTGTGCAGAGAAAAATTGCTGTATTCCGTATGCGCGTTGCTATGCGAGGAGGCTGGTGCAGTCTGCAACGGCGACACGGATTCAAAGATCAACACCGTGTGAGTAATTAAATGAGGGTGAAATAAATAGAAATCTACTCACAAAGATTGTTTTTCGCTTGAAGGGTGAAATAAGCGAAGCTCCGAAACGAAAGTGAGAAACTCGATCTACTCACTTTCCGATGTAAATTTTCCGATGATGTCAGCCAAAAGGGAAATCACGAAGAGGTTGATTCGGATGACGATCCTGTTTCTTTTTTTTTTTGTTGACGAAATCATGAAGTTGTAGGTTGTTCCAGTATAATAAAAATAGCAATACAACAATGCAGAATAATGGAAGAAAAGGAGAGAAAAAAAATCCCCAATCGTCGCCAAAAATTGTAGTATCTTGAAAATAATAATTCAAAGATAGTTTGAAGAAGGTAGATTTATTCCATAAGAAAAACACGTCTGATAGAGCCAGCAGTAAGATGTAAACTGACTGACTCTGAAACATACTACATTCCATTACAACTCTCAAATGGAACATAGAACATAAACACATTCAAAAGGTTACACTCAATTAAAGAGATATACATAAGTACAAATAATAACAACAAAGTAATAAAAGCAACATACTACAGTCCTGCTTTTCAGATGACTGTTGTAAATACATTGGCTATTTGGAATACAGCTAATATTATGCATCTGCAATGAGGTGTAGATGAAAGTGTCTGCTCGTTCCATTGGATGTGATGGCATTGGTGAGTATACCTGAGAATCATCCCCTGCGACTGGGTGCTTCACTTGAGCCAATATTGATGGTGGTCACTCTTTGATAAAAGGCTCAGAATTCCAGTCTTTCCATCTGTCATGTTTCTGTAGATATGTGTCGAGAAGATTTTGGAGATGCACTAGATGCACTATGGTCTTATTTCAAATGCACAACCAAACTCATCTTAATTGTTTCTTTTATGGGCATTTGGCTTGGGACAATCACACATTTTGAGACTTGTTATATTTTCAGTCTTTCATGTGGCTGGAAACACATTTGCATTATGCCTGTGAACTTTAACAGGTGGATGTGGCTTGGTGCCTGTGGGCCCTTGAGGCTGCATGGCCGTGGTAAAATTTGCACCTATGCTTTGGATAACTAGATGCATAAAATCCAGAGCTTCGGATAGGGAAAAACGACAAACCCTCGGCTATGTCTGCTGCAGCCAAGGATATAGATATCACACTCTTGCATGTGGAGTGGAGGAGGAGAATCAAATTGCAGTAGATGAGGATATCTGTTTGGATTGGACTATCAGGTAGCAAGAGTCTGTAATTTAGATTTTAGGTGATGCCACCCAGGTTCATACCCTTGTGTTGGGAGATATTATTGCCAGAGAAGCGTCAGGTAATTAATAATAAGACTTAAAGTATTGGGGGGCTCTTCATTGTACTTTGAGGAGTGCCAGGACAGTGAGTGTGAAGGGGAATGTGTCCATTATGTGTCTGTATTGCACATCATCACTGACATCTGATGGTAGAGGGAATGAGCTGAGGGAGGGATCTATGACAGAGAGAAATATGCAGAGACTGTCAGGCGCCTACCAAAGAGAACAGCTAGCCAAAATATACATTCATAAAAAACGCATGCAGCTGAGCCATTGCATCGTACACCAGATTCTATGTTCATAAACCAACTCCTGCACCTGGGACAGACACATACACATGTCTGCTAGTATTCTGATTAAGTTGCTTCTACTACTTGTCACAAGCTGATGTTTGCGAGATCAACGTGGGCCCGAACATCTGTACATGAATGTATCTCTTCTGCATTGTAGTTCTGCATCCTGCAACTTACATCTCATGGGAGCTCAGACACACATGATGCTTTATTTCTTAAAATGCTTCACATTTACCTCAAAGAAAACGGGGATCTATTTAAAAAGAAGTTTACGATTATTTTTTTCTAATTGTTCGATACTGGTGGTGGTTCCCTTGAACACCGCCTACTCCCCAACAAACCTTTTCACATTCACAAAGGAGAATGGCTCTGAATGGGACATTCGCCTTCTGTCAATGTGTTACCACCTAAACTCCAGAGTCGTTAGCTTTTCAATATTTTGCGATCAGATTATGATACATACCATACTGAATCCCTATTTGGAAGGGACGCCCTACTATGCCC
This sequence comes from Lissotriton helveticus, assembly GCF_964261635.1. NCBI lineage: Eukaryota > Metazoa > Chordata > Amphibia > Caudata > Salamandridae > Lissotriton > Lissotriton helveticus. Next base: position 591,834,424 of record NC_136057.1, read on the forward strand.
CTTCCAAACAGCAATTCTTTATGCTGTTCTAAAACCTTTTTGTGATTGGTAGATTAAACAAGCATTTCCAATACAATTGGTCTCGCCTTTGGGACCTTATATGTATTTTTTATAAGCAAATTGTATTAATTTTAAAAACATAGAAAGAACAAATCAGCCAGAGCATGAGAATCACAGATGTAAGTTCATTCACATCATTGCTGTACCCCCAATCACAATCCCCGTAAAAATAAACCCTAGTAAAAGCTGGAATCCAGTCAACCGGGACCTTCCACAGTCCCCAGCCATTTCCTCCACATTCTACGATATTTCTTGACACACCCCTTCGCTATAATCATGGCTTTCTCTTGGAACGCACACCAGTCCACCCCTCTTCGCCACCTCTCCAGGGTGGGAGGCTCAGGACTTATCCAGGCCGCCGCAATATCCCGCTTGGCCACCATCATAGCTGAGCTGTAAAACAACTTATCAGCCCTGGACCCATCTAACCCGTCGGTGATTCCCAGCAAGGAGTGCCGTAGGTCATGGAGGACATCCCAGCCCAGCACCTCCGTTAGCTCTGCCTCAATGGAACCCCAGAATTGCCCCAAGTGGGGCATGACAAAACCATATGGAGGAAGACTGCCGGGACATGCCCACATCGTGCGCACAGTGCATTGGGCGCAACCCCGCTCAATGCAGGCGCAGGGGAGTGAGGTGTGCAGCGGGTAGGTAGTATAACTGAACCAGCTTGAGTTTGGCAGAGACAGTAATTATTCTGGGGGCCATTAGGGCATTGCGCCAGTCCACATCATCAAGGGGGCCCACCCATTGGTCCCTCAAATTGTCTAGTGATGTGGAGGTGTTATTGACTAGAGTACGATAAATTCAGGAGACCCCCCCTACCCAAGTCGCCCATCAACGTTTGAGCCTCAGTGGGACTGTATTCAGGGAGCCTCGTGTCTGTCTGTAATGTGTGTGAGGAGGGCATGTCTCAACTGCAAATATTTATAGTATTGAGAGGAGTGTAAGGAGTAACGGGTTTGGAGCTCCCAGAAGGACAGCATCTTGCCTCTTGCCCACACGTTGACCTAATTGGGAAATATCAATAAGGTCCCAAGGCTTAAAACCCCTCAACCCGCTGACTTCTGAAGCCAAGTCCCTTGCCAAAGGGGGATGCACTGGGTCAGCTTCCCCGACCATACTATGTGGCGCAGCTAGGCCCGCCATGCCAGCAGCACCAAGCGCGTCACCTCAGGAAGTCGGTTCGGAATGGGTCCCTTATACAGCATGGCTTGGACGTCTGTTATCCCCATTTCGCTCAGTTCAAGCCAATAGGCAGGGTCCGACCAGCCCCCATTAAACCAGTCATGTAGCACTAACAGCCCTACCGCCAGAAAATACAGATATAGGTGTGTCATACCCATGCCACCGTCATAAGAGGGAATCTGGGAGACAGACGTAGCTACCCGGGCCCTTCCGCCCCGCCATAGGAACTTAGTGATTAGACTGTCCAGTTCTTTGAACCAGACCTTGGAATACCAGAAGGGGGTGTTCTGGAGGACATAGAGGAATCCGGGCGGATCATCATTTTAAACAAAGCTACCCTCCCCAGGGGGTTCAGCGGCAGCACCCTCCATTGAAAGAGGTCCTCTTTAGCTTTCTTAACCACAGGGGCCACGTTGAGGGACCAGCCCAGTTCGGGAAGAAGTGTGTTCCAGATCCCCAGATACTTAAAGGACAGGCTCCGGAGCGGTATGGTGGACTGCCACTCGAAGCACTCTCAGGAGAGATGCAGGGGAACGAGCACGGACTTTCCGGGGTTAAGCCACAACCCTGCGGCCTGCTGACCTTATATGTACCGCTTATATGTATTTAGCTCTGCACCACATTAGCCAGGGTGCTGCAAGATCTACTGTTCTTTAACAAAGAGAGAAAGTAAACACCATACTGTGTGACATGACCGGTATGGGTACACATGGAGAGAAATATTGCCTTTCAGCGGGAAATTGTATCGTACAAAGCTCTGTTTTTAATATAAAATCAGGGCCATCGGTGGTCATATCACTGAAAATACAAGATTTGAAAAAAATATTATTGTCTACCTGTGCTCATGGAAGACAATTTCTATGGACTGGAATCTAGAGAATATTTTACTGACCTCTGCTGGTCGTTTTTCTATCAAGAAAGTTCAATAGAGGTAGTTGCCCAAAAAATTAAAAAAAAGAAAGTTCCTCAGCAGAAAGCAGTTCTGGTATTTTACTGACCTCTACTGGTCGTTTTCTATCAAGACCGTTAAATAGAGGCAGTTGAACATGCTAAAGCAATTATGGTATTTTACTGACCTCTACTGATCGTTATCTATCAAGACAGTTAAATAGAGGCAGTTGAAGAGAAAAAAAGTCTGTGAGCGGAAGTAGACAAGTCCTAGGCACAAAGTACATGCATATATAAGCATGTACTAAAGTATATACAAGAGATCTCAAATGCTCGACCTAAAAAACATGTTGTTGGTAATCATAGGTTTCCAATCGTTACATGGCTTCCTACATCAAGCCCTTAGTTTCTAACATGCTTGTTGTCCTGTTGAAACTGACAGATGTCATTTGAGATACTGAGATATTTTGATTTTGTTTTTAGTCGATTGGCACCATTTTTACAAAAGGAATAATGCTTTTGTCCAACTTAATTGTATTTGTTGTTTTTGAGCAACATCCTTTGATTTTTAATTCCTATGTATTATAATATGCATAATGTTGATGCATTTGATGCTGAGTACATACTAGGGCCAAACCCAGTTAGTTGTGCCAGTCGGTGGCAATTCAGCACTGTAACCATAACAGGACACAGTGACAGGGAAGCTTCTCCCTGCAGCCCATTCCTCTAGCTTACACAAAAGAACGCCAGTGATGAGACCAGTGGCCTAGAGAAGTGACCATGTGGTAGGTGTCCTTTTGCTAAGTACTCTTCGGTTCACAACATATTAAGGAACAACTGCCTTCCCTTTAATAATCAAACATTGTGCACATATTACAGGTACCAAGTGGGGTTCTTTTTGACTCCAGGGTACTGTAGTTCAACCCAAGGGTGGTACTGAGCTACGCTATTGCCAGTTAAGTAATATTTATTTATTTATTTAAAGATTTTTATAGGAAGAACTTGTGAAGAAACATGGGTTAACTGGGACCCACTGCTTGAGATCTTCATTTGAACAACACAAAACATGATGGGTGCAACGCTTCAAATAATGTCACTGGCAATTACCTTTTTCTTGGTATTGCATTTAATCATTTTAAAGCTTGTGTGTACCGTTACAGACAGCGAACAGCCTCATGCTTTTCAGTCTTTGCTTCCCCTCACATCAGACAGACCTACCAGGCCAGTTCCTTTTACATGGAAATATACGCATGCCCAAACCATTTTCTGCTCAGTTGGGCTCACATTTGAGTGGTAATATGAGCCATGGCACTACAAGATTTATTCCTTTGCCTTGGCATACCCATTTCTATTAGGGAGACTCATAAAACGCATAATTTAAACTCAGTCATTCAGCTTCTGACTCAGGCTGGTACCTACTACTGCTAAACTCCGAAGAACTCATCTTGTAAGTACCACTTTCCTACTGGGGTAATATTAGTGTATTGTGTGCTTTGAAAGTGACCTCCTAGAAAAAAAGGAAGATGATCATTTAGCTAAGGGACGCAGCCACCAATCACTGGCCTATTCTCGGATCCCCATTTACTTTTCCTCTCCATGTGTACATTTGTATACTACCTAATGTAAACATTTTGCATGTTTGTGTATAATTGTATATTATTCTTCGGACTACCGATCGCGGCGACTTTGTTCTCGTTTCACTAACGTTTGCATTACAAGTTCAGCATTCATTCTTGTGTTAATTTAAGTATTCATTTGTAGAAAAAATGCATGAGTATTGTACCACCTCTAACACATTTTTAAACTTAAAATCGTTCTTTATAACCAAAGACTTTCAATCTTGAACTTTAAAAAAATAACTCCTAATGGCTTTTCACAAATGGATCGGTGCAGAATATGTTGAACGCATTGAGCTAAATCTCCAAGACTTTATCTTCTTGAAAATAAGGGATTGCATTCTAAGTTTTTATGGTTTGTCTTGAAAGCGCAGCTGTCGCCAGAAAACTATGTCAGCAGTAGTGAAGGTTGGGATTGGGCAGAGGTTGTGTGCTTTCACAAAAAAAGAGCTTGCCCTCCACGCAGCTGTTATCATTTTGCTTATTTATCCAGCCACCTGACCTCGAACTTTCAGAGGCACACATATGACATTGACATTGGAATACTGTTAAAATGTCTTAGATAACTAGATAATGCTTGGTGTTGTTCTCTGGCAGCAGAACAGATAGGAGTATTGCAGTCATTAACCTACATGGATGTTTAGGTATGATTTGAAAGTGCCTGACATTTTAACCTACACCAATATTATTCTACAATTGTTTGCTTCCACTCAAATACATATCCATTCCCATGATATTTCCCTGTAATGCTACACATAACGATACAACATTCCTTTAAAGCTAGACCTTTTGGCTTTGCCAATGCTTGTTCAATAGGTTACATGCAAATAGATGAGATCTTTTGCCAAGACTCCGAAAGTGAAACAAGGACAATTCATTCATGAAGGAAGCAGATTATTCGACATTTTTCGGGTTTGTGCTGCAGGATAAAAATTCATCTTTGTTTCTCTTGAATGCCCGGAACTATTGTCCACTGAATATTATTCATATTAGTACTGGTGGCTTAAATTTCACTGGCTCTGCTCCACCTATCAGTGACATAGCATATTAAATGTGTAGACAAACAAAGGGCAGCATGAGGGACAGCCCTTAAAAAAGAATTCTCTCCATGGTAAAAAATAAAAGGCACAGAGGGGGGAAATTCTAAATACGAGCAAATCAATGTTGGGAGAACTCATGATTATAGAAGAAAACCTCAGCATTAATAGTGACCATGAAACAAATGTGGGATCACACTGCTTCACCTCCCAGCGGGTCGCTCCTGATCATTGTGGTCAATGCAGTTCACCAAGCCTGTGTGCTTTCGGGATAGTCTCGAGTATTTTACAAAGTTGTACTGGCCATCTCTAGACACGTGTTTCTGGATCATTATCCGTCATCAGTAGAGTTTAGGCATCGAGTATTTGGGGTTGCTGAGCAGGCTGCCAAAGTATTCTCAGGTCACAGTACCGTTCAAGGCACGCAGGTGCCTCTCCACGAGCTCGTCAGCTCAACCGGCTGGGAGGCCACATTGGTTTCCTGTTGAAAAGGCTCCCTCGGGCCTGTTCAGCTGACCAGCGTAATTTCTTTATACGAATTTCTCACACCCCTAATACTGGCTCACCTAATTCCGGTTAGTGATAGTTGGGTAGCCCTTTAAGATGTTTGGCATGAGAGGGAACTTGTATAACTGTTATGTTATTATCTTTCTGCCCGTCTTTGGTGACCATAATTCAGATGCTGAGAAATGCAGAGGGTCCTGTGACCTAGGATGACAGAGCACTTGTCTTTTTTTCTCTGACATCCTAACTGACTAATATGCACATGGAAATGCCAGATTGAGCGTTGTATCAATTGTTAATCACATGACACATTTGAAGTTGAGCAAGGTACACTATGTTACAAAGGGGAACCACACATTCACATCACTCTATGCATGGGGCTTACAGGAAAGCAGGGTTACTATCCTGTTCAAGAAGTCCTTACCCATATGTGTATTAAAGACATGAAGGATACTGCAGCCACATCGTGTTCATTAAACTTAACCCCTCTTGTGCTCATGACGAGCTGAGCTCGTCATGAGCCAGGGCGCTCCGGTGCTCATGACGAACTGAGCTCGTCATGGCCCGTGGAACACTCGCACGCTGGGCTGATTCCCCTGCTGTGCTGAGCGGTCTATTAAACAGGCGTGGTCGTGACGAGCTCAGCTCATCATGAGCAACAGGGCGCCATGGCTTATGACGAGCTCGTCATGAGCATGTGGGCGCTGTGCGCGCCTCCACCCCCCAACACAGCAGGGGAATCCTGCCAGCAGCGAAGGGGTTAAGGGGCAGGACATGATATTTGTCATTGCTTGGTGTATGCCTTTACTGGTGATAAGGGACACTTCTTTGCTGCTATGTCCTGATCCATACATGGGGAAGGGAAGACAAAGGGTGTGTTAGGCGCCAATTAGAATTTAGTGCACAACCAATAATAGACAAATTGAGTAGACCCACATGAAGTGGAATGTAGCCAGACAGATTCTTTTAGACATTATAGCTGACCATTCCATGGTAGAACCATGGAGACTACTTCATCAATCAGAAAGAAATTATACATTTATTTCTTGCATTCAAGGGACATGATCCTGCATAGATATTTATTTATCAGCCTCAATGCTGCACAGGGTCTTAGATAGCACAGTTATCCTGGATGCTTTGTCCTATCATCACACAACACTGAGGATCAGGGAACTACCTAACAGTAACCGGTCGCTTTCCCTATACCAGGACTAACTCAATGAAAATGATCACATTATTGGACGATACCGAGAAGTGCCTTTTACGACCATTACGCAATACATATAAAATCAAAAATAATGGCTAAGCAGGCTTTTCATCTGAAAATTTGGATGTTGATGCTTTCCAATTTATAACCAACGTGAACACAATCTTCCTGACAAAGTCCAGTGGATGAAACATGTGCTGGCTGCTTTAGATGCTTTTCCCAATTACACTATGTTAAAAGCTATCTGTCAGGGTGACTCTAACTGTGAACCATGGAACCATGCATATTGCCTGTTGTAAGTTATTTTTCCCAACAATTTAGTGTTGAAATCAATCTTATGGCAATGAGAGATTTAGGGGCCGATTACGATGTTGGTCAGAAAGGCTCTGGACGGCTTTCGGCTCGTCCGAATCTGTCGGAAGCCTTGTTTCCAACTGACTCAGAAACATTTCCAACTGACCAATTACGATGGTTGGAAACCGTTCGGACTGTCTGACTCACGTCCGAATGGCATTCAGAGACTCTGACTGGCACGTCTCTACGGACCACATTTCCGAAAGAGCGATTATGATGTCGAATTAGGACAGCCTTTCCGAATCAGTCTGTCCATCATGGACTGGCTGCCAGAAACCAACTTGGGGGCAAGTAGCAGGCCCCCTTTCACCCAGGGGACTCTGGTTGGGGCCTGTGGGGTCCCCATGGATCCCCTCTTTCCAACCATGCACAGTATGGCAGGCACCATGGGGTGCCCGCTACAGAGTGCAAAGTTTTCTGGAACCACCCCTTTCTTCAATCGGAGCCTGTATTGTCAGTCGGATCACAGGCTCCCATTGAAGTCAATGGGAGTCCGACTGAACGATGTTTGGAAACATCATAATCAGTCAGTCGAACTCCCCGAACCTGTGTCGGTCCGAAAGCATTCCAAAACGGAGCCGTCAGAATGCTTTCCGACCAACATCGTAATGAGGCGCTAAATTTTGTGTCACTAAATTATACCCCAAATCTGAGTTTGTTAGCATTGGCTAAAATCTTGAAAAAATATTTGGTGAAATAACTGCAGACTCACCTCAATACAGACAAATGTTTGTCTATCTTACAATCCTCTTGCCAGCAACATCACATGACAGAGACCGTCAGGATTTTGCGATGACACTGATACCCTGTGCTTTGATGACAATGTCGCTTGCTACCTTGTCATGTTGGATCTCTCCACAGCCATCAATGCCATGGATAATCCATTTCATTGAGCAGGCTGGCCACAGTAGCTAGCTTCGCTGACAGCCCTCTGACTTTGTTCTATTACATTCTGGGCCAGCACAAAAAGGGCTTGTCTCTGTCCTTTTTTTTCAGTGGAAGTTACTCCCAGCTAATGAAATCCGCTCAATTTTAAGTTCTCTAGAGATGTCTTGTCAAAAATTGAACTCCAAAGAGTGCTGGGAGGAGTTAATGCCTTGAGAAGAGTACATTTCCTACAACTAAATAGCTCTAAGACTGAGTTACATATTTGAGCACTCAAGGGCACTGCCCTCTGTCCTTGCTTGATCCTCCTCCAACAGGTTCCATACTCTGGCAAGTCTGAGGTATTCCCTAAAACTCAAGTTGGTTCTGTTGTAGGCAGCTGCTTCTAACATAATAAAAATCTTAAAGCCTAATCTATCTCTGTTATCCTCTACTCATGAAGCTTCAGAAGTCAGTGCTGGCATCGACCAAAGTAATTCCCTCAATGTTGGGCTTTATTCCTTCCAGCGTAACAACTCCAAAGAGCCCATAATGCGGTGGTTCATCTAATTTTGGCATAGAGAGAAGACCCTTTTCAAAGAACATTGGCTTAATAAGGGTCCGCGCTACTATCCTCAGCTACCTAGTTGACAAATCTTACTTTCTCATCACCCAGGCTGTGTCTTAGAAGGAAAGATCAGCCACCTCTAATGCACTTGAAGTCAAACGCTTTCTCTTGTTTAGAACCTAATTCCTGAAACTCATTGCCCAATCACATCAGGGAAACTTTCTCTCACAGACTATTCAGGAAAACCCTAAACATGCATTAATTTTAGGGAACTTGAAAGCTCCGTTCCAAGAGACTCTCTGACGTGCAGGAAATGCACTAAAAAAACAATTAACCTGCAGTTCATTAGGAGACATCAAGGTAAATTAAGTGACATGACCCTTGAATAGTTAATGTTCACTCTTTAGGAGCTGTGGTGGACTTTAATGCCTTGGGAAGCAATTTCATCTAACAATTGTGCCAGCATTGGCATATGGGTCTTTTTGTTTCCTAGCTCTGGATTTATCTTTGATCATTTTGTGGGAAGAAAGCATCTCACTACTAATTGAGGCAACTGGGTGAAAATGTTTGTGTTGTAATCCATTTGGAGCTTTGATTTGAATGCTGCATTTTTTCACAAATGCATTTATTCATACTTCTACTTGTGGTCTCTTGGCACTTTATTCAGTGTAAGTTATGACTGGACAGAGAATGAGGTACTCCTCAGTGGTGTATGTTGTTATTCAAGTTGACACTCTAAGATCAACATTGCAATATGGTTGTTAACAATTTCATACATATTGCAGTTTTATGCCCCACTAGTTGCTAGATTGAAATACTTGATGTTAATGCTTGTGAAAAAAACGTTACACCCTGCCTGTGTACATGACTTATGAAAACGTATTCAGTGTTTTATGGTTTCATTTAATTTCCTATGGTTTTTACGAGCTACATATCAACATTTCATTTCATATAAAAAAATATGAATATAAGGCATCTTGTCATTTATAAACTTGAATGATCTTACCTCCTTATCACAATATCCTTATCTAAAATGGTTTTCTTATTTCTCACCCCGAGTGTGGCTTCTTCCTGCTAAAGCATGCATGGAGGACAAACTTCTGTGAGTACTTCTGAAGCTCTGCTCTCTTGAGTATTTGTCAAGACACTAGGCACATTACCTTGTGTGTCTCTGTTAATGGTAATGGTTATTTTTAATTCGAATGGTGGGCAGCCAAGTGACTCACATCATATTTACATTATAGGGAGCCTAGGAACCAAAAACACAGATACATTTATGTGGATATATAAGAGCACAGAATGGATGGTGTCATTCAAAGTAATGCTGTAGGTGCTACAATTACGATAATCTGTGCCAAAGGGCTCGAACCATCCAATACTGTGCACAAGAAACAATTGGTGCACTATGCCCAATACCACTCCAGGATGGCTGCCCAATGTTATATTTACGACAGAACCATCTTGGCGTGATTTTGTGCACAGTGTATCATTGTTTTACCTTTCAAAGATGGCACATACATTGGTTTGAAAGGTGTTTGCCATTTTGAAAAACAAAACCAAAGAAACACTTTGAACAATATTATTTCATGATGGCTGCCCACTTCTCTGTCTCATTTTTTATTGAAATGTTCTTGCTAGCATATATCTGCCACATCTACTCTGCAACATTTCAAAGATGAGTAATATATTCTACTAATGATGACTGGAGGAGCGCCTAAATCCCATATTACTGAAAATGCACTTTCATTCATAAGCAAGACATATGTGTGTTGCCAATGCTTGATTTTTGTTCGTGTGACATTTAGAGCAAGCTCAGGGGAAACTTGCCTAATTTACCCGATTACATAAAATTGTGACTAATTATGTGAAATGCTGGAGGAGGCAGCAGGTCCTTCAACCTCCCAGCCACCTGATACACACCACAGACAGTAAAGCTGCACCACCCCAAAGCACCACTCCAGCAGCATCACCTCACTCCCCCTAAACCCACAAATGTCCTTACCGACACGATCTTTGAGGCTGTAGAAACTCTTAGGAGGCAGAAAGCAGATGAATTTTAAGAATGTTTAGATAATGTTAAGGGATATTTACCATTAGGAAGAAGTGGTCTGTTAAAGATGGTGCTGGAGATGACTTATGCAAGGGGGGGATTAGTCTTTGATGTTGTTTAGGATGGGCCTGTTGCAGGTGCTGTGGGTGGGATGAGTTGGGGAAGGAGTAGTGTGCTGCTGTTTAGAGTTCAAGAAGGGTGAGTCTGATATGGGTGGATTGGTTATTATTTCCATGGTGCCGAACAATCTCATTTTTTGTTGGTTTATAGGTTTGCTTTATTCCTTTTTCGTCTGAAATGTCCAGTTAAACCACAGAAGGTCCTCCTACCTACTGACATAGGCACCATCATGGCCCATCATAAAGAACAAAGAAGTTCCATCCTCCTCTTTATACCTCTTTCTACATGAGCTACCTAGCCATGGTAACCCTGAATGTGGGCACCCTTCATCCTCGAATCAGTTTTGGAAATGTCAAAATCTAACCATTCTCATTTTCCACTTTGTGTCTTGTTTCATTCACCCCAAGTCTCCTCCCACTAGTACTGGCGTACTGGATTTAGCCCTACCTGATGAAATCACCACTAAATAGTAGTAAGCATCTAAATGATGCCTCATTACAATTATAATCGAAATCCAAACCTCTCATTCTCACCTGAGTATGGATGGCAGTCGATTCATATCTCCTGTGAGTAGTTATTGATTCCTCTGGAGACTAACTACGGACAGCATAAAAGGCCCAGATATGGACAGGTCACAGGAAACAACGTTTCTTAATTTTAGTGCAGCAGGTGAACCAGCAACAATTATTCTGCAACATGAAAGGAGAGAGAGTCACAGGTAAACCCAAACTAGGGGCCAGCATAAATCAACATAGTAGTCATGTTAATGAGGCCTGGGAGAAATTTAAAATTATGCTGGTGTAATTTCGGGAGCTTCGCATTATGCTTGCTCTGAAATTATGCCATTATGCCACGTTACATAATTACGCCATCGTTCGCTGCAAAATTATAGCGCAGGAGGGTGGGCAAAATACCATAAACCATAACGCGAACAGCTATTGTTAGTGCCACTTGAGTTTATAATGCTTTTTTAAATCCAATATGCATCTTCACCTCAAAAATTAACACTAAAATATAGCACAAAATTACAGACTAGCATTTTGCATAATTACGCAGAATTTACATAATTTTCCTGAATTTTCACACACCCTTAATGTTAACTAAATGAATCAACCTATATTTCTGTAATACAACAGTAGTCTGTGATATATAACACAGTTACATAAATTATAAGCAAATTATGGATGATTCTATTGTCCATCTATGTGCCTGACAGGACGCAGCAGATTTCTTCAGCAACTTGATTGTTTCTGGGGCACAGACTGTGAAAATGTACATACAACCTATCCATAGCCCACTGATGAGCAGGATCAGAATGCATCATGGGCAGGATAGGGGAATGGTGTGGGGGACTTTGCATTTTTTCTTTCCACCTGTAACACTTTACCATTGCTTATATGAAATCTGGCCTGCCAATTGTGATATATATTAATGGTGGTAATAGATTATAGCACAATTGATCCCACAACTAGGGGGGCGCTGGAACAGAGTACCAATAAATGTATGACTATGGAGAAATAGGGAGAAGTTGAGAGACAGACACAACATTTAGCCACTTTATGAGTACAGCACATCTGCATTGAAAGAAGGAAAAAGAGAGCTAAGATAACTTTTTTAAAAAGTATTTAGACATTTACAGCTTAAAAACTCTCAAGTCAGTCACATAGGCTGTAACGTAGAATACAGAGAATACACAGAGTTCGAAAATATTTCCAACAAGTAACATTGATTTTGCATAAAAATGGTGTTTCTGACAGTGTTGTCTTAGAAAAAGAGCTGAACCGCAGAGCAGTCACAACATGGAGGCTTCCTGCAGAAGAATATACCAGTTGAATGTGAAAAGAAAAAGACATATTTGAGGACAGAGGTAAACATGATGCACAAGAACTCAGGGAGAGGAGCATTAACTGGCGTTCCATTAACTAAGGCCTATGACAAATCCCTAATCCACTAGCTGCATGTCCCCTGAATGATCGATTATCCAGTCAACAAAGAGTCATATTTAGCTCCGCCCAATATGTTCACAACATTAATCACTAAGGATTTACCATTTGAGCCACTAGACAGTATTACTCTACAGAAATTTATTTTCTTCTGGTCAGAGGTGTATGTCTCTTAGAGTCTTTTCTCATAGACATAGATAGAGATGGGTCTTTCTCCTTAATACTCTTGACTGGACATGTTCATTTATGATTTTTTTTCCAAAAAGATAAAGACTTGTTGAACAATAAACATACAAAAAAATGGAGATTTAGGGACTTATTTAGAGATGGGCTGATAGGTGTTAGGTCACGGGAAACAGTTTGGCACAAAGGAAGCCAAACTTGAAAGAGATGGCACACAGGACTAAACTGAAACAGACTACTTTTCCCAGAGTCAAAGTTGATTTTCAGCCACTAGACTAGAGGATTAGCACACGCTGACTTGCTTTTAGATTTATATTGGCAGCTAGAATACTCAGCCCTGAATCCCACTGAGCTCTATTTTTCTGATAACAGAGGTTGCTGTGACTCCTTGCTACGTGCATTAGTTCGTACCTGACCTGCCTTCTTGTTGCTTTCCCCCCTGTTCTGTTCCCTTTTTCCCTCTTGCTGAACCCTTCTGTTGCGTTTCTGTTTCCCATCCATTTCCTTTCCTTCTTGTGCCTCAGAGGTCTACATTTTCAAAACCTCTGTTGGGTTTGTGGTGCACCAGAGGCTAGTAGCAGCTTGTCATCTGCTTGCACCAGGTAAGTCCCAGTCTGTGGTATGTGTGTCTTGTACATACCTTCTGTGTTTAGACCTCCTAGTAATTTATGTCCTCCCACTCATCGGAGGAGACCTCACCTTAATAAATCTGATTTGGGACAGTGTGTCTAGGACGTAGGAGTCCAGTCCACATCTTCCAACTACCAACATGCATCGTTTCCTCACCCCATTTTCCCTTTAGCCTGGGTCTTCATTACCATTGGTAGCCACAGACAAGGGGGTGAATTGACCTCTAGGGGGAGAGGAATGGACTGGCTTCAACACCATTGTGTTCCCCATACCGAGTCTGATAGTTTGTCAGACTCACACTTGATGGAGTATGAGGCCAAAGTCCTGCAGATCATGGCACAAGCGATTAACTAAATCCAAGATGATCTTGATGTTGCATGATAGGAGCACGAGTATTAGCGAAGTTTTACCAGGCAATTAATTTGCCTGGGGTTTCCAGTAAGGCTATAGCTACTCCAACTACTTTGCCTAACTGAAACGCCAATCTTGATTCTGCTGGAAGTCGTCCTATGACCAGCAATCCCATTGTGCCTAAGTATGTCTCAGACATTCTGGCAACACCCAAGAAGTTTACTGGGGATCCTTATCATTTTCTGGCTTTTTTGTTCTATGCCAATTACGTTTTATTGCAAACCCGCAGACATTTTAAAACGATCATCAAGCATATGCATATTGTCCATACCATATTAAAGATGCTTTCGCTTGAGTAACACCTTTCATTTTAAATCAGACCCCAAATTTTTTAACATTCGTGAACCAGACTCAAGCCTCTTCCCATGCAGCATTCCTTTCCCTCTAAACAAAAAAAAAAACAGGCCTTTCATAACAGTCAGTGCCAGCATCTTATGGCAGACGTTATGTTGTCAACTGATTCGAATGCAGTGGCATTCTATCAAGGACCACATGAAGGACATAAGCAGACCCTCTGTTTAGTGGTGAATCCACCCAGTAGTGCAGCACTTATAGATCTCACACTGCAGATGTATTTCTTCTTGTCTCAGCAACCCCTATGACAACAAGAAAGATAGTGCATTCTTGTTAAGGGGACTATTCCATCTTCTCTTCTAAAAAAAATATTGGTTTGACAGAGAAAGCAATGCAAGTCAAAAATATCTAGGGGAGAGGATGTAGCCTAATGGCTAGTGCGTCAATCTCTAATCTGGGAAACAGGGTTCGAGTCTCGGCAACGACGCTCAACATTCTGTGATTCTGGGCAAATCACTTAATCTCCCCGTGCCTACGAAAAATTAATGTGTCCTGTGTAATGCAACTGCTGCTCATGTAAAGCGCTCTGATACCTTTGGGTCAAGTTCGCACTATAAAAAACTACGAGGAAAAAAACAACTATTTACCACAGGAAAAGGCAACTTAGAAGTAAAGAAGCACTGTACCTTTATTGTGGAAAGATCGTATTGTAAAGACTGTCCCAGCCCATAGAGAAGCCCAGGATTCGACAACCCACAGTTGAGTCCTTTACCCATGTCAAGCTTCACCTCCAACACATGAAACTGTGGCAGAGAACATGTTCAACTCTGGGTACAGATTCTATCTAAGGGGTGGACACCTTACTACCTTAGCTTTAATCGATTATAGAGCTTTGAGGTTCTTCATGGGTATACGATTTCATAAAAGAAATGGGTTACCTAAAAAAACTCGAAGAAGTTTCTGAATCTTTTGTAGAGACTGATGGGAAATCTCAGAAGTTAGGAGAAGTGTCTTGGGAAACTCCTTTCTGGGGAATTGCATTGAATAATGGACATTTTTTTAAATCATTCAAATTGGATCATTGAAAATCCTGCCTTTGATGTGACACAATCCCTCTTTTGAATGGAAAAACTGACCATTACCTTACAATAACAAAGCGGCCATCAGCTCTGCTTTACTAGAAAGGGCTTGGAAAAGGTTTTGCCTTAGGCGTGCTGTGTGGTACATGAGATGGTTGATCAAGCATCGACACCACAGGTGCATAAACACGTCAGGGATGCCTTTGCTTTCAAAGTGAACTGTTCAATTGCTACATCATTGCCCACATATCTGCCCCATTTATTTGAATCCTGGGGTAAAATTTAACATGGTACAATATATCTACTCAAGGTTAAAGAAGATAAGATTCTTCAAGAACATATCACCAAAAACCTTGAGAAGCGGATTATTCGTCATTCTACTTCCCGAGCTGGGGGCCCCAGTTTTCTGACTTTTGTGGAACTTGTTCATCATAAGGAATCGTCTAATCTCGTATACAACATGTCAAATAACGCCTTGCAATGCCACATACAAGTCTATTGCAAGCGCTTTCTCCACCACATCTCCGGCCCGGATGAAAACTAACTACAGATAAAAAAAATCTGCATAACAATAAGAAAGGTAAGTAAAGATGCTTTATGTAAAACACAGGTGCATGCATGAAAACGATAAACATTACACAAGCACTTGCCAACTTCTTCACTATAATCAGAGACTTGAACAACCAGCTTCATGAAATGTTCCCTGACTTATTGTAACCTCAGTACATGAAAGGCACAGTATTAGTGTATGAATGCCGCATTATCATTTTTTCAGATAGCCGAGTGAGGTTAAACG
This sequence comes from Lissotriton helveticus, assembly GCF_964261635.1. Taxonomy (NCBI): domain Eukaryota; kingdom Metazoa; phylum Chordata; class Amphibia; order Caudata; family Salamandridae; genus Lissotriton; species Lissotriton helveticus. The sequence goes on from NC_136057.1 coordinate 591,850,216, forward strand.
GTAGAGACACATCTTACGAAAAGTGATAAGGCATAGAGACAGAGGCTGAGAGTGACAGATGAAGTTAAGTAGTCATTTCATCTGTACAATATCAGGCATATCTGAAGAAAAGAGAGACGCAGCAGGTAAGTTTGAATAAATAAAAGAGCATGACACCTTCAGCTTGTCAGTCTTGGGCGCACCTATCTGACTCTCCAGGCAGAACACTAACATTCTAAAGCAGCCTCCACCTGAGGATTCTAAGGTGGAACCAAGTGTAACAGGAAGGGAGGGGGGGACAGGAGGAGACCAAGGGGACAAGATATAACACATCTCCCTCCTCAGGGGAAAAGAGCAGAGGAGAGGGTGAGGGAATACAAAGGTGTAGAGAGTGGGAGAGGAAGGAAAGAGAAAGAAAGAGAGGGAGCAAGAGCTAGAGAGAGAGAGAGAGCGAGAAAAACCTCGAAAAACAGGAAACAGCAAAGACTGATGAAGGAAAGGAAAAGTACAGGGGAGGGGGCAAACCCCATGAGGAGTGGTCTTGCGCAGAAGACCCAATCAAAAACACTGTATATAAAGCTACAGATGGTAACTACGATATTTTATAATCTTTGTGCCAGCAAGGGGATTGCTTGAGTCCTTCCCCCTTTTTGCCGAACACTTGCTCGGAATGTGTATTGTTGGTATCCACCACCCTCCCTTCACTTTGTCAGGACATGTAACATAAAACAGAATTGGTTCTTACGGGTGGTTCCTCCAGTCCCTGGAACTCTTCATTCTGGCCTCCTTCTTTAGGACCCCCTCCCATGTCTTCTTCCTCAGTTAAGACCTTGGGCATCAAAATCAATAATCATCTTAATCTTCATTCACAAATAAGTTCTGTTGTCTCTTCTTGTTTTCTTGTCCTTCAAACTATCCGCTCTGTCTCTCGCTTTTTTTCTCCCCTTGCACTTAAACTAATCATGTCCGCTCTGGTGATTTCCCGGCTGGACTACGCCAACGCCCTATACAACGGCATTCCAGCGTATAGTTTGCAGAAGCTCCAGCTGGTCCAAAACCAGGCGGCCAGATTGGTGTATGGTCTCCCCCGTTCCCATCATTCCACCCCCTTACTGAAGGCATTACACTGGCTACCTGTCAGGGAGCGATCCCTTTTTAAAACTGGTTGCATGGTTTTTCAGGCGCGCCAGGGTACGGCTCCTGCCTTCATTTCTTCCCTGCTAAAAGAGTATACCCCTGCTCGTGAGCTCCGTTCATCCACCCAATCTCTTCTTCAGGTACCCCGCTACAGACGTAAGAAATGGGGCGGAGCCAATTTTTCATTCTTGGCACCATCCTTTTGGAATTCCCTCCCCGATCACTTACGTCTGGCTAGACATTACTCCTCCTTTCGAAAAGATCTTAAGACTTTCTTGTTTACCCAGGCTTTTCCTAATGTAAACTGATTTTCTTTTCTTTTCCCTTCACTAGTATTTTCGTTCCTACTGCTAAAATTAGTCTCCACAGCGCCAAGAAACCGTGCGGTGAACGTAGCACTATATAAATATTTTAAATTCAAATTCATGTGGTTATGCAATCCATACTCCACATTTTCCCATTTGCAAGAATCACTACATTATTCTTAAGTTCCTTGATCTTCTCCGGAGCATAGAATCTGTCACCCTAGCTACCTGCCACATAGGGTTTTCTGTCATCTCCTTGTTCTGGAACAACCAATTGGGAGACAACTTAGAACCAGCCTTCCTCCCTCTCAACAGTTTTAAGGGAGAGCACCCGGTGGTGAGGTTGGATGTAGTATGGTAAGACCATAGCATATCTCTAACAGCAGCTTCAATGGGTTTGCCTGAAGCAACAGCCAAATGTATAGTCTCTTTTAACATTCTGTTTGCTCTCTCCACTTCAACATTAGCCTTAGGACAGTACAAAGGTGTGCGCACATGTGCAATGGACATATCTGCCAGAAAATCCTTCATTTCATCTAAACCAAACTGTACACCATTGTCCGTAATGATAGTGGATGGAATACCTTCCTTGGAAAACACTTCACTTAAAAAAGTTAGTGAGGGACTTGGTGTTGATCTTGTTCACAAACTTGTGAGTGATCCAGTTAGAAAAGTAATCAATGAGTACAAAAAGGTACTTATCCTGTGATCCCAAAGCATGGATGGGTCCAGCGATGTCAAGTCCCAATTTATTCCACAGAACTGTGGGAACCTCAACGGGAATGGGGTAAACACGCCTCAGATTTTTGGACTTATCACTGATCCTGCAGGCATGGCAATCCCGCATCTTCTCCTCCATCCGCTGATCCATATAGGGAAACCAGTACTCTGATCTTAACCTGGCCTTACTGAGACTTCTCCCCAAGTGTCCTTCATGAGTGAGGTTTATAATGTGGTCCCTTAAGCCACAGAGTGGGACAATCTTCCCTGATTTGAGAAGGATATCACCCTCTACGGACAACTCATCCCTTACATTTCAATAGGTTTGTATTTAATCGGATAAGGCCTTGCATTTACGGGGCCACCCCTTGATGACATATTCTTTTACTCTCTTAAGGTCTTCGTCCTGCTCCATATAGAGATCCCATTGTTCTTGTGACACAGCAGGCAGGACTATCTCCAGAATCACCTCATTAGGGGAAGAACTCTCCCCTTCACCCTCAACAGGGGCCCTGGATAAAAAATCTGCTACATTGTTCTTTGGTCCCGGTACATAGTCCATTTTGTAATTAAATTCTTGAAGGCCCAAAACCCATTTTGCAATGCGAGAAGTCATATTTTCCATGTCTTTTTTTGTAAACAAAGACAGCAGAGGCTTGTGATCAGTGCATAGTTCAAAATGCAAGCCTCAAACATATAATGTGAAATGTTTTATTGCCCAAAAAACGGTCAATGCCTCCTTTCCAATGGTGGAATAGTTAGTCTCTGCCCCCGTGAGGGCTCTGGAAGCAAAGGCCACCACCTTCTCTTTGTTGTTTACTCTCTGAGATAGTGTTGGCCCAATTCCATTGCTGCTGGCACCTGTGGATATAATGGTATCTCTTTCAACACTAAAATTACCAATATGGGGAGCTGTGATTATGGCTTTTTAAATTTTTTTTAAAGCTCTTTCCTGATCCACACCCCATTCAAATGTAGTTCCTTTTTTTAGCAGGTCCCTCAACGTTTGAGTCAAAATTGAAAATTCTCAATGTATTTGGCCATATACTCAGCCAAACCCAAAAATGACAAAATCTCCTCTTTAGAAGTGGGAGTAGGATCTTTTCTCACCGCCTCAACCAAGTCAATTTTAGGCGTGATGCCCTCCTCAGAAATTGTGTGAACAAGATAGTCAACAGATGTCACTCCCAATTTACATTTACTTTCTTTCGTGGTGAACCCTGCTATCTGAGCTTGTTCAATACATTTCTGACATTGGAATTGTGCTCATCTTCACAGGAACCATAAATTAGTATATCATCCTGAAAACACAAAGTTTTTATGCAATCCCTGACAATATGTTGCATTATCCTTTGAAAAACTGAGGCGGCTGACGCCAGTCCGAACGACATCCTTAAAAACTTGAATTTCCCATATGGGACTCAGGGTGGTTCGACTAACAACACCTGGTCCACGTTGTTGGGATCAAGGGTGATGCCCAGTTCTTTCTGGTGTTTCCACCCTAATAAGTTTGACCCCCTTTTGGTAACATATACTTTTCCCGCCGTGTGCCTGTCCTTAAAAGAAATACCCATTCTCACCATCCCTTCTAAAGGGATGGGTTCTTTATTGTACCCGGCTGGACACATATCTGCATTTTCTAAAATGACATTATGTTTAGCAAACTTTTCATCAAACTATTTTTTTTTCATTCAGGGTATAAGGAGAACATGAATCTGCATATACCTGAACTTTTTTTCCACCGAGAATTATGTCACATGTAGGGTATTGTATTTTTTCCTCCACTTCCACTTGGTCTATCTGAAAGACAAACCCTTTATTCTCCTCCCCCTCAACATCAGGACCATTAATCATATGTACTTTTGAACTAAATGTTTTGCAACCTTTAGAAAAATGTCCCTTCTTATTACATTTCCAGCAACAAACACATCTAGCAAGGCATTTCCAGTTGTTAGCAAGATGGTTTGGACTCCCACACCTAAAGCTTTGAAAGTTATCTGCCTTACTACGGGAACCCCTCTATTCTTTCACATACTTTACCATTCCCTCACTTACTGTGTTCTTGCCCTTACCTTTATCTTTATTGAACGCTGCAGAGGACTTCATCTCCTTAATACACAATGCTGTGTGTTCTAAGCCCTTAGCTATACTAATGACTTCAGGGTGGTCCGGATTTCTCGTGAGAAGTTCTTCCTGTACCTTCATGTCATTTATACATCTCACTAACTGGTCCCTGATGAGCGAATCCGTAAGAGCTCCAAAATCCCACTTAGCTGATATGCCTCTTAAATCTGCCACATAAAAGAAACCTTCTCATCTTTTTTCTGGACTCTATTGAAAAATATGTGCCTCTCCAAGACCACATTTATATTTTCTTTAAAGTGTGACTCTAACTTCCTCAAAGTGAACTCATATACAACTACTGCTTCTTCTTCATTGGATTCTTCTTCAATCAGTCTTCCTGTAATATCCTCATAGACTTTCCTACCTTGTGTGCCCAAGTTGTGCAAGAGAATGTACTGTTTTCTTATAGACAAAAAATTACCTCCACCAATAGCTATGCGGTATGATTTAAAAATGCCCTCCCACCTCCCCAAAAGGTATGTGAGGTACTCCAACCTCGGTAAGAAAGGGGGGTGGCTGGCTCATGCCTGCACCTGCCATGGTGGTGGTAATGCACAGTACCTTGTAAGTCAAATATTACTAATGGACCAAAAACCGGGCAGTAAAGTTGGAAATATAATAATGATGATGTTATGTAAAGTAATGATGAATGCCAGAGGTCCTGAGAAAAATTTTTTTTAGTGCCAAAGTACTTCAGAAAATACACAAGCCAAAGTTAACAAAAGCCTGACACAGATTGGATGACACAAAATAATACTTTTGTTACGTAGTTCTTCATTCGAGGTAAAGCTTGAAAAGCTTGCGTGGGAAAGATAGAAATGGAAGTCCCCTTTCTATGGTAGTGTTTTGCCACCAGTAGGCTGAGAAGATTGAGGACATGGCGAAGAGAGGAAATTCCTGACAGAAAAGCTGGGGTAGCTTATGGTTGGCAAGAAACCCACATCGAGAACAGCCGGTGTGAAATGATTCCAGTCATAAAATTGAGGCAAACACTTCCCAGTGCAAAAACAACAATTGATGGACGGAATGTTGCACAATGGCAAAACATTCACCCCCATTCACAGATCTGGGTTTAATCCATCGTTATTTTGCTCAACACACCACCACAGTTCAGACATGGCCATATGCAAATCAGTCTTGACCCTGTGCCTCATGGTAACAGTCCAGCCCGAACTGCCAAGCCATGTCTTCCCTGGATCGGAATCAAGCATCCTAGGACCGATTTCTGGCTATCAGCCATCATCAGCCAGGATAGCTTGATTCCAGTGGCATGGAGAGCACGGGACTCATGTCTGAGCATACCCGTCCCACTCGGAGTGACAAATGCAAAAACAAAAATTGTTGGACGGAATGTTTCACAATGGCAAACTATTCACCCCCAGTCACAGATCTGGGTTTATTCCATTGTTATTTTGCTCACCACACCACCCCAGTTCAGACATGGCCATATGCAAATCAGTCTTGACCCTGTGCCTCATGGGAATAGTCCAGCCCGAACTGCCAAGCCGTGTCTTCCCTGGACCGGAATCAAGCATCCTAGGACCGGTTTCTGGCTATCAGTCGTCATCAGCCAGGATAGCTTGATTCCAGTGGCATGGAGAGCACGGGACTCAAGTCTGAGCATACCCATCCCACTCAGGGTGACAAATACAAAAACAACAATTGATGGACGGAATGTTGCACAATGGCAAAACATTCACCCCCAGTCACAGATCTGGGTTTAATCCATCGTTATTTTGCTCACCACACCACCCCAGTTCAGACATGGTCAAATGCAAATCAGTCTTGACCCTGTGCCTCATGGGATTAGTCCAGCACGAGCTGCCAAACCATGTCTTCCCTGGACCGGAATCAAGCATCCTAGGACCGGTTTCTGGCTATCAGCCGTCATCAGCCAGGATAGCTTGACTCCAGTGGCTTAGTGAGCATGGGACCCACATCTGGGCATACCCTTCCCACATAGGGTGAACAGCAAAACACACAAGATGATGGACGAAATGTTGCACAATGGCAAAACATTCACCCCCAGTCACAGATCTGGGTTTAATCCATCGTTATTTTGCTCACCAAGCCACCCCAGTTCAGACATGGCCATATGCCAATCAGTCTTGAATCAGTGCCTCATAGGAACAGTCCAGCCCGAACTGCCAAATCATGTCTTCCCTGGACCGTAATCAGGCCTCCTAGTACCGGATTCTGGCTATCAGCCGTCATCAGCCAGGATAGCTTCACTCCAGTGGCCTAGTGAGCACGGGACCCACGTCTGGGTATACCCTACCCACAAAGGGTGAATAGCAAAACACACAAGATGAGGGGTGGAATGTTGCACAATGGCAAAACATTCACCCCCAGTCACTGATCTGGGTTTAATCCATCGATATTTTGGTCACCAAGCCACCCCAGTTCAGACATGGCCATATGCAAATCAGTCTTGACCCTGTGCCTTATGGGAACAGTCCAGCCCGAACTGCCAAGCAATGTCTTCCCTGGACCGGGTATAAAGCATCCTAGGACTGGTTTCTGGCTATCAGCTGTCATCAGTCAGGATAGCTTGACTCCAGTGGCCTAGTGAGCACTGGTTAGTCGTTGCTTGGGCAATGGTTGGTGCAAGATGAAGTGGCCTCCTGGTCAGACTCAGAGCCCTGGCACTTAATAATTTACAAACTAAGCACTGGTGATAGGCCACCCTGCTATGAAAAATACACAAGAATTATTCTCTCCGCAGTTTTGATGGGTCAAACTCAGAAAGGGATATTAACAATTATGTAAAGGTCTGAATAATCTGTAAACATTCCAAAAGCTCAAGGAGGAAACCAGTGGGTCTTCCAGAGCCACTTCTCACTCTTTGGTCCCAGATACCAATGGGTTTTATCACTGATCTGACCCCATCAGAAAGAAAGAGAGTTATTTTAATTGTAGTGGAATACTTTATGGAAAATGTTCAGTTCATTCTTTTTAAAGATTGCCCCCTGCCCCAGAGTCAGACTGGCACAGGAAATATACCAAAGTGACTCAACAGTAGGGAACGTCTTAGACTTTGGAGGGGTTACCTTCACTATTTGTACTCTAACATAAGTGACAAATAGGAAAGTACTGGATTTTAGAGGGGCCAGAACTACTATTCCCACTCAATCCGCTCTACTAAATACCCTACCTTTGAACATTTAGGAGCTCAGCTCTCCTCTAAAGTCCCCAGCCCCATCAAATTGCATGTCATCTATCACCCTCCATGGGAAATCTCAAAAGTCCTTGAAGACTTAACAGACCTAATATCGCAAAATTACCTAAAATGCAGCACAGACATTATACTAGGAGTACTTAACCTGCACCGAAACAATGCCAAAGATCCAACAGTACAAGCCCTATCCACCCTCCTGGAAGTGAACGGTCTCACCCACACTGCAATAAACAAACTCCTGACAAGGGCTCTACCCTGGATGTAATCATCTCTAAGCATACCACCATATTTCTCCCCTTTATCCTACCCTTTGACTAGACCGACCACCACCTAATCCTTTCCAATCTCAATGCCATCCAACCAAAGGCCCTCCATCAAACTATCCATCCCAAGCACTCGGTAAGGATCACACATCGAATCCTCCAGGGAAAGTTAGAAGCAGTAGTCAGTTCCCAAATTCTACCTCCTCTTGACCTCACCTCGTCAAGGACCTCACTGCCCACTACAACACAAACATGGCAGAACGCCCTGATGCAGTCACCGCTCTGAAACTCAAGAAATCAATCAGTATCCCTCCCAGATTGTGGTTTAAAAAAGACCTTAACAATGACAGGAAACAACACAGGTAGCCTGAAAGAAACTGTAAACAACAACCCTCGCTAACCAAAATCTCGATCATCCAATCTTAAAGCCTACAATACAAAAAACTATTTTTCTGAAAAATATTCTCCTTCTGCAGAGTTCAACTTTAGCAGTCTAGGAACAGGCCTAAAGACCTTTTCAACATCATCAAACAGAAAACCTCTTTGCTCCCTCAACACTCAATCAATGACTCTAATAAGTGCAGTGGCGCCATAAGAGCTGTCTCCCAAAACCACCCCCCCTCATCTATCCAGAACTCTAACCTCACCGCCTGCAACTGAAAAACTACGCAGCGTGGACCAAATTCGATTATATCACTGAAGAGGAAGTCCTCAAACTAGTTGATTTCATGAAGCCAACATCGCACATCTCTGACCCCTCCCTGCTGCGCTTTGAAAAAATCTGTCACATAATTCCTTCTACATGGACGAAACTCATCAACTCCTCCCTATCAAGCAGCTTCATTCGGGCCTCCCTCAAACTCAGCCAAGTCACGCCCCCATCAAAATAAACAGACGTTGACCAGAATGACCTTACTAATTACTGACCTATTGCAAACCTCCCTCTCCTGGCAAAAATGAGTGCTGGCTCAACTCAGCAACCACATTGAAAAATGTAACCTGCATGATGCTTTCCAATATGGATTCAGGAAAGGCTGCAGCACAGACACCGTAAAACTGAACATCACAGGCAACCTACACAAATCTCTGAAAAAGGCCAGGCCTGTGTCCTAGTCAACATGGACCTCTAGGCTGCCTTTGATACTGTCAACCATGACATCCCCCTAAACAGCCTTTCACAACATGCAGGTATCAATGGAACAGACCTTCAGTGGTTTTCTTCCTTCCTGAACAAACACACACAGTTAATCAAATTAATCAAATCCACCTCAAAAGCAACATCAGTCCCACAAGGAGTACCTCAAGGATCAATCTTGTCTCCGGCCATATTCAACCTTTATATAGAACCACTTGTAGTGATCCTGAAACACGCCAGAATTGCCTATCCTCTCTATGCAGACAACACCCAAATACATATTAAAATATCATCAGTTTAAGATATCCAGCATCTAAACAACAATCCCTCTATGGTTCAGTCCTGACTGACTAAAAACGTTCTTAAGCATAGCCCCAGCAAAAAGAAAAGATCCTTCAAATAGATATTTGGCTTGACAGCCTCACTGCATTTAACTGCAATGTTCCTTCTCCTACTCTAATAAATCCCTAGGCATTACACTTGACAAAAACCTGACCATGAAAGAACATATTAATGCTTCAGCTAAAAGTGACTTCTAAATTCTGAAACACCTTTAAAAATCAAACCCTTCATACCCATCGAAGAACTAAAGACTGTTGTACATTTCTTAGTCCTCTCCATACTGGACTACAGTAATCCAAAGATCATGGGTGCCACAAAACTACACTTAGCCCCTGTGAAAGCCACTCTGCATGCAGTGGCCATACTACTGTTGTGAGAGAGGTGCTCCAACCACATCACTCCCACTCTTATGAAACTCAACTTGCTACCAATAGAGGCAAGATGTATATTCAAAACTGTTTGCATAACCCACACCTATGTATATTCAAACTGTTTGTATAACCAATACCTATTCCTTCTCTGGAAATGCTCCAGGGATCTGGAACTCGTTGCCTCAGGGTTTACCTGACAATTACTCACTCCCTTATTTCTAGGAGAAGCTTAACTTCTCCTTCTGAATAAATACTTAAAAACCCTCCCTCTTAAATGATCAGATTGGCCAGAGGCTCCCACCCCACACCATCCATTTAAATTTGAGTATTGCGACCCTGGGGAAAAACTGTGACTCTACTCTTCCAACATTTGCAACCCCGCCCATAACTAACTAAGAACTACATTGTTTGCATATTCTACTATCTACTGTATACGCCCTTGTACTAAGTATTTCTACTTATTCTTTCATGTAACTTGTGTAATTGCTGCTTTGTCACTCATATACTCCACTGTATCTTGTATACGTCTTTTTATACAGTTACTTTGTACCATTATTTGCTTTTTATGTAACTCGTGTAATTGCTGCTATATCACAGATCCTGCTGTCTATCGTAGACCTCCTTTTACATGGTTACTGTGCACTGTTATTTGCTTTTTATGTAGCTCAGGTATTGCTGCTGCTGCTAACTCTGTAAATACTTCTGATGCACGCAATAAAAAACTCTTTAAATAAATACACAAATAAATAAATTGTAAGCAATAGTAGGGAAAATATTAATCTTTTGAAACTCATGTTTCATTTTCACTATCCAAAATTAGCACAAGATAAATTCTGTATATATATATATATATATGGTTCCAGCAAAGTTTTCTTCAAAAGAAGACGCCGCACACCACCTCAGTTATGTGACTAGTTAGTTTATTTCATGTAGGTTCCCCACCTACGCGTTTCAGACAGATACACTGTCCTTGATCACGGTTAACAAACACGTGTTTGTTAACCGTGATCAAGGACAGTGTATCTGTCTGAAACGCGTAGGTGGGGAACCTACATGAAATAAACTAACTAGTCACATAACTGAGGTGGTGTGCGGCGTCTTCTTTTGAAGAAAACTTAGCTGGAACCCTAGATTTGCGAGGGTGTCCCAAACCTCGCCGCCGGCACCAGCTTGTGGCCGCTCCTCTCATCTTGGGACGTTTGCTGAAAAAAAATATATATATATATATATATATATATATATATATATATATATATATATATATATATATATATATATATATATATATATATATATATATGTGTGTATATATATATATATATTTTTTTTTTTTAACAAAAACATATAATATAATGCAGAGTCAATTTTTTTTTAAATAATATATAATTTTCATAGATTATTATAACCTAAAAACGCTAAATTAACATATACAATTATACATAAAATGAAATTTACATTTATTTCACTTACAAAATGTAAAAATAGATGTAGAATTCCTCCTACCCTACTACCCTAAAATTCCAACACCAATAAAAACAAATAAAATGAATAAGAAAATAAAGAGAATTATCAATATACAAAAATCTTAAACATAATATAATTATTTACTATCTAAAATATTAAAGATAATCAAATAATTAACAAAATCAATTATCTAATTAACCAATTCACACAAAATAAGTATTACCATGTTGTCTATTAAATAACTAAAAAGATCTACATATTTAAATATTAAATTAACAAACGTAGGGCCCGATGTAGGTAAAACCGAAATACCGAGTTCTTAATAGCAAATTTTACCGATTCGCTATTAAGAACTCAGTATTTCCGAGGTAGATAAAAAATCTCTAAAAGTTAGCGATTCTGTAAAAATCGCTAATAAAAATACTGATTCCTTATTACCGAATCGGTATTACCGATTCCATAATACCGATTCGGTAATTAGCGAGTCTGGTATTTAAAAAAATCGCAAAGCTGTGATTCAGCTAATCCTATGCTTCCTGATGTCCTCAGAACCAGGAAGTGGCCACACCCATGCAGCTGCACTGACCCTGAAGATGTTGGAGAGGCAGGGAGTAGGAGCAAAAGCACAGGAGCTGCACAGCCACCACCTAGCTGATACACAAAAACAGAACCATGGACTCACAGGAGTAGGGGCAGGATGCTGGAGAACGAAAGCGCAAACACAAGTTCAGTGAGAGGGAGTTGGAGGTCCTTATAGAGGAGGTGGTGAAGGATCACGACCAGCTCTTTGGAAAAAAATCTCTGCACGTCCCTGAGGTACAAAAACGGAGGATTTGGCTGATGATCAAGTAGAAAATGAATGCCATCGGCATCACCCATCGCTCAACAGAGGACCTCAAGAAGTGATGTTACGATCTCCGGAAACGTGCCAAGGAGAGGGCGGTTGAACGGCTGAAACAAGCCAGAAAGACAGGTGGGGGGACATCAACAGCGCCTGCACCGACAGCATTAGAATAAATGGTGGAGTCCACCATCCAGCCGGAGAGCGTCAGTGGCATCGGAGACGTGGACAGTTCAGCCACAGTGTCCAACAGACAAGGTAAGATGCATGCACAGCATGCTGTGCCCCCTCCCTAACCCCAATCACCCTGCAATAATCCCACTCCAGGCCATGTGTTGCCTAAAATCAGCAATGCATCATGGGAGATGTAGTCCCTATCAGCTAATAGCATATCAGTCAGTCCACAAATAGCATATGCATGTCACACACATCAATAGATAAGCAAGCGGGGACAGACAGCTAGATTGGCAGTCATGACATTTATTTGTAGGCAAATGCTGCCAGACAAGTGAGTAATAATACATTCTGTATCCACAGGTGAAACATCGCGCCAGGCTGCAGAAGGGGAGACCGGAGAGGCTTCCACGGAGCAAAACACACTTGAAGAGGATGTCCTATCACCTGCTGATGCCAAACCACCATCACCACCACCACGAGCCAGGAGGTAAACAGTGGGTAGCCTCCAGGAGAGGGAGGGCACTGAGGATGAGAGCCAGGGAGCACAACATACACTGCAGGATGATGATATACTGGCATCTGTAACACAGTCCCCCATGGGGTTTGGCAACACAGGTGCACGTAGACGCCGACAAAGGGCACACAGTCCTGAAGCAGAGGAGTCCAGTGTCTTCTCTGGTTTGGAGGGGCAGATGCTTAAAGTGCAGCACCTGCAAGGATAAACAATGAGGGCAATGCAAAGCCAGATGGTGGCAAACAATAAAAACATCAACGACATGAAGGAGGCCATATACTGCCTCAACAACACCATGGCAGAGGGCATGAAGGAGATGTCTGATGCTGTGAGGCTGCTATGCAGCAAAATTGAAAGCAACTGTGGTGCAAGGCGCAGGGACAGACAGAGACTGGAAGGGCACACTAAGGCAGTTAACAGGCTGTGCAATGCCACCCATGTCCTCAGCAGGCACTCAGTGGCCATGCAATTGGAGATGGCCAAGTGCAGCCGTGAAGTCACTCAGGGGTTGGTAACAGTTACCAGTGGTTTGGAGGTGCTTCAGACCAACCAAATTGCTGCCACAGGATCGGGGGATGGGGCTGAGAGTGAGGAGGCAACAAGCCACAGCAGCATCACCCCCCCATTTCAGGAGACCATGAGGTGCAGTGGTAGGCCCGGTCAGCCGCAGGACACAGCACTGGCGAGGAAAGTGCGCCTGCTGTATGCAGCAGTGCTGCGCTTGGGCCCAGAAGATAAGCACTGCCATCACATTCCATTGTGTGGTGGGTGATGTAACCCATTGGACACAATGAAGGGACTAGGAATGTTGCATGGTGGAGTGACTATGCCATGTTTGGCTTGACCAGGCACTGTGAGGCCATCATAGTGTTGTGGTGTGCTGTACAATTGCCTGACTGAAGGTCAATTAAACACCGTCACACAATTGCAGTTACTAGCTTTGTCTCATTACTTACTAAGAAATAGTTGTGTGTGATCTCTGTCCATCTCTGTCTCCCATCTGGTGCAGCTACGACGCCTGCAGCGCTGTGCTGTGGCTGGGGACATTCCTCATCCTCATCCTCTGATTCACTGATTTCCACGGGTGTCCCCCCTCTTTGTGGCAAGGTTATGCAGCATGGCACATATTCTTTTGCAGCAGATCAGGGGCCGGTACTGCCGTGCACCTCCACTTTTGTGGAGGCAGCAGAACCTACTTTTGAGGAGTCCAAATGTATGCTCCACCAACAAGACGGGTATAGTTCCTACTGTTCCTGAATATGTAGGAATCATGCGTGCTCCCTGGGAATTTCGCAACTATATCAGTGATGATGTGAGAAGCATCACATATAACCTGTACATTAATTTGCAGTTGTGGTTGATATACTCAATCGCAATCTGTATACCTGTTCCTGTCGTCTGCAGATCCTTTGTGTTGAAGCTCGTATCTGTAACTGCCTTGCAATGACTTAGAGGGCTGCCATTGTGTTCAGGCTGAGGAATTCTGGGGCTGTTTATATGCTGTTATTTTGCTAATCACTAAATAGTGAGTCGTTGTGGCATTTTCGCTACATAAGGAATCGCAAGTTGTTTTTCGCTGTTTTTAGTGATTTCTCATTTAGCAATTTGGTGTTTCTGCCTCTACATTTCACATGGTTTATTTACAATGGCAAACGCTGACATTCTGCGATTTTTAGCGTTAGCGATCGCTATTTGGCCACCTACATCTGGACCTAAAACTTACAGGAAATGTTATAATAAATGTTAAAATAAATATATCAAAACTATCCAATCTTATTCCCCGACCAATTCAATATCTGGGTAAAAATTACATAATATTAAAAAAAAAACACATTAAAAATATTCAACCTGCGTAACATTAAAATATAAACAACTTAGAATACAAAAAATAATAAAACTCAGCTTTAGAATAACAAACATGTCGCAAAAACAATATGAAAAGACTTTAAAGATTATATTCATATCTTCCAATTTTTTCCCACAAAATTTTTGACACAATATTCGTATTTCACAATATTTTTTCAACAATATTTCAGCGATGTACTCGGCAAAAAGGCATAATCTGATGTCAGAACGATATTGCAGTTGATTTCTAAAGCATGATACTAAAAACATGGGCACAATGCGGAATTTCTACAATAACACCCTGCACACTTCATTTGGATACTGTATTTTCTATGTTGGATAGGGTATCCTCCTCACATTTGGCCTCCAGAGTTTTCCACCTCCTCTGTTCCCTCAGTACAGTCTCTCTGAAAAAGATATCAGTTCTGTTCAAACATCTGCTTAAGAGTATCTCAGAGCAGCAAAGACCAGTTATTACAATTTTATAAGAAAGTTGCTCACAGAAATCACACACTCTGTCCAAACTTTTGGACTGTTCCCATGAGGCACAGGGTCAAGTCTGATTTGCATGTCTGAACTGGGGTGGTGTGGAGTGCAAAAAAACGATGGCTATATCCCCAGATCTCTGTACTGGGGTGAATGTATGACATTGTTCTACATTCTGTCCATCAACTGTTGGTTTTGCATTTGTCACCCCGAGTGGGATGGGTATGCTCAGACGTGAGTCCCATGCTCTCCACACCACTGGAGTCAAGCTATCCTGGCTGAAGAGGGCTGGTAGCCAGAAACCGGTCCTAGGATGCTTGATTCCTGCCCAGGAAAGACATGGCTTGGCAGTTCGGGCAGGACTGTTCCCATGAGGCACAGGTTCAAGGCTGATTTGCATATAGCCATGTCTGAACTGGGGTGGTGTGGAGTGCAAAAAAAAACGATGGATTTACGCCCAGATCTCTGTACTGGGGTGAATGTATAACATTGTTCTACATTCTGTCCATCAATTGTTGGTTTTGCATTTGCCACCCCGAGTGGGATGGGTATGCTCAGACGTGAGTCCCATGCTCTCCACACCACTGGAGTCAAGCCATCCTGGCTGAAGACGGCTGATAGCCAGAAACCGGTCCTAGGATGCTTGATTTCTGTCCAGGAAAGACATGGCTTGGCAGTTCGGGCTGGACTGTTCCCATGAGGCATAGGGTCAAGGCTGATTTGCATATGGCCATGTCTGAACTGGGGTGGTGTGGAGTGCAAAAAAATGATGGATGTAGGCCCAGATCTCTGTACTGGGGTGAATGTAAGACATTGTTCTACATTCTGTCCATCAACTGTTGGTTTTACATTTGTCACCCCGAGTGGGATGTGTATGCTCAGACGTGAGTCCCATGCTCTCCACACCACTGGAGTCAAGCTATCCTGGCTGAAGACGGCTGATAGCCAGAAACCAGTCCTAGGATGCTTGATTCCTGTCCAGGAAAGACATGGCTTGGCAGTTCGGGCAGGACTGTTCCCATGAGGCACAGGGTCAAGGCTGATTTGCATATGGCCATGTCTGAACTGGGGTGGTGTGGAGTGCAAAAAAACTATGGATTTAGGCCCAGATTTCTGTACTGGGGTGAATGTATGACATTGTTCTACATTCTGTCCATCAACTGTTGGTTTTGCATTTGTCACCCCGAGTGGGATGGGTATGCTCAGACGTGAGTCCCATGCTCTCCACACCACTGGAGTCAAGCTATCCTGGCTGAAGAGGGCTGATAGCCAGAAACCGGTCCTAGGATGCTTGATTCCTGTCCAGGAAAGACATGGCTTGGCAGTTCGGGCTGGACTGTTCCCATGAGGCACAGGGTCAAGGCTGATTTGCATATGGCCATGTCTGAACTGGGGTGGTGTGGAGTGCAAAAAAATGATGGATTTAGGCCCAGATCTCTGTACTGGGGTGAATGTAAGACATTGTTCTACATTCTGTCCATCAACTGTTGGTTTTGCATTTGTCACCCCGAGTGGGATGTGTATGCTCAGACGTGAGTCCCATGCTCTCCACACCACTGGAGTCAAGCTATCCTGGCTGAAGACGGCTGATAGCCAGAAACCGGTCCTAGGATGCTTGATTCCTGTCCAGGAAAGACATGGCTTGGCAGTTCGGGCAGGACTGTTCCCATGAGGCACAGGGTCAAGGCTGATTTGCATATGGCCATGTCTGAACTGGGGTGGTGTGGAGTGCAAACAAACTATGGATTTAGGCCCAGATTTCTGTACTGGGGTGAATGTATGAGATTGTTCTACATTCTGTTCATCAACTGTTGGTTTTGCATTTGTCACCCCGAGTGGGATGGGTATGCTCAGACGTGAGTCCCATGCTCTCCACACCACTGGAGTCAAGCTATCCTGGCTGAAGACGGCTGATAGCCAGCAACCGGTCCTAGGATGCTTGATTCCTGTCCAGGAAAGACATGGCTTGGCAGTTCGGGCTGGACTGTTCCCATGAGGCACAGGGTCAAGGCTGATTTGCATATGGCCATGTCTGAACTGGGGTGGTGTGGAGTGCAAAAAAATGATGGATTTAGGCCCAGATCTCTGTACTGGAGTGAATGTAAGCCATTGTTCTACATTCTGTCCATCAACTGTTGGTTTTGCATTTGTCACCCCGAGTGGGATGGGTATGCTCAGACGTGAGTCCCATGCTCTCCACACCACTGGAGTCAAGCTATCCTGGCTGAAGACGGCTGATAGCCAGAAACCGGTCCTAGAATGCTTAATTCCTGTCCAGGAAAGACATGGCTTGGCAGTTCGGGCTGGACTGTTCCCATGAGGCACGGGGTCAAGGCTGATTTGCATATGGCCATGTCTGAACTGGGGTGGTGTGGAGTGCAAAAAAACAATGGATTTAGGCCCAGATCTCTGTACTGGGGTGAATGTATGACATTGTTCTACATTCTGTCCATCAACTGTTGGTTTTGCATTTGTCACCCCGAGTGGGATGGGTATGCTCAGACGTGAGTCCCATGCCCTCCATACCACTGGAGTCAAGCTATCCTGGCTGAAGACGGCTGATAGCCAGAAACCGGTCCTAGGATGCTTGATTCCTGTCCAGGAAAGACATGGCTTGGCAGTTCGGGCTGGACTGTTCCCATGAGGCACAGGGTCAAGGCTGATTTGCATATGGCCATGTCTGAACTGGGGTGGTGTGGAGTGCAAAAAAAACGGTGGATTTAGGCCCAGATCTCTGTACTGGGGTGAATGTATGACATTGTTCTACATTCTGTCCATCAATTGTTGGTTTTGCATTTGTCATCCCGAGTGGGATGGGTATGCTCAGACGTGAGTCCCATGCTCTCCACACCACTGGAGTCAAGCCATTCTGGCTGAAGACGGCTGATAGCCAGAAACCGGTCCTAGGATGCTTGATTCCTGTCCAGGAAAGACATGGCTTGGCAGTTCGGGCTGGACTGTTCCCATGAGGCATAGAGTCAAGGCTGATTTGCATATGGCCATGTCTGAACTGGGGTGGTGTGGAGTGCAAAAAAATGATGGATTTAGGCCCAGATCTCTGTACTGGGGTGAATGTAAGACATTGTTCTACATTCTGTCCATCAACTGTTGGTTTTGCATTTGTCACCCCGAGTGGGATGTGTATGCTCAGACGTGAGTCCCATGCTCTCCACACCACTGGAGTCAAGCTATCCTGGCTGAAGACGGCTGATAGCCAGAAACCGGTCCTAGGATGCTTGATTCCTGTCCAGGAAAGACATGGCTTGGCAGTTCGGGCTGGACTGTTCCCATGAGGCATAGGGTCAAGGCTGATTTGCATATGGCCATGTCTGAACTGGGGTGGTGTGGAGTGCAAAAAAATGAAGGATTTAGGCCCAGATCTCTGTACTGGGGTGAATGTAAGACATTGTTCTACATTCTGTCCATCAACTGTTGGTTTTGCATTTGTCACCCCGAGTGGGATGTGTATGCTCAGACGTGAGTCCCATGCTCTCCACACCACTGGAGTCAAGCTATCCTGGCTGAAGACGGCTGATAGCCAGAAACCGGTCCTAGGATGCTTGATTCCTGTCCAGGAAAGACATGGCTTGGCAGTTCGGGCAGGACTGTTCCCATGAGGCACAGGGTCAAGGCTGATTTGCATATGGCCATGTCTGAACTGGGGTGGTGTGGAGTGCAAAAAAACTATGGATTTAGGCCCAGATTTCTGTACTGGGGTGAATGTATGAGATTGTTCTACATTCTGTTCATCAACTGTTGGTTTTGCATTTGTCACCCCGAGTGGGATGGGTATGCTCAGACGTGAGTCCCATGCTCTCCACACCACTGGAGTCAAGCTATCCTGGCTGAAGACGGCTGATAGCCAGCAACCGGTCCTAGGATGCTTGATTCCTGTCCAGGAAAGACATGGCTTGGCAGTTCGGGCTAGACTGTTCCCATGAGGCACAGGGTCAAGGCTGATTTGCATATGGCCATGTCTGAACTGGGGTGGTGTGGAGTGCAAAAAAATGATGGATTTAGGCCCAGATCTCTGTACTGGGGTGAATGTAAGCCATTGTTCTACATTCTGTCCATCAACTGTTGGTTTTGCATTCGTCACCCCGAGTGGGATGGGTATGCTCAGACGTGAGTCCCATGCTCTCCACACCACTGGAGTCAAGCTATCCTGGCTGAAGACGGCTGATAGCCAGAAACCGGTCCTAGAATGCTTAATTCCTGTCCAGGAAAGACATGGCTTGGCAGTTCGGGCTGGACTGTTCCCATGAGGCACGGGGTCAAGGCTGATTTGCATATGGCCATGTCTGAACTGGGGTGGTGTGGAGTGCAAAAAAAACGGTGGATTTAGGCCCAGATCTCTGTACTGGGGTGAATATATGACATTGTTCTACATTCTGTCCATCAATTGTTGGTTTTGCATTTGTCATCCCGAGTGGGATTGGTATGCTCAGACGTGAGTCCCATGCTCTCCACACCACTGGAGTCAAGCCATTCTGGCTGAAGACGGCTGATAGCCAGAAACCGGTCCTAGGATGCTTGATTCCTGTCCAGGAAAGACATGGCTTGGCAGTTCGGGCTGGACTGTTCCCATGAGGCATAGGGTCAAGGCTGATTTGCATATGGCCATGTCTGAACTGAGGTGGTGTGGAGTGCAAAAAAATGATGGATTTAGGCCCAGATCTCTGTACTGGGGTGAATGTAAGACATTGTTCTACATTCTGTCCATCAACTGTTGGTTTTGCATTTGTCACCCCGAGTGGGATGTGTATGCTCAGACGTGAGTCCCATGCTCTCCACACCACTGGAGTCAAGCTATCCTGGCTGAAGACGGCTGATAGCCAGAAACCGGTCCTAGGATGCTTGATTCCTGTCCAGGAAAGACATGGCTTGGCAGTTCGGGCTGGACTGTTTCCATGATTCACGGGGTCAAGGCTGATTTGCATATGGCCATGTCTGAACTGGGGTGGTGTGGAGTGCAAAAAACTATGGATTTAGGCCCAGATTTCTGTACTGGGGTGAATGTATGACATTGTTCTACCTTCTGTCCATCAACTGTTGGTTTTGCATTTGTCACCCCGAGTGGGATGGGTATGCTCAGACGTGAGTCCCATGCTCTCCACACCAATGGAGTCAAGCTATCCTGGCTGAAGACGGCTGATAGCCAGAAACCGGTCCTAGGATGCTTGATTCCTCTCCAGGAAAGACATGGCTTGGCAGTTCGGGCTGGTGGGCTGTTCCCATGAGGCACAGGGTCAAGGCTGATTTGCATATGGCCATGTCTGAACTGGGATGGTGTGGAGTGCAAAAAAAATGATGGATTTAGGCCCAGATCTCTGTACTGGGGTGAATGTAAGACATTGTTCTACATTCTGTCCATCAACTGTTGGTTTTGCATTTGTCACCTCGAGTGGGATGGGTATGCTCAGACGTGAGTCCCATGCTCTCCACAGAACTGGAGTCAAGCTATCCTGGCTGAAGACGGCTGATAGCCAGAAACCGGTCCTAGGATGCTTAATTCCTGTCCAGGAAAGACATGGCTTGGCAGTTCGGGCTGGACTGTTCCCATGAGGCACAGGGTCAAGGCTGATTTGCATATGGCCATGTCTGAACTGGGGTGGTGTGGAGTGCAAAAAAACGATGGATTTAGGCCCAGATCTCTGTACTGGGGTGAATGTATGACATTGTTCTGCATTCTGTCCATCAACTGTTTTTTTTGTAAACTTTTTTATATACATATATATTTCTCCGTTCTTTTCAATGAAAGGACCTTCCTTGTTATATATATATATATATATATATATCCAATATGTTTTGACCACTCGGTCTTCAGTGTTACTGACTGCTTTTTGTTAAAAGATATATATATCAGCCTGTCATAATTTTGTATTCAACCGTAGCCATAAAAAGTATGTACAATTAGTTTAAAAAGCATTCAATAAAAACGTCACATAATTCATATGCATACAAACTTCATGGTTATTACGACATGTAGTAAAAGAGAGAAGAAAAGTGTCATCATGGTAATCCATCCTATACATATACAAAAGTGTCAAAGTCACAGCATTATTGTGTTTAGCCCTAAAGGGCATTCTTGTTCCTTATTCTTAATGCCCTCTGAATCTAACTGAACACTGACAACAAGTATAATATGGCTCTAGGCGCTGTATGAACTGCAAACATGACTGATGATCATGATGCTTTTGCCATGAAGAATTGGGCAGACAAATTGTGATCTAGGTGAGCTGCAAAGCTTACAAACGAGCATGAAATGTACAGTAGACTGAATTGACATATTGTCACAAGGACAGCACAGCAAAGTGAGAAACCAAGATCCTTGCTGAGGAAAAGCTACTAAAAAGTACATAGTGCATAACCTAAAACTGCTGAAATAAAATCTGTGTTTGGGTTAGCTATCCACGCTGGGTATGGTTATGGCTCTGCTGTAGTCGAAATCACAGATAGAGCTACATTTATTTGCATAGTTAATTAAAACCGTTGCAGAAAGCCAACATGTTTGAAAAGCAAAATAAATACATCTATTACACATTCCACTATGGATGTTATGTTAAAACGTTTCTAAAATTATTATTATTTTTTCTGGTTAAACAGTTTTAAACAGCTTTACAGTTAAGAAGTCTGTTTTCCGTCCGCGTGCTGCAGGCAGCATTCCTGGCCGTCAGCAGATTTCCCTCCCCCTGTTTGAAGACCTTCTGACCTTGGCAGTTAACCCCTAAGTTGAAGTACCATCGACTCCGTATGGCGCGTTCTCACTGCTGGGGAGTCCGACCACCTTGTCCATCGGAAAGGAAGTATTTCGGTTTTTTTTAAGTGGGAGAATTTCTTCGCTGCGCCTTGGGGAGTCGCTCATATATTTGCCACCTGGTTTCCTTAGATCAGCGTCTCCGGCATTTTACTTTCACACAGTCTCAGGTACTTCACTAAGAAGCAGTTGAGTTGTGGATCATCGTGCGCAAAACATGACAGCAGAGCTTGCCTCCTGGCACAAATCCCCCACTGGTTAAAATGTTGCTTCAGCAGTTGTTTCCGTTCCTTGAGGAGTTTTTTACAGGAACACAGCAGATGCAGCTAATGTTCAGGAGCTAACCCACATAGCTGGCACAAAGGACCCGCTTTCTCTCTTAGCCAGGGTAGGAGGTGTTGTGTGCAGGGTAGCAGCCCCAGACTGTACTTCATGAAAGCAATTTTAGTTTTTTTTGCCGTAGCCCAGATTGAAGTAGCCTTGACTGGCCAGCTTTGTCTATGACTTCAAAATCATCCAGCCGTTTGTCCTTTTGCCAATGCAGCTTTGTCCTCCAGCAAGGAAAGATGTTTTACTGTCTTCCACACTAGTTTTTTGAAAATGGTGGTAGTTGTTGGTGTTTCCCAAAGCTGACATAGCCCCATCGTTTTTAAGCTGCTGTAAAGATATTCTGTGGCAGGTGATTTGGCATGTTGTTGTAACTCCTTCCATAGCTGTTCATTGAGTGTACCGTGCGGTGCTTTTCCCCTTGTCTGGCAACTGTTTGTTTTTGAATGCCAAATTCAAGCCTGATTTGCACAGGTGAGGTGTGTTTGGGCAGCCCAAAGATGACCCTGTATACTGTTGTTACTGTGGCATCTAGTGTTTTAGCATCTCTGCCTTTCTGGACCTCGCTGCCATAAGTAATTTTTGGCAGTAGTTTAGCCCGGGCTACCTCAATCAAGGGAAAGATCGAGGGTCCCGTCAGTTTTAAATGTAATGTTTTTAGTATGGTAGCCAGTATTAGGCCTTTGCGCCTGATACTATTTTTCTGGGCCAATAAGCGTCCCCCTGCTCCCAGCTATTTGTATTCCGCCGTGTCCACGATTTTTGTGTCTCCCAGAACCAGGCTCCGGTTTGTCTCCTTTTTTTCCTGTTAATCATAGTTCTCGTTTTATCCAGATTGATCGTTAGGTCATTTGCCTTGGAAAAGTCCTATGTTACATTTAGAAGATATTGTAGCCCTACTTTTGTTTTACTCGTCAGGACTATATCGTCTGCATACAGGAGGCAAGGTATAAGAATGTCTCCTTGTTTTGGGGCATGTGAATTACAGCTGATCAAGAGTGGTACCAAGTCGACTATGTAAAGGTTAAACAGAGTCGGTGCCAAGACGCAACCCTGTTTTAAACCTTTGTCAGTAGGTATACATCTTGACAAGGAAGATCCATTGCCCAACTTCACCTGCAACCATGTATTTATATGGAAGTTTGTCAGCAGGTTTAGTAGGGGCTGTGGCAGCCCCCATTTGTGCAGTTTGGTCCATAATTTAAAGCAGTTAACGTTGTCAAAGGCGGCCTTGTAGTCAATGAAGCATAGGTATAGGGGTGACAGCGAAGCCTCAGCCTCATCCATGAGCATTACCATACTTAGACTGTTGGTTAATGTTCCGACTGATTTTACGAACCCAGTCTGCAGTAGGGGTATTGCAGATTTTTCAGTGGCCCATGCCTGGAGGTCTTCTAGTAATGTGCCAGCAAAATATTTTGCCTCATTGTCTAGTAGAGCTACTAGGCGATAGTTTTGTGGTATTGACTTTCCACCGGTTTTATCGATTGGAGAAATGATTGAACCTTTCCAGGAGCTAGGTAGAACTTTTAGCATCCTTATTTCTCTAAACAGTGGTTCCAAAGCTTCGGCCCAGAATATTACATCCTGTTTGTATAATGTTGGCAGAATTCCATGTGGACCAGGATCTCCTTCCCTTCTCCCCTTGCCTTTTAATAGCTGTTGCATGAGGGCTCTGGAGATTCTCCCCTGGTGAGCCGCCCCTTGTTTTCTCGAAGTTGTTGATGTTTCTTTTGGCGCCGTCCTTGGTTATTAATTGGTGATCTGGTTCTTTTTGAGTATTTAGGCCCTGTTCCTTAAGTTCTGTACCTATTTGGAAGTGGGATTTTAGATACTTTACCCAATCTTCTTCTGAAATGTTCGAGGAGACGCCGTCGTGATTGTAATGAATGAGTTATTTTATGGTGTTCCAGAATCTGGCACTGTTGTTGTGTTTGACATCAGCTGTCGAAATCACAGAATATCTCATGACAGTAAAAAATGCTTGTGCACACCCACCCAAAGGTCAGATCTGTGCCTGAAGAACACAATTTTAACATGGACCTTAGTACTATTGTCAATTGTGGAGGGGGAATAAAATAGATTTGCGATCTTAAGTTTGAGAAAAGCCTGTTTAATGTAGGATATCCAGGGGATCTTATCCATGTGGTTGAGAGTGATACAGTCTACAACTATCAAGTATGAGAATTTAGCCTCAGCGGTATGCCAGATCTTTAACCAAAGAGGTAGGGGTGCAATTCTAACAGAGTCTTCAATGTAGGGTAAACAATATGACTTACAGTACTCTTAGGGATTGACAGCAACCTGCACTGGAACCTATTTTCTACATTTTGCAAGTTCCCTGGATTGGTATAGCCCCAAACTTATGCCCCATAGAAACTTGTAGAAAGACATTTGCTTATGTAAAATTTGGATCACTTATTTGATAGGCTTATAATCAATTTTTTCCATCAACCGAACAATTGCTTCAGAGGCCCCTGAAAGATTATGTCCTCTTTGGTTTAAAAAGAACCACCAATTAGAGTAAAAAATGATGCCCAATTAATTAAATCATTTTACCCTGGCGACTGTGGTCCCATCTATCACATAGTTTTTTAATCTTGTACCTTTAAAATAGCCAATCATGACAACAGATTTCTTGTAGCTCACTTTTAAACTAAGATTGTTCCTAAAACGAATAAAGTAATCAAATGAATTTGGAGGCCATTTGAGGTACGATGATAAGGACTAAGGACAGCGTCATGTGTGTATATATATATATATATACATATATATATTCACTGAAAAAACCATAGGTTATAGACCATATATAGTTAGGAATTAGCATTTACAAAACCTTGAAAATTCACTGAAAAAACCATAGGTTATAGACCATATATAGTTAGGAATTAGCATTTAAAAAACCTTATTTTACTCACACAAAACCATTGAAATTCCATATATAGTTAGTTGCACTAACTATATATCGCGCACCCACAATCCACTGCTGATCATGTCACATATTACATCATTCATGACATGGTCAGTGACATCACTGATGACATCACTGATGACATCTCAAATGACATCACTGATGAGATCACTGATGACATCTCATTTGACATCAATGACCACATCACTGATGATATCATTCATGTGACAATACAATGCATCTCCTCACATTTTAATATAACCTCTGTTTCACCCAGTGTTAAATACAGAGTATAATTTTTGAAACCATTGACACACCAATACTAGTTACTACATACGTACTCACTGATTCCTACGTCTACACACACATTCACTCATTCACCCATACAATCATTCATACATACAATCACTCATCTTTACAACACTATCATATGCACTCATACACCTATACAGACACTCAGACTCTGCCACTCATCCATGGAGTTACTCACACACCTAGTCAGTCCTGTAAAGAATCAATCACACTTCCATTTTCTTGTCTATACAGTTAAACATAGAGCACCTTACATTTTCAAACATATACTAACACATACTTACTTTCGTATACAATCATTGATACAAGTACACATTGATCTGCACAGAGTCACACACCTCCCAGCCAGCCACACACACACTCAGTCTCCCATACAAATACTTGGACAATCAATCAATAACCCATATAGTTAATCATATAGCTACTGATCAACACATGCAGCAGTTTACAGAACAACAGACATAATGATGCACAAATTAAGACAGTTTAGTCACTAACCCATGCACTCAGTGAGACACATTTAATCACTCACTCATACATTCAGTCATGCACCTACTAAATCCTTCGTCCAGACACTTATACATCTACTCATTCTTCAATATGTAAAACATATTTAAACTTTACAGAAACACACAGTCACTGGATGATGTCATCAGTGATCTCATCAGTGATGTCATTTGAGATGTCATCAGTGATGTCATCAGTGATGTCACTGACCATGTCATGAATGATGTAATATGTGACATGATCAGCAGTGGATTGCGGGTGCGCGATATATAGTTAGTGCAACTAACTATATATGGAATTTCAATGGTTTTGTGTGAGTAAAATAAGGTTTTTTAAATGCTAATTCCTAACTATATATGGTCTATAACCTATGGTTTTTTCAGTGAATTTTCAAGGTTTTGTAAATGCTAATTCCTAACTATATATGGTCTATAACCTATGGTTTTTTCAGTGAATTTCAATGGTTTTTTAATAGCAAATATCATAAGCTGTCGAATGTCAAGTACGTGGTAAGTGAAAACATTTTCGTGTTTATGCACACTGATCTGCTTTGAATGGTGCCCCCCCCCTCATTTCTATTAGGAGTACTCTCTCTTTGCACATAGTGAAGGGTAGTTAACGCAGGCCTTTGCCCCCGTTGTAATACGTCGTGCCTGCTTCTCTCTCCATTTGATTGATTGTTATCCAAGTATTTACTGTTTTAGAATTGGTTCTCTTTGGTTCATTCTCTATTTACAAACAAACACAGAGTCGCAATACTCTGTTTAGTCTTCGCAGATAACGAAAAATCGTGTAAAAAAAAAAGAAAAGGAATCGAGCAAAATCAGTAGGCCACTAATGGGATCTCTTTTTGACCTCGCTAAAATAGAAACATTAGGAACAACCCCTCATGACAAATACAAAACTAGTGAGATGAACTGAACTCCACCCAATGATGGCTGCAAAACAGCTTGGCTCCGCCACCCACCCCGCCCAAAATAACGATAAAGAGCGGCTGCCATGATTGGTTGCGGAATGGCCACGACGGAGCTACGAAATGGTGCTGCTCTCATGCTAACCCCAGCTTCAGTCTGAATATCCAGAAACACTGTAGACTACCAATTCGATCAGTTCCGGTAGCGCCCCAATGTAACCCGGTAGAGAAGAACTAGCCCTCCCCTCTTTGACTGATGGTTCTTGTTGCCTGTCCCTTCTGTTGTCATTTAACAGAACTATTTAGCCTGCTGAAAGGGGTTGTGTTCCAACCGCTGGTTGGTGGAGACATTTTGACTATATTCTGGACCTGCGTTGTCGCGTAATGCGTCATATGACGCGCCGCGTTAGCGCATCCGGAAGTCATCCGGGGCGCGCAGCGCGTAACGTAAGCATAACAAGTCATGTGACTTGTTAATAAAACTTTTCATTGGTTCATTTTACTTTTCTTATTCTAATGATGAAAGGCTTGGTCATATGACCTAAAAATTACGCTTTTTATTACTTCCGAACATAATTTTTTCTTAAATATATGTTATAATGTTCCAGGCTAATGTACTTTCCCGGAAAATTTACAACTGTCCTGCAAGTAAAATATATTCTTTTTTCGAGAAAAAGAGCGTTTCTTCGTCCCATGACGGAGCCGTTGAGCAAAAGAGGGTCGACCTGCTGTCTTAGTCGCCGATACGCCTGAATATGAGATTCTTATCGATCACTTTATGTTGCAGGAGTAGAAAACACAACAGCCCTTGACCATTTATCTTTACTGCGTTCCTTCGAATTATACCTTTTACCCTTCATGTAATTGGTCTGCTTTATTTCACTTGCCTTTTACTGATTCTAAAACAGTGACTATTATTAAAAACTTTACCAATGTATATACTACTACCATGTTTTCTTTTAAAAACCTTTATTGTGAAAATTTCATTATACAAATACGAGCCTATAACCACGTGGGCCGGCCACGGAGCAAACTGTAATCGTATATGATGAGTAGACATTTACACTGTAGAGGAACGTAACGGGCGGGCCATTAGGTTGCAAGAACTAAGGTGTCTAACAGTTACGGAATCGGTGGACGTACATTTTATAATTAAAATACGACAGGGCCAGTTACAATAAAATTATCTAGATATACATTTGCGGGCAAGTACCATCGGTGACGTTAATTCGAACTTTCAATAGTACAGTAATCAATAACACATCAGAACTTAATATCAATAGGGATGTCGAAATATTCAATCAATTCTCGTCCCCGCCCGCCATGTGCTTCAAAACTGCATACGTATCTCGTGATTTCAAGGTTCTGCAACCAGTACACAACAAGGAGTTACGAGTCCCATTTATTCCGGCGCCATTTTGGGCGAGGACGGGCAGGTCCAGGATATAGTCAAAATGTCTCTACCAACCATCGACTATGATGATGTTCATATGCTGTATTTATTAGAGTAACACTCATCTGTCCACATGAAATTAATTTGCCACAATCTAAACATGTCATTTTAATCTTTCCAAAGTTCTTCTAAATATTTGGGACCGTTTCCCTTGCCTCTGATGCTGTCAGTGCCACTTCTTTGATGAATGTACTAGCAGGTCAAGGGTTCTCCTCCAAATCTCTCTTTTTATGCAGCACTATAATTAATTGGTGCCACCTCTCCATATGACGATGCATGGTATAGTTACCATAACTATATTTTTTTTCGGTTCCTCTGGAGAGTTCATCGTGGCAGATGAAGCGTGTAACGTACCGGGCATTTACCTTTTTTTGTATGTACAGGAAAGGAAAAAAAAAATCGAGCGTCCGAGTTCTAAGGTGTCCCAGGGCCATTTTAGTGGACCAGGCCCAAATCCAAAGAACAGGCCGCCATTTTGAGAGTCCTGTTGCAGCCGCCTGTCGCTGTAGCATCAAGAGCAGCCGAAACTCAGCTGAATGGCAACTGAAACGGTAAAGGGGCGCCCCACTACAGCAGACGAGCCTCCACCTAGGAAGGCCTGTTCACGCCGCCTCCCCCTCCCCCCTTCGGGTACCCCACGCCGTTATTCGGAGCAGTATTGTAGGATGGCCACACCAGTGCGGCAACTTGCTAGACATCACCTCGGTGGTAACCGAATCTCAACGCCTTGTGGTGTCTTCTATTCAGAAAACATTGTTATGCTGCCTTCGACCTATTCGCCGCAAGTGCGCACACAACTCAACTGCATAGCTTCCTAGACACCACCTCGGTGCCATCCGGATCTTGGAATCTCAGCGCCTTTTGGTGTCTTCTCTTCAGAAAATATTGTTGCGCTGCCTTTGGCCCCATTCGCACATCGGTCCGCTACTGACGCCATCTCACAGGCTAATGGGGCGCCCCACGCCGACTTTCAGCATTGTAGGATGACCACACCAGTACAGCAACTTGCTAGACATCACCTCGGTGCCATCCGGATCTCGGCGCCCCACTGCAGATGAAGTGCCTCTCAACTATGAAACCACCACGGTGACATCCGGATCTTGGCGCGTTGTGCTGCCTTCGGCCTATTCGCACATCGGTCCGCTACTGACGCCATCTCACAGGCTAATGTGGCGTCCCACGCCGACTTTCAGCATTGTAGGATGACCACACCAGTACAGCAACTTGCTAGACATCACCTCGGTGCCATCCGGATCTTGGCATCTCAACGCCTAGTGGTATCTTCCATACAGAAAATATTGTTGCGCTGCCTTTGACCCCATTCGCACATCGGTCCGCAACTTAGACATCACCTCGGTGCCATCCGGATCTTGGCATCTCAGCGCCTTGTGGTGTCAGTCAGAAAATATTGTTGCGCTGCCTTTGGCCCCATTCGCACATCAGTCCGCTACTGACACCATTTCACAGGCCAACAGGGCGCCCCACGCCGACTTTTACCATTGTAGGATGGCCACACCAGTGCCACAACTTGCTAGACACCACCTCGGTGCCATCCGGATCTTGGCATCTCAGCGCCTTGTGGTGTCTTCTATTCCGAAAATATTGTTGCGCTGCCTTTGGCCCCATTCGCACATCGGTCCGCTACTGCCGCCATCTCACAGGCCAACGGGGCGCCCCACGCCGACTTTCAACATTGTAGGATGGCCACACCAGTGCGGCAACTTACTAGACACCACCTCGGTGCCATCCGGATCTTGGCGCGTTGTGCTGCCTTCGGCCTATTCGCACATCGGTCCGCTACTGACGCAAACTCACAGGCCAACGGGGCGCCCCACACCGACTTTCAGCATTGTAGGATGGCCACACCAGTGCTGCAACTTGCTGGACACCACCTCGGTGCCATCCGGATCTTGGCGCGTTGTATTGCCTTCGGCCTATTCGCACATCGGTCCGCTACTGACGCCGCCTCACGTGCCAACGTATTTTCTCCGCATTTTATACCCTATGCCGCATAACAGGTCATGTGACTTGTTTATAAAACTTTTCATTGGTTCATTTTACTTTTGGTTTCCTAATGATGGAAGGCTTGATCATATGACCTAAAAACAACACTTTTCATTGGATGAAAACTTTTTTTTTTTCCCAAACGATGAAAGCCCCACCTTGTTTCTGGATGTTTCAGACTGAAGCTGGCTTCAGCATGAGAGCACCACCATCTAGTAGCTCCGTCGTGGTCATTCCGCGAGCAATCATGGCAACCGCTCCCCACCAGAAGCCTACAGGAGTCGGGGGCCCCCAAAACTTTTGATAAATCCTCAAGGCGGAGGGGACGCTTTCGAGAATGGGGTCCAAGACCTAGCAGACAAGCGTCCGATTTCCAAGGTGTCCCAGGGCCATTTCAGTGGACCAGGCCCAAAAAGGAAACAGCCTGCCGCCATTTTGAGAGTCCTGTGACAGCCGCCTATCGCTGCACCGCAAGAGTGGGCGCAACTCAGCTGAATTGCGGCTTTTGACACAGTGGACCAAAAACGGACGGAATGGCAACTGAAACGGTAAAGGGGCGCCCCACTACAACAGATGACACTCCACCTGGAGAGGCCCGTTCACGCCGCCTCCCCCGGGGCGCCCCACGCCGTTATTCGGAGCAGCATTGTAGGATACCAAAACCAGTGCGGCAACTTACTGGACATCACCTTGGTGCCATCGTTCTGCTGCCTTGGAACTATTCGCACAACAGTTTGGGTCTGGTCAAGGCATCTAAAATGACTGCCGTGCACGACAAAAGTGTGGCATTTGAAAAAAGGCAAGATGGCGCAGACAATGTTTTTCAACACTTCCTGATTTCCTTCGAATCGAACGTTAACAGACGTTGGGGCATATTATCAAAGTTAAGCGATATTTATCCCTAACGATGCTTAGCAACGATTTTTTTACCGCTAAGCATCGTCAGAAATTATCGCAGATAAACCTTGCTATTATCAAGGTTTATCGCAAATACGATAAAAAACGACCGCAATGCATTAATATCGCTGAAAACTCAGCGATATTCATGCATTACTGAGCTAATGCTCTTAGCCATGTTATCCACCTCCCATTGGATAACATGCCTTAGACCTGCTCAGGGCAGGTGCTAGCTTTTGGAGATATTCGCGCTTATCGCGAATATTTCCAAAAGTTGATAATAGGAGATAGCGACGTTAGCGACTGTTTCCAGTCGCTAACATCTTGGCATGCCCACTTTGCATGTCATTAGTGATAAATATCACTCACATGCAAAGTGGGGCCCAAGATGGTCGCTATCTCCTACTAGCCGTCGCTAACTGGTGTTAGCAACAGCTAGGTAATACAGATATAATGTTATCTCCGTGAAGCGGAGCGCTGTTACAGATATATATCTTTTTTTGAACGTTAATTTCTCAAAATCCACTGGAGCACATATATTGAGACCTAGCAAAGGCACATCGGACTACCAGTCCCTACAATTTTGCCAAGTTTCGTGCAAATCCATTCAGCCGTTCGATTATTATTATTATTTTTTTTTTTGCCTCGCGGGGCCCTTTTAAAACCTCCACATCAAACCTAAGAGGTCAAGGAGGATCTACTATGCCCCCTTATGGTCATTTGCCCCTTCGCTTTGGCCTCCTCTTGTCTCTCGATCCTACCGAGAGACAAGATGGCGGCCGCTACGGACTGTTTGGAATGTTTACAGACGCCGGAGAACCAATCAGCTTCGCTTCACAAAGCTCCGTTGCGCGAAAAGTACGCGTACTGGAGCGCTGCCCGGTCCGCTGTTACAGATATATATCTTTTTTTAAACGTTAATTTCTCAAAATCCACTGTAGCACATATATTGAGACCTACAAAAGGCACATCGGGCTACCAGTCCCTACAATTTTGCCAAGTTTCGTGCAAATCCATTCAGCCGTTCGGGCTAAAAGTGAGGCCAACCGCCCTATGGAAAACTCAATGTTAAAAACACGTTTTGGGACCCCCCTTTTTTTCTCGGCCCCCCCTTGACGAAACCCCCCCAAATTTTCAGGGGCTGCTCAGAAACAAAATGTTCCATTTTCCTGAAAATTTCAGCCAATTCCGTCCACAAACGCCAAAGTTATTAGACATAGAATTTTCAAAAATCCCATAGAGAAAAAATCCTAACTATATATATCTACTGGCGACCGCCAGTAGGTAATATATATACATATATTTACACTAGTTTCGAAACCAACTCGGCATCCGCTTCTGTTGTTGACGAAAAGTTGAATATATATATATATATATATATATATATATATATATATTACCTACTGGCGGCCGCCAGTAGGTAGTAATAGTTAGGATTGTTTTTCATAGGAAATCCACAACATTCTATTGGGAATAACTTTGCCGCCGGTGGACCAATCTTCGCGAATTTCTCAAAGAAGATGGCCCGCTCTGCTCTGCTCCTTCCCTGAAAGTTTGGGGGGGATTCGTAAAGCGGGAGCCGAGATATTTGGGGGGTCCCAAAACGTGTTTTCCCCATGTTAATTTCCATAGGGCGGTTGGACTCACTTTTAGCCTGAACGGCTGAATGGATTTCCACCAAACTTCGCAAAATTGTAGGGACTGGTAGCCCGATGTGCCTTTGCTATGTCTGAAGATATGTGCTCCAGTGGATTTTGGGTAATTTAGGTTAAAAAATATATATATATCTATAAGCGCGTCCCGGTACGCGCACCGGGGAGCGCACCCGGCGCATAACGCGAGTACGCGAGCGGAAAGCTGATTGGCTCTCGGGTGTCTGTCAACATTCCAAACAGTTCAGAGCGGCCGCCATCTTGTGTCTCGGTAGGATCGAGACACAAGAGGTGGCAAAAACAAAGGGGGAAATGACCAAAAGGGAGCAGGGCAGACCCCCCGATCCCCTAGGTTTGATGTGGAAGCCATAAAAGGGCCCCGCGGGGCAAAAAATGTTTTTATTTATTTTTTGATCTTCGTGGGGGGAGCGCCCTGTACGCGCACCCGGGTGCGTATCGGGGAGGGTACCATGGGGACAACCAAGTGAAACAGTAAAATAATAATTTAAAGTGCTTAGAGGTAGGGTAGCTCTGAATAGAGTTGTTGTGTTGTGTGGGTGATTTAAGTACCAACATGTAGTTACCAATGCAGAGACTTAAATTCAATGTACACCGTCTCCTCTGTAGATATCTTGCATGTTGTTACAGAAGTTATTGTGGTATATGGAATCCATACCATAGTCTGTCAGGAAAGCAGAAACAGATCCTTTAAGGACTCCCTGAGAAGGCCTTGGGGATCATGGGTAGTCTACCCTGCTCCCTTATGATGTTTTCAAGTATTACATTTTACTCTCTTCTGAATCTACACAAAATTGGCGGTGATATGGTGCATTAGAGACAGACAGTGAGAGAAAGGAGGAAGGAGATGAAAAAGAGATGTGAAAAACACATTGGAGATAATATAGTGGGAGAAAGTATTTCATGAATTACATATAAAAATGAATAATGTCTTGAACAATTTTTAATTATTAAATATACATTTATTGTTGAGATTGTTCATAATTTAATAACACTTCTAACATTACATCATCTGGAATGTCCTCCAAATTTTCATTACACTATTCAATTGCTTCAAGACAGTCAATTAGTTCTTGATCCTCAGACTCATCCATGAAATCCAAGT
The DNA here is from genome assembly GCF_964261635.1 of Lissotriton helveticus. Classification (NCBI taxonomy): domain Eukaryota; kingdom Metazoa; phylum Chordata; class Amphibia; order Caudata; family Salamandridae; genus Lissotriton; species Lissotriton helveticus. Next base: position 591,883,953 of record NC_136057.1, read on the forward strand.
CTTCGTTAAGAATGTCCTTATCCATAATTTCAAAAGAAATTGTATTGGTCTCCTCTTTACCTTCCATTTTTTTGCTGTAAATTGCATAACAAATAACTATATCAGTAGAGTTAGGGCACTGTTGGGTTTAAGTTCAGACAGGTACTTCTGAGTTTTTAACAGTGAAGTTATCTTTGGGCAGTGTATGGTATCAGGCAGGAAGTAGAATATAAATAAGTGCATGTGATGAAGCCTAAGTCAATTCATAATTATACCAGAGAAGCCTAACTCAATCCATAACTATAACAGAGAAGCCTATCTCAATCTATAATTATAACAGAGGGACAGAAAACGTTTTTCCTATTTAAGTTAAAGTGCAGAACATAGTTGCCCTTACAAATTAACAACTTACCTTTCAGAAAGGAGTTGATGTTTTCAGAGGAAATCTTTTATAAATGTACCTCAGGTAGTACTAGTCAAAATGGCCATGTTTCCCTCTCATTTTTAATATATATTCATGTCTATAACCAATGAAATGTCAGCACATAAAAATACAAAATGTAAGTAACATTTTCATTGGTAAGTAAAACAAGGGGTTTTCCCACTGGGAAGTATTATAACCTGTTACTAGATCAGGATTCAAACTCACAACCATCAATCACAACATTCATTTTGTGGAACTAGAACACTTACCAAGAAGGAACATATACAAACAAAAATATAAAAATATAAAATATAAAAAAGTTGCAATTTATTAAAAAGATATTGGTTACACAATTTATCGACAAAGATATCAGTTAAAAACATATAAAAGACAAAAATACCTCAAATCTATACAATTTATAAAAATACAATCAGAGCCACCTAACGTGGACGTGGAGAAATATCAGAAAGACAATACTATCTGTCTTATTCATTTCATTTCGGACACCTAGTTTGTCAACAATGGAAGGAGTGTTGTTCCTTTGAACCAGGATTGTTGTTGGCAACGCCGAATATGAATTTACATTATAGCGTCGACGCGTTTCGGAAGCTTCAACTTGATAACGGCTTCCTTCCTCAGGACCAATTTATATTTTTATTCTCCACAACGTGAACGAGTTACTCCTAATGCACAAAAATATACAATACAATGCAACTGTTATACTAACATGTGGTGTATCATGGATTACATTTTTTTATTTTCCGTTTTGTTTCCTATTCCACAAGATTTATTCAAACTCTGCCATTAGGTCTTAACGAGAGGTTTTTAATAGAACCATAAATCCTGGCCCAACCATGTTCTGGACATTTGTTTCTCTCTTTTTTCTATATATATAAAAAAACTGGCAGTGCACTTGTTTATCAATACAACACATTAAAAATGTCTACATGGCCCTATATATAACATAGTGGTCTATTACCTTTACTATTGCAACAATACTCAAAATGTAACCTTCTGGTTGTGTTGTCCACCTGTTTTTGTCCCATACATAGCCACACACAAATATCATTCATACCAATACATTTGTATTGAGCACTGACCAGAGTGGTTCTGTTGCTCGTAGAAGGCTACCCAAGGTGTAGCTCCTTATAGCTTGTGAAGTCATCAAACTTTTTTTACTCCGATCTAGAATGTGGAGGAATATAACGTTTAGTGAGGCATGCCCAGATGTCAATGGTATTAAATTAGCTTCTTGGTGCACATTCTTTTTTTGTTACCTTAAATTTATTTTCAAATGCTTTTTAATTAGCAACTTCTCTGTTCGGAGAATAATTCAAAGACAGAACCGGCACAAACCTGCATAAATTGCAGAAAGAAGATTAGTGTATTATCCCCTCTAGTATTATTACGTTAGGGATCACTTGCATGGAAAGGCTCCTATGCATTCGTATCGAGATTTGCATTTACCTCTTTTCATCTGTGCCAACCAGCGTACTTGACTTGGCAGTTCCCCTCCGTTTGAAATCGTTTTATACTGCAAGACATATATTTTTTATATATTGTAAAATCAAATGTATGTTTCTAACCAGATCAAACCTCCTATGTCTAAGAATCATTGTTCGTTCTTACCCAAAGGACAGGTCTTGTCTCCGTGGGTGGGGTTTCTGTTTTACAGCCGGGTAAGTTTTACTCGAGGCTGTATTGAAACAATATACAAAATGTGCCTATGATTAGATATAGTGCTATTTGGCGATCCTCGATTTGCTGGCTTTATCGACTACACCATAAGGGCTGATTTGAAACGAACACAGTTTTAAATTCATAGATTCCTTACCTAACGAACGGGTTTCCTCTCCGTGAGGGGGGATTCTGTTTGGCAGTCGGGTATTTTAACACGTGGCTGCAAACAAATGCAAAAGGTGCATATGCTAGCGTCAGTTAGCTGTTTTTAATCCTAATATAAGGAGAACGATTTTAACGAGCAGTCTAAACTGTTGCTGTCCCTATGTTGCCCCGGGTTCCTTTCTTACCTGTTGAACGCACACGGCGAGTTTCCCCGGACCTGCTCTTCAAAGGCGTCTGATAGATCACCGCTTTTATTTTGAGAGTATCGACTGCTCTCTGTGGGATGGTCGCTTTTAAAATATATTATAACATTTTCATTGGTTGCAAATTCTAACACTTTCATATGTGTTTTAGTCATGTAATTTACCTGAGGATATTTAGACAGGGCTACAGGCCAAATGGCTCAATGGAATTCGACAAAATTTGGGAAAATGGCAGGGACTGGTATGTAGTAGGGCCTATTCTATATTTGGTGAAAATCTCTACAGAGGTTTTTATGTAAATTAACTTTTACAATTTTTGGGGAGCGCTTACCGGTGAGCACCCCGGTACGCGTACCGGTAGCGCTACAGAAGTCCTCCATCTTGTGTTTCGGAAGAATTGAGACACAAGATGGAGGAAAAAGAACATTGGGAATGGGTAAAAGGGGGCACAGTAGACCCCCCCTGACCCCTTAGGTTTTCTAAGGGGGGCTTAGGAGGCCCATATAGGCAAAAAAAAAAAAAAAAATCACGGGGGGAGCGCCCGGTACGCGCACCGGGGAGCGTCCTGGGGAGCGTACTTTGGTGAAAAATAGTGAAAAAAGTTAGAGTAAAATAATCATTTTGAGTGATCAGAGGTAGGGTAGCCCTGAAAAGAACTTTTGGGTTCTGTGGCTGATTTTGGTACCTACAAGTAGGTTCCAATGCACAGTCTTAAATTTAGGAGGAATATTCTATTCCCCTCATCTGAGAAGTGCACACCATCTCCTCTGTAGATATCTTGCATGTTGTAACGCAAGTTATTGTTGTATATTGAACCCATTCCATAGTCTCTCATGTAAGCAGAAACAGATTTATTCACATGTTTCCGTGCTTTCTCAAATTGTGGACAAAATTGGTTGGACCACTTCCATTTCTGTCTTTGGCATATATTGGAATATACCAAGGCAGTTTGTGGAAAAAGTGTCATCAATTGCCCAAATGTGTCCTTTAAAACCATTTCCAGACCAACCCCAGTCAAAGTGCCTAGGTCATTTCCACCACAGTGCAAAATTATAAGGTATGGGTGTGGCAGATGGTGAAAGGTTTTCACCAATGGTATCAATTGATGACATCTCAATCCTCTTTGGCCAATCCACTTGATGTGCACATTTGGTAAATCAAGGTTATGAAAATTTCTGATAGCTGCATACCTTTGAGCCCAGTGGATGTAGCTATGTCCAATAATCCAGAGAGAATACATGGTGAGAGGAGGTTCTGGTGCAGTCAGATGAAGTGTAGGAATAAAATAGCAGTGGGAACAGTAGGAGTTTGCAAAAAAAAAAACTGTGGAGTTTGATGGATTCAGATAGTTGATAACTGAAAGTTAGGGTGCATGGTTCTGTTCTGTGAAAGAAGTAATTTGAATGGTTAATAAAAAGTCATTTAAAGAAACATAGCACCGTATAAGCTGGTTTATTGAGAGGTCAAACATCCTTGCTGAGTTCATTTGCAACATTGTAGAATAAACTTTTAAACCTGAGAGTTCAGTGAGGAGGGAGTTGCTATGGTAACTGGTAGAAAGGGCTGAGGGGGGAAGGGTGTTGGTTTGAAAAGAGAGAGGGAGGAGTTTTAATTGGTTAACATGAGGGATATGTGTGTAGAATTAGAGGTTTTCTGTGCCATTCATGGTTGCAGTGCCTGGAGTACATACCTTTTGCTCTGCTAAAGAAATATTGGTGTGTGTGTCTGACACTGTTCTCAATCTCCCAAAGCATTTGTAAAGGTGAGTAATTATTCATTTAATATAGATAGAGACTTGTATACTCTATGGAGAAGATTTGGAAGCAAAATGTGGTTTTTTAATGTGACTTTTTTTTCATGTTTTTTGAACATGCTTGATAAAAAGTTGTTGCTGGAAAGAGGAATTGTATTTTGTAAAAATGTGAAGTTTCAGTAGTGACCTGGAATGCTTGTACATATGATCTGCGCTTTGTTTCTAAAATGTTATTTAAAAAACGATTTTGGGGCAAATGAATGGCTTTTACATTTTTGAGAAGGAATAAATAGTGTCTGCATGATTTAATAAATATATTTGAACCTTTCACAATCATGTCACCTGTGTTCCCTCAGATTAGGAATCACATTAAGCTTCTTTGCTGTTGGTTTGTGTCATGTTTTTTGATGATGCTTGGTATCAACATTTGCAAGATAGAGGATTTGTATTTTGTGAAATAGTGAGGTTTCAGTAGTGAAATTGAAAGATTGTACATAGGACCTGCGCTCTTTTTCTAAAATGTTATTCAAAAAACGATTTTGGGGCAAATGAATGGCTTTCACATTTTTGAGAAGGAATAAATAGTGTCTGCATGATTAAATAAATATATTTGAACATTTCACAATCATGTCACCTGTGTTACCTCCGCTTAGGAAGCACATTGAGCTTCTTTGCTGTTGTTTTGTGTCATGTTTTTTGATAATGCTTGGTAGGAATGTTTGCAAGAGAGTGGAAATGTATTTTGTAAAATAGTGAGGTTTCAGTAGTGACCTGGAATGCTTGTACATAGGACCTGTGCTCTGTTTCTTAAATCTTATTTAAAAAACGATTTTGGGGCAAATGAATGGCTTTTACATTTTTTAGAAGGAATAATTAGTGTCTGCATGATTAAATAAATATATTTGAACCTTTCACAATCATGTCACCTGTGTTAACTCAGATTAGGAAGCCCATTGAGCTTCTTTGCTGTTGGTTTGTGTCATGTTTTTTGATAATGCTTGGTATCAACATTTGCAAGATAGAGGATTTGTATTTTGTGTAATAGTGAGGTTTCAGTAGTGAAATTGAAAACTTGTACATAGGACCTGTGCTCTGTTTCTTAAATCTTATTGAAACAACGATTTTGGGGCAAATGAATAGCTTTTACATTTTTGAGAAGGAATAATTAGTGTCTGCATGATTAAATAAATATATTTGAACCTTTCACAATCATGTCACCTGTGTTAACTCAGATTAGGAAGCACATTGAGCTTCTCTGCTGTTGGTTTGTGTCATGTTTTTTGATAATGGTTGGTATCAGCATTTGCAAGATAGAGGATTTGTATTTTGTGAAATAGTGAGGTTTCAGTAGTGAAATTGAATGCTTGTACATAGGACCTGCGCTTTTTTTCTAAAATGTTATTCAAAAAACGATTTTGGGGCTAAAGAATGCCTTTCACATTTTTGAGAAGGAATAAATAGTGCCTGCATGATTAAATAAATATATTTGAACATTTCACAATCATGTCACCTGTGTTACTTCAGATTAGGAAGCACATTAAGCTTCTTTGCTGTTGTTTTGTGTCATGTTTTTTGATAATGCTTGGTAGGAATGTTTGCAAGAGAGAGGAAATGTATTTTGTGAAATAGTGAGGTTTCAGTAGTGACCTGGAATGCTTGTACATAGGACCTGCGCTCTGTTTCTTAAATCTTATTGAAAAAACGATTTTGGGGCAAATGAATGGCTTTTACATTTTTGAGGAGGAATTATTAGTGTCTGCATGATTAAATAAATATATGTGAACCTTTCACAATCATGTCACCTGTGTTACCTCAGATCAGGAAGCACATTGAGCTTCTTCACTTTTGGTTTGTGTCATGTTTTTTGATAATGCTTGGTAACAACATTTGCAAGGTAGAGGATTTGTATTTTGTGAAAAAGTGAGGTTCCAGTAGTGAAATTGAATGCTTGTACATAGGACCTGTGCTCTGTTTCTAAAATGTTATTTAAAAAACGATTTTGGGGCAAATACATTACTTTTACATTTTTGAGAAGGAATAATTAGTGTCTGTATGATTAAATACATATATTTGAATCTTTCACAATGATGTCACCTGTGTTACCTCAGATTAGGAAGCACATTGAGCTTCTTTGGTGTTGGAATGCTTGGTAAGATCATTTGCAAGATAGAGGATTTGTATTTTGTAAAATAGTGAGCTTTCAGTAGTGAAGTTGAATGGTTGTGTATAGGACCTGCGCACTGTTTATTAAATGTTATTTAAAAAACGATTTTGGGGCAAATAAATGGCTTTTACATTTTTGAGAAGGAATAAATAGTGTCTGTATGGTTAAATAAATATATTTGAATCTTTCACAATGATGTCACCTGTGTTACCTCGGATTAGGAAGCACATTGAGCTTCTTTGGTGTTGGAATGCTTGGTAAGATCATTTGCAAGATAGAGGATTTGTATTTTGTAAAATAGTGAGGTTTCAGTAGTGAAATTGAATGGTTGTACATAAGACCTGCCCTCTGTTTCTAAAAATGGTATTTTAAAAACGATTTTGGGGCAAATAAATGGCTTTTACATTTTTGAGAAGGAATAAATAGTGTTTGCAAGATTAAATAAATATATTTGAACCTTTTACAATCATGTCACCTGTGTTTCCTCAGATTACGAAGTAGATTGTGCAGATGAGGTGAGGCATGTGCAGGGGTGCAAAGGAGGTGAGGCCTGTGTCCATGAGTGCAGTGTAGAGGACTCACGTCCTCTGACTCTTGGACAAGACTTATCTCCTCTGTGCCCCCTGGACAGGCCTGAATGTATTGGGTATAATTGATGGTAACAGGGTGCAGATGAGGTGAGGCGTGTCCAGGGGAGTAGATCAGCTGAGGCCTGTCTAGGAGTGCAGATGAGGTGAGGTTTGTTCAGGGTTGCAGATGAGGTGAGGATTGTCCAGGGGTGCAGAGGAGGTGAGGCCTGTGTTCAAGAGTGTAGTGGGAGAGAAGCCTGTCCGGGGGTGCAAAGGAGGTAAGGCTTGTGTCTAAGAGTGCAGTGGGGGAGAGGCTTCATGAAGTCCATTCCACTGCCCTATTAGACACAGGCCTCAACACCTCTGCTCCCCTGGACAGGCCTCACCTCATCTGCACTCCTGGTTAGGCCTCACCTTATCTGCATCCTGTTACCATTAATTATACCCAATACATTGAGGCCTGTCCAGGGTGCACGGAGGAGGTGAGGCTTGTTCAAGGGTCAGAGGAGATGAGTCCTGTCCAATGCACTTTTCGACACAGGCCTTACCTCCTCTGCACCCCTGGACAGGCCTCACCTCATGTGCACAATGTACTTACTAATCTGAGAAAACACAGGTGACATGATTGTGAAAGGTTCAAATATATCTATTTAATCTTGTGGACACTATTTATTCCTTCTCAAAAATGTAAAAGCTATTCATTTGCCCCAAAATCGTTTTTCCAATAACATTCAAGAAACAGAGCGCTCGTCCTATGTACAAGCATTCGATTTGTAAGCATATTGTGCAGATGAGGTGAGGCTTGTCCAGGGGTGCAGAGGAGGTAAGTCCTGTCCACAGCACTGTTGGACACAGGACTTATCTCCTCTGCACCCCTGGACAGGCCTCACCTCATCTGCACAATCTGCTTACTAATCTGAGGAAACACATGTGACATGATTGTGAAATGTGCTAATATATTTTTTTTAATCATGCAGATACTATCTAATCCTTGTCAATAATGTAAAAGCAATTCATGTGCCCGCAATCTTTTTTTAAATAACATTTACAAAACAGAGCACAGGTCATATGTATAAGCATTTCATTACACTACTGAAACCTCACTCATTTAGAAAATACTATTCATTTATGCCCCAACATTTCTTTACCAAGCATTATCAACAATGTACTAGTCTCTATTATATTCTCTCTTCCTGACTTACTCTATTTTTCCACCTGTCCCCTTCTAACACCCTCTCTCTGACTTATTCCTTTTTACATCCTGACTCTGTGTTACACTCTCTTACACTCTGTCTTTGACTTACTTTCTCTTACACCCTGTCTCTAATTTATTCCCTCTCTCTCTTTTTTACAGCAATTTGTAAGTCATACTTTCTCTTACATCCTCTTCCTGATTTACTCCATCTAATAACCTTTCTCTTTGTAACAGTCTCTCCCAGACTTACTCCCTATTACACCTTTTGTCTGTATTACACCCTCTCTCCCTCTTTCTGACTTTTTTATTCTCTTCCTCTCTTCCTGTTACACCCTCTGTCTGACTTACTCCTTGTTACATCCTCTCTCTGATTTACTTCCTCTTACACCCTCTCTCAAACTTACTTTCTCTCTCTCCCTTTTACAGTCTCTCTCTGTTTTAGTCTCTTTTACATACTCTCCCCTTCTAATACCCTCTCTCTATCTTACATCCTCTTACACCCTCGCTCTGTCTTACACCCTGTTACATCCGTTTTCTGACTTACTCCCTTTGTCCCTTTCTTTGACTGACTCCCTCTCCCTATTACAATCCTTTTTCTGTCTTACAACATATTATACACTTTTCTGTCTTACTCCTTCTCTATGTTTTACTCCCTCTACCTGTTTCTTTGTCTGACTTTCTCTGTCTTTTTGTGTTAGTTCCTCTAGCTCTTTTTCTCTGTCTTAATCCTAGTTACATAGTTGCTGTGATTTAAACTTAGATATGTTGTAAACTAGTGTTTATATCGTTTGCTTATTGTCATTGCTTCGTTGTTTGGTAATAGTGATCTAAAATGTGTTATTTTTTTCTTTAACACAGATTGAAATCAAGATTTCAATAGTAAGGAAATATGCCCTCAAGGCAGAGTAGAAGAAAAGATGCCAAGCGGAAAAAAAATCAAAAACAGCAACGGAATTAAAGCACTCGTCTACAACAAATACTTCAAAAAACAGAAAAAAAGCTCCTGGTAAGACAACTAAGTCTTTCTTTCGGAACATATGTAGATAAAAAAAAAATGTTGAAGAGGATGGCAATATACAGAAGGAGAGAGCAAATTTGAAAAGGAAGGAGAGGCCCCCCAAAAATGTTACTACTGGAGCAGGAGAGAATAATATGTATAGGAATAGAAGGCAAAACCAATTTAGGGACAAAGGTAAACAGAGAGCTGCTTTTTATAAGAAAAAGAAAAGTGTAGAGAAGATTGTTGATCAGGCTTTTGAACTTAAGAAAAAAAGATTTATTTTAGTAATCAAAAGAATTAGGACACTTAACAAGACAATTGATGTTTTCAAATCAAAGAGTAGATGCAAAAGAGTAATTAATCGGACTAATTTTTGTAAAACATTTTCTGGAGAATGGATGCATAGTTCAAGTTCTGAGCCATTTTTTAATGAGGAGAGTTACTTCCAGGAGAATGATTTGGTGCATGCAGTTGACACCAGTGGTCGAGCATATGAGGTGAAAGACGGTTGTCCGATTGAAAAAGAGAAACTTGTGTCTAGAAATCCAGAAGAGGTGTTAAGGGTCCAGTGTACACTTGGAAGTGTAGTAGTATTTGTAGTGTGTGACAGGAATCAATCGATTTCCTTCATAATTTCTTACGTACATATAGTACGAAAAGTCTAAAACAGAAAATGAAGATGTTGCAAGACTTAGATCCTTGCAGAGTGAGAGAAAACACAGGTTTGCAAGGGCGTTCACTGGCTTGTCTTTCTAGAAAAGTATGTCAGAATGTTTTTCATCATTTTAGGATGTTAGCAGTGCATCATAACAGAATGAGGAAATTAGTGAGAAGGTTGTATTATGCAAAAAGTCCAGCACTTAAGCTTAAACAATTAAACAGTGGCCTTTTGCATGGAACTGAATTAGATGTGAAGAAGATTTGTGAAGAAATTGAGATTTGTTATTTTGGTGAAAAAGAGGACAGTGTAGAAATTGACACAGTAATAGAGGGTAATGTGGAAGACAATGTACAGATTTCAAGTACAGAAAAGTTTGACCAGGAAATTACCAAGTTTAAGGTGAAATCAAGTGAAAGGCCTAATTTTACTTGTGTGTGTTGTCGACGGACTCATTATAAGATTCAGACTAGGTTAGTTGATTTATATGCAGAAAGTGAAATGGAAAATAATAGTGTATGGAAGAATTTTGCAACTTTTTTGTTGGTGGAGAATTCTTTTGATTTGACTTCTGATCAGCGTATTTGTAAATATTGTTATAATAAATTAAATGAAAACAGAATGCCTGCTAGAGCTGTTCATAAAAATCTTGAGTTGTTAGACATTCCTCCTGAATTGATGGATTTAAATACATATGAATCTATTTTGATTCAATGTGTCCATCCTTTTCAGGCTATTGTTCGCATGGAGCCTAAGATAGGGAAATTGCCTCCTTCAGATTTACAGAGAGGATTAAAAGGAAGAGTTGTTTATTTGCCTCTACATTTCAAGAAAAATATTGATACAATTGGTGTAGAGAAAGTGGAAGAGGAACCTCTGGTTATTCTAGTTAATGGGGTTCTGACAAAGAGTAAGAAAATCTGGCAGGATTTAGTGGATGTTAGGAAAGTCAAAAAGGCAACGTTGTATTTGGTCAAAAACAATGAGTACTACAAAGATGTATGTGTTGGAGCAGAGGAAACAGCTGCAGAAGAAGACAGTGATTGTTCAGCCGTCCAAATTGAAAAAGTTGATGTGTCTAGAAGTGAAGAAATATATGAACATTATACTGCTCATCCTTTGCATTCCAAAGAAGTAATGGGGAATGCAATTGACTTGTTTCAAATGAAATCAGCAAAAGGAAGTCCCATTAGTGTATGGGAAGAAAGTTTGGAAGCTCGTTGTTTTCCACATTTATTTCCAACAGGTCGAGGTGGACAATATGACGATCGACCACTTCAAATTCCTGCATCTGAATACCGGACTTTAAGATTATATGCTGAAGATCCAAGGTTTCATCAATGCATCTCATATTTATTTCATCTACTGTATGAAAGTGACTTGTCTGGGCTTTATTATGCAGTAAACCATATACTGAAAAGTGGAGCACATCTGCAAAATGTTTCGGCGAGGGACTTTATGGAGAAAGTCAATCTGCAAGACAATATTTTGGAATCTCATCTAATCAATCTCATGGCATGTCAGCGTGGTACAAACGAGTATTGGTACCGTCGTCATGGGGAATTGAAATGCATGCTAAGAAACTTAGGAACTCCTACATGGTTCCTCACTCTTAGCTGTGCCGAGTATGCATGGGACGACTTACTTCAATTTCTACGAGAGGCAAATGCAAACATACAAAATATAGAATTCAAAACAGCTGGAGAACTGTGTTCTTTGGATCCAGTGAATGTATGCAGATATTTCAATCATAGATTTGAAGCTATGATGTCTTTCATTACCAACAAAAAAAATCCTCCCCTTGGAGAGGTTTTAGATTTCTTTTGGAGAAAGGAGTATCAAGCGAGAGGTGCTCCTTACATACATATGTTGTTATGGATTAAAGATGCACCCAAATTTGGAACAGATTCGGATGAAACAGTGATGAGTTTCATTGAAGAGTATTCAACATGTGTTGTTCTGAAAACTACCGAAGAAAACAGTTTAAGGCAACAAGTTTTACGCTTTCAATCCCATCGTTGTGGAAAGTACTGTCGTCGAAAATTCAGATACAAGGAAAAGTTCTACACAAAATGTCGTTTCGGGTTTCCACGACCAGTGATTTCTAAAGGAAGAGTAAATAATTTGATGTCTTCTCTACGACATACTGTGACGAGAAAATCACCAAAAAATACATACAATTTAAAAAGAAACAAAGAGTCCAAGTACATCAACGACTACAACCCAGTGATTTTGTCCATGTGGAATGCTAACATGGATATTCAATTCGTTGCTGACAACTCTATTGCTGTGGCTCGATATGTGACGTCTTACATCACAAAAAAAGAAAAGACAGAACTGAAGGAAATATGTGAGGACATTTCACATGAAAAGAGTATAAGCAAGAAATTATACAGTTTCAGTTTGAAGATGTTGTCGCATCGAGAAATTGGAGCATATGAATGTTCTGATCGGTTATCATCATCAAGTCTCTATGCCAAGTCTAGAAATTTTTTGGGGTGAGTCTAGGTCTTGCTGCAACACGAAACCGAGCTTTGAAATCTGTACAAGAAATTGAGTATTTGGCGGAGAAAGAACCAAACAGTACAGATATTTTGAAGACAAACATGTTGGATGCATACTATCCAAATAGAAGTAGTCATCTTGAGAGAAGTTGTTTGTATGAAGTTCTAAAAAAAACTATATTTATAAGAGGACCATCAGAGAAGATATCAACAATGGAATGTATGCTATCATTGGGTGTGAATGATGTCTAGTGAAGCAGAGAAAAGGCCATTTGAGTAATCATCGAAAATTGAGTTGCGAAAATCCAGAGAAAAGGGAATTTTACTATTTAGCTCTTTTGCAACTCTTTAAGCCATGGCGTACAGAAGAGGAACTACTTGGAGATTTTCTCTGTTACGAAGATTCTTTCAATGCAACCAAGGATACCATAGAATTTTCTGATTTTCCAAATTATCTGGAAATGTTGAACGAAGAAATAGAGCAAGAAGCCACAATTGCAGCAGAGTTTGCTAGAGACAGTTCTCAAGACAGTCAGAGTTCTGCTTCATTGAGTCAGGATCCACTAGGAGGACCAATTATCCAAAATGAAGCTGCCACTGCCATGGATGAGGTGGAAAGAGCTATGGAACAAGCTCAAGATGATGTAGTTAACTTAGAAGATTTGGTGAAACAACTAAACCTTGAGCAGAAACAGATATATGACGAAGTCATAGAACAGGTTGAACATGGATTCAGTCATGAGAAAAAAGAGTGCTCATGTACATCATTTAAGCCTGTCCGACTGTATTTGAGTGGAGAAGCGCGAACTGGAAAAAGTTTTCTGAGTAAAGCAATTGCAACTTATCTGCAGAAAAGGACTGAATCACCGCTGTCTTGTGTTGTTACCGCACCAACTGGGCTGGCAGCACATAACATTAAAGGGACTACTTTACATCGTTTACTGATGCTACCAGTTGAGCATGATAACAAATTACAATACCACAAGCTATCTGGAGATGCTTGTTCTGAAGTTTCCAGAGTGCTGAAGAAAATGAAACTTCTTATCATTGATGAGGTAAGCATGGTCTCAAATCTAATGCTTGCTTTTGTCCATTTGAGAATGCAAGAAATTCTTAGAACAGACTATGATGTCTTATTCGGAGGAAAACACATTATTGTTTTTGGAGATCTACTGCAGTTGACTCCAGTGAAAGGACAACCAGTGTTTAAAATGCTCACACATGAAGATACCAGGAAGTGCCTACGAAGCATTGGAAACGTTAATATATGGTTAAATTTCAAATATGCAGAACTGCTTCAAAATATGCGACAGGCAAAGGATGAAGATTATAAAAATATTCTACAAGATGTAAGAATCGGAAAAGTAAGTGAGCATGGGAAAGAAGCATTACATGCACGATTAATTTCAAATTTGTATCCAAATGAAAACATTCTTCACAGAATATTTTTAAGAAAATTACTGAGAACAAATCTGGGATATGTTTGATGCCAACCCTGCAAGAATGTTCCATCTTCAACCACACAATGTTAAAGTTAGAAAATGAAGAGATTGTGAAACTGGAAGCTATAGATAAAATAGAGCATATGGGAGCAACAATTATTTTGTCTGAAAATTTAAAATCAAAATTGGATTCATTAGAGAAGAGTATATCTAAAACTGCTGGTTTTGAAAAGACTCTGAATGTGTGTTTAAATTGTCGTATCATTTTGAGAAGGAATTTAAATGTTGAAAGAGGTCTGGTAAATGGAGCAATGGGTCATGTTGTTGATTTTGTGAATTACAAAAATAGAGATGGAATTGAAATTTTAAAAATTAAATTTGATGGCATTAACGAAATAGAACAAATTTGTCGCTGTTCAGCTAGATTTTTGCTTGTAAAAGACTTATATGTTCGCCGAACACAGTTTGCAGTTTGTTTGGCATATGCTGTGAGAATTCATAAATCTCAAGGTTTTAGTGTAGATAGTGCTTTGGTGAACATTGGAAGTTCTGTGTTTAAAGAGGGTATGGCATATGTGGCATTATCATGAGTCAGAACTTTATCAGGATTGTACTTGATTGAGTGTGATGAAACAAAGATTTGTGCTGATCTAGATTGTGTTAAAGAACACAATAGGTTAAGAAGAGAGTATGCTCCACATTTGCCTCAATATCCTCTGTTTTGAAAAACGTGTGGTAGGCCGAAAAAGAAGAAATGAGAATGATTGCAGTGAGGTAGTAGCAAAAAGACAAAAAGTAGATGAAACTGTAATTGTAAGCAGAAAGAAAAAGGATTCTGTTGAAGATGTTGGATTTCAGTTTGAAAACAGTTCTGGTGTCAACTGCTATGCTAATGTAGTGCTTAATGTTGTTTTTTTTCTTCAAAATTTACAAGAACAGATTGTTGAAAATCGGGATCAAACATTCTGCTGTTTATTGAATTCTGTGTTTGATAAATGTAGCAGTGATAGAGCAAAAATAGAAAGTGTTTCAGAAATTCGAAATCTTCTAGACATATGTTCTGGTCAAAATCAATTTTCACAGAATATTCAGCAGGATTGTCAGGAATTTTTAATGTATATGTTTGATGTATTGGAAGATGAAGGTGTAGATATAAAAAATCTTTTTAGCCTTTCTTATCAATGCCAGCATGACTGCGACAACTGTAGTTTATCAAGTAGTACTAGAATAGACACTGAAAGATTTATATATTTGACTTTACCAGACTGCAAATGAGTGTCTTTTAATAATCTAGTTAAAGCAGCTGATCACAATATGGTGTGTACCCAATGTAAGTCTGCAATGCTGTCCACATTATTTTTACAAACTTATGGTAAATATGTCATTTTAATGTTCCAACGATGTAGACCTGATGGAAGTAAATTGTCAACTTCTATTAAAAATTTCGTGGCTTCTCAGTTATCAATATCAGGAAGAACTTTTGCAACTGTAGCTATTATTTATCATGACGGTCCTTCAACAACATCAGGGCATTACACATGCTATTTAAAATGTCGAAAAGGTTTGACTAACTGTAATGACACTCATTTGACTTTCAAACAACGTTTGCCTTTTGACTTAAAAAATTCATACCTAGTGTTTTTAGAACCAAAATTTAAGTAAAGGTAATTGCCCTATGAAGACATGAGAAGTTAATAAAAGTTAGTTTGCTGTTTAAAATTATATTGTGAGTAAAAGTGATGAAGATAATATAAAAATTATAGTTCTCATAAAGGTATGGTAAGTGGATCGCATAGTAAGTGATATCAGTATTATAGGAAATGTTCAACATGAGAGAGCCAGAGATGGAATTATGAATATTTAAATATTGTAAAAATGTTGTTTGAGAATTTCTTTTAGAACGTCGGGAAAACGGTAATTTTAGAGTTTGTTTTAAGTAATTTGAAAATATACTGATACATCTGACACTATTTGGCCTTAAGGAAAGGTGAAGGAATGAGCAAAGAGTCATGACTGAACAGAAGCAGTATATGAAAATATTGAAACATATTTCAGATGTTCTTGGAGCTTTTTTTCTAGAGAGTCGATGAAATGGAATTTTTAGAGAACAGCAGAGTACCTTCCAACGTAAAGGACCTTCATGATGCACTATTTGGCCTAAAGGAAAAGTAAGTGAATCAAAGATTAGTGTACATATGTGATTTGTAAGTTTATATGTTTTTTTTAAACACAATCTTTTCGATTGTGTTGTTTTTTTTCCCGCTGTCATATGATGAATAGTTTGAGCTCACTGTTTTTAGTGAAATTCAATATGTTCTGAGAACAGCAAAAATAAACTATCTAACATGTTGTATAAATTATTCTATAGTTTGTATTGTGTAATTTATATTGTATTCCCATTGTCTCACACTCACTTTCCTTTTTCCTCTCTCTTTCAGCTCTCTTTACTCACTCACACTGCCTTTCTCTCACTCTGTTTCACACCCATTCGTTTACTGCACTTCTTTCACAACCCCTCATTTCCATTTCAACTGTCTGCATCCCCTCTATCCCTTGCACCACTTTTCAGCTTTCAGTCTCTCTGTTTTACTTCCCTTTTCGTCTTTTCCTCCTTTGCTCTTTTAGTAATTCCTCTTTACTCACTCACCAGTGTTGTTGCACTTTATCACTATAACTCACCCACTCTCCCTCGCTTATCTTTGTTAGCTCCTTTTTTTTACCTATTCTGTCTAATTTCCGTTCACTACCTCTATGTCCTCAGTCCCTCACTCTCCTTGTGTTATGTTCACTTGTGTTTATCTACCTTCTATCATTTCTCTTACAACAACGTCACTGCTCCTCTCTCATCGTTCTTTACCCCATTTCTTTTAGTCCGGTTCCATTACTACCCCTTATTTCCTATCTTTCAATGTTCTTCTCTTTACTTTCATCACCGAATCACTTTCTCTAAGTACCACTGTTTAGTCCTCTTCTCCTCTCTTTCCTTCTTTTGCTCCCTTACTCATTTTCCTTTCCTCACTCATTGTACTCCACTTCACTCAGTCCTTCCCTTAGTTTCTTTGTCTACTAACTTCCTCACTCCTTTTCCCTCAATCCTTCTATATTATCCTCTCTCCCTTCATCCCTTCACTCTATGACTCTCCTTCACTTACTCTCGGTTATCTTCCATTCCTCATTCTTCTAAATGCATCCTTAATTAGACTCCTTTCCCTCTCAGTCATTATCTTTTTACTTACTCCTGTTTCCTAATTTAGTTTTGCTAACTCACATTCTTTTAGTATCTTTGTTACCTTCAGTTCATTTCTCTCTTCTTCTCTTCCTCTCTGTCAGTGAATCTATATGCCTTACTCTTAGTAATTTGCTCTCCTTCTATTTCTTTTTCCTCTTTTTGTCCTTCTACATTACTTTATTTCCCTTTCTGTGTCCTTCACTCCTACTTTATTTCTTAATACACTGTTATGATTTTTAACCTCTTCATTTGTATCTTTTATTTTAAAATATATATTTGACTAATTATAGCTTATTTTTTCTTCTCTCTTTCACAGATACAAAGTGTAGTAAAAAAATGTAATTAATGTTACATTAATTATATGGTAAGTGTGACTAAAAAAATGTAGTTTATCATCACCCTTTGCTTTAACCTCACTATTGTTCTCTCACCCTACCTCACTCCTGTTTCCTTACTCTGCTTCCCTCACTTATTCTTATCCTCCATGTTTACTCCCCTTTCCCTAACTCCCCTCCCACATTCAACTTCTTTCAGTCCCCCTGCTTAACTTCCCTTACCCTCCGTTCCCTTCCTTTGCTCCCTCACTCATTCCCTTTCCCTTAATCATTTACTTCACTCCTGTCACTCCTTCTCTGAGTCCGTCTGTCCTCACAGTTCCTCACTTCCGTTCCCTCACTCTGTCTCTCTTATCGTCGCTGTCTCTCTCCCCTCATTCTGTGAATACTCTTTCATCATGCTCACTCCCTACAACTCACCCACACTCCCTCACTTACCTTTCTTTGCTGCTCCACTCACTACCTTTCAGTCACTCCTTCCATTACTCTCTTTCTCCTTTCTCTCTGTCACTCCCCATGTCTTACCTTTATTCACTTTTATCCATCCTCTTTCACCCCTCTTTACTTACAGTCACTGCTCTTTTCTAATCCTCCCTCACTGTTTTACTATCTAATACACAGTCCCTCTGTGTTGCTCCCTCTAGCTCTCTTTCTCTTAACATCACTCTCTCTGTCCCTTTCCCTCATGCTCACTCCTTCATTCTTTTTTTTCTTTTTTTTTGGTGCGCGCATCTGTGCGCACCCCGGTGCACGTACCGGTATGCGTACCCTGGAGAAAAAAGAATGACAGAGTTTTTTTAAAAATGTTAGATTTTTTTTATAAATTAGAGGTAGTTCTAAAAATAACTGTTTTTTTATTCTTTTTGTTGTTTTATATTTTTTTATTGTTTTTTGAACATTTTTTACTTTTTTTGGCTTTTCTGAACAGTTTTATATTTTTTTGTATTTTTTTATGGGGAGAAACAAAAAACAGGGAATTGAAAATGGCTCAACTGGAGCACAAAAAAAATCAGGAAAAATGATGGTTTCCTCGGGCATTTGTGGTTATCCATAGCAACATTGATTAGTGTAATGCTTTGCTGACCATAACTAATTGTTTTGTTACAATATATACAAACAATGTTGTATCCCCCAAACTTTGTTTGTATATTTGGAATCACCTCACTTGCCTCTGGACCTGATGGAGTGGGTTCTTTGGTTGTTGAAGTTCTGGATGATGATTGGGGTAGGTTTCTGCAGAGTTCCCTCACCTCTGCTGCAGAATAATTATTAGGGTGTAAACGCTGCATGTGCCGAATCATAGTATGATTCCCAAAGGAATATTTTTTTGCAGGGTTCCCCCTGGATAGCACAGCACCACAGATGAGACAAATTACCTTTGGAGCGTTTACTTTTTTGAAACCCCTTGGGATTTTGTAAAACTCCCATATGAAGTGCTCTTTTGGTTTGTATGGGGGATTGTCTTCAGGCAGGAACTGCCTTCTCTCTTCCTCCTCTTCCTCCTCCTCCTCCTCTTCTTCTTGACCACCAATGTAATCTTCTGGTGGTCCTTGTGGTGGTGGTGGTGGTGGGGCAGATGCTCTAGCTGCTGATAGTACTGTAGCCATATCTGTAAGAAAAAAGCAGGTCTTCCTCACTCAAAGAACAAAGTGAGAATGAGGAAAAAAGGTGGGGGCTTTCATCATTTGGAAAACAAAACTGTTCTGAACCAATGAAAAATGTTATTTTCAAGTCACATGATCCGGGCTTTCATCATTTAGAAACCAAAACTGATCTGAACCAATGAAAAGTGTTATTTTCAGATCACATGACCCGACGCGCTTACGCTACGCGCCCCGGTGCGTGCCCCGGGGCGTGCCTGTCGTCGCGCCCTGGGGCGCGCCCGTCATCGCGCCCCGGGACGCGCCCGGCGGCCCTTACGTTGCGCGATCGTATGCGCTCGGGTGCTTCCGGGTGCGCTTACGCCGCGCGTCATATGACGCATCACGCGGCTACGCGATACGTAACGATGTTGTTTTCGTTCGCGGCAATAGCGCTAACGGGACGCTCACTGGTACGCGCACCGGCGCGCGCCGTAACAATGCGCTCACCGGTGAGCACATCGGTACGCGCCCCGGGAGCGCTCCGGGGCACAAAAATAAATAAATAAATAACTAAATAAACATAAAAAAAATAGTATTACATAATTATAAAATATAAAATTCATTATAAAAAATATTACATTTCATACCTATAGATATTTGCTATTAAAAAACCTATGAAATTCACTGAAAAAACCATAGGTTTCACACCACTTATAGTTAGGAATTACCATTTAAAAAACCTATGAAACTCACGTAAAAAACCATAGGTTTCACACCAGTTATAGTTAGCTGGAAATTTTACTCACATAAAACCAATGAAATTCCCACGTTATAGTTAGTTGGACTCACTATAACTTGCACGTGCAATGCACTGCTGATGACGTCACATATTACATCACTCATGACATGGTCAGTGACATCACTCATGACATCACTGATGACACCATCGTTGTGACAGAGTGACAGACCTCCTTTCACTTTAATGTAACCCTTGAAACACATATTCAAACATAGAAACTAAAATTTTCAAAAAAATGGAGATACCCATACCAGTTACAACAACCAATTCAATAATTCCACCATCTATATACACATCCACTCATTGACCAACAGTTCTATATAGTCACTCATACATATACTCACTCATCATATGTAGTGATACACCTATAGATCCTGTTACACACCGACAGTCATCCAAAAGATAATCTCACACATACTCACACATGCAAATAAACTATTGAACATCCATTTATTTGCATATACAGCAATACACACACAACCACCTTACTTCTAAGGAAACTTACACATAATTACTCTCTTAAACAATCACTTATAGAAACACATACTTATTTAAGCAGAAACTCTTGCAATCTCTTACTCTCACATATACTCACTTATATACATCAATATTCACATATATTAGATTAAAACATATGTAGTTACTGATAAAGACACTAGTGAGACAGTCATTCAGTCACTAACACACACATATATACACTCATCCACCCATACAGTCCTGCACATATGCTGTCTTCAAAACACATACAAACAGAGAGTCAGTCACTCATGCATCTATGTGCTAAGTAATACCCCCACCAAACCATACAAACACTCATACTGATACTAAGAAAAACATCTAATAACCCATATACCTACACATGTTGCTACTCACCAACCCATGCAGCCACTAATACACAAAGTGAAACACTAATCAATATATTTAAATATTTAAACATTACTCACTAATATATGTATTCACTAAGATACACTTAATACGCGAGTTAACCAATCACTTTTTTTTTTAAAACATCCATTTAAACACTTATTTAAACATTTATTCTTCCATCAACTTTTACATATACATATATAACACATAATTATTTTTTTAAAATACACACATTCACTGGATGGTGTCATCAGTGATGTCATGAGTGATGTCACTGACCATGTCATGAGTGATGTAAGATGTGACGTCATCAGCAGTGCATTGCACGCGCAAGTTATAGTGAGTCCAACTAACTATAACATGGGAATTTCATTGGTTTTATGCAAGTAAAATTTCCAGCTAACTATAACTGGTGTCAAACCTATGTTTTTTTCAGTGACTATATATATATATATATATTTATTTATATATACACACACAGAAAACTTGTCACTCTGCAAAAAAACACAAGCTGGGAGGAAATTAAAACATTCTTTCTTATTCCACCATGTTATTAAAAGCACAACAATAGATTGGAGTATAGACTTAAATTAAAGTGCAAGTGCTTAATCACAGTATAAACACATGGCTTTTGAATTAATAATTCAATACATGATAAATGGAATAATACATTAATAATATTACTAACCTCCCTGTTTATAAGATTGTGCTAGCAGGTCACTCTTATATCACTGGATAAATCCACAAGGTGACAACTGGATAATAATTCAACTATTACAAATCAAATGTATATCCACTTTTAATGCATTGTATAAAACATACAACAATCTAAATGCATTTTACCCAATATATCAAAAGGCCAATGTACTACGTATCGCATACAAAATACCTGCAATATAACAACACCAAAGTGAATATAAAAACAACAATGTATCTAAAAGGTTTACCTAAGGGGAGTGGGTATGATTATTATGGGGATCAATCTCTCAATCATACATGGGTAAAATAACCCCAATATAAGAACGAGACAACATCATAAAAGGAAACCAAGATATGTGGTAACAATAAATATCACACCAACCGAAAAATATAGATTTTCTCTACCAAAAATTGTGAAAGTCATGATCGATATTCAATCCATTCGAAGCCCTAGAAACTAAGTTCAGGGTATATTTTGTTTCCAGTTGTATTAGCATCTTTTCTCTGTTGCCACCCCGAACCAATTTGGCTACAGCATCAATTACAAAATACCAGATATGGTTAGGGTTACTAGAGTGATGTTGTTCAAAGTGCCTAGCAACTGGCTAACTTTTATAATAGTAGCTAATAGCTCGCAAATGTTGAAGCACCATTTTGTGAACTTGTTGTTTAGTGCTTACCACATACTGCAACTTGCAGTCATATTCTAACA
The DNA here is from genome assembly GCF_964261635.1 of Lissotriton helveticus. NCBI lineage: Eukaryota > Metazoa > Chordata > Amphibia > Caudata > Salamandridae > Lissotriton > Lissotriton helveticus. The sequence continues at coordinate 591,905,913 of NC_136057.1, forward strand.
TTTAAACTGAAAAGTTCGTAGTGATCCGCCAAGCGGGGAAACTCTGCAAATGCGCCTCCTGTTGCACTACTGGTTGGGGGTAAAGTCCACTTTACACCTAAGGGACCTTGGGGGCCAGGAAGTCCTATGCAACGGAATTCCTGATAGCTGGTTGGATGCCCAGCCCACTTCCTCCACCACTCTGCAAACATGACTGCTAGTTAAAAAAAAACTAAGAAATTCACAAAAAAAAGTTACAGGGACGTTATTGTTAGCAAATAGAATTTAAAAAACCTTAGAAATTCACTAAAAAAACAAAGGTTACAATGACGTTACAGTTAGCAATTAGATTTAAAAAAACTTAGAAATTCACTAAAATAAATAAAGGTTACAGGGACGTTATTGTTAGCAAATATAATGTAAAAAACCTTACAAATTCACAAAAAAAACAAAGGTTACACGGACATTATAGTTAGCAAATAGAATTAAAATAATCTTAGAAATTCATTAAAAAAACAAAGGTTATAATGAGGTTACTGTTAGCAAATACAATAGGTCAGAAATTCAGCCATAACTTGCTCCCCTGCAATGCACTGCTTATGACCTCACATATTACATCACTTATGCCATGGTCAGTGACATCACTGATGACATCACTCATGATATCAAGTCAAGTCATTATACTTTTATTCGACACATGTATCATAAAAAGTACAAACATACAATACAAACATAATTATAAAACAGTTCGTTATTTACAAAAATACATCTAAGAGTTATGTGGAAAAATTGACTTGATGAGCATTTTTTAAAATCTTAGTCCTAATAATCCAGGCACATGATAAAAACTTTGCAACCCCACAAACAACAACCATGGAAGAGGTGTCAGAGCTAAGAATACGCAAAGCTAATTTATAATCTCTAATACCAAGATTCTTTAGCACTGGTTTTAACCATTTCTTCCTAGGTAGGATGTATGCCTTACAGGCAAAAAGAAAGTGGCCCAATGATTCCTTGGGATTTATACAACCTGGACACATTGTATCCTCTTCCCTCCTCTTGTTCCATCTAGATGTAACAGTTTTGAGGGGCAATGTTCCATGTCTAAATTTAAGATATAAAGTCCTTTCTCGAGGGATCTGAATAAAATCCAAAAACAATTCCAATTTTAGGGTACATTTATGGGACAAAAAAGTCTCGGTCAAATGTCCCCAATTTGGGTTCTGTAGCGCCTTGGCCTCTATCCAATCCCAATATAATTTTTTCACCACTTGTTTTGGTGGAGGTGATTGGGATACCCAGGCGTCGCTTAAACCCACACTTACTACAAGATTTTTTAAAGCATTTAGCCACTTTATTTTGCCTGCAGTGTTTAATTTTAGCATTTCATCTAACACTAGGGCATAATTACCTAATTCGGGGGTCCTCCTCAAACGGACCCAATATAAAAGGGGACGGAGCTGAAGGAAGTCCCGAATAGACTTTCTGCCTAGGTCTAAAAATAAAGGTTTGAGTGGGGTAGAGGATGGAAGCGACACCAAGTCCCTCATAAACTTATTCTCTGATCGGACGTGGTCGTTGGTATTCTCATTGCCCCACAGTTCCGAGCCGTAAACAGCTGCGGCAATTGCTTTTCCCTCATAAACTGATAAGGCAGGTGCAACTGGCCTACTTACAGAGAGACGTTGGTTTTTTAAAATAGTGCCGGAAACCCTTTTAAGATTTAAAACCATTTTACATATATGGGGTTCCCATCTCAAATGATTATTAATCCTAACACCCAGGTAATCAAACTCATCGACCACCTCTAAAGGGGATCCATTCAAGGACAAATGGATATTCCTGTATTTCTTCTTGGCGGTCATAACCATTAGTTTAGTTTTAGTTGTGTTTATTGTAAGTCCCCGTTCCTGACAAAAAACACTAAACTGATCAAGAAGGGTTTGAAGGCCTGTGGGGGTTTTGGATAAGAGAAGGGTGTCATCGGCAAAGAGGAGGGATGGCGTTTTCTCCCCGGCCACAATGGGGGCGTCGGCCGCTGTCTCATTCAGATGTTTCACCACCCCATTTATAAAAAGGGAGAATAAAGTAGGGGCCATCACACACCCCTGCCGCACCCCTCTATTAACAGGTATACTCTTAGTGAGTTGTCCCTGTGCCCCCCATCGTATCTTCGCATAAGTACCCTCATGGAGTTTAATGATAAGATTTAGCAGATAGGATGGGAACCCCATATCCCGTAGAACACTCCAAAGTTTAACACGGGGTATTACGTCAAAAGCAGTTTTAAGGTCAATAAAAGCCAGGTAAAGGCTCCCTCTGGCTATTGACACTGTTTTCCAAAAAACTGCACAAAATCTGAAAACTTGATCAATGGCCCCAACATTGCTTCTGAATCCAGCTTGGAAGTGGGACAAAATATTTTCTTCCATAAGCCAGCCCTCAATCCTATTTACAATTACCCTACCAACTACTTTTTGAATAACATCAATTAAACTAATTGGTCTGTAGTTGGTAGGGTCCTCTCTCTCACCCTTTTTAAAAACCGTAACAACTTCAGCACCCTTCCATGGATCCGGTACTTGCTGGCCTAACTGGATGAGGTTCAAAACATTTACAATAAAAACAGCCCAAACCAATGGGTTAGACTTCAATAAATCACCCGGTATTCCGTCCGGTCCAGGTGCCTTACCCGGTTTTATTTTAAGGATGGCCTCCTGTACCTCACGAGGCGAAAACAATACGTCTATAGAGTCCTCATACTGATGGGCCAAACAATTGGTACCTATTAAAGGGGATGCTGGCGCAGCTTCTAAGGAGCCTACGCCGTATAGATTCGAGAAGTGGGAATACCATTGGGACTCAGTTATATGGTTTGGAATAGGCTCAGCGCCTCGTCTATCGATGACGTTAATCAGTTTCCAAAATACCATGGCATTTTTCCCAAGAGCCGCTTCTTTTAAAGCCTGCCAATGTTCCTCTTCCCAATCTTTTTTAGCTTTCCTAATACTAATGCGATAGTCATTTCTAGCTAATCTAGCGGCTGGGGCATCCTTGTTTTTAATAGCTAGCGAAATTTCTTTTCTTTTCCCTCTACAGGAGGCAGTATACCAGGGGTTCCCCTTTTTTCCATGCATTTTGACAAGTGGCATCCCTTGTTTTTTTTTAGAAAAAAACATACTGATCTCCCCTATTAGGTCTTTATACTTAGTTGCCAGCACTGACCCCTGATGCTGAGATGAAATTTGATTCATTGGCACCAGGGCGGATGAAGCAGCCGAAACTAGAACCCTGATATTCTCAAGTGTCTCCTCATTACACCTAACCACATCCCATTTAATCCTACGATTACAGTTAGAAGGGACTAGGTCTTTAGTAATCAACTCATTTTGGACCTCCTCACCAGTATTATCTCCCCAGAACATACCCATGCAGAGGGGATTATGGTCGCTATCAATCCTCTGCCTGACCTCCATATCAACCAAATTGGCCCATGACCATACATCCAAAAGGATGTAGTCAATCCTGGACGGGCAGCCAATTCGATTGAAGGTCATGGCGCCCATGCGATCAGATGTAGTGCGGCCATTTAAGGCACATAGGTCATATGCAGACACCAGGGCATTCAACTGAATGGCTCGAGCCGACCACTTCTTGATTGGGGCCAAAGATAAGGATGGAATTAACTGGTTTCCTAACTTGTTAAAAGAGCCCAAGAATTCATCCTCATCAAGAGGCTCAAATGTACAATTAAAATCACCTCCCACTAATACTGAGGATTTAGAGGGGAGGGCTGAAAGCCTGTTGTCTAACAGCTCCAGTGTTGGAGACAGTTGACCCCCTGGGAGCCCCCTGGCATAAATACAAAAAATTTCAAAAGCATTCCTGGCTGACTGCCTTTTAACAGTTATATGGAGAATATCCTTACAGGGGACATAATTAACAGTAGTCTTACAATTCAAAGCTATCCTAATCCATATAATTAAACCCCCCGATGGGCGCCCCCTCCCAGACTGCGTAGCAGGGACAAAGAATGTAGAATAGCCCTGTTTATATTCTGGCTCTACACACCAGGTTTCCTGGAACATACAGATATGGAAATCTTCTACAAAATTATTCCATTCCGGATCGGGCAAGTTTTTCTTTAAGCCAGCTATGTTCCAGGACAGAATTTTAACAGGGGAGGGGTACCGCATAGATGTATCCAGGGCGGCCTGAGTATCAACACCCCCTGACAAGGGATCTGGAATAATACTATCCTGGACAGGTACTTCCTCTCTTGTAGCAACAATAGAATCACACTCTACGGGAGAAGGTACCCCACAGCCCTTGTCATCTTCAATACACTGGGATGGTGGTCAATCCACTTCTTCCAGCCCACTAAATCGATTATAACATGGGAATAAGGGGTAATTGAGCTGTGGGCCCCACCCTTCTCCATTAAACTGTCTTTCCCCCTTCCACTGGTGCCCCCTCCTCCTGTCGACTAAGTTCCATCCTTCCTCTACAGGCATTCCCCATTGTTGCAGATTCTGGTGTGTTCCTCCTCTACCCAATCCTTTCCTAGCAGGCCTCATCCAACTCCATCTAGCATCCTCATAGCCATCTTGCATATAAAAAAAGGACAAGGGCTTGGCTGACACCACTGACTTGCTATCACAGGGAGGAGTAGAGCAAATAAATTCTACAAGTCGTGGGTCCTCAAATGTGATAGCGACACAATCGCCCTTTATACTTTTCTTCTTCCCACCTACCCATGGTGCCCGTTCTACCATAAGTATATTCTTGTTTAGGCTGGGTGGTGGAGGGTAATTTTTGTCGAGCCAGTGGCATATTTTATTTTTGATCGCCCAAAAAGGCTCAGAGGTGGACATTGGCAGCTCAGGAATCCCTGTCAGAACAACCACATACGGACAAGCATCTGGTGGTAGATTGATGTTACGTCGCAGAGTGGTTTTTCTGGGCTGTGACTGGGGAATAATGGGAGCTGGGTTATTAGAGATCTTTTTGCTAACTACATTTCTATTCGCTGCACTCGAACATGTAGAAGTGGAGGGTTTGATATTATTCACTGTGTTAGTTGCCGATAAAGAGGAAGCTGGAGGGATAATTGTGGGAGCCGGTATGCTTCCCATAGTTTGATTGGAAACAACAATCCCAGTATTAGTAACAGGCGGTGAGACCACCGGAATAGAAGGGCCAGGGGTAGTCAGCCTAGGATCTTGTAACGCAAGAATAGTAGCTAATTGATGTTCTATGTTACAGAGCCTATTCTCCAGAGGCGAAAGCAAGGATTTTAATAAACTGGACATAGACTCTATTAAAGAGTCAAGCCCGTCTCCTGAATTAGTTGATGAGTCATTGCTTCCGCTAATATCCAGAATACTTGCCAGGCTGCTATCATGGGTTATATCGCCTGGAACCCCTAGGGATAATAAATGAGGGGTGGAATCTAAAGGATCAGACTCAGTATAATCAATGGGTGTCTGGAGAGTCCCATCATTTACTGTCGCCGCACCTATATTGTCCCCCCCGGAATTAGAACCCATAGATCCTTGAAAAGTTATGGCAGAATTGTCTATAGGAAAATTTGTTGGGTTCACGACATTTGAAGTTGACATAATAGTGTCGGACCCAACCGTCATAGATGAGTCAATAACATCATGATTAACTGTCACGGGAGCATGGGGGATATTAGGGGGTAGTGTAGTCATAGCGGGGACGTTGGTAAGAGATAGTGATTGGCAATTGGCGGGAATAGTATCATTGTTGGGCTTCCCAGCAGAAGTAACAACAAGATTAGTCATACTTTGCGGCGGTGAATGTATCGTTGCAATGTTGCCCAATGAAGATCTTTTTGCGTGTGCAAGATCCAATGATACCCTCCTTTCCATTAAAGAAATGCCCTGGTCTATCAAAGAGTTTGTTCGGGAAATAAAATTATCTAGGGTACCAATTACTTTTTTAGTTTTAACGTTTCCAGCTCTCTGGCTCCTAGTTTTACGTGTGGACATCTCTAGCAGGATATATAAAAAGAAAACAGAAAATACTAAAATAGCACAACAGATGTCCCAAGGATAACAGAAAACACAAGGCAAACAAATGGGCTACCCAGAATAAAAATAACCCCAAATAACTTCAATCAGGAAATAACTGTAGCAATAAATACGAGGCTATAATACAGAGTACTAAATAGGGTGCGCCCAGACCAGGCACTACAGGCCACGGAGGGCCACAGAGGGCCCGCCCTTTGCCCGGGCTTAGCCCCGGGCGCTCCCGCGCGCTCCCGCGCAGCGAGGTGTTTCCAATTTTATAGTCCCAAACCTATAGGGCGGGGTGGGGCGGGGCGGTCAGGGAGAGCGGGGCCAGGTGACTCGGCCGGAGACCCAGGGACTCCTGGGAAAGCGAGTCCCGGGTCGCGCTCGCAGCCCTGCCGCCTCACCGCCTCTCAGGACCCCACAGGAGCAGCTAGACACAGGAACCACCGCAGAGTCAGGCAGGTAGGCAGCGAAGCGGGACCCGCGCAGCGGGTTCCGCGAGGCGTGGGTGAAAGAGCCTGGGGTAAAACAGAAACGCCGTCTTCGGATCAAGGTTCAGCAAAGGAGTGTTCCACAGGCAAGATTCCCTTCTCTCCTTTTCACCTGGGCAGCTGGGGCGGGGCGGTCAGGGAGAGCGGGGCCAGGTGACTCGGCCGGAGACCCAGGGACTCCTGGGAAAGCGAGTCCCGGGTCGCGCTCGCAGCCCTGCCGCCTCACCGCCTCTCAGGACCCCACAGGAGCAGCTAGACACAGGAACCACCGCAGAGTCAGGCAGGTAGGCAGCGAAGCGGGACCCGCGCAGCGGGTTCCGCGAGGCGTGGGTGAAAGAGCCTGGGGTAAAACAGAAACGCCGTCTTCGGATCAAGGTTCAGCAAAGGAGTGTTCCACAGGCAAGATTCCCTTCTCTCCTTTTCACCTGGGCAGCTGGGGCGGGGCGGTCAGGGAGAGCGGGGCCAGGTGACTCGGCCGGAGACCCAGGGACTCCTGGGAAAGCGAGTCCCGGGTCGCGCTCGCAGCCCTGCCGCCTCACCGCCTCTCAGGACCCCACAGGAGCAGCTAGACACAGGAACCACCGCAGAGTCAGGCAGGTAGGCAGCGAAGCGGGACCCGCGCAGCGGGTTCCGCGAGGCGTGGGTGAAAGAGCCTGGGGTAAAACAGAAACGCCGTCTTCGGATCAAGGTTCAGCAAAGGAGTGTTCATGACATCACTGATGACATCAATGGTCATTGATGGTTCAGCACTCACAATATCAGTAACAATTGATCTATTAGGTATGAGTTCAGCATAAGTCTCATTCTGCTCGCAACAGTAGTGTTCTTGAAAACATAATACATGACATGAAATCAATACACGTAGCGAAGATGTCTGTATTCATATCACTCTTTATTCGTTTTCTTCATAAAAGCATGCCATTGCACAGTAGTCACAGTATCCAACGTGTTTTGTCCTGCATGGACTTTTTCAGGACTCAAATCTATGTGCAAACATCTCTAGGCCAAGAAGAAGTTGTAACATAAGGCTTGTTCAGATTTGTGTTCTCCTGTACAGTATGACAATTCAAGTTTGTGGAAACTAAAGGAAAGGAAAATAAAGTTCTTGGCGTCTGCTCGTAATAAGGAGCCCTGAAGAAGACTTATGCTGATCTTATGCCTAATGGATCAATTGTTACTAATATTGTGAGTGCTGAACAATCAAAACCAATGTTGTTTTGAAAATTGCTTTCAATTTGAAGAAGAGAGGGGGTGTCACTCAGGTTTGGTGCACCACATAAAACGTATTAAGTTGGTCCCAGCACCTTAGTTGTTAAGTGCAGTACCTCATTGCCTCAACCCCTCTCTGTATTTTTGAGTGATGACATCATCCACAGTATCTCTGATGCACCTACTCATACCCCTAAAGAATCTTTTATACACCCACTGCCGCTCCCACACAACTATTCACAAACCCATTCACTGAGCCAAACAAGTACTTAAACACCCATTCACTGATTCATTGATTACACACACATCCACTTGCTCACCCAAACTGCCACTCATAGACTCACTCACTCACTACTACAGCCATTGACATATCCACTCATACACCCATACAGGTACTCACACACTAAGTGAGTCACCCATAGAACTACTCACTCAGCTCACACTCACCCCTGCAGTCAATCATACAGCCACTTACTCACTCAAACAGTTACACTCACACCCACCCACTTACTTACTCATACAAATGGTAATAAATACTCACTCAGCTCAGCCCTACAGTCACTGACAGAAGCATGATCTCATCCATGTAGCAACTCTCACATTCACTCACTTACGCATAAAGTTCCTCATTTACCTCATCCCTCATGTATACTGCTTTTCACATACTCTGTTTCTCATCCATACTGACACATGCACTCACTCACCGACATAGCCATACAGGTACTCACTCACCCACACAACTTCTCACACACGCAACAGTACCCCATACAGCCACTGACTCACCCACTCACTTATCTATAAATGCTGTTACACACCTCCTCTCCCACAGACACAGACACCCAGACAAACATAGAGGTAGTCAGACAACCAATCACCCATATAGCCATTCAAATACCCACTAACACACTCATACATCTACTTAGACATCAACTGACAGACAGATACACACATTCACACAACCAGTCACTCATCCATACATTCACTGAGACACCTAATCACTCACTTATATAGTCAGTCATGCACCCACTGAGTCATCCATACAATCACTCATATACCCAGTAATTCACCAATACACCTTGGTACATATATTTAACACTCAAATATTTTAAAAACACAGTCACTGGTTGATGTCATCACTGATGTCATCAGTGATGTCATTTGAGATGTCATCAGTGATGTCACTGACCATGTCATAAGTGTTGTAATATTCAAGGTCATAAGCAGAGCATAGCGGGGTCACAAGTTATAGTTATCTCAGCTAACTATAACGGCTGAATTTCTCTGGATTTGTCTGAGTAAAATCTGACCCTAACTATAAAGTCCCTGTAACCTTTGATTTTTTAGTCAATCAAAAAAAATATATATATATTATATATATTACCTACTGGCGGTCGCCAGTAGGTATATATAGTTAGGATTTTTTCTCTATGGGTTTTTTGAAAATTCTATGTCTAATAACTTTGGCGTTTGTGGACGGAATTGGCTGAAATTTTCAGGAAAATGGCACATTTTGTTTCTGAGCAGCCCTTAAAAATTTGGGGGGGGTTCGTCAAGGGGGGGCCGAGAAAAAAGGGGGGTCCCAAAACGTGTTTTTAACATTGAGTTTTCCATAGGGCGGTTGGCCTCACTTTTAGCCCGAACGGCTGAATGGATTTGCACGAAACTTGGCAAAATTGTAGGGACTGGTAGCCCGATGTGCCTTTTGTAGGTCTCAATATATGTGCTCCAGTGGATTTTGAGAAATTAACGTTTAAAAAAAGATATATATCTGTAACAGCGGACCAGGCAGCGCTCCGGTTCGGGTACTTTACGCGCAACGGAGCTTTGTGAAGCGAAGCTGATTGGTTCTCCGGCGTCTGTCAACATTCCAAAAAGTCCGTAGCGGCCGCCATCTTGTCTCTCGGTAGGATCGAGAGACAAGAGGAGGTCAAAACAAAGGGGGAAATAACTATAAGGGGGCATAGTAAATCCTCGCTGACCCCCTAGGTTTGATGTGGAGGTTTTAAAAGGGCCCCGCGGGGCAAAAAAAAATAATAATAATAATAATCGAACGGCTGAATGGATTTGCACGAAACTTGGCAAAATATTAGGGACTGGTAGCCCGATGTGCCTTTGCTAGGTCTCAATATATGTGCTCCAGTGGATTTTGAGAAATTAACGTTCAAAAAAAGATATATATCTGTAACAGCGCTCCCCTTCGCGTAACGGAGGTTTGCGAAGCTGATTGGTCCTTCTGTCACTGGGCTATAGTTGGGCTACATCTGGCTGATATTTGGGCTACATTTGTTTTTTTGTGTGTCTGGCGGCCATCTTTGGGCTACATTGGGCTACATTGGGCTTCATTGGGCTACATTGGGCTACATTTGGGCTCCAACATATATATAGGCCAATGTAGCCCAATATATATTTTTCAAAGTTAATTTTCGTAAAAACCACTGGAGCATATATCCTGAGACATAGCAAAGGCACATCGGGCTACCAGTCCCTACAATTTTGCCAAGTTTCGTGGAAATCCATTCAGCCGTTCGAGCTAAAAGTGAGTCCAACCGCCCTATGGAAATGAAGGAAATGAATGGGTAATTTGTAATTAGCAAATAGCTAATCGCAAACTAGGAATGGTAAAGAATCGCTATTTATTCCTTAAAGTTCGCTATTTAGGAAATGCAAAAAACTTTGATGATACATATGGCGGTTCATCTCTAACAAGATAAGAAGCATAGGGATACATTTATGATGACTGGCGCATCACCAGGGATGTGTTAGTCATTCTGTGCCGCTGTTCCGTCACCTATGGTGTGCTGCATTTACAATGCGGCGCATCATGGGGCAAAAACAGCACAGATGCGTGATGTATCTGTGCCGTAAAGGTGGCGCATTGCTGGAGTTGTATCGCAAGTGTGATGAAGCTCCAGCAAGGGTCGGGAGTGCCCCTGTCGCAGGGTTTCTGTTCTCACACAGAACTGTGGACAGAGGATTGGAACCTCGGCGAATTAGGGTGTCCCAAAACTCACGTTAGTAATCAAAAACTCCTTAGCAAGCTAGGTACAGTGTCACATTGGATATAACAAACTCTCAATGTTTAGACAATCCAGAATATGAACTTATAGTACCTCAGGATACGTGGAACTCATGAACAGTCGGTCGTTATATATTTCTTAGAAACCAGAACATGGAGTTAAGAAGAACACATGTGTATTTGAAATGTTTATTTACTAATGCCGTCTTCTCAGGCGTAGTATCTTAGATAATAGAAGTACACATATTATCAGTAGCAAAATTACCAGCATAGTTACTAGTACATAAAAAGCGAATGGTGACAGTATGTTAACATGCTGTAAATGAATAAGAGTTAGCAACACTTATAAGCAGCCGCGGGCCGTGGAGGGAGTTACGGTGGGGCAGGGAGGCGGGGAGGGGGAGGGGCAAGGTAGAGAGGGCTCCACCCTGCTTCTCCCCCTCCCCGCCTCCCTGCCTCACCGTAACTCCCTCCACGGCCCGCGGCTGCTTATATCTCACCCTCCCTAATACACATATTATATTATTTGCTAAGAAGGTCTCTTTGTGTTGGTTTAGGGCGTGCCCATACTTTAGTGTCTTAGATTTGAAGGAATCACATCAGCATACACCAGCTCTCTCTTCATGTGAACCGCATCAACTGTTGTGTATGTGTGTTCGGCAAAGCAATATAAAACTCGCCTCATGCCCAGAATTGGCAGAAGTTGCACTTATGTTATGAGTATGAAGTCGTGGAGATCAGACCTCATAACAATTCTGTATCGTGTTGTTCTTGAAACTTTAGCACTCGCTGTACAGATATAGTTTAACAAGCAAAGCAGATAGTAGAGCAATAACATATTATTCTCATGTAAACCACGATGAACTACTAGGTGGAAAGCTAAAGCAACAACTAAGTGTCGTGTGCAGAAGTTGCAAAAAAGGAAAAATGGCGTTTAAACCGGTAATGAGCCCATGCTAACTTAACACGGTGTAAAGATATCCAGGACCTAGATGACACCTCCCCATGATCCGGAAACGAACTGAATAAGATAATAGAAGTGCCATCTCACGAGAGCAGATTGCAAGTTTATATGTGCACGGTCCGCAAGGTAAAGCATTAAAAACTAGGAAAATGTAATGCTAAAGAAAAATAAAACAGCCAAGTACTTTATCGAGTCTTAAGCCAATAGGCAAGGTAAATAATAAAAACTTGACAAATAAGTCAATGAATTGTCAATGAAATGCTAGTACTCAGCATATCAAACATGAAAAAGGTCTATGACATAACTGTGTATGCAAAATAAGCTGCAACAGCCTCCAATAGGAAGTCACCGTCTTCATCCGAAAACAGTTCAGCCATCCAATTTAAAAGCGGAAAAGAACATACGTGCTCTCCCAGCACCGGATCCTCTATCACCATCAGAGGACAGCTCGGTGGGTTTTCAAGAAAGCTCTGTTCCAAGAAAGACTGTGCTGCCGCCAGTAAATTCCAGGGACCAAGTAGTCCATGCATCAATGCCACAGCCATAATCCTTTCGCCAGGACAAACCAACTCGTGAGTAATGATAGGAGTCATCAGCTGATTAAAGTCGACGTCAGGAGAAACCGGTCCGCAGAGACACAAATCAATGGCCCAATCGAAATCACAGGTCAGGCAGTGAAATACAGGCTGGACACAGGTGAAGTAGGAGAATCGAAAAGATAATCCATATGCCGTGCTTAATATCGCCAACGGCATTGTGCCATAATATTCTAGCATGCGATTGCGGAACAGTGTCAGCAGCTGCAGGGTGGGAGGTTGCATAGGAGGGACATCCATATTTAAAAATGTAAAAAAGCACAAGAGCGTCCGCTGGTAATGCAAGTAAAAATGCCAATCCACGAACCGGAGTGGAGAAAATGGAATGAAAGGAAGCAGGGATGACTCCAAAGATTTTCTCAAATGAAGTCACGAGACCACTGGTAACAACTTTAAAAAAGTGCGCCAGGGTCTTTGTGGAGGATGCGTTAAAGATAGTCGGAACCATCTTGCTGAAATTGAAAGGCAAATCTGAATTAAAAGTATTCCTTTTATCGTAACAGTAAGTGAACGGGTTATTTGCTGCAGAAATGTTCTATTTCCTCCCACACATGAACATAGGGAGTTTTCAATCTGGCCACAAATACCAACCTTGGGACAGATTTCAACGGCATGGCAAGAATAAGAGCTCTTTTGTCTCAGAGAGAGGTGGCCTTGAGTTCGGCCCGTGAAACTTTCGTGCTTCACATAGCGAACACCCGTACAGAGGTGCAGACCCTTTTCAATTAACTCAGAACAATCTTCATTATTGAGCATCAAATAACTACCATTTTCCAACAACTTGAACGTGGGGATGATAGCAGGAACTGGCGTGCCTTGCAACACGCAAGCCATATTTGGTCGGTGTTTGTTGCATGAACCGTGTAACTGTATGTGCCTACACATTAGTGAATGATCTGGCGTCTCAGTGCATTCCTCTCCATTCAGATAAACTTCTTGATCATCTTTGAAACATCTGTATGTGTATGGAAGCGACCAGACCTCATGAAGAAAAGCACTACCTAAAGGTTCATAACGACCTATTGGTATATATTTCATACAATTTGAAAACTTATATAAAGCAAAAGGCAGCGTTATTAAACCGTGGATAAGGCACGTTGCCAAAAAACCCGCAATCCTCTGCTGATGATGTCACTGAGCATGTCATGAATGATGTAATATGTGACATCATCAGCAGTGGATTACGGGTAATAGTATCTCTAGTTTACTCCCCTATAGCTGTCTTTCTTTTAACATAAGTGTCTGTTTCCTTCCCTTATACTTACTGTTTTTGGTTCGCTTCTAGTTCGCGTACCGGCGAGCGAACTGGGAAGCGAACTAAGAGAAATAGAGGTTGGCACAGTTCCAAATATTGTACCAATTTTTTAATAACGGGGAGGTAGTTCTGAAAAGAACTTTTTTTTTTATTGTTTTTGTTGTTTTATATTTTTTTTATTATTTTTCGGAACATTTTTTTACTTTTTTTGAATTTTTCTGAAGTTTTATATTTTTTGGGGTTTTTCTTGGAGGGGGCAATGAAAACGATTCATTGTAAAGGGCTCAACAGGAGCAACAAAACAAAAAAAGAAGTATTTATTATTTTGGGCGTTTCGTACAAACTTGCATATGATAGTCAATAGCTCTGTTGATCAGAGTGATGCTTTTTTCTCCGTAGGAAATGAATCCATCGCAAAATACGCAGGTGTGTTTTACTTCACCAAATTTCATTTGTATATTTGGCACCATCTCCCTGCCCTCTGGTCCCGTTACTTCCGGTACAACAGATCTTCTGGCCATAATAGGGAGATTATCTAGGTCGTTCCGAAACTGTGCAGCACTGTAGTTGTTAGGATGCCACCTAGTCATATGGCGATGCATTGTGTAGTTTCCGAAACTGTATTTTTTCTCGGTTCCTCTGGACAGTCTATCTTGACATATAAGGCAAGTTACGTATCTTGCATTTACTTTTTTCTGACCTTTGGGAATTTTAAAAAATTGCCAAATGAAGTTTTCTTTCCGGTGAGACGTCCTGGGCTGCTCAGGCAAAAACTGCCTCTCTTCGTGCTCGTCGTCCTGTTCCTCTTCTTCTTCTTCTTGTTGAATTATAACTTGAGCAGGTGGTCCACTCTTCCTTGGATGTGGTGGAGGTGGTGGGGAAGCACCAGCTGAAGCTACTAAAGAAGCCATTGCTCAGTGATCACAAAGGGTCTTTCTCTCACAATGATGAAAGTCAGAGTGAGGAAAGAAGGAGGGATTTTCATCATTTGGGAAAAACAAGAGTTCTCAACCAATCAAAAGTGTTCATTTTAGATTATATGACCTAGTCTTACATCATTAGGAAACCAAAAGTGAAATGAACCAATGAAAAGTGTTATTACCAAGTCACATGACTTGCTGTGTTTACGTTAAGCGCTTTGCAGGGCCTCCCGGTTTGCTTCCAGAAACCTGCGCTTTGCGACTCGCTTCGCGTACCAGTTCGCTAACGTAGCACGTCATATGACGTATCACGCGACAACGTGAAACGTCATGCGGACGGGAGGCGTCACGATGTTGTTTTCTAACGCGGCACTTGCGGTAAAGAAACGTTTACCGGCTCGCGGTCTATTTCGCGGCATCAAGGTCAGCTAACGGGAAGCTTCCCGATTCGCGAAGCGGGAACGAAGAAAAAAAAATATTTAAAAAAAAAATTATTCATAAACATATAAAATATATTTTTGGATTTAAAGAAGAATACATTTTACAGCTACAGATATTAGCTGTTAAAAAACCAATGAAATTCACAGAAAAAACCATAGGTTATAGACCATATATAGTTAGGAATTAGCCTTTACAAAACCTTGAAAATTCACTGAAAAAACCACAGGTTATAGACCATATATAGTTAGGAATTAGCATTTAGAAAACCTTATTTTACTCACACAAAACCATTGAAATTCCATATATAGTTAGTTGCACTAACTATATATCGTGCACCCGCAATCCACTGCTGATGATGTCACATATTACATGATTCATGACATGGTCAGTGACATCACTGATGACATCACTGATGACATCTCAAATGACATCACTGATGACATCACTGATGACATCTCATTTGACATCAATGACCACATCACTGATGATATCATTCATGTGACAATACAATGCATCTCCTCACATTTTAATATAACCTCTGTTTCACCCAGTGTTAAAAAGAGAGTATAATTTTTGAAACCATTGACACACCAATACTAGTTACTACATACGCACTCACTGATTGCTACGTCTACACACACCTTCACTCATTCACCCATACAATCATTCATACATACAATCACTCATCTTTACAACACTATCATATGCACTCATACACCTATACAGACACTCACAGTCTGCCACTCATCCATGGAGTTACTCACACACCTAGTCAGTCCTGTAAAGAATCAATGACACTTCCATTTTCTTGTCTATACAGTTAAACATAGAGCACCTTACATTTTCAAACATATACTAACACATACTTACCTTCTTATACAATCATTGATACAAGTACAGATTGATCTGCACAGAGTCACACACCTCCCAGCTAGCCACACACACACTCAGTCTCCCATACAAATACTTGGGCAATCAATCAATAACCCATATAGTAACTCATATAGCTACTGATCAACACATGCAGCAGTTTACAGAACAACAGACATAATGATGCACAAATTAAGACAGTTTAGTCACTAACCCATGCAGTCAGTGAGACACATTTAATCACTCACTCATACAGTCAGTCATGCACCTACTAAATCCTTCGTCCAGACACTTACACATCCACTCATTCTTCAATATGTAAGACATATTTAAACTTTATAGAAACAAAAAATCACTGGATGTTGTTATCAGTGATGTCATCAGTGATGTCATTTGAGATGTCATCAGTGATGTCATCAGTGATGTCACTGACCATGTCATGAATGATGTAATATGTGACATCATCAGCAGTGGATTGCGGGTGCACGATATATAGTTAGTGCAACTAACTATATATGGAATTTCAATGGTTTTGTGTGAGTAAAATAAGGTTTTCTAAATGCTAATTCCTAACTATATATGGTCTATAACCTGTGGTTTTTTCAGTGAATTTTCAAGGTTTTGTAAATGCTAATTCCTAACTATATATGGTCTATAACCTATGGTTTTTTCTGTGAATATATATATATATATATATATATATATATATATATATATATATATATATATATATATATATATATATATATATATATATATATAATATATATATATATTCACTGAAAAAACCATAGGTTTCACACCACTTATAGTTAGGAATCAGCATTTAAAAAAACCTATGAAATTCACTGAAAAAACCATAGGTTTGACACCAGTTATAGTTAGCTGGTAATTTTACTCGCATAAAACCATTGAAATTCCTACGTTATAGTTAGTTGGACTCACTATAACTTGCGCGTGCAATACACTGCTGATGACGTCACATATTACATCACTGATGACATGGTCAGT
This sequence comes from Lissotriton helveticus, assembly GCF_964261635.1. Lineage (NCBI taxonomy): Eukaryota > Metazoa > Chordata > Amphibia > Caudata > Salamandridae > Lissotriton > Lissotriton helveticus. The sequence goes on from NC_136057.1 coordinate 591,922,703, forward strand.
GACATCACTCATGACATCACTGATGACACCATCCAGTGAATGTGTGTATTTAAAAAAAATAATTATGTGTTATATATGTATATGTAAAAAGTTGATGGAAGAATAAATGTTTAAATGAGTGTTTACATGGATTTTTTTTTTTTAAATTGATTGGTTAACTCGCTTATTAAGTGTATCTTAGTGAATACATATATTAGTGAGTAATGTTTAAATATTTAAATATATGGATTAGTGTTTCACTTTGTGTATAAGTGGCTGCATGGGTTGGTGAGTAGCTACATATGTAGGTATATGGGTTATTAGATGTTTTTCTTAGTATCAGTATGAGTGTTTGTATGGTTTGTTGGGGGTATTACTTAGCACATAGATGCATGAGTGACTGACTCTCTGTTTGTATGTGTTTTGAAGACAGCATATGTGCAGGACTCTATGGGTGGATGAGTGTATATATGTGTGTGTTAGTGACTGAATGACTGTCTCGCTAGTGTCTTTATCAGTAACTACATATGTTTTAATCTAATATATGTGAATATTCATGTATATAAGTGAGTATATGTGAGAGTAAGAGATTGTAAGAGTTTCTGTTTAAATAAGTATGTGTTTCTGTAAGTGATTGTTTAAGAGAGTAAGTATGTGTAAGTTTCCTTAGAAGTAAGGTGGTTGTGTGTATAGCTGTATATGCAAATAAATAGTTTATTTGCATGTGTGAGTATGTGTGAGATTATCTTTTGGATGACTGTCAGTGTGTAACAGGATGTATAGGTGTATCACTACATATGATGAGTGAGTATATGTATGAGTGACTATATAGAACTGTTGGTCAATGAGTGGATGTGTATATAGATGGAGGAATTATTGAATTGGTTGTTGTAACTGGTATGGGTATCTCCATTTTTTTGAAAATTTTTAGTTTCTATTTTTGAATATGTGTTTCAAGGGTTACATTACAGTGAAAGGAGGTCTGTCACTCTGTCACAACGATGGTGTATTCAGTGATGTCATGAGTGATGTCACTGACCATGTCATGAGTGATGTAATATGTGACGTCATCAGCAGTGCATTGCACGCGCACGTTATAGTGAGTCCAACTAACTATAACGTGGGAATTTCATTGGTTTTATGCGAGTAAAATTTCCAGCTAACTATAACTGGTGTCAAACCTATGGTTTTTTCAGTGAATTTCATAGGTTTTTTTAAATGCTAATTCCTAACTATAAGTGGTGTGAAACCTATGGGTTTTTCAGTGAATTTCATAGGTTTTTTAATAGCAAATCTCTATAGGTATGAAATGTAATATTTTTTATAATGAATTTTATATTTTATAATTATGTAATACTATTTGTTTTATGTTTATTTTGTTATTTTTTTTGTGCCCCGGAGCGCTCCCGGGGCGCGTACCAATGCGCTCACCGGTGAGCGCATTGTTACGGCGCGCCCCAGGGCGCGTAACGGTGAGCGTCCCGTTAGCGCTATTGTCGCAAACGAAAACAACATCGTGACGTATCGCGTAGCCACGTGATGCGTCATATGATGCACGGCGTAAGCGCACCGGGAAGCCCCCGAGCGCATACTATCGCGCAACGTAGGCGCCGCCGGGAGCGCCCCGGGGCACGCACCGGGGCGAATAGCGTAAGCGCGTCGGGTCATGTGATCTGAAAATAACACTTTTCATTGGTTCAGATCAGTTTTGGTTTCTAAATGATGAAAGCCCGGATCATGTGACTTGAAAGTAACACTTTTTATTGGTTCAGAACAGTTTTGTTTTCCAAATGATGAAAGCCCCCACCTTTTTTCCTCATTCTCACTTTGTTCTTTGAGTGAGGAAGACCTGCTTTTTTCTTACAGATATGGCTACAGTACTATCAGTAGCTGGAGCATCTGCCCCACCACCACTACCACCACCACCACAAGGACCACCAGAAGATTACATTGGTGGTCAAGAAGAAGAGGAGGAGGAGGAGGAAGAGGAGGAAGAGAGAAGGCAGTTCCTGCCTGAAGACAATCCCCATACAAACCAAAAGAGCACTTCATATGGGAGTTTTACAAAATCCGAAGGGGTTTCAAAAAAAGTAAACGCTCCAAAGGTGAATTGTCTCATCTGTGGTGCTGTGCTATCCAGGGGGAACCCTGCAAAAAAATATTCCTTTGGGAATCATACTATGATTCGGCACATGCAGCGTTTACACCCTAATAACTATTCTACAGCAGAGGTGAGGGAACTCTGCAGAAACCTACCCCAATCATCATCCAGAACCTCAACAACCAAAGAACCCACTCCATCGGGTCCAGAGGCAAGTGAGGTGATTCCAAATATACAAACAAAGTTTGGGGGATACAAAATTGTTTGTATATATTGTAAGAAAACAATTAGTTATGGTCAGCAAAGCATTACACTAATCAATGTTGCTATGGATAACCACAAATGCCCGAGGAAACCATAATTTTCCTGATTTGTTTTGTGCTCCAGTTGAGCCATTTTCAATTCCCTGTTTTTTGTTTCTCCCCATAAAAAATACAAAAAAATATAAAACTGTTCAGAAAAGCCAAAAAAAGTGAAAAAAGTGAAAAATGTTCAAAAAACAATAAAAAAATATAAAACAACAAAAAGAATAAAAAAACAGTTCTTTTTAGAACTACGTCTAATTTAAAAAAAAAACTAACATTTTTAAAAAACTCTGTCATTCTTTTTTCTCCAGGGTACGCATACCGGTACGTGCACCGGGGCGCGCACCGATGCGCGCACCAAAAAAAAAACGGAAAAAAAAACGAATGAAGGAGTGAGCATGAGGGAAAGGGACAGAGAGAGTGATGTTAAGAGAAAGAGAGCTAGAGGGAGCAACACAGAGGGACTGTGTATTAGATAGTAAAACAGTGAGGGAGGATTAGAAAAGAGCAGTGACTGTAAGTAAAGAGGGGTGAAAGAGGGTGGATAAAAGTGAATAAAGGTAAGACATGGGGAGTGACATAGATAAAGGAGAGAGAGAGTAAAGGAAGGAGTGACTGAAAGGTAGTGAGTGAAGCAGAAAAGAAAGGTAAGTGAGGGAGTGTGGGTGAGTTGTAGGGAGTGAGCATGACGAAAGAGTATTGACAGAATGAGGGGAGAGAGACAGCGACGATAAGAGAGACAGAGTGAGGGAACGGAAGTGAGGAACTGTGAGGACAGACGGACTGAGAGAAGGAGTGACAGGAGTGAAGTAAATGATTAAGGGAAAGGGAATGAGTGAGGGAGCAAAGGAAGGGAACAGAGGGTAAGGGAAGTAAAGCAGGGGGACTGAAAGAAGTTGAATGTGGGAGTTAGGGAAAGGGGAGTAAACATGGAGGATAAGAATAAGTGAGGGAAGCAGAGTAAGGAAACAGGAGTGAGGTAGGGTGAGAGAATAATAGTGAGGTTAAAGCAAAGGGTGATGACAAACTACATTTTTTTAGTCACACTTACCATATAATTAATGTAACTTTAATTACATTTTTTTACTACACTTTGTATCTGTGAAAGAGAGAAGAAAAAATAGGTTATAATTAGTAAAATATATATTTTAAAATAAAAGATACAAATGAAGAGGTTAAAAATCATAACAGTGTATTAAGAAATAAAGTAAGAGTGAAGGACATAGAAAGGGAAATAAAGTAATGTAGAAGGACAAAAAGAGGGAAAAAGAAATAGAAGGAGAGCAAATTACTAAGAGTAAGGCATATAGATTCACTGACAGAGAGGAAGAGAAGAAGAGAGAAATGAACTGAAGGTAACAAAGATACTAAAAGAATGTGAGTTAGCAAAACTTAATCAGGAAACAGGAGTAAGTAAAAAGATAATGACTGAGAGGGAAAGGAGTCTAATTAAGGATGCATTTAGAAGAATGAGGAATGGAAGATAACTGAGAGTAAGTGAAGGAGAGTCATAGAGTGAAGGGATGAAGGGAGAGAGGATAATATAGAAGGATTGAGGGAAAAGGAGTGAGGAAGTTAGTAGACAAAGAAACTAAGGGAAGGACTGAGTGAAGTGGAGTACAATGAGTGAGGAAAGGAAAATGAGTAAGGGAGCAAAAGAAGGAAAGAGAGGAGAAGAGGACTAAAACAGTGGTACTGAGAGAAAGTGATTCGGTGATGAAAATAAAGAGAAGAACATTGAAAGATAGGAAATGAGGGGTAGTAATGGAACCGGACTAAAAGAAATGGGGAGAAGAACGATGAGAGAGGAGCAGTGAAGTTGTTGTTGGAGAAATGATAGAAGATAGATAAACACAAGTGAACATAACACAAGGAGAGTGAGGGACTGAGGACATAGAGGTAGTGAATGGAAAATAGACAGAAGAGGTAAAAAAAAAAGGAGCTAACAAAGATAAGCGAGGGAGAGTGGGTGAGTTATAGTGATAAAGTGCAACAATACTGGTAAGTGAGTAAAGAGGAATTACTAAAAGAGCAAAGGAGGAAAAGACGGAAAAGGGAAGTAAAACAGAGAGACTGAAAGCTGAAAAGTGGAGCAAGGGAGAGAGGGGATGCAGACAGTTGAAATGGAAATGAGGGGTTGTGAAAGAAGTGCAGTAAACGAATGGGTGTGAAACAGAGTGAGAGAAAGGCATTGTGAGTGAGAAAAGAGAGCTGAAAGAGAGAGGAAAAAGGAAAAGTGAGTGTGAGATAATGGGAATACAATATAAATTACACAATACAAACTATAGAATAATTTATACAACATGTTAGATAGTTTATTTTTGCTGTTCTCAGAACATATTGAATTTCACTAAAAACAGTGAGTTCAAACTATTCATCATATGACAGCGGGAAAAAAAAACACAATCAAAAAGATTGTGTTAAAAAAAAAAACATATAAACTTATAAATCACATATGTACACTAATCTTTGATTCACTTACTTTTCCTTTAGGCCAAATAGTACATCATGAAGGTCCTTTACGTTGGAAGGTACTCTGCTGTTCTCTAAAAATTCAATTTCATCGACTCTCTAGAATAAAAGCTCCAAGAACATCTGAAATATGTTTCAATGTTTTCATATACTCCTTCTGTTCAGTCATGACTCTATGCTCATTCCTTCACCTTTCCTTAAGGCCAAATAGTGTCAGATGTATCAGTATATTTTCAAATTACTTAAAACAAACTCTAAAATTACCGTTTTCCCAACGATTCTGAAAGAAAGGCTCAAACAACATTTTCACAATATTTAAATATTCATAATTCCATCTCTGGCTCTCTCATGTTGAACATTTCCTATAATACTGATATCACTTACTATGCGATCCACTTACCATACCTTTATGAGAACTATAATTTTTATATTATCTTCATCACTTTTACTCGCAATATAATTTTAAACAGCAAACTAACTTTTATTAACTGCTCCCGTCTTCATAGGGCAATTACCTTTACTTAAATTTTGGTTCTAAAAACACTGGGTATGAATTTTTTAAGTCAAAAGGCAAACGTTGTTTGAAAGTCAAATGAGTGTCATTACAGTTAGTCCAACCTCTTCGACATTTTAAATAGCATGTGTAATGCCCTGATGTTGTTGAAGGACCGTCATGATAAATAATAGCTACAGTTGCAAAAGTTCTTCCTGATATTGATAACTGAGAAGCCACGAATTTTTTAATAGAAGTTGACAATTTACTTCCATCAGGTCTACATCGTTGGAACATTAAAATGACATATTTACCATAAGTTTGTAAAAATAATGTGGACAGCATTGCAGACTTACATTGGGTACACACCATATTGTGATCAGCTGCTTTAACTAGATTATTAAAAGACACTCATTTGCAGTCTGGTAAAGTCAAATATATAAATCTTTCAGTGTCTATTCTAGTACTACTTGATAAACTACAGTTGTCGCAGTCATGCTGCCATTGATAAGAAAGGCTAAAAAGATTTTTTATATCTACACCTTCATCTTCCAATACATCAAACATATACATTAAAAATTCCTGACAATCCTGCTGAATATTCTGTGAAAATTGATATTGACCAGAACATATGTCTAGAAGATTTCGAATTTCTGAAACACTTTCTATTTTTGCTCTATCACTGCTACATTTCTCAAACACAGAATTCAATAAATAGCAGAATGTTTGATCCCGATTTTCAACAATCTGTTCTTGTAAATTTTGAAGAAAAAAAACAACGTTAAGCACCACATTAGCATAGCAGTTGACACCAGAACTGTTTTCAAACTGAAATCCAACAACATCTTCAACAGAATCCTTTTTCTTTCTGCTTTCAATTACAGTTTCATCTACTTTTTGTCTTTTTGCAACTACCTCACCGCAATTATTCTCATTTCTTCTTTTTCGGCCTACCACACGTTTTTCAAACAGAGGATATTGAGGCAAATGTGGAGCATACTCTCTTCTTAACCTATTGTATTCTTTAACACAATCTAGATCAGCACAAATCTTTGTTTCATCACACTCAATCAAGTACAATCCTGATAAAGTTCTGACTCGTGATAATGCCATATATGCCATACCCTTTTTAAACACAGGACTTCCAATGTTCATCAAAGCACTATCTACACCTAAACCTTGAGATTTATGAATTGTCACCGCATATGCCAAACAAACAGGAAACTGTTTTCGGCGAACATATAAGTCTTTTACAAGCAAAAATCTAGCTGAACAACGACAAATTTGTTCTATTTCGTCAATGCCATCAAATTTTATTTTTAAAATTTCAATTCCATCCCTACATTTGTAATTCACAAAATCAACAACATGACCCATTGCTCCATTTACCATACCTCTTTCAACATTTAAATTCCTTCTCAAAATGATACGACAATTTAAACACACATTCAGAGTCTTTTCAAAACCAGCAGTTTTAGATATACTCTTCTCTAATGAATCCAATTTTGATTTCAAATTTTCAGACAAAATAATTGTTGCTCCCATATGCTCTATTTTATCTATAGCTTCCAGTTTCACAATCTCTTCATTTTCTAACTTTAACATTTTGTGGTTGAAGATGGAACATTCTTGCAGAGTTGGCATCAAACATATCCCAGATTTGTTCTCAGTAATTTTCTTAAAAATATTCTCTGGAAGAATGTTTTCATTTGGATACAAATTTGAAATTAATCGTGCATGTAATGCTTCTTTCCCATGCTCACTTACTTTTCCGATTCTTACATCTTGTAGAATATTTTTATAATCTTCATCCTTTGCCTGTCGCATATTTTGAAGCACTTCTGCATATTTGAAATGTAACCGTGTATTAACGTTACCAATGTTTCCTAGGCACTTCATGGTATCTTCATGTGTGAGCATTTTAAACACTGGTTGTCCTTTCACTGGAGTCAACTGCAGTAGATCTCCAAAAACAATAATGTGTTTTCCTCCGAATAAGACATCATAGTCTGTTCTAAGAATTTCTTGCATTCTCAAATGCACAAAAGCAAGCATTAGATTTGTGACCATGCTTACCTCATCAATGATAAGTAGTTTCATTTTCTTCAGGACTCTGGAAACTTCAGAACAAGCATCTCCAGATAGCTTGTGGTATTGTAATTTGTTATCATGCTCAACTGGTAGCATCAGTGAACGATGTAAAGTAATCCCTTTAATGTTATGTGCTGCCAGCCCAGTTGGAGCGGTAACAACACAAGACAGCGGTGATTCAGTCCTTTTCTGCAGATAAGTTGCAATTGCTTTAATCAAAAAACTTTTTCCAGTTCCCGCTTCTCCACTCACATACAGTCGGACAGGCTTAAATGATGTACATGAGCACTCTTTTTTCTCATGACTGAATCCATGTTCAACCTGTTCTGTGACTTCGTCATATATCTGTTTCTGCTCAAGGTTTAGTTGTTTCACCAAATCTTCTAAGTTAACTACATCATCTTGAGCTTGTTCCATAGCTCTTTCCACCTCATCCATGGCAGTGGCAGCTTCATTTTGGATAATTGGTCCTCCTAGTGGATCCTGACTCAATGAAGCAGAACTCTGACTGTCTTGAGAACTGTCTCTAGCAAACTCTGCTGCAATTGTGGCTTCTTGCTCTATTTCTTCGTTCAACATTTCCAGATAATTTGGAAAATCAGAACATTCTCTGGTATCCTTGGTTGCATTGAAAGAATCTTCGTAACAGAGAAAATCTCCAAGTAGTTCCTCTTCTGTACGCCATGGCTTAAAGAGTTGCAAAAGAGCTAAATAGTAAAATTAACTTTTCTCTGGATTTTCGCAACTCAATTTTCGATGATTAATCAAACGGTCTTTTCTCTGCTTCACTAGACATCCTTCACACCCAATTATAGCATATATTCCATTGTTGATATCTTCTCTGATGGTCCTCTTATAAATACAGTTTTGCAGAACTTCATACAAACAACTCTTCACAAGACTCGGTTTCGTGTTGCAGCAAGACCTAGACTCACCCAAATAATTGTTCTAGACTTGGCCTAGAGACTTGCTGATGATAACCGATCAGAACATTCATATGCTCCAATTTCTCGATGCGACAACATCTTCAAACTGAAACTGTAAAATTTCTTGCTTATACTCTTTTCATGTGAAATGTCCTCCCACATTTCCTTCAGTTCTGTCTTTTCTTTTTTTGTGATGTAAGACGTCACATATCGAGCCACAGCAATAGAGTTGTCAGCAACTAATTGAATATGCATGTTAGCATTCCACATGGAAAAAATCACTGGGTTGTAGTCGTTGATGTACTTGGACTCTTCGTTTCTTTTTAAATTGTATGTATTTTTGGGTGATTTTCTCATCACAGTATGTCGTAGAGAAGACATCAAATTATGTACTCTTCCTTTAGAAATCACTGGTCGTGAAAACCCGAAACGACATTTTGTGTAGAACTTTTCCTTGTTTCTGAATTTTCGACGACAGTACTTTCCACAACGATGGGATTGAAAGCGTAAAACTTGTTGCCTTAAATTGTTTTCTTCTGTAGTTTTCGGAACAACACATGCTGAATACTTTTAAATGAAACTCATCACTGTTTCATCCGAATCTGTTCCAAATTTGGGTGCATCTTTAATCCATAACAACATATGTATGTGAGGAGCACCTCTCTCTTGATACTCCTTTCTCCAAAAGAAATCTAAAACCTCTCCAAGGGGAGGATTTTTTTTGTTGGTAATGAAAGACATCATAGCTTCAAATCTATGATTGAAATATCTGCATACATTCACTGGATCCAAAGAACACAGTTCTCCAGCTGTTTTGAATTCTATATTTTGTATGTTTGCATTTGCCTCTCGTAGAAATTGAAGTAAGTCGTCCCATGCATACTCGGCACAGCTAAGAGTGAGGAACCATGTAGGAGTTCCTAAGTTTCTTAGCATACATTTCAATTCCCCATGACGACGGTACCAATACTCGTTTGTACCACGCTGACATGCCATGAGATTGATTAGATGAGATTCCAAAATATTGTCTTGCAGATTGACTTTCTCCATAAAGTCCCTCGCCGAAACATTTTGCAGATGTGCTCCACTTTTCAGTATATGGTTTACTGCATAAGAAAGCCCAGACAAGTCACTTTCATACAGTAGATGAAACAAATATGGGATGCATTGACGAAACCTTGGATCTTCAGCATATAATCTTAAAGTCCAGTATTCAGATGCAGGAATTTGAAGTGGTCGATCGTCATATCGTCCACCTCGACCTGTTGGAAATAAATGTGGAAAACAACAAGCTTCCAAACTTTCTTCTCATACACTAATGGGACTTCCTTTTGCTGATTTCATTTGAAACAAGTCAATTGCATTCCCCATTACTTCTTTGGAATGCAAAGGATGAACAGTATAATGTTCATATATTTCTTCACTTCTAGACACATCAACTTTTTCAATTTGGCCGGCTGAACAATCACTGTCTTCTTCTGCAGCTGTTTCCTCTGCTCCAACACATACATCTTTGTATTACTCATTGTTTTTGACCAAATACAACGTTGCCTTTTTGACTTTCCTAACATCCACTAAATCTTGCCAGATTTTCTTACTCTTTGTCGGAACCCCATTAACTTGAATAACCAGAGGTTCCTCTTCCACTTTCTCTACACCAATTGTACCAATATTTTTCTTGAAATCTAGAGGCAAATAAACAACTCTTCCTTTTAATCCTCTCTGTAAATCTGAAGGAGACAATTTCCCTATCTTAGGCTCCATGCGAACAATAGCCTGAAAGGGATGGACACATTGAATCAAAATAGATTCATATGTATTTAAATCCATCAATTCAGGAGGAATGTTTACCAACTCAAGATTATTATGAACAGCTCTAGCAGGCATTCTGTTTTCATTTAATTTATTATAACAATATTTACAAATACGCTGATCAGAAGTCAAATCAAAAGAATTCTCCACCAACAAAAAAGTTGCAAAATTCTTCCATTCACTATTATTTTCCATTTCACGTTCTGCATATAAATCAACTAACCTAGTCTGAATCTTATAATGAGTCAGTCGACAACACACACAAGTAAAATTAGGCCTTTCACTTGATTTCACCTTAAACATGGTAATTTCCTGGTCAAACTTTTCTGTACTTGAAATCTGTACATTGTCTTCCACATTACCTTCTATTACTGTGTCAATTTCTACACTGTCCTCTTTTTCACCAAAATAACAAATCTCAATTTCTTCACAAATCTTCTTCACATCTAATTCAGTTTCATGCAAAAGAGCACTGTTTAATTGTTTAAGCTTAAGTGCTGGACTTTTTGCATAATACAACCTTCTCACTAATTTCCTCATTTTGTTATGATGCACTGTTAACATCCTAAAATGATGAAAAACACTCTGACATACTTTTCTAGAAAGACAAGCCAGTGAATGCCCTTGCAAACCTGTGTTTTCTCTCACTCTGCAAGGATCTAAGTCTTGCAACATCTTCATTTTCTGTTTTAGACTTTTCTTACTATATGTACGTAAGAAATTACGAAGCAAATCGATTGATTCCTGTCGCACACTACAAATACTACTACACTTCCAAGTGTACACTGGACCCTTAGTACGTCTCCCTAAAACTTCATCAGTTAACACCTCTTCTACATTTCTAGACACAAGTTTCTCTTTTTCAATCGGACAACCGTCTTTCACCTCATATGCTCAACCACTGGTGTCAACTGCATGCACCAAATCATTCTCCTGGAAGTAACTCTCCTCATTAAAAAATGGCTCACAACTTGAACTATGCATCCATTCTCCAGAAATTTTTTTACAAAAATTAGTCTGATTAATTACTCTTTTGCATCTACTCTTTGATTTGAAAACATCAATTGTCTTGTTAAGTGTCCTAATTCTATTGATTACTAAAAATAAATAATTTTTTCTTAAGTTCAAAAGCCTGATCAACAATCTTCTCTACACTTTTCTTTTTCTTATTAAAAGCAGCTCTCTGTTTACCTTTTTAATATTTTTAACAAATTTAAAACCACCCTATTGCGAAACATTCGTTTACGAATGTCCCTAAATTGGTTTTGCCTTCTATTCCTATACATATTATTCTCTCCTGCTCCAGTAGTAACATTTTTGGGGGGCCTCTCCTTCCTTTTCAAATATGCTCTCTCCTTCTGTATATTGCCATCCTCATCAACATTTTTTTTTTATCTACATATGTTCCGAAAGAAAGACTTAGTTGTCTTACCAGGAGCTTTTTTCCTGTTTTTTGAAGTATTTGTTGTAGACGAGTGCTTTAATTCCGTTGCTGTTTTTGATTTTTTCCGCTTGGCATCTTTTCTTCTCCTCTGCCTTGAGGGCATATTTCCTTACTATTAAAATCTTGATTTCAATCTGTGTTAAAGAAAAAAATAACACATTTTAGATCTCTATTACCAAACAACAAAGCAATGACAATAAGCAAACGATATAAACACTAGTTTACAACATATCTAAGTTTATATCACAGCAACCATGTAACTAGGATTAAGACAGAGAAAAAGAGCTAGAGGAACTAACACAAAAAGACAGAGAGAGTCAGACAAAGAAACAGGTAGAGGGAGTAAAACTTAGAGAAGGAGTAAGACAGAAAAGTGTATAATATGTTGTAAGACAGAAAAAGGATGTAATAGGGAGAGGGAGTCAGTCAAAGAAAGGGACAAAGGGAGTAAGTCAGAAAAAGGATGTAACAGGGTGTAAGACAGAGAGAGGGTGTAAGAGGATGTAAGATAGAGAGAGGGTGTTAGAAGGGGAGAGTATGTAAAAGAGACTAAAACAGAGAGAGACTGTAAAAGGGAGCGAGAGAGAGTAAGTTTGAGAGAGGGTGTAAGAGGAAGTAAATCAGAGAGAGGATGTAACAAGGAGTAAGTCAGACAGAGGGTGTAACAGGAAGAGAGGAAGATAATAAAAAAGTCAGAAAGAGGGAGAGAGGGAGTAAACAGACAAAAGGTGTAATAGGGAGTAAGTATGGGATAGAATGTTACAAAGAGAAATGTTGTAAGACGGAGTAAATCAGGAAGAGGATGTAAGAGAAAGTATGACTTACAAATTGCTGTCAAAAAGAGAGAGAGGGAATACATTAGAGACAGGGTGTAAGAGAAAGTAAGTCAAAGACAGAGTGTAAGAGAGTGTAACACAGAGTCAGGATGTAAAAAGGAATAAGTCAGAGAGAGGGTGTTAGAAGGGGACAGGTGGAAAAATAGAGTAAGTCAGGAAGAGAATATAATAGAGACTAGTACATTGTTGATAATGCTTGGTAAAGAAATGTTGGTGCATCAAGGAATTGTATTTTCTAAATGAGTGAGGTTTTCAGTAGTGTAATGAAATGCTTATACATATGACCTGTGCTCTGTTTTGTAAATGTTATTTAAAAAAAGATTTTTGGCACATGAATTGCTTTTACATTATTGACAAGGATTAGATAGTATCTGCATGATTAAAAAAATATATTAGCACATTTCACAATCATGTCACCTGTGTTTCCTCAGATTAGTAAGCAGATTGTGCAGATGAGGTGAGGCCTGTCCAGGGGTGCAGAGGAGATAAGTCCTGTGTCCAACAGTGCTGTGGACAGGACTTACCTCCTCTGCACCCCAGGACAAGCCTCACCTCATCTGCACAATATGCTTACAAATCGAATGCTTGTACATAGGACGAGCGCTCTGTTTCTTGAATGTTATTGGAAAAACGATTTTGGGTCAAATGAATAGCTTTTACATTTTTGAGAAGGAATAAATAGTGTCCACAAGATTAAATAAATATATTTGATCCTTTCACAATCATGTCACCTGTGTTACCTCAGATTATGAAGCACATTGAGCTTCTTTGCTGTTTGTTTGTGTCATGTTTTTTGATAATGCTCGGTATCCCGGAATAAACTATTAAACATATACAACTATACACACACTACCACCTTACTTCTAAGGAAACTTACACATACTTACTCTCTTAAACAATCACTTATAGAAACACATACTTATTTAATCAGGAACTCTTACAATTCCTCACTCTCACATAAATTCACTTATATACATCAATATTCACATATACTACATTAAAACATATCTAGTTACTGATAAAGACACTAGTGAGACAGTCATTTACTCACTAACACACACATATACACACTCATCCACCCATACAGTCCTGCACATATGCTGTCTTCAAAACGCATACAAAGAGAGAGTCAGTCAGTCATGCATCTATGTGCTAAGTAATACCCCCACTAAACCATACAAACACTCATACTGATACCAAGAAAACCATCTAATAACCCATATACATACACATGTAGCTACTCACCAACCCAGGCAGCCACTTATACACAAAGTGAAACACTAATACATATATTTAAATATTTAAACATTACTCTCTAATATATGTATTCACTAAGATACACTTAATAAACCAGTTAACCAATTAATAAAAAATAAAATTCTTTGTAAACACTTATTTAAATATTTATTCTTCCATCAACTTTTACATATACATATATAACACATATTTATTTTTCAGAAAGACACACATTCACTGGATGGCGTCATCAGTGATGTCATGAGTGATGTCACTGACCATGTCATGAGTGATGTAATATGTGACGTCATCAGCGGTGCATTGCACGCGCAAGTTATAGTGAGTCCAACTAACTATAACGTGGGAATTTCAATGGTTTTATGCGAGTAAAACTTCCAGCTAACTATTACTGGTGTGAAACCTATGGTTTTTTCAGTGAATTTAATAGGTTTTTTAAATGCGAATTCCTAACTATAACTGGTGTGAAACCTATGTTTTTTTCAGTGAATTTCAATGGTTTTTTAATAGCAAATCTCTATAGGTATGAAAAGTAATATTTTTTTTATAACAAATTTTATATTGTATAATTATGTAATAGTTTTTTTTAAAACAATTTTTTTTATATTTTTTGCCCGGAGCGCTCCCGGGGCGCGTACCGGTGAACGCACAGGTAAGCGCAATGTTACGGCGCGCCCCGGGGCGCGTACCGGTGAGCGTCCCGATAGCGCTATTGCCGTGAACGAAAACAACATTGTGACGTATCGCGCAGCCGCGTGATGCGTCATATGACGTACTGCGTAAGCGCACTCGGAAGCACGCGATCGCATATGATCGCGCAACGTCTCGACTCGCTTACGCCACGCGCCCCGGGGCGTGCCCCGGGGCGCGTAGCGTAAGCGCGTCGGGTCATGTGATCTGAAAATAACACTTTTCATTGGTGCAGATCAGTTTTGGTTTCCAAATGATGAAAGCCTGGATCATGTGACTTGAAAATAACACTTTTCATTGGTCCAGAACAGTTTTGTTTTCCAAATGATGAAAGACCCCACCTTTTTTCCTTATTCTGACTTTGTCCTTTGACTGAGGAAGACCTGTTTTGAGTTCTATCTCTACTCTTTACTAGTATAAAATGGCTACAGTAGCAGCAACAGCTGGAGCATCTGCCCCACCACCACCACCACCACCATCTATCAATCAATCAATCAATCAAAGCATTTGTAAAGCGCGCTACTCACCCGGAGGGTCTCAAGGCGCTTGGGGGGGGAGGGTCCGCTACTGCTCGAACAGCCAGGTCTTGAGCTGCTTCCTGAAGGCGAGGTGGTCCTGGGTCAGGCGGAGGTGGGTCGGGAGGGAGTTCCAGGTCTTGGCGGCGAGGTAGGAGAAGGACCTTCCCCCTGTGGTGGCTCTTCGGATGCGGGGGACGGCGGCGAGGGCGTGGCCGGTCGATCGAAGCTGGCGTTTGGGAGCGTAGAAGTTGAGGCGGCTGTTGAGGTATCCTGGGCCTTGGTTGTGCAGGGCTTTGTGTGCGTGGGTGAGGAGACGGAAGGTGATTCTCTTGTTGACTGGGAGCCAGTGCAGGTCTCTCAGATGTCTGGAGATGTGGTTGCGACGGGGGATGTCCAGGATGAGTCGTGGTGAGGCGTTCTGGATCCGCTGGAGTCTCTTCTGGAGTTTGGCGGTGGTTCCGGCGTAGAGGGAGTTGCCGTAGTCCAGTCGGCTGGTGACGAGGGCCTGGGTGACCGTCTTCCTGGTCTCGGTGGGGATCCACCGGAAGATCTTGCGTAGCATGCATATGATGTTGAAGCACGACGAGGAGACGGCGTTGACTTGTCTGGTCATGGATAGGGAGGAGTCCAGGATGAAGCCCAGGTTGCGTGCGTGGTCCGTTGGTTTGGGTGCGCTGCCTAGTGCGGGGGGCCACCAGGAGTCGTCCCAGGTGGAGGGTGAGGGTCCCAGGATGAGGACTTCCATCTTGTCCGAGTTCAGTGTCAGGCGGCTGTTCTTCATCCATTCGGCTACCTCTTTCATCCCTTCGTGTAGGTTGGCTCTGGCGGTGGCGGGGTCGTTGGTGAGGGAGAGGATCAGCTGGGTGTCGTCGGCGTAGGAGATGATGTTGAGGTTGTGCTGCTGTGCGATGGCTGCGAGGGGACTCATGTAGACGTTGAAGAGGGTTGGGCTGAGTGAGGAGCCTTGAGGAACGCCGCAGATGACTTTGGTGGCTTCTGATCTGAACGGGGGGAGGCGGACTCTCTGTGTCCTTCCGGAGAGGAAGGAGATGGTCCACTCCAGTGCCTTCTCCTGGATTCCGACGTTGCTGAGGCGCTGTACTAGGGTACGGTGGCAGACAGTGTCGAAGGCCGCGGAGAGGTCTAGGAGGATGAGGGCCGCTGTTTCTCCGTTGTCGAGCAGAGCTCGGATGTCATCGGTGGCTGCGATCAGGGCGGTCTCGGTGCTGTGGTTGGCCCGGAAGCCAGACTGCGAGAGGTCGAGAGATCCGTTCGTCTCGAGGAAGGCGGCCAGCTGCTTGTTGACGGTCTTCTCGATGACTTTAGCGGGGAACGGGAGCTGAGAGATGGGTCGGTAGTTCTTGAGGTCGGTGGGGTCGGCTGATGGCTTCTTTAGCAGGGCGCTGAGTTCGGCGTGCTTCCAGTTCTCCGGGAAGGTAGCGGTGTTGAAGGAGGTGTTGATGATGTCCCGCAGGTGGGGTGCGATGACAGCGTCGGCCTTGTTGAAGACGTGGTGAGGGCAAGGGTTGGTCGGAGATCCGGAGTGGATGGAGTTCATCGTGCGGACGGTGTCTTCGGTGCTGATCGGGGTCCAGGCGCGGAGGGTTGTGGTGGGGGGCGGTGGTTCGGTCGTGACGTGCGTCGGTTGAGTGCTGAAGCTGTTGTGTATGTCTGCGATCTTGTTGTGGAAGTAGGAGGTGAGGGAGTTGCAGAGGTCTTGCGAAGAGGTGATGTCGTTGTTTCCGGCGTTGGGGTTGGAGAGCTCTTTAACGATGTTGAAGAGTTCCTTGCTGTTGTGTGCGTTGTTGTCCAGTCGTTCCTTGAATGCAGTTTTCTTGGTGGTGTGGATCAGTTGGTGGTGTTTTCGGGTGGCGAACTTGAGGGCAGTCATGTTGTCCGGTGTTGGGTCTCTGCGCCAGGCTTTCTCAAGGGCTCTGCAGTTCTTCTTCGAGTTCTTGAGTTCGTCGGTGAACCATGGGGCTTTCTTGCTGCCGAGTCTGCTAGGCGGGGTCCTCATGGGGGCGAGGTCGTCTGCGCAGTCGCTGATCCACTTCGTGAGGTTGGTGGCCGCTTGGCTGGGGTTCGTAGCGCTGGTGGGTGGGTTCTTGCTCAGGGAGGTTGCGAGCTGGTCGGCTGTGATCTTGTTCCAGCTTCTGCGTGCAACCTGTTGCTGTTGGTGGTGGATCGTGGTCCTTTTGAAGCTGAAGTGGACGCAGCTGTGGTCCGTCCAGTGGAGTCCGGTGGCGTGGCTGAAGGCGATGTCCTTGATGGAGGAGAAGACGGGGTCGAGTGTGTGTCCGGCGTAGTGGGTGGGGGTGGTCACCAGTTGCTTGAGTCCGAGGTTGGCGAGGTTGTCCAGCAGGGTGGTGGTGTTGTGGTCATTGTTGTTCTCCAGGTGGAAGTTGAGGTCCCCGAGGAGGATGTAGTCAACGAGAGGGGAGGGCATGCGGGCTGACGAAGTCGGGGATGTCTTCGCTGAATTGTGTGCGTGGTCCCGGGGGTCTGTAGATGAGCGTGCTTCTGAGGGTGGTCTTGGGGTTGATGTGGAGCTGGAAGTGCAGGTGCTCAGCGGGTGCGAGGGTGTCGTCGGTGTTGGTCATGATGCGGATGGAGTTCCTGTGGATGATGGCGATGCCTCCTCCTGTCTGGTTGAGGCGGTCCCTCCGGATGATCTTGTAGCCGTCCGGGATGGCGATTGCGATGTCGGGCGCTGAGGAGGCGTTCATCCAGGTTTCCTTGAGGAAGGCGACGTCAGGGGCTGTGGTATCGAGCAGGTTCCAGAGCTCGATGGCGTGTCTGTGGACTGAGCGGGTGTTGAGCAGGATGCACTTCAGGTGGCTGCTGCTGTTGCTCGTCAAAGTCTTGGGCACTGCTGGAGTGGTGTAGGTCCGGATGCAGGTGAACTTGCATGAGTTGCAGCAGAAGGGTCCGTGGGTGCATCTCGGGGTGGCTCGGCAGCAGCCCGGGAGTCTGCCGGCGTTGAGGTCGGTGGCGTCGTAGGACAGTCGGGTCGTCTTCTGTCGGTGGGGGCCAGGGGTCCGGGTCCTGGGCGCGGTCCAGGCGCGGACGGGCGCAGACGGGCTTACCTTTGGCGCGCCTTCGGCGCACAATCGGCGCGCCCGCGGCGCGTGCACGCTGCGCGTACGCGTGGACTCCGCCATAAATGGCGTAGTGGGGGGGCGGAGCGAGGGAGGGGCAGCTGGGAGGCGGGAGCGGGGAGGGCACAGAAAGGAAGAGGGCGTGGCCGCGAGAACGGCGGCAGGAAGCCGGGAGCGGGGCGGGGAGGGCACAGGGGGTACAAGCACGAGAAAACGTGAAAAACAAACAGATTAAGTACAGCAGTCACAAAACAAAACAACAGTGCTAAATGCAAAACCGGGCAACAGAGTGCTACCTGGTCCGGCGGAGCCGAGTCAGGGGGGGAGAGCGCTCACAGTGCGAGCGTTGCCTAGCAGCAGAGCACGCCGCATAGGAAGGCGGGCCTGCTGGGCAGAGGGCTGAGCGAGGCTGCGAGCAGCAGCGAGGGGAGAGGGCACCGGCACAGCTGGTGGCCGTGCGGCGCTGGAGTGTCCTGCAAGCAGGTCACGCAGATCAGCGCCGCGCGGTCACAATATATGGACCAGTGGGAGGGAGGGGCAGCTGGGAGGTGGGAGCGGGGAGGGCACAGAAAGGAAGAGGGCGTGGCCACGAGAACGGCGGCGGGAAGCGGGGAGCGGGGCGGGGAGGGCACAGGGGGTACAAGCACGAGAAAACGCGAAAAACAAACAGATTAAGTACAGCAGTCACAAAACAAAACAACAGTGCTAAATGCAAAACCGGGCAACAGAGTGCTACCTGGTCCGGCGGAGCCAAGTCAGGGGGGGAGAGCGCTCACAGTGCGAGCGTTGCCTAGCAGCAGAGCACGCCGCAGAGGAAGGCGGGCCTGCTGGGCAGAGGGCTGAGCGAGGCTGCGAGCAGCAGCGAGGGGAGAGGGCACCTCACAGCTGGTGGCCGTGCGGCGCTGGAGAAGATTACATTGGTGGTCAAGAGGAAGAGGAGGAGGATGATGAACAGGAGGCACAGACAAGTACCTGCCTGTTGATAAACAGCCCTAAAAACCTAAAGAGCACTTTGTATGTGAGTTCTACAAAATCCCAAGGGGTTTTAAAAAAGTCAACGCTGCAAAGGTGACTTGCTTGATTTGTGGTGCTGAGCTGTCCAGGGGGAACCCTAACAAAAAATATTCCTTCGGGAATCATACCATGATTCGCCACATAATGCGTTGGCATCCAAACAATTACTCTAATGCAGAGTTAAGGGACCTCTGCAGTAAGCTACCCCCATCAACGTCTAGACCCTCAACATCAAAACAACCCACTCCATCGGGTCCGGGGGCAAGAGACACATTGGCTACTATTCAACCTAAGTTTGCCGATTACAAAATCGTGTGCAAATATTGTAACAAGACACTTTGCTATGGTGAGCAAAGTATCGAACTTATCATGGTTGCTGGTGATAACCATAAGTGTCCAAGAAAACCCTAATTTGTCCTGATTTTTTTTTTGCTCCAGTTGAGCCATTTACAATTCCCTGTTTTTTGTTTCTCCCCATAAAAAATACAAAAAAAATATAAAAGTGTTCAGAAAAGCCAAAAAAGTAAAAATGTTCAAAGAAACATAAAAAAATATAAAACAACAAAAAGAAGAAAAAAAACTGTTCTTTTTAGAACTACCTTTACTTTATAAAAATAAACCTATATTTTTAAAGGATCTCTGTCAATCTTTTTTCTGCAGGGTATGCATACCGGTACGTGCACCGGGGCGCACACCGAGGCACGCACCAAAAAAAAAGAAAAAAAAATTAATGAAGGAGTTAGCAAGAGGGAAGAACACAAAGAGAGTAATGTTAAGAGAAAGAGAGCTAGAGGGAGAAACACAGAGGGATTGTTTATTACATAGTAAAAAACAGAGAAGGTGTAATAGGGTGAAAGTGAGAAAAGTAAAATGACTAAAGGTGCGAAAGAAAGGAAGAAGACTAAAGTAGAGATAGTAGGAGAATGTGAATGGGTGTTGAAAGAAAAAGAAAGGACAGTAAAAAATGGAGAATGAAGGGTAGTGGCGGAACCGGGATAAATGAAGAACGGTGAAGGAGGGTGAGAAAAGACCAGTTAGTGTAAGTAAAGAGGGGTGAAAGAGGGTGAAAAATTGAATTAGGATAAGACATGGGGAGTGGAAAAGAGAAAGGACAAAGAGAGTAAAGGAAACAGTGCCTGAATGGGTTTGAGTGAAACAGCAAATAAAGGTAAGTAATGCAGTGTGCGTGACTTCTAGGGAGTCAGTGGGTGTAGGTCGGGGTATGGGTGTGTAAGGTGTGTCTGTGGGTGTGGGTGTGTGGGGTGTTTCGGTGTGGGTGGAGGTGAGGGTGTGTGAGATATTTGTGAGGGATGTATGGGTGTGGGGGGTATGTGTGTGGGATGTATGTGTGTGTATGGAATGTGTGTGTGTGTGTGAAGAGTGTGTGCGGGTGTGTGTGTGTGTGTATGAGGTGTGTGTGTGGTGTGTGTGTGGGGTGTATGTCAGAGGTGCATGTATGTGTTGGGAGGGGGATGAGGTGTGTGTGTAGGAGTGAAGTAAATAATTAAGAAAAAGAGAATGAGTGAAGAAGTAAAGGAAGGGAACAGAGGGTAACTGAAATAAAGAATGGGAACTGAAAGAAGTTGAATATGAGAGGGGAAATAGGGAAAGGGGAGTAAACATGGAGAATAAGTGAGGGAAGAAGAGTAAAGAAACAAGAGTGAGGTTCGTTGAGAAAATATTAGTGAGGTTAAAGCAAAGGGTGATGACATCCTACATTTTTTTAGTCACATTTACCATATAATAAATGTAACTTTTATTACATTTTTTACTACACTTTGTATCTGTGAAAGAGAGAAGAAAAAATAAGTTATAATAAGTAAAATATCTATTTTAAAATAAAAGATACAAATGAAGAGGTTAAAAATCATAACAGTGTATTTAGAAATAAAGTAATAGTGAAGGACACAGAAAGAGAAATAAAGTAAGGTAGAAGGACAAAACGAGAGAAAAAGAAATAGAAGGAGAGCAAATTACTAAGAGTAAGGCATATAGATTCACTGACAGAGAGGAAGAGAAGAACAGAGAAATGAACTGAAGGTAAGAAAGATACTAAAAGAATGTGAGTTAGCAAAACTAAATCAGGAAACAGTAGTAAGTAAAAAGATAATGACTGAGACGGAAAAGAGTCTAATTAAGGATACATTTAGAAGAAGCATGAGGAATAGAAGATAACTGAGAGTAAGTGAAGAACAGTCATAGAGTGAAGGGATGAAGGGAGAGAGGATAATATACAATGATTGAGGGAAATGGAGCGAGGAAGTTAGTAGACAGACACACTAAGAGAAAAACTGAGTGAGGTGGAGTGCAATGAGTAAGCAAAGGAAATGAGTAAGGGAGCAAAAAAAGGAAAGAGAGGAGAAGATGACTAAAACAGTGGTACTGAGAGAAAATAATTTGGTGATGAAAGTAAAGAGAAGGACATTGAAAGAAAGGAAATGAGGGATAGTAATGGAACCAGAGTAAAAGAAATGGGATGAAGAACGATGAGAGAGGAGCAGTGAAGTTGTTGTAAAAGAAATGATAGAAGGTAGATAAACACAAGTGAACATAACACAAGGAGAGTGAGGCACTGAGGACATAGAGGTAGTGAACGAAAAATAGAGAGAAGAGGTCAAAAGAAAAAATCAAACAAAGATTAGCGAGGGAGAGTGGGTGATTTATAGTGATAGAGTGCTATAATACTGCTGAGTGAGTAAACAGGAATTACTAAAAGAGCAAAGGAGGAAAATACAGAAAAGGGAAGTAAAGCAGAGAGACTGAAAGCTGAAAAGTTATGCAAGGGAGAGAGGGGATGCAGACAGTTGAAATGAGAATGAGGGGTTGTCAAAGAGGTGGAGTAAAGGAACGGGGGTTACAGAGAGTGAGAGAAAGACATTATCAGTGAGTAAAAAGAGCTGAAAGAGGATGGAAAAAGGAAAGTGAATGGGAATACAATTTAATTTACACAATCCAAAGTATAGAATAACTTGTACAACATGTTACATAGATTATTTTTTCTGTTCTCAGAATATATTGAATTTCACTTAAAACAGTGAGTTCAAATTACTCATCATATGACAGCGGGAAAAACACAATCTAAAAGATTGTGTTTAAAAAAAAAACCTTAGATACTGACAAATGACAAATGTACACTAATCTTTGATTGACTTACTTTTCCTTGAGGACAAATAGTATATCATGGAGGTCCTTTTCTCGTTGCAAAGTACTCTGCTGTTCACTAAAAAATCAATTTCATCGACTTTCTAGAAGAAAAGCTCCAAGAACATCTGAAATATTTTCATTATTTTCATATACTCCTTTTTTTCAGTCATGACTCTTTACTCATTCCTGTACCTTTCCTTTTGGCCAAATAGTGTCAGATGTATGAGTATATTTTCAAATTAATTCTAAGAAACTCTGAAATTACCTTTTTTCCGACGTTCTGAAAGAAAGGCTCATACAACATTTTCACAATATTTAAGTATTTGTAAAACCATCTCTGAATTACTCATGTTCATCATTTTGTATAAGACTAATATCACTTACTATGAGATCAACTTACAGTACCTATATGACAAGTCAATTTTTTATATTACCTGGATCACTTTTACTCAAAATAAATTTTTAAACAGCAAAATAACTTTTATTAACTGCTCCCGTCTTCATAGGCCAATTACCTTTACCTAAATTTTGGTTGTAAAAACACTAGGTATGAATTTTTTAAGCCAAAAGGCAAACGTTGTTTGAAAGTCAAATGAGTGTCGTTACAGTGGGTCCAACCTTTACAACTTTTTGAATAGCATGTGTAATGCCCTGATGTTGTAGAAGGACCGTCATGAAAAATAATAGCTACAGTTGCAAAGGTTCTTCCTGATATTGATAACTGAGAAGCCACAACATTTTTAATAGAAGTTGTCAATTTAGTTCCATCAGGTCTACATCGTTGGAACATTAAAAAGACATACTGACCATAATTTTGTAGAAATAATGTGGACAGCATTGCAGACTTACATTGGGTACACACCATATTGCGATCCGCTGCTTTAACTAGATTATTAAAAGGCACTGATTTGCAGTCTGGTAAAGTCAAATATATAAATCTTTCAGTGTCTATTCTAGTAGTACTTGATAAAGTACAGTTGTCGCAGTCATGCTGCCATTGATAAGAAAGGCTACAAAGATTTTTTATATCTACACCTTCATCTTCCAATACATCAAACATATACATTAAAAATTCCTGACAATCCTGCTGAATATTCTGTGAAAATTGATTTTGACCAGAACATATGTCTCGAAGATTTCGAATTTCTGAAACACTTTCTATTTTTGCTCTATCACTGCTACATTTCTCAAACACGGAATTCAACAAACAACAGAATCTTTGATCCCGATTTTCAACAATCTGTTCTTGTATATTTTGAAGAAAAAAAACAACATTAACCACTACATTAGCATAGCAGTTGACACCAGAACTGTTTTCAAACTGAAATCCAACAACATCTTCAACAGAATCCTTTTTCTTTCTCCTTACAATTACAGTTTCATCTACTTTTTGTCTTTTTGCTACTACCTCAATGCAATTATTCTCATTTCTTCTTTTTCGGCCTACCACACGTTTTTCAAACAGAGGATATTGAGGCAAATGTGGAGCATACTCTCTTCTTAACCTATTGTATTCTTTAACACAATCTAGATCTGCACAAATCTTTGTTTCATCACACTCAATCAAGTACAATCCTGATAAAGTTCCGACTCGTGATAATGCCACATATGCCATACCCTCTTTAAACACAGAACTTCCAATGTTCACCAAAGCGCATCTACACTTAAGCCTTGAGATTTATGAATTGTCACCGCATATGCCAAACAAATAGGAAACTGTTTTCGGCGAACATATAAGTCGTTCACAAGCAAAAATCTAGCTGAACAACG
Source organism: Lissotriton helveticus (assembly GCF_964261635.1). Classification (NCBI taxonomy): domain Eukaryota; kingdom Metazoa; phylum Chordata; class Amphibia; order Caudata; family Salamandridae; genus Lissotriton; species Lissotriton helveticus. Next base: position 591,946,650 of record NC_136057.1, read on the forward strand.
ACAAATTTGTTCTATTTCATCAATGCCATCAAATTTAATTTTTAAAATTTCAATTCCATCTCTATTTTTGTAATTCACAAAACCAACAACATGACCCATTGCTCCAGTTACCAGACCTCTTTCAACATTTAAAGTCCTTCTCAAAATGTTACGACAATTTAAACACACATTCAGAGTCTTTTCAAAACCAGCAGTTTTAGATATAGTCTTCTCTAATGAATCCAATTTTGATTTCAAATTTTCAGACAAAATAATTGTTGCTCCCATATGTTCAATTTTATCTATAGCTTCCAGTTTCGCTATCTCTTCATTTTCTAACTTTAACATTTTGTTGTTGAACATGGAACATTCTTTCAGAGTTGGCATCAAACATATGCCAGATTTCTTCTCGTTCATTTTCTTAAAAATATTCTCTGGAAGAATGTTTTCATTTGGGTACAAATTTGAAATTAATCGTCCATGTAAAGCTTCTTTCCCTTGCTGACTTACTTTTCCGATCCTTACATCTTGTAGAATATTTTTATAATCTTCATCCTTTGCCTGCCGCATATTTTGAAGCAGTTCTGCATATTTGAAGTTTAACCATATATGAACGTTTCCAATGCTTCCTAGGCACTTCCTGTTATCTTCATGCGTGAGCATTTTGAACACAGGTTGTCCTTTCACTGGATTCAACTGCAGTAGATCTCCAAAAACAATAATATGTTTTCCTCCAAATAAGACATCATAGTCTGTTCTAAGAATTTCTTGCATTCTCAAATGCACAAAAGCAAGCATTATATTTGACACCATGCTTACTTCATCAATGGTAAGAAGTTTCATTTTCTTCAGGACTCTCGAAACTTCGGAACACGCATCTCCAGATAGCTTGTGATATTGCAATTTGTTATCATGCTCCACTGGCAGCATCAGTAAATGATGTAAAGTAATCCCTTTAATATTATGTGCTGCCAGCCCAGTTGGAGCGGTAACAACACAAGATAGCGGTGATTCAGTCCTTTTCTGCAGATAAGTTGCAATTGCTTTAATCAGAAAACTTTTTCCAGTTCCCGCTTCTCCACTTACGTACAGTTGGACTGGTTTAAATGATGTACATGAGCACTCTTTTTTCTCATGAGTGAATCCATGTTCAATCTGTTCTGTGACTTCGTCATATATCTGTTTCTGCTCAAGGTTTAGTTGTTTCACCAAATCTTCTAAGTTAACTACATCATCTTGAGCTTGTTCCATAGCTCTTTCCACCTCATCCATGGCAGTGGCAGCTTCATTTTGGATAATTGGTCCTCCAAGTGGATCCTGACTCAATGAAGCAGAACTCTGACTGTCTTGAGAACTGTCTCTAGCAATCTCTGCAGCAATTGTGGCTTCTTGCTTTATTTCTTCATTCAACATTTGCAGATAATTTGGAAAAACAGGACATTCTATGGTATCCTTGGTTGCATTAAAAGAATCTTCGTAACAGAGAAAATCTCCAAGTAGTTCCTCTTCTGTACGCCATGGCTTAAAGAGTTGCAAAAGAGCTAAATAGTAAAATTCCCTTTTGTCTGGATTTTCGCAACTCAATTTTCGATGATTAATCAAATGACCTTTTCTCTGTTTCACTAGACATCCTTCACATCCAATGACAGCATATATTCCATTATTGATATCTTCTCTGATGTTCCTCCTATAAATATATCTTTTCAGAACTTCATAGAGACAAGCGTTCTCAAAATAAGGACTTCTATTTGGATAGTATGTATCCAACATGTTGTCTTCAAAATATCTGTACTTTCTGGTTCTTTCTCCGCCAAATACTCTATTTCTTGTACAGATTTCAAAACTCGGTTTCGTGTTGCAGCAAGACCTAGACTCACCCAAATGATGGTTCTAGATTTGGCATAGAGACTTGCTGATGACAATCGATCAGAACATTCATATGCTCCAATTTCTCGATACGACAACATCTTCAGACTGTAACTGTATAATTTCTTGCTTAGACTCTTTTCATGTGAAATGTCCTCCCACATTTCCTTCAGTTCTGTCTTTTCTTTTTTTGTGATGTAAGACGTCACATATCGAGCCACAGCAATAGAGTTGTGAGCAACAAATTGAATATCCATGTTAGCAATCCACATGGACAAAATCACTTGGTTGTAGTCGTTGATGTACTTGGACTCTTCGTTTCTTTTTGAATTGTATGTATTTTTTGGTGATTTCCTCGTCACAGTATGTCGCAGAGAAGACATCAAATTATTACTCTTCCTTTAGAAATCACTGGTCGTGGAAAGCCGAAACGACATTTTGTGTAGAACTTGTCCTTGTTTCTGAATTTTCGACGACAGTACTTTCCACAACGATGGGATTGAAAGTGTAAAACTTGTTGCCTTAAACTGTTTTATTCGGTAGTTTTCGGAACAGCACATGTTGAATACTCTTCAATGAAGCTCATCACTGTCTCATCCGAATCTGTTCCAAATTTGGGTGCATCTTTAATCCACAACAACATATGTATATGAGGAGCACCTCTCGCTTGATACTCCTTTCTCCAAAAGAAATCCAAAACCTCTCCAAGGAGAGGATTTTTTTGTTGGTAATAAAAGACATCATAGCTTCAAATCTATGATTGAAATATCTGCACACATTCACTGCATCCAAAGAACACAGTTCTCCAGCAGTTTTGAATTCTATATTTTGAATATTTGCATTTGCCTCTCGTAGAAATTGAAGTAAGTCGTCCCATGCATACTCAGCACAGCTAAGAGTGAGGAACCATGTAGGAGTTCCTAGGTTTCTTAGCATACATTTCAATTCATGATGACGGAACCAATACTCATTTGTACCACGCTGACATGCCATGAGATTGATTAAATGAGATTCCAAAATATTATCTTGCAGATTCACTTTCTCCATAAAGTCCCTCGCTGAAACATTTTGCAAATGTGCTCCACTTTTCAGTATATGGTTTACTGCATAAGAAAGCCCAAACAAGTCACTTTCATACAGTAGATGAAACAAATAGGGAATGCATTGACGAAACCTTGGATCTTCAGCATATAATCTTACAGTTCGATATTCAGATGCAGGAATTTGAAGTGGTCGATCGTCATATCGTCCACCTCGACCTGTTGGAAATAGCTGTGGAAAACAACGAGCTTCCAAACTTTCTTCCCATACACTAATGGGACTTCCTTTTGCTGCTTTCATTTGAAACAATTCAATTGCATTCCCCATTACTTCTTTGGAATGCAAAGGATGAACAGTATAATGTTCATATATTTCTTCACTTCTAGACACATCAACTTTTTCAATTTGGCCGCCTGAACAATCACTGTCTTCATCTGCAGCTGTTTCCTCTGCTGCAACACATACATCTTTGTAATACTAATTGTTTTTGACTAAATACAACGTTGTCTTTTTGACTTTCTTAACATCCACTAAATCTTGCCAGATTTTCTTACTCTTTGTCGGAACCCCATTAACTAGAATAACTAAAGGTTCCTCTTCTACTTTTTCTATACCAATTGTATCAATGTTTTTTTTTAAATCTAGAGGCAAATAAACAACTCTTCCCTTTAATCCTCTCTGCAAATCTGTAGGAGGCAATTTCCCTATCTTAGGCTCCATGCGAACAATTGCCTGAAAAGGATGGACACATTTAATCAAAATAGACTCATATGTATTTAAATCCATCAATTCACGGGGAATGTCTACCAACTCCAGATTATTATGAACAGCTCTAGCAGGCATTCTGTTTTGATTTAATTTATCATAACAATATTTACAAATATGCTGATCAGAACTCAAATCAAAACAATTCTCCACCCACAAATAAGTTGCAAAATCCTTCCACTCATAATTATTTATCTTTTCACTTTTTACGTATAAATCATCTAATGTAGTTTGATGGTTATAATGACTTCGTCGACAACACACACAAGTAAAATTCGGCCTTTCACTTGATTTCACCTTAAACATGGTAATTTCCTGCTCAAACTTTTCTGTACTTGAAATCTGTACATTGTCTTCCACATTACCTTGAATTGCTGTGTCAATTTCTACACTGTCCTCTTTTGTACCAAAATAACAAATCTCAATTTCTTCACAAATCTTCTTCACATCTAATTCAGTTCCATGCAAAATAGCACTGTTTAATTGTTTAAGCTTAAGTGCTGGACTTTTTGCATAATACAACATTCTCACTAATTTCCTCATTTTGGTATGATGCACTGCTAACATCCTAAAATGATGAAAAACACTCTGACAGACTTTTCTAGAAAGACAAGCCAGTGAATGCCCTTGCAAACCTGTGTTTTCTCTCACTCTGCAAGGATCTAAGTCTTGCAACAACTTCACTGTCTGCTTTAGACTTTTCTTACTATATGTACGTAAGAAATTACAAGCTAAATCAATTGATTCCTGTTGCACACTACAAATACGACTACACTTCCAAGTGTACACTGGACCCTTAGTACGTCTCCCTAAAACTTCATCAGTTAACACCGCTTCTGGTTCTCTAGGCACAAGTTTCTCTTTTTCAATCGGACAACCGTCTTTCACTTCATACGCTCGACCACTGGTGTCAACTGCATGCACTAAATCATTCTCCTGGAAGTAACTCTCCTCATTAAAAAATGGCTCACAACTTGAACTGTGCATCCATTCTCCTGAAAAAACTTTACAAAAATTAGTCCGATTAATTACTCTTTTCCATCTACTGTTTGATTTGAAAACATCAATTGTCTTGTTAAGTGTCCTAATTCTATTAATTATTAAAATAAATAATTTTTTCTTAACTTCAAAAGCCTGATCAACAATCTTCTCTACACTTTTCTTTTTCTTATAAAAAGCAGCTCTCTGTTTACCTTTCCTAATGTTTTTTAACACATTTAAAACCACCCTATTGCGAAACATTAGTTTACGAATGTCTCTAAACTGATTCTGCCTTCTATTCCTATACATATTATTCTCTCCTGCTCCAGTTGTAGGATTCTTTGAGGGTCTCTCCTTCCTTTTCAAATTTACTCTCTCATTCTCTTTTTCTACATGCTGTCCAACATTTTTTTTTGATCTACATATGTTCTGTAAGAAAGACTAAGGGGTCCATTATGATGTCGGGCGGATTGCCTCCGCCAGGCTGGCGGTAGCCACCGCCGGCCTGGCGGAGGCAATCCGCCCGACATCCATTGCCAAATCCCCCCCCCGCCATATTAGGATGGCGGGGGGGACCGCCTGTTTTCCGCCCGGTGGCCTTGCGGCCGGGGCGGAATATGTTTAATATGGTGGCGGTGTCTGTTAGACACCGCCAGCCATATTACAATGCGCATTCTGGCACGCCTTTCCGTGGCGGCAATGCCGCCACGGAAAGGCAGGCAGAGTCCCCCTGCAGGGGCCCGTTGCGGGCCCCCAGGGACTCCGTGGGGGTGGGGGGTGCACATGGGGGGTACCTATGGTACCCCCCTGCATTTCAATGCACATCATAACAGGCACCTCGCCATGCCTGTCATGTTGTGCATTGAAATGCACAACGTGCACTTTACACATGGCAGCGGGCGGAGATTTCTGCTCCGCCCGCCGCAATAGCACCCATACAGGATGCGCCCGCCTGTGTGGCGGGCGCATCCTAATGCCCTGGTCGGGACCCCCGCCCTTAAGGCGGGCGGTCCCGAGTCCCGATGTGATGGCGGGTGGACTAAGTCCGCCTGTCATCATAATGGACCCCTTAGTTGTCTTACCAGGAGCTTGGTTCCTGTTTTTTGAAGTATTTGTTGTGGAAGAGTGCTGTAATTCCATTGCTGTTTATGTTTTTTTGCGGTTATCATGTTTTCTTCTCCTTTGCCTTGAGGGCATCTTTCCCTACTCTTGAGATCTTGATTTCAATCTGTGTTAAAGAAAAAAATAGCACATTATAGACCACTATTACCAAACAACAAAGCAATGACAAAAAGCAAACGGTCTATTCAGGGTTACAGATCAGGTGAGGATTCTCCAGGGGTGCAGAAGAGGTGAGGCCTGTATTGAAGAGTGTAGTGGAAGACGGCTCTGTCCACAGGTACAAAGAAGATGAGACCTGTGTCTAAGAGTGCAGTGGAGGATAGGCTTCATGAAGTCTAGTCCACTGCACTCTTACACACAGGCTTCACCACCTATGCTTCCCAGGAAAGGCATCTCTCCCACTACAGTCTTGAACATAGGCCTCACCTTCTCTGTCCCTCTGGACAGGCCTCACCTCATCTGCACAATCTATTTCCTAATCTGAAGTAACACAGGTGACATTATTGTGAAAGGATGAAATATATGTATTTAATCATATGGACACTATTTTTTCCTTCTCAAAAATCTAAAACTCATTCATTTGCACCAAAATCGTTTTTTAAATAAAAATAATAAAAATATAAAAATAAATAAATATAATTGATGGTAACTGGGTGCAGATGAGGAGACACATGTCCAAAGGTGTAAATAAGCTGAGGCCTGTCTAAGGATACAGATTAGTTAAAGTCTATTCAGGGTTGCAGATGAGGTGAGGATTGTCTAGGGGTGCAGAAGAGGTGAGGTCTGTATTGAAGAGTGTAGTGGAAGAGAGGTCTGTCCACGGGTACAAAGAAGGTGAGACCTGTGTCTAGGAGTGCAGTGGGGGACAGGCTTCATAAAGCCTAGTCCACTGCACTCTTAGACACAGGCCTCACCACCTATGCTCTGCAGAAAAGGCCTCTCTCCCACTACAGTCTTGAACTCAGGCCTCACCTCCTCTGTCCCTCTGGACATTCCTCACCTCATCTGCACAATCTACTTCCTAATCTCAGGTAACACAGGTCATATTATTGTGAAAGGATGAAATATATGTATTTAATCATGCAGACACTATTTATTACTTCTCAAAAATCTAAAACTCATTGATTTGCACCAAAATCGTTTTTTAAATAACATTTTAGACACACACTGCAGATCCTATGTACAAGCATTCAGTGTCCATGAGTACAGTGGAGAGGACTGACCTCCTCTGACCCTTGGAAAAGCCTTACCTCATCTGTGTCCTCTGGACAGGCCTCAATGTATTGAGTATAAATGATGGTAACTGGGTGCAGATGAGGTAACGCATGTCCAAGGGTGTAAATAAGCTGAGGCCTGTCTAAGGATACAGATTAGTTGAATTCTATTCAGGGTTGCAGATGAGGTGAGGATTGTCTAGGGGTGCAGGAGAGGTGAGGTCTGTATTGAAGAGTGTAGTGGAAGAGAGGTCTGTCCACGGGTACAAAGAAGGTGAGACCTGTGTTTAAGAGTGCACTGGGGGATAGGCTTCATAAAGTCTAGTCCACTGCACTCTTAAACACAGGCCTCACCACCTATACTCCAGAGGAAAGGCCTCTCTCCCACTACAGTCTTGAACACAGACCTCACATCCTCTGTCCCTCTGGACATGCCTCACCCCAACTGCACAATCTACTTCCTAATCTGTGTTAACACAGGTGACATTATTGTGAACGGTTGAAATATTTTTATTTAATCATGCAGACACTATTTATTCCTTCTCAAAAATCTAAAAGGCATTAATTTTTCCCAAAATCGTTTTTGACATCACATTTAAGAAACACAGCACAGTACCTATGTACAAGCATTCCATGTCACTACTAAAACTTCACAATTTTACAAAATACATTTCCTCTATGCAACGAAACTCAATGTGCTTCCTACACTGATTTAACACAGGTAACATCATTCTGAAAAGGTCGAATTTATTTCTTTCAGCATGCAAACACTATTTATTCCATCATAAAAATGTAAAAGCCATTCATTTTCCCCAAAATCGTTGTTGACTTCACATTTAAGAAACACAGCACAGGTCCTATGTACAAGCATTCCATGTCATTACTCAAACCTCACTATTTTACAAAATACTATTCCTCTATGCAAACAAACTCAATGTGCTTCCTACACTGAGTTAACACAGGTAACATCATTGTAAAGAGTCAAATTGACGCCTGTGTCTAAGAGTGCAGTCGGGGATAGGCTTCATGAAGCCTTGTCCACTGCACTCTTAGACACAGGCCTCACCACCTATGCTCCCCAGGAAAGCCCTCTCTCCCACTACAGTCTTGAACAAAGGCCTCACTTCCTCTGTACCTCTGGACATGCCTCACCTCATCTGCACAATCTACTTCCTAATCTGAGGTAACACAGGTGACATCATTGTGAAAGGGGCACATTTATTTCTTTAAGCATGCAGACACTCTTTATTCCTTCTCAAAAATATAAAAGCCATTCATTTTCCACAAAATCGTTTTTGACATCACATTTAAGAAACACAGCACAGGTCCTATGTACAAGCATTCCATGTCACTACTGAAACTTCACAATTTTACAAAATACAATTCCTCTATGCAAACAAACTCAATGTGCTTCCTACACTGAGTTAACACACGTAACATCATTGTGAAAAGGTCAAACTTATTTCTTTAAGCATGCAGACACTATTTATTCCTACTCAAAAATGTAAAAGCCATTAATTTCCCCCAAAATCGTTTTTGACATCACATTTAAGAAACACAGCACAGGTCCTATGTACAAACATTCAATTTCACTACTCAAATTCAACCATTATAAAAAAAATGAAACAAACCAACAGCAAAGAAACTCAGGGGCATATTACCAACCAATAGAGATAATTTTTGTCTCTAACTTGTTTAGAGACAAAAATTATCGCCGCAAATCGGCGATTTTTATCGCAGATAAACCTTGCTATTAGCAAGGTTTATCGCAAATGCGATAAAAAACGGCCGCAATGCATGAATATCGCTGAAAAGTCAGCGATATTCATGCATTATCGAGCAAATGCTCTTAGCCATGTTATCCACCTCCCATTGGATAACATGGCTAAGAACTGCTCCTGGGCAGGTGTTAGCTTTTGGAGATATTTGCGCTTAGCGCGAATATCTCCAAAAGTTGGTAATAGGAGATAGCGATGTTAGCGACTGTTTCCAGTCGCTAACATCTTGGCACGCCCACTTTGCATGTCATTAGTGATAAATATCACTGACATGCAAAGCGGGGCCCAAGATGGTCACTATCTCCTATTAGCTGTCGCTAACTGGTGTTAGCGACAGCTTGGTAATAGGGAGATAATTTTATCTCCGCTTTCTTGGCTTTTAAAGCCAAAAAAGCGGAGATAAAGCCCTTGATAATATGCCCCTCAATGTGCTTCCTACTCTGAGTTAACACAGGTAACATCATTGTGAAAGGGTCACATTTTTTCTTTAAGTATGCAGACACTCTTTATTGCTTCTCAAAAATGTAAAAGCCATTCATTTTCCACAAAATCGTTTTTGACATCACATTTAAGAAACACAGCACAGGTCATATGTACAAGCATTCCATGTCACTACTGAAACTTCACAATTTTACAAAATACAATTCCTCTATGCAGTAAAAACTTTTTACCAAGCATTATCAAAAAGCATGACACAAAGCAACATTAAAAAAACACAATTTGCTTCCAAATCTTCTCATAGAGTATACAAGTCTCTATGTATATTAAATGAATCATTACTCACCTTTACAAATGCTTTAGGAGATTGAGAACAGTGTCAGACACACCACCAATATTTCTTTAGCAGAGCAAACGGTATGTACTCCAGGGACTGCAACCATGAATGGCACAGAGAACCTCTAATTCTACACACATATTGCACATGGTAACCAATCAAAACTCTTCCCTCTCTATTTTCAAACCAACACCCTTCCCCCCCTCAGCCTTTTCTACCTGTTACCATAGCAACTCCCTCCTCAATGAGCTCTCAGGGTTAAAAGTTTATTCTACAATGTTGCAAACGAACTAAGCAAGGATGTTTGACCTCTCAATACACCAGCTTATCCGCTGCAATCTTTCTTTAAATGACTTTTTCTTAACCATTCAAATTGCTTCTTTCACAGAACAGAACCATGCACCCTAACTTCCAGTTTTCAACTATCTGAATCCACCAATCATTGCTTGTGATTGAAGAGCACTGAAACTCCACAGTTTTTTTTTGCAAACTCATACTGTTCCAACTGCCACTTCATTCCCACACTTCATCTGACTGCACCAGAACCTCCTCTTACCATGTATTCTGTCTGGATTATTGGACATAGCTATATCCACTGGGCTGAAAGGTATGCAGCTATCAGACATTTTCACAACCTTGATTTACCAAATGTGCATATAAAATGGATTGGCCAAAAAGGATTGAGATGTCATCAATTGATACCATTGGTGAAAACCTTTTTGCATCTGCCACACCCTAACCTCATAATTCTGCACTGTGGTGGAAATGACTTAGGCACTTTGACTGGGGTAGGTCTGGAAATGCTTTCAAAGGACACCTTTGAGCAATTGATGGCACTTTTTCCTCAAACTGCCTTGGTATATTCTAATATATGCCAAAAACAGAAATGGAAGTGGTCCAACCAATTTTGTCCACAATTTGAGAAAGCACGGAAACATGTGAATAAATCTGTTTCTGCTTACATGAGAGACTATGGAACGGGTTCAATATACAACAAGAACTTGCGTTACAACATGCAAGATATATACAGAAGAGATGGTGTGCACTTCTCAGATGAGGGGAATAGAATATTCCTCCTGAATATAAGACTGTGCATTGGAACCTACTTGTAGGTACCTAAATCAGCCACAGAACCCAAAAGCTCTTTTCAGAGCTACCCTACCTCTGATCACTCAAAATGATTATTTTACTCTAACTTTTTTCACTGTTTTTCACCAAAGTACGCTCCCCGGTACGCTTCCCGGTGCGCGTACCGGGCGATCCCCCCGCGAAAATAAAAAAAAATTGTTTTTTTTCAGCCTATATGGGCCTCCTAAGCCCCCCTCAGAAAACCTAGGGGGTGAGGGAGTGTCTACCGTTCCCCCTTTTACCCATTCCCAACGTGGTTTGTTCTCCATCTTGTGTCTCAAATCTACCAAAACACAAGATGGAGGACTCCCGTTGCGCTGCCGGTACGCGTACCGGGGCGCGCACCGGGAAGCGCTCCCAAAATTTTTTAAAAGTTAATTTACATAAAAACCACCGGAGACACTTTCACCAAATATAGAATAGGCCCTACTACATACCAATCCCTACCATTTTCCCAAATTTGGTGGAATTCCATTGAGCCATTTCAGCTGTAGCATTGTCTAAATATCCTGAGGTAAATTACATGACAAAAACACATCTGAAGTGTTAGAATTTACAACCAATTAAAATGTTACTTTCATTTTCTACTTTTTTTTCCTGACATTTGATTGGTTATGTACATGAATATAAATGAAAAATGAGAGGGAAACACAGCCATTTTGACTACAACTACCTGAGGTACATCTTGAAAGGATTTTCGCATTTTGTCTTCTTCACCTCTCTGTAAAGTAAGTTGATAATTTGTAAGGGGCACTTTAAGTTAATTTGTAAAAACGTTTTCTGATAGTTATTTACTGTCACTCTGCTATAGTTATACATGGAGATAGGCTCCTCTGTTATATTTATGGATTGACTTAGGCTTCTCTGCTATAATTATGAATTTACTTACGCTTCTTCACAGGCACTTTTTTATATTTCTACTTCCTGCCTGTTACCATACACTGCCCAAAGTTAACTTCCCTGTTAAAAAATCAGAACTACCTGTCTGAACTTAAACCCAACAGTGCCCTAACTCTACTGATATAGTTATTTTTTATGCAATTTACAGCAAAAAAATGGAAGGGGAGCAAGAAAACATCAATCTTTTCTTCGAGATTACATATGAGGAGATTCTTAATGAAGATTTTGTTGAAGAAGATTTTATGGATCAGTCTTTGGATCAACAATTTATTGAATGTTTACAAGATATAGAAACATGCATTTTTGAGGAGATTCCAGATGATCTAATGCTGGAAGTTTTATTGAACTATGAAAATTCTAACCAATAAATGTTTATTTAATAATTAAAAATAGTTTGAGACATTATTCATTTTTATATCTAATTCATGAAGTACTACCAAAATGATTATGTTTATATTATAGTATAAAGTGAAACTTACAGTATACTGTGCAATTTTAAAACATCATAAGGGAGCAGGGTAGACTACCCATGATCCCCTATTTCTTCTCAGGGAGTACTTATAGGATTTATGTTTATATTATAGTATAAAGTGAAATTTACAGTATACTGTCCAATTTTAAAACATCATAAGGGAGCTGGGTAGACTACCCATGATCCCCTAGGTCTTCTCAAGGAGTACTTAAAGGATCTGTTTCTGCTTTCCTGACAGACTATGGTATGGATTCCATATACCACAATAACTTCTGTAACAACATGCAAGACATCTACAAAAAAAAAGGTGTACATTGAATTTAAAACTCTGCATTGGTACCTACATGTTGGTACTTAAATCACCCACACAACACAACAACTCTATTCAGAGCTACCCTACCTCTAAGCACTTTAAATTATTATTTTACTGTTTCACTGAGTTTTCCCCATGTGTGGGTGTGGGTGTGTGGGGGGGGGATGGAGGGGTGTCTCTGTGAAGTGTGTGTGTGTGTGTGTCTGGGGGAGTTAGGTGTATAGGTGTGTATAGGTGTGTGGGGTATGTGGGTGTGGGTGGCGGTGTAGGTGTGTAAGGTGTGTGTGTGGGTGTGGGTGTGTGGGGTGTTGAGTGTAGGTGGAGGTGTGGGTGTGTGAGGTGTGTGTGGGAGGTGTGTGAGTGTGGGGGGTATGTGTGTAGGATGTGTGTGTATGTGTGGGATGTGTGGGTGTGTCTGTGAGGTGTGTGTGTGTGTGTGGGGGGGGAGGGAGGTGTGTGTGTGGGATGTGTGGGGTGTGTCTGTGAGGTATCTGTGTGTGCGTGTGTGTGTGTGTGTGTTGGGGGAGGGATGAGGTGTGTGTGTGGGGTGTGTGGGTGTGGGTGTGGATGTGTAAGGTGTCGGTGTGGGGGTGTGGGGTGTTTGGGTGTGGGTGGAGGTGTGCGTGTGTGAGGTATGTGTGGGGAATGTGTGGCTGTGGGGGCGTGGGGTTGTGTGCGTGTGGGTGTGTATGGGACGTACTTGTAGGTACTTAAAACAGCCACAGAACCCAAAAGCTATTTTCAGAGCTACCCTACCTCTAATCACTCAAAATGATTTTTTTACACTACTATTTTCACTATTTTTCCCCAAAGTACGCTCCCCGGGCGCTCCCCCCGCGAAAATCTAAAAAAAATTAAAAAATGTTTTCACCCGCGGGACCCTTTTATGGCCCCCACATCAAACCTAGGGGGTCAGGGGGTCTACCCTGCCCCCTTTTGGTTATTTCCCCCTTTGTTTTTGCCACCTCTTGTGTCTCGATCCTACCGAGACACAAGATGGCGGCCGCTCCGAACTGTTTGGAATGTTTACAGACACCCGAGAGCCAATCAGCTTTCCGTGCGCAAGTCGCGTGGCGCGCCCGGAGCGCTCCCCGGTGCGGCGCGGCCATAGATATATATATTGTTTTGAACCTAAATTACTCAAAATCCACTGGAGCACATATCTTGAGACATAGCAAAGGCACATCGGGCTACCAGTCCCTACAATTTTGCCAAGTTTGGTGGAAAACCATTCAGCCGTTCGGGCTAAAAGTGAGTCCGACCGCCCTATGGAAATTAACATGGGGAAAACACGTTTTGGGACCCTCTTTTATCTCGGCCCCCGCTTGACGGATCCCCCCCAAACTTTCAGGGAAGGTCCGGAGCGCCGCGAGGCAAAGTTGAGGAAAATTTCAGGCAGATTCCCCAACCGGCGCCAAAGTTAATCCCAATAGAATGTTGCAATTTCCCTATGGAAAACAATCCTAACTATAACTACCTACTGGCGACCGCCAGTAGGTAATATATATATATATATATATATATATATATATATATATATATATATATGTAAATACACACTGGCAGTATAAGGTACATCGCTACATTAATCAGGAATGCATGTGCAAGATTAGATGTATCGTAAGTAAGCATTGGATAGTTATCAAATGTGATGATATATTTGAATACAAGGTGAAGAATACGCCATTAATTACAGATAGAAAAGCTGCCTATCTGAAGGAAAAACTAGTATATAGCTACTTTGGTAAGACTGATGAGAACTTGTTTACTTCTATGAAGGCTGACAATAATTTACAATGTGAAGAATGTTGATTAAGTTAATGTGATATATCACAATATAATGCCTTTCAGGAAACTTAATATTACAAGAAATGTACATCGATGTCAATACTGACCAAGAATGAGGTGCCCACTGCGGAATAATTTTTCTATGTTTAATTATGCTCTACATATTTGAATTGGGTAGTTGTTCTTGCACACTTGGGACACATTACATACATTTTAAATTACGTACATGCAACAGTGATTACAGAAAAAATAAGAGTGATGCTTTCCTCCAGAATCAAAATCCAAAAGGCATTCGCAGTGCCATTAGGCCTGGCTGTACATAAATGTAGTATGATAATGTGAAGCATTAAAGGTAAATTGCATGGGAATGGGCATGTATTTGTGGGGAAGCAAAGACTTGGTGCAGGGTAAAAGGTCAGATAGAAGTTGTATTGTATAGCCACACCTAAAAATCAATGTAGTTTAATCACTACCTTGCCCCATCTATTTTGCTGTCAGAAAAAATCCCATACATTATCTAGTTATCTAAGTCACGTTAATAGCACTACAATGTCATGCATGTGCACCTGGATATTCAAGCTCAAGCAGCTGGATAAATAATCAAAATGATGACAGCAGCGTGGAGGGCAGGCACTTTTTTGTGGAAACGTATAACTTCTGCCCAATCAAACATGTACTCCTGGCTCCCAAAATGTGGGTGGAGCCAAAACCTCTGTCCTGGTGATTCTCACATAGTTGTCTGGCAACAGCTTAGTTATTAAGTCAGACCATAATAAGACCAAGGGATCAACAGAGAACAAAGAATATCTTTACGGACATGAGGAGAAAGTTGCACAATGTATGTAAAGTAGTCACATTCTCTTTAGTTAAATAAAAAAAAAGATACATTTCGCACTAAAGCATGAATGATTTGCTTGAGTAGAAATTAATTTCTTCTCTTACTCTTGGGCACTATATGTCACATCCATCATGCAAAAAGCTGGAAATTATGCAAGATTACTCCGTCAGAAAGGAAATGTTGACAGGGTTTAATTAAGAGAAGCAATATTTGTTTGTACCTGCAAAAATATTTAACCTTCATCGAAGAAGTGGCTACTGAGTATGTACCCTGCTTACGAGTGTGCATTCAGCCTAGGAACTGAAATGCATTTACTAACTAATGCCCAGTATCACTTTGGTGTCAGACTGCCCATGGTGCCCGAAGGTCATCCGCAATCACTCTCAAATGGACAAAGGGCTGCAATCAGAAAATCACCACATGTTAAATATGTTTGATAAATATGTTTGTCAGTCTTTGTGCAATGTGGCTGGTTTTCGGAGGGAGAAAACAGGGGGCGTGAATATGCAATCATGTGCTTTTATTGCTGGAGGATAGTCACTTGAAACAATGCTCTGAGCTTTCAACGTGATTGCTCCCTTCCAACAGTTCTTGGTGACAGCCTGCTGTACATGTAGTCGAAAGCTAAATAAAGGCTTCAGGTGTCAGTATTGTCAGTTCCAAAAACAATTACTGTGTCTTGTTACAAAATGAAAAAGAAAACAAAAGCTAACATTATGCTGCACCGCCATTTGGCTGTGATATATTTGAAGCGTCCAAATACTGTGTACATCCAATGTCTGGTTTCAGGGCTTTCAGGCTTGGCATGCAGTGTCTCATTTTTTTATATGGTTTCTAAAACTAGAAAACACTTACAGCACGGGTAGAGACTATTACTGACAGTGGTCGTTCACAGAAGCACAATAGGTGATCATTTTATGTTGTCTAGATTAGCAGCTTTACAACCCAACCAAGCCCCAGAGCTACAATTATCCGACTGCATTAAATTGGAATCACCTGCATAACTTTAGAGTGCATGTGTACAAGGTGCTGCCAGCACTGTCTGCCCACTCACGCTTGTAAGTAAAGGGGAATGCAACTAGAGCAGAAATCACAAGATGCGTTTTCCTAGCCATCTCTCAATCTGTCTTGAAAATGTCTGCTTTGACCTTTCCATGCACCCCACGTTTTTGTTAGTTAAGTGGGGACCAAGCTATGTCTCCCAGACAGACTTCCAGTATTTAACACTTACATGGCCTGAACAACAGTCTTGAGAGTTTCAGTTGTATCAGTGCAACTTTTAAAACGTGTCCTCCTGTCGACATGTACATTTTGTTTTCGTTTCTAATCATCCTTGAAACTCTCCTACATCCAATAACAATGCCTGAAGATGCTTCAGGAGCCCATCTCCAATAGTTTCGTTAATTATGCCAAATTCCAGGCGCATTTGAGCTGGCGAAGCGGTTTGAGGGAGTTGAAAGACCGTTTTAAAAATACTAGTAAGTAAGAATAGTTGAGTCTTTTCCGTAAAGGGCAGCACTCACATACGTTAGAGTTGGGAGTGTTCTGGTTGTCATAACCAAAATCAATGGTCTGTATGATGGACCCTCCAGATTCGTTGCGAGAGACTTATTAGCAACATTTGGTGCACTTGCCCGTTGAGCCATATAATTCTTGTGCTCCTAAAGAGTCAATGTATTGTCTATGTAATATCCCAGATATTTGTAGCTAGCCACATTTTCTAAGGATTTTCCTTCTAGCCAGATGTTATACTGTTGGGCAGCCCGATTACTAGTAAGCATGGTTTTTGTTTTTGTTGTGTTGAGTTATAGCTTGTTTGCTGTTTGGAATTCTGCAAGTACAGTTAATAATCTAGTTAGTCCAATCTTGGTTCAACTGATTAGAACAATATCATCAGCATAGGCAAGGTGTGATAGGGCTAAGGTACCAAGATGTGGGGAGTGAGAATTAATTGTATTGAGTTTTCCTGACACATCAGATATAAAAAGGTTAAATAGGTGTGTTTGTATATTTTTCTTGAGACTCTTGAACCGTTCCTGAGTGTTACTCTTAACCATGTATCAGTATAAAATAACATTAATCCTTTTAGAATTCTTTCGAGAATGTTCCATGTTTGCAGTTTGGTCCACAAAAGCTTCCGGTCCACACTATCAAACACAGCGTTTGGATGAATAAAACGGAGGTGCAGATTTGGTTTGTTTTTCTTGCATTTCAATTAGGGAGATGGATAAGATGTTAGATATAGTTCCTATCCCTTTTATAAAGCCTGTTTGATTTGCAGGAATCAGGTTGAGTTTGTTGGACCAATTAACCAGATCTTCCAGGATCAGGGAGTCAAGGTATTTCGATTTAAAGTCCAACAATGCTATAAGCCTATAGTTGGATGGGTTTGTTCTTTCTCCCCCTTTATATTTTGGTGTAAAAATAGATCCTTGCCAGCTCTCTGGAATGTGATTTAGGATCTCAGCTTCAAAGAAAAGATTCTCTAGTGTAGAGCTCCAAAAGGCTGGGTCATGTTTAAAAAAGGATTGCGGGACTCCGTTGGGCCCCGGGCCCATCTCTTTTGCTTTGGTTTATTTTGCTTTTTATTGTGTCTGCTGTGTAAGGGAGGTTGGTTGTATTGGGTTCCATAAATGTGCCAAGGATCTCGTTTGTCTCTTTTGCAAGGGTGAGTTGGTTGTCAGCACCTAATTGCTGTGAATGACTTAGGTGAACCTGTATTATCTGTGTATATTGGGAGGGATAGTGCTGTTTCCAACGTTGTTGTGATCGAGATTGACGCTCGAAAGGGAACCTTGTGTTTTTGATGCACAGAACTTCATTGAAGCATTGGATTATTAGAAGCAGGATTGCTCAAAGCGCCGGCTGGCGCCTGGAGAAACAGGATGCCGTCATCGCCGCTCATTTGAAAATTAAGTTAAACAACGCATGAATCGTTAAAGTTGGCATTCATCAAAGACTTTTGACTTCTTGGTTTCCTTGAAAATAGACCTTGTGGCCTTTTTTTGAATAGTGGTTTCTGGTCCTGAAGAGAATACAAAGAATAAAGGGATTTGAAACGCTTAGACCACGTTTTTTGCCAAACACTGGATTTGTAAATTAGGCTTGTTTGTGTTATGCCCAATTAATGTAAATATTTAATTGGTTGTATATTAGTGTAAATATTGTATAGGGTATACATATAGAAAAATCTTTTTGTAAAGTCAACCACAGTTTTGTCAAGGTGGCTTATTTGTTCTAACACCCTTTTCTTCACCAAGTAGGTTGAATGTGTATGGTGTGATACTGATTGAATATGCTTTGTTAGAGGGAATGTGTTTTGGAAGTATGCGAATGTAAGTGGATTTATCACCTAGTCCTTATGTCGAAATGTATTCCCAATTTATTGTCGTCCATCACATGTAGTTATGTGTTCCCTGTAGGAGAGAATAATTCATACACCTATAGTGGAATTAATCTAAATAATGGATCAGTATTGGCATTTTTCTTGTTGTTTTTTTTTTTGTGTCCTCATTTGCCTTTTCTTCAATAAGGAGCATACCAACCACCTGGCACGACTTATAGACGTGATTTGATATATTGGTAGTAGAGATGTCCCATAAGAAGAAATACAGTTGCTTTTTGCTCCATCAAGGTATATTTCAACCTGTAGGACCTTTATCAAAACTTGACTAACCCTGGTCCAGGAGTAAATAAGGCATAATCATTGGACCCGGGAAAAAAAAAAAAAAAAAAAAAAAACCCCGGGTTCATCTCCAGTTAATTAGGAGGTCCCAAAAAGCCAAGTTCCTCTTACTAGCTGTTCTTTTAAGGTCCATTTTAGATATTTCATATAAGGAAGAGAGCCACCGAGAGTGTAATGGGGGTGTTTTCTCTACCCAATTTATACAAATTTGTCTTCTCGCCAGTAAAATTGCGTAGAAGAGAAGGGATTTCGCCTTGCCTTTGATGTTATCTTCCTACCCAAAGATGACAAGAGAAAGGGTTATTTCTAGAGATGTGTTTAGGATAGAGTTTAACGTTTCCTTCACATCTATCCAGAATTTTTGGATGTCAGGGCATTCAAAAACATATGTATGTCACAGGCACCTGCCAAATTGCATTTATTGCATTTTTTATTTGGTAGAAATTTAGATAATTTCAACGGGGTTATGTATGCACGATGTGCGGAGAATAGGTGGTTTCATCTTAGCCATGAAGGCTTTACGGTTTTATATATTAGAGTGAAAGAGTTTTGCCATCTCTCCTCACATGAAGTGCCAATTGCCGTTCCCCATAATTCATCTGGGAGTTGGAATTCCCCATCAATTTCCTCCAACAGCTGCCAATACCAGGTAGTTACCTCCTTTCCCCCCATAGCTCTTTCCACCAATTTTTGTTCTATTATGCTTGTTTTCCCTAGGTTGGCGTCAGTACGAGTCTGAGATCTCACCCAGCTGTTTAGTTGAATATATTTAAATCTTGACAGCCCTGCGCCAACCAATTCATGTAACTCATCCCATGCTATAAGGTTACCGTCTTTAAGTAGTTGACCCCATCTTATAATGCCTGTTTGTTCTATTATAGTGGAAAGACTGTCCCGCAGACATAGTGGTAACCCTGGTGAATCCCAAATTGGAGAATAGTTGGAATAGTATGACAGACCCAGTTTCTTTCTGATGTTATACCAGTTTTTGGCCCATGATTGTACGATTTTTAGTTTAATATTTTTAAAGAATTTCTGACATCCAAATTTAAACATAAAGCTATCCGATGTTAGATTAGCCCCCATCAACATAGCCTTATACAGAGAGTCAGTTGCAAGATTAGATGGCATCTTTAAAAGCATTCTTGAATGTGACAACTGGAAGGCCCATGAATGATACAGTAGATCTGGCAGTGCAAGGCCCCCTTTCTCTCTTCTTCTTCTTCTTAACTTTTTCCACGCAATTCTTGTGGTTTTGTAGTTCCATATGAAAGAGTTTATTTCTCTTTGAGATTTTTCGATCATTTTTGGATCAAAGGCAATAGGAATAGAATTGAAGATAAAGGTGAATTTTGGGAGGATACACATTTTAACCAAGTTCATCCTACCTATAGTTGAAAGTGGTAGGTGTGACCAAGATTTTAAAAGCTTTTTACTCTCAGTGTGTACCCTTTCCAAATTAGTTTGCCCAATGCTGGCCACTTCTTGGGTTATTCTAATTCCTAAGTAGCGGATCGATGAGGATATTTTTGCCCCCAGCTGGATGTTAGGTAGATTCCAAACCATTATCTCACTTTTACTGGAATTGATGTCATACCCCGATATTCGTCCAAATTCCTCCGCCCGTTGGATAACTACTGGGTATGCTCTTACTGGGTCAGATGTAAAAATCAGAATGTCATCTGCATACATTGCTACCCGCCTTTCCCACTCTCCAAAGCTAAAAGATGGAATATTAGTCTCGTCCCTTAAAAGCTGAGCGAACGGTTCGATGTATAGAAGCGGGCAGCCCTGTCTTGTGCCTCGAGTAATTTTAAATGCTTCGGTTAGAGATCCATTAACCAATAACCTGGCAGAAGGGGCACTATATAGCTGTTTAATAATCCTACAGAAGTTCTCCCCACAGTTAAATTTTTTCAAAACATTGTTAAGGTATAACCAGTTGACTCTGTCAAACGCTTTAGTTGCGTCCAGAGTCAATGTGGCCAGAGGTAGAGAGAAGGCCGTAGCGATGTCTATAGCCCCCACAGCTTCATATGTTAGCTCCGCTAGTTGTCTGCCCTTGATGAAACCTTTTTGATCTGGGTGAACGATTTTCCCAATGACGCTAGCCAGTCTTGTAGAGATAATTGTTGTAAAAAGTTTATAATCATTGTTAAGTAATGATATTGGTCTGTATGACCCACAGTCCAAAGGTGATTTCCCCGGTTTCGGGATGAGCACGATTGTAGCTTCTCCCCAAGTTTTTGGGGGCTGATTCCCATGTATCAGAATGCCATTGAAAAGTATCGTGAGCACGGGGGCAACAATATCCTCAAGAGATCTATAGATTTCTCCAGGCACACCGTCCGGGCCAGCCGCCTTTCCTTTTTTGGAGTGGCGAATTGCTTTCTTGACCTCGTCTTCAGTAATCTCGACCTCCAGGAGACTGCTCTGACTTGTTGATAAAGTTGGGAGGATTATGGCCTCTAGCCAACTGTCCCTTGCTTGCTGATCGTTGGGGAGGTTCTCTTTATAAATCTCCTCAAAAAAATCAAAGAAAGCTCTCCCTATCTCTGAGCTAGTAGATCTTGTTTCTAACTCTCCAGGTATCTTGATTTCTCTGATATAATTGAGGTTTTTTTCTGCTCTTATTTTCCACGCCAGTACCTTCCCTGCAGCTTCTCCAAATTCAAATTGGGAGGATTTACTCACTTCCCATCTTTTGTTTATTCTCTCCTGTAAGATGTTTTCCAGTTCGGATTTTAATTCAGCCAATTTCTCATGATCGCTGGATGTTACTAAAGCCGGATCGATCTTAGATTCCAAAAGTTTCACTTCTTGTTCTAGGTTTTTTATTTGAGTATATATTTTCCGCCTATAAGAGGCTCTACTAGTAATCTGCCCCCTTAGAAAGGCTTTGAAGGCTTCCCTGATGGCTGTTGGACCTGCGGAGTCTCTATTTATATCAAAGAAGGCTAGAGATTCGGTTGATAAAAAATTGACCTCTTCCTCCTCAAGCAGCAATGTCCGGTCAAAAGACCAGGACGGGTGGTTAACCAAATTATTAGATTTTAAAGTGAATTTTATTGCAGAGTGGTCTGAGAGATGTGATGGTGTATAATCGATCGACTCCAGTGTGTCCTTTAGACAATAACTAAAAAAAGCATAGTCAATTCTAGATTTATGTTTGAATCGACTATTCCTCAAAGAAACGCCTGGTTTATTGCCGACTCGTTCTCTCCATAAGTCTGCCAGGCCCAAATGTGTAATGATGTTTTTGAGGGTATCTCTGGAATTGACAGAGCTGCAAATTCTAGATTTGGTTGATTTGTCTAATTTAGGATCTAAAACAATATTGAAATCTCCCATCCAAATTATTGGTTCCTGGACTGATATTAATTGGTCTCGTACAGCGTCCAGGTGTGATGGATCATTTGAATTAGGACCATAGTATCCTATCAGTGTCCTCATTTGACCATCAAGAGAGACTCTAACTATTAACCACCGCCCTGTGTTGTCTTCTTTATATTCCTGTATTTGTGCTTTTGCTGATTTTTTTAAATATAAATATTACCCCTCTTATATTTGCATTGTGATCTGTGGAACAGAATTTGTCTATCCACCTTTGTTTTTTCAATATATTATCCGCCTCTGATTTAAGAAGGTGTGTTTCCTGTAATGCAATGATCTGCGCCTGTGAGTCTCTCAGATATTGTAATATGCGCTCTCTTCTCCCTCTCATGCGCAGGCCATTTACATTCCAGGACATATAATTAACTGTTGTCATGTTTTATTTTTGTTCCCTTGTGACATCATTCTTCCATTACTTTCTTTAACTTTATTGTTTTTATTATTTTTTATTTTAGACATGTCAAATATTTGATTATGAGTATAAATGAAGGTTGGAACACCAAAGTGAATTCTCAAATGAGGATTTTTCATTTTTCTACCACCCGATGGTCCCAACCACCGCCTTGGAAACCCTCCCTTATTTATTCTGGCTTGGTGTTGAGCCAGATGTACGCCGCTCCGCAGCCTCCTTTAACCCTTCATCGCTACCTTCCCCTAAATAAACGGAAGAGATGGGAAAGATGAAAGGCTGTAATTCTATCAATAAAAATAAGGTATGGTTAGGTTTGGGCCAAAATTTGATCTGTAAGTTACTCAGTATCACCCTTTTTTTTTCTGAAAAGAGATTATATATATATATATATATATTTTTTTTTATATATGCATTTCACCCTTTAATAACCCTTTAATAAACCTGTTGTGGAATTGGATGAAGTACATCCATTTTTTGACTTGTTTAGTGATTTATTTGTTTTGGTTTATTTTACTTGAATTCTTTTTTTTTTTCTTTTTTTTTTTAGCTTACTTCCCTTTTTTTTTTGACTTCCTTTCCTCCTTCCCTATTTTAATAGTGTCTATTCGTTCTGAGATTGGCTGTATTAGCTATTTATTTATGAGCCTGAACCTGAGCTTGAGCGTGATCTTTAATGGAGCTTAATAGATCATCAGCGTCATGTATAGACCTAACATTGTGCATCTTG
Organism: Lissotriton helveticus; assembly: GCF_964261635.1. Lineage (NCBI taxonomy): Eukaryota > Metazoa > Chordata > Amphibia > Caudata > Salamandridae > Lissotriton > Lissotriton helveticus. The sequence continues at coordinate 591,969,827 of NC_136057.1, forward strand.
TTATTATACATGACTCTGAGAAATGCAGGAAATCTCATCTGTACTGTTGCTCCGAATGATCTAAAAGAGTCCATACGCCTTCCAAGCTCCCACTGCCTATCCAGCGTGGTTTTTGATAGATCTGATTGTATTTCAAAAGAGAAATCAGGGCCCTTCATAGTGCCTGCTTTCAAAGCAAGGTTTAAAATTTTCTCTTTGAGAGTATAGGTCAAAAAACTAACTAGGACTTTCCTTGGTTTGGTCCTTGCTGGGTTCAGACGGAAAGGATCTCTGTGAATTCGCTGAATATCTCTATCAAGCACTTCAGCAGACTCTTCCAATGTAAGAGAGCTTTTCAGTAGTTGTACTATAAAACATTTGAGGTCACTTCCTTCTTTCCCCGCTGGAATTTTTAGGAGTCGGATGTTGTTACGTCTGGAATAATTTTCCAAAACTTCGATCCTTTCTCTCATATTTTCACCCTCACCTTGGAGAGTGCATACTTTAGAGCTTACTGACTCCAGGTTTGTGGTCAAGACGCTTACCGAGCTTTCCAGTATTTCCGTTCTTCCACCAAGGCTATCAACCTTTTGACTCAACTCCTCACAGGTTACCCTTATCTCAGCTTGATTAGTTTTGGAGACCACAAAATCTTGCCTTATCTCTTCCCTCATTGCTGCAATAGAGGATACTATTGCCTCAAGTGCGTTGCCTAAAGCCAAATCTGAGTTTTGCGCAACTACTATTTTCTCCTTCCCTGCTTCAGCTCTCAGGACCTCTTTTTCTGAGGTTTCCTTTAGTTGAACAGGGAGAGGATTACTGCAAGGACTCGCTGTGTGTATTCCTATTAGAGGCAATTCGGGCATAGTAGATGTTTCAGCCACTCTCAGTGCCACCTCTTCTAATGAGGTAACTAAAGATGCACTTGAACCTGGGACAAATACAGCTTGTTGTCTTTCCGACTGTTCATGCTCGCTCTGCATTGATTTAGTGTTTTTCAGAGCAGCAGCCATGTCTTGCGTGATCTGTAATACTTGTGGTAAAGCCTTAAAATATGCTCGCAGGGAGGGAGTTATATCCCCAGGGACTTTTACTTTTTTATTCTTAATTTTGCTTTGGGGTTGCTTTTGGATGGTGTGTATTTCTTTTGTTGTATCTAGTTTCTTTTTTGCCCGTGCCTTCTTTTGGAGCTCACCCCAAGTGCCTTCTGGGATCGGTAGTTTATCCACCTCCAAGCCTGACACTTTCCCCTTGTTTTTAGTTTTACTCCTGGTTACTCTTGTTTGTAGGTATGGTGGGGTTTTACACAGCTCACTGTCCACCTCTGCCTCTACTCCCTTTTTAAAAAAGTTAAAGACCTTACTTGAATCATGAGACACCAAGTTCTGTTCACTCAGCTCGTAACTCCCCTTCTCTGTTACTGCTGTCGTTGTATCACTCTTTCCCTCGATAAGGACGCTGGTCAGTGGCACTGCTTTCAAAGATTCTTCACCTTTCCATCCACCGAGTACTGCAGCTGCTGTGTGCGTGCTCTGAGCAGCGGCCGCTCGGCCGCGCCTGATCTCCACGGCTGCCCGCCCCCAAAGTGGGAGAGAGGCGGAGAGCGATAGCGTGAATGGCGGGCACATTAACGGAGAATACAGCGTTCTTCAGCCTTACTCGGCAAATTAAAGAGGAGAAAGCGACATCCAAGCCACAGCCAGTAAAGACACAAAAAAGAGAAAATCGCGCTCAGTTACAGCCGTCCGCCAGGGTAAACGATGAAGGTCTCAGGAGTAAGCATGAGCGCAAAATCCGCTCCGATCGCGGATTTTGCGGATTTTCGGTGAATCCGCGATCCGCGAACTCTCGCGGATTTACCGAAAATCCGCAATCCGCGATCGGAGCGGATTTTGCGGTCAAAAGTTCAAGCGAGCCAAATTAACGATGGCGCCGGCAAGCTGCCAGCGCCATCCTGCAATAGTTACTTAATTAGCTTCAACAGGAAGCTCTAATAGATAAGATACAGCAGGGGCTCGAGCGCCTGCTTTATTTTAACAGTTGGAGCTTCCTGTTGAAGCTAATTAAGTAACTATTGCAGGATGGCGCTGGCAGCTTGCCGGCGCCATCGTAAATTATTTCAACGGTGGTGTCTTCTTGAATAAATATGAAGGGCAGGGTTCATTCGGGCACGACGGTCCTGGCACAAAAAAATAAACCTCAACAGGAAACACTTGCAGATATCAATAAAGCATGTGCCCTAGTTGAAGCTTAAATTCAGTGACTCATTCATCAGCCCAAAAATTAATCTGCTGCTCTGATCGGTCTCTGCCCTTTTATACACACAAGAGGCATGCTCGCATGGACGCCCCGTCCGTTTGGCCCCGCCCACACACTCGAGGTGTGCACCGTCTTCCCGCCATTTACCCACTATGATGGACATTTCACTCAAGGGACCCCTGCGCACTTCGGCGCGATTGCATAGTAACACACACTTGGTCGCTGGAACTAGTTGAAGCGCAAATGCAGTGACTCATTAATCAGCCCAAAAAAAATCGTGAGCGTTGGGAGGCTGGGCAGATGTGCCTTCTTCCCAAATATATCATCGAAAATCCGCTGTGATGCTGCTCTGATCGGTCTCTGACCTTTTAGACACACAAGAGGCATGTGCGCTCGCGTGGAAGCCCCGTCCGTTTGGCCCCGCCCACACACTCGATGAAGCCCCGCCCCCAAATCCGCAAATCCGCTAAATCCGCGGATTTTGCGGATCCACGATCCGTGGATCCGCTAAATCCGCGAATCGTGGATCCGCAAAATCCGCCCATGCTTACTCAGGAGACAGCCTTCCAACGTGCAAGCCGCATTAGCCTACGGCCACCATGTTTCCCTCGAATATGCTTTGTTAGAGGGAATGTGTTTTGGAAGTATGCGAATGTAAGTGGATTCATCACCTAGTCCTTATGTCGAAATGTATTCCCAATTTATTGTCGTCCATCACATGTAGTTATGTGTTCCCTGTAGGAGAGAATAATTCATACACCTATAGTGGAATTAATCTAAATAATGGATCAGTATTGGCATTTTTCTTGTTGTTTGTTGTAAGGTGCTCAGCCTTACTGATTGAGAGCCATACCCTTTATTGTTAATAGGTGTTCCATACTTCTGCATTATATAGTTTGCCCATTCCTGTTCCTGCACGTTTGATGTTAGAATGTTCCTTGGCCGATTCAATTTGTTTATTTATTGCCAAAATTTGTTTGAGTTATGATTTCTTGCGTTATGTAATAGTTTTACCCAGAAATTATCTGCTCTTGATCGTTTGTTCTCCCATAGCTTTTTTTTATAAAGTGTTCTCAGCTCTCGAAATGCTTCCCATGCAGTGTCATTACTGTTTTTTGTTTGTTATTTTCTTAGTGTTCTTTTATGTCCCTTCTTAATATTTGTACCTCACTTGTTAATCCTTTGTGTGGGTTAAAGCATGGTGTCTTGTGATGAGGCTTAATTCTTGTGGTTGGTAAATAGATCAGAAATTGTGACCATGCTTGTTCCATATTGGTGTTTACTTGAATAGACTCAGTAAGTAGCATTGTTGTTGTTGTAAATTGCTGCTGATTGGTTCGGCTTGACTAGGTAAGGTGTTTTAAATTTATTGTGTTCAAGTTGCCTTCCTGAGATGTAGAGGCTTGGAATCATGTAAAATTCAAGTTGAAAACAATATGCTGAATTGAGTGGTCACTCAGTGTAGAGTATTCAATATAATAATGAGCAAGAAGTAGCATTAATGGTAGGGTTATGATCGTGTAATCATGTGTTGACTGTGACCTTGGGTCATGGTACGTGTATTTGGGTGGAGTGTCTTCTTCCGATCTTCCATTGATCACCCACATTCCCTGGTATTCTAGAGCTGTTACCATCTATTGGCTGATTTTGTCCTGTCGATTCGGCCTGTCTGAGAGCTGCTGTTGTACAGTCCATAAAATATTGTCAGCTCCCAAAATGTTGTCTTCTTCAGCTGTGTGGAACAAGTATATATTCAAATCTCCAGTTAGAACTATATCCCATACTGGTTCAGCCCAACGTAATTCCGAGATGGTTTTAAGTGCTATTACTAATGACATCATCCACACAATCTCAAATGCACCCACTCACACCACTATATAACCTTTCAACCACCCCTTCCAACTTCACACTACCATTCTCAAACCCATTTACACACCTATACCAGTACTTACACAGCCACTCACTGATTCATAGATACACTTAAATAGTCCATACATCCAATCATACACTCACTCACTCACTAATACAGCCATTGATATATCCACTTATGTACCTGAACTCATTCACATACTGAGCCAGTCACCCATAGAGCTACTCACACATCTACTCATTCACCCATACAGTCAATCACACAGTCACTTACTCACCCATACAGTTACACACACACTCACTCACTTATTCATTCAGTTAATACCATATACTCACTCAACTATACCGTCACTGACACAAGCACATCCTCACTCGTACAGATACTCTCACACTCACTCACCCACCCATACAGTCACTCACATAACCCATCACTCACCTATATTGCCTTTCACATACTTAGTTGCATACTCAGTTACTCACCCATATACCACTGGCGCATACTGGAGATACCTATTGGGCTATTTGGCCCTCAGGGACCCTCAGTATTGAAAGAAAATTAATTCCCCAACTTAAAATCCGCAACAGGGTACAGTGGTGACAGAAGGGGATGTGGCCTGAGGTGACATGTCCGCAAACACGCCCTGTGGTGCGTTTCAAGTTAGAGAATTAATTCCTCCTCAATTCTGTGGATCCCTGCGGGCCAACTAACCCACCAGGTACCTCCAGATGTTCAGAGGTGTGGCAATCAACTGTGTATAAGTGAAGGAACTCGCACATCAACAATAATGTATTTATTTTAATACTCGAATAAATTTAAAAAAAACAAATAGCACCTTTTTAAAAAAATAAGGATAATAAGGGTTTTGGATGGACAGAAACTGTACACGGTAACCAATAAATATACTTGTTTTAAAAAATAAATACAAAGATATTTATTTTAATACTCGTATAATAAAAGAGAGAAAGAATTAAAAGAAAAAGAAAGAGCTAATACGTATGAGGATATAAAACAAAACTAAAACTGTTTAACAAGTTTCACTTTCACAAAAACACGTGCACAAATTAAAACAGTGGAAATGTGAGCACGTTTCAACTGAAAAACGTGACAAAATAATCGGAGGAGCACTAAATTGGTTCCATAGTGACTTCAATAACCAAAACATATATAAACCACACCCGTAGGATGATTACTTTCGTTTCTGTGATTTAATTACGGATGATCAAACTACAGGCAAGATAAAGTTTACGATCGTTGGATTTATCTTCAGTTTATGGTCCATTTCCTCAGAGGGAACATAAAGTTAATGTATATATTGTAATATATAAAACATTATGCTCCTTCCAGGGGAGCTGGATGTATGTCGATGGAAGGAGGAAAGAATTTTAAAGAGAGGTAAATTAATAGTATAAGTTTATGCCTTATATATTTTTCTAATGCAAGTATATTACTATAATTTCTAAATGTAGTGTGTAAAAGTATAATTGTACTTTAGAAACGAAATGACATAAGAACAGTTCATGTATTATCATCGTAAAATAAAAATACTACAAATACGCAGAAAAAAGAAGGTTTGAAATATGTACTAATCAAAAAAAATTATCAAGTAATTCTCTTTTTCTTCTGGAGTGAAAATGGGTTTATCAGTATGTATATTGTGTAGTATTGTGAACAATTTTCACTCATGAAGAACTGGAGGTTTATCATTGCAAGCAGAAAACATGTAAAAGAATATTAATGTCAATGTTTTCATAAAGAGTAATTGAAAAGAAATGAACAAAAAACAAAAAAACAAAGATGAAGTATATATATAAACTGCCCTTCATGTGCCAAAAACGACATTGTAAAGCGTTCATAGCCTTATATTACTACAGCTACAACACTCCACTGAATGTACAACAAACATTCATATTCGCAGAAATACGTCATATCCACCATCTTTTATGTGTGCAACTATTGATGAATATAGGGACAGTGATACTCTGTACCTTCCATGTTGGCCATGCTGTGGTACTTTACAGATATAATGACACATTTGCTTTTAAGACCCGGGTGATGTCAGCACTACTACACGGACACCCGAATCAGTTGATTTCTCATATAGCTCACAACGGAACCACGCCCATAGCTCCGGAATCATGGTTCAAAGCCTCGCACAGCACTGGCATACGTTAGTCCAGCCCATTCCACTTACGCTTCCAGGAAACCACAACAAATTTAACAACACTTTCCTAACTCTAAAGCGACGATAATTTTAACGCTGTCCTTGTAAATATGCCCCCAATATCGCGAGAAATACAGCAAAAATTCATCTTCGCCAGTGAAAACCGTGTTAATATAAGACTGTGCACTTAACATATCAATCCACCTTGCATATTAAACATGTTTAAGTCTACTTCAGAACACATGTTAGGATCCGTCATAAACCGCAATTACCGAGAGTTTTCCTATCAGTTCTCAAATCCAGGGCCGCCTTGTAAATACAACGCTGTTGTCATACCTACCTCTTCCTTTTTATATTCTCATAGAAACACCTACCTTCCCACTGAGAACACCTACATTGCAACTCATTGGAGAAACGAGGCGACTCCTTAGCAAACCGGCTGCTAACATGCATTAATGCATTTTTGCGTCACCTAGTAAATAGGGCGATATAATTTTCACTGCATTTTTGGCTTTTTTTTTAAATTGCTGCGAAATAGCACTTGTTAATATGCCCTCAAGTTTGCTATGACACAGCGAGAACCTCGACTCCCGCCCTGCCATAGGAAACAGCAGTATACCGCTCCTGTGGGGTGGTGTATCTGTATGTAAATACATAGTTAGAGTTAATTCTGCTTTTTTAATAGAAAGAGCGTTTTTTTGTTTGTTAATAACTATTGCGTCTGATGAATCTTCACAAAACGTACCCCCAAAAAAGAAGTTCATCCTCCTCAGCTCCTTTTTGGAAAGTTTTGCGTTGATACATTAATGCAGGGCCAAGAAAAAAGGGGGTTTCCAAAACGTATAGTCCCCATGCATTTTCCATGGACTTCTTTATACTGGTCTTCAATAAAAAAGTGCTGAATGGAATTAAACAAAATTTGACAGGATGCTAGATTGTAGACAGTTGATTATGCTTTTTGTGATTTGTAGTAAATCCGTTCAGTAGCTTTGGGGGAATTTAGGGTACAAAATAATTATATATTTAGGCAGTTGAGTCCGCGAGACTCTTGAGACACTCTTGTGGGAGTGCCAATTTAAAATCAGAGCATTCTGATTGGACCATAGAGCTTTATTTCCCTTAGGCCATCTCGCTCCCGCTGGAGTTAGAATCCCACAAGAGCGAGTGCTCTGATTGGCTGGGTAATGGGGTCCTCAGAGCCAAAATCAGCCTACGGAAAGGAAACTACCTTTCCCCCTCCCCTCATAATAATGCCAGGTGCCAGAGGATGGGGTACCCAGGTAGAAATCAGCCTAGGGAAGGGGTCCACATGCCCCCTCCACCTTATAACACCATCAGACCATGGGGGATAGGGTCTCTGGGGTTGAAATTGGCCCAGAGAGTGGGGCTGCTTGCCCCTTCCCTCGAGAAACATGTTGCACCCAAGAAAGAGGCGTCCCCTGGGTGGAAATTGGCATGAGGCCAGGGGAGAAGGTGTGTGTGCCTTCATCCCCTGATAATCATGTCGGAATCAGGTGGTGAGGTCCCAGGGGTTGACATTGCCCACTGCAACACCCATTGCTCACCCCTTTCATGCTAAGTGTAGTGTGAAAGGAGGCCTTATTTACAAGGGGGCATTAAGCCACGTTAAGGCGATGGACTTATTGCCACCAGAACATCTTAAAAAGTAATGTTCTGGTGATGTTACGTCCTTGTACATATGCACCCTTATTTTCAAGCCTGCCCTTGTAAATAAGGGGGCTTAACAGCACCTAATAAATAAGACGATGGACTTAACGCCACCAGAATCTGTTAAAAAGTGATGTTCTGTTGGCGTTAAGTCCTTGTACATATGCCCCAAAGTGCGGGAGCTCTCCACCAAACCAGCGGTAAATGCATGAAAGTGCAGCTCATAGTAGCCCTTTCTTTTTTCTTTATATCAGTTCTTTTAGCTTTTGCATTGCATTGTGACATCAAGTTCATGCATGATACAGTTAGGGTTTCACTTTTCATTTCTAGTCCTTGGTTCAGTACAGCATTCCAGTGAAACTTGGTAATTTTAGTCGTTTTATAGCAGCACATTATTGAGCAACTCCTGAAACCTATGCATTTGGCTGTATTTGTGTCTCGTTGGAAGAGGGTAACAATACTGGTTCAAAAGCTGACGAATTTTTACACAACAAAGAGCCTCGGTATCTTATCAGTAATAGTCTTGTGCCCACATGCATCAAGCGATTTTGGAGTCGCAAAATTTGGCCGTTTGCGATTCCAAAATAATTTTTGGGGATGCATGAAACAACTTCTTAGAAATCACAATATTTTGTGATTTCTAAAAATGCGATTGCATTTAAGGAATCACATTTTTGCGATTCCTTAAATGCAATGCATGAATGTTTTAAATAATGCGAATTAGGCAAATAGGGGGAGCAAATTAACACGAGGTTGAACCTCGTGTTAATTTGCGAAATCTTTCAAAAATGCTCAAAAAAGCATTTTTGAAAGTGTCATGTTACACACACACATGTCCTTTGGACATGTGTGTGTGAATCTTGCACTTAAGAAAACATTTCAAGGGTGCAGGGGGGGGTCCTTTGGACCCCCCTCAGCACCCTTGAAATGCATTAACAAATTGCAATTCGCAAAATGAAAAACGCAAAATGTTAATGCCTTCCCATTGATTCCTATGGGCCTTTTGGCCCATAGGAATCAATGGGAAGGTTTTCCTTAATTGCGATTCGCAATTTGTGAATCGCAATTAAGAAAAATTAAGAAATCACAAAAAAAATGCGATTTTTTAATGCATACCAATTTGCGATTTCTTAATTGCGATTCCTTAATTTTCGCAATTAAGAAATCGCAAATGGGCCCTTTGATGCATGTGGCTGTTGGTTCTGCAAGAAGCTTTGCATGGCTATGGTAGCTCAGGCAGGGAAATGGAAACATTGTAAATAAAGGAGTTAGACAAGAGTTAAGAAGTTTCCATAAAGAACTCATTATTTGTTTAAGTTTAAGTGAATTCAACAGACTGTGTACATCTAGGCATCATAGCACGTCCTCCGGGATCTTTGCCTCTTTAGTATTAAGTGATAATGAGCTCCTGCTGGAATAATGCATTTTACATTGACTGACTATAAGTAGACAGGGACACTATTGGTCTCCCTAAGAATAGCTCTGCTTATATCGATGTTCTAAGGGAGAGTGGAAGTAATAGAGAGGTCATAGATGGCATCTCACATCTGCTATATAGAAAACAAAGTAGTTCAAGAGAAAAAGAGGAATGATTAGTTTCTCCTCACTACAGCCGCGTACACGGAACACTAGCTGTGTTAGACTGATATAATTTATATTCTCACAGACCTTCTGTGGCTGTGCTCCTGTGCAGACAAACTAGTGGTTCCCCATCTCTCTTTATAGAGTCTGAAGAAGAGTCATGCTAACACCACCGAAGCCTCCGCGGGGCCTGCCACTATAAACGTCTGACCTGGTGCCCTGTCCAGCAAGTGGCCACCAGGTCACCGTGGCATTATCCCACCCTACTGAAAGCAACCATCACTCATTTTCCTTGCCTTTGGCTGCCATGTACAATGGCCAGAGAAAATGCCGAATTGCCATCACTCGAAGGTCAAAAATGTCAGGCATGTCTGGGCCTTTTATGTTTTTTGTACTAAGAAACCAAACTCTTGCTTTGGGAGTTTGTTTTCTATAAACCAAAAATAAAACAGCAGGCACTCTCTTGGCAACTCTTCAGCACTGTCAATGGAGCTTCCCTGAAGGTGACATCCTTCACAGCATAGAGAACCCAGCAAGCAGATGGGGGGTTGTAAATAGAACTATCAGTTCACTTCCAGGGTGATGGAATGATAGACTGTCTGCCAGAGTCTAAATTACTCTGTGAGCGTGTATTAATTTTACTTCATGGGGGTGCAAAGAGTGGCCTTCACTTAAAAAAAATGTAACAACATTTAAAAATATTCAAACTGTGCAGGATCACAATGGATAGTCTCTGGCTTATGGTTGTGGTCACACCAGCCTTCCAACTTGGTGAAGGCATTCACATCTGATCGCCCTCACAAGTGAAGACTGGTCTGCCGTCATTTGAAATCCCACCTAGCTGGAAGATATTTATAAATGCCTAAGCCATTGTGGCAGACCTACAGGAGGCAGAGTTGAGTGACCTACTTTTTGGGCTGCTTAGCAATCTTTTTTTCCTGTCTGAAACAAGTATGCTTTGTCCACTCTCAATTTCTTGCCCCTTGGCCAGGTGTACAAAAAAGCTACTAAAATCTTTGCAATATTCCCCAAGATTATACCCAAGAAGTCCCTCCACTGATCGGTTTTCACTCTTCCCAAAGCATATAGATGATTTGCAAAATCATATGTGCTTTTGATTTTGAAAGTACCCCCTACACTCTACACTAAACGCCTTGCTCCTTGATTAAAAAAAAAATACTTTCAGCAAGCACAACAGCCCTATGCCTCATGTGACACTAAACATACACTATAGCATTTAAAAATATTACATATAATGCAGTGGCAGTGACTTTATTCCATGGGAACAACTGAGCAATAGGAATACATTGTTATCCTGGCATGCAAGTACGTCATTACATGTCATTGAAGTCTACAGTCATTGTGTTACGGCACAAACGGACAGCCCAAATCGTAACGTTTGAATGCTGCCATAATTAAAAGAGCTAGCGCTTTATGCGAAATGCAGGATATATGTGTGGGACACCATTACATACCTGCATTCATACAACAGACTCTGCAGGTGGTGGGAGTCCCGTGATGTTCCAGTGAGGGAATCGCAAAATTCTCCAGCGGCAGGTAACGGCGTGTGAATTCGGAACAAAACACGTCGTGAACAACAAGCACTGGAAAGACATTTCTGCGTTCATTTCGGTGCAGATTATTCCAAATGGATTACGGATGCAGTGCCATGAGGAGTATTCACGAAGCGGTGGTCCTGAAGTTGGTGCGGTAAGGCAGGAGCCATTCCCGTTTACTCACACCTTTGATGTAGGAGAGCATACGTTTGTTTTTTCAAGTACACTTATTTCTGGAAATTCCTTAGTGGTGTTGGTGCTATATTCTGCCTTGTTTTTCGGCTGGTTTTTCATGGGGTTGTGAATTGAGTTTCAACTATCTGGACATTCTTTCTAGTGGTGTTAACACCAAATATTCTACCAGTCCTACACTTTGATTATTCCAGCACAAGAGCTACACCTCTGAGGGAGTATTCAGGAGCCTAGAGTTATAGCTTCTTCTATATTTTATTTTCTACTTCTTAGCAAGACACTGTTTGAGTTGGCGATTGTCACAAGAAGTGACTAAAACATGTGTTTATTATTTTTTTTATTTTTATGGATGCGATTAAATCATGAAGGTGGATCTGAATTCTGTACTGGAAGACATTATTGCCATATTCACGCAAACAAGTATATTTATATTGATCTTACCTCCTGACTCTTCTTTCTTGTCTTGCAGTTTCTAACAGAAGTGTTCTGAGGTCTATCATGAGGGTTCTCCCCATGTGAAGTTTGGTAGCCCTTTTGTTTTGGTGGGTACATAACACATTTATTTTTTTATTCTATTTATTTTAGGAGTTTTGTATAGCGCTAGCTGGACCCGAGGGTATCAGAGCGCTTCACAACAAGTAACTTATGTGCAAGTGGGCTGTACAGAGAATATAGGGGAACATAGCAAAATGGACATATAAGTAGTAAAGGTACCTGAGCATGCAGACAACGAATACATTATACGTTCTTTTACAGAGACATAGAGCAATTGTCACCGCACCACTGTCAATTTGCACAGGAAGATAAAAGCAGAGTTTCAACTGAGGTGACTTAGTAGTGTAACAAGGTAATCCACAGTCTTTGGCTCGAGAGTCCAAAGGGTTTCTTGTCCCAACAATACGAGTCTCTGGGAAGTTTTCTAGATCCGAATCAGTGACATTGGTCACCTAGTTAAAGTTACAGGGGGTGCCGGTTAAAGTACTTCCTTAGCTCCTTTCTGCTTGCTTGAGAACGATCCAGAAAAGGGATTTTGAGCAGGTTTTTGAATTTTGGAAACAAGGGGATCGTTCTGATGTGTGGGGGGATGGAGTTCCAGATTTTGGGAGTGTTTCCAGCAAACTATCTGGTCGCCGTTTTTTCTTTGCAAGTTGTTTTTTTTTTTTTTTTATTTGGCAACAAATAATTGCAGAAACAGATTAGAAATACACATTAACATAATCCATCAAACTCAACGGATACACAGACAAGAAACAAAACATAAAGTACATAACAAATTACATACAAATAAATAGAATGGCCAAGGCAATTTTTTACCTTAATAAACACGATTTAGTTGAAAGCTCTATTATTATTACTCCAATTCTCAATTGATTTCCAGATCTTGATGCCTCGGGCTTTCGCCTTCTTTCCTTTGCAGGCGAATATCGCCTTCTCTTGGTTGTACATACCTAACAACCGGGCAAGCCAAATCTGAAAGTTAGGGGGATCTGCATCTTTCCAAAAAGCTGTTAAAATAATCCTATATACAGCTGTCCCCAAAAAGAGAGATGTTTCTTCCTCCTTGGTATGCCTCAGTGCAATATCATAACCCAAGATGTAGAGGGTAGGAGATTCAGCTACTGAATGCCCAAACACTTCCCGCCAAAAACCTGCTATCATACCTCTCAAACCTGCTAATTTGTCACACTCGTATAACATATCGAGTAAGTGTGTCGTGGTTTTTCCACATCTCGGACATTCTGAGGTAGCTCTTTTCCCCCAAGAGTAGAGTTTAGCAGGTGTAAAATATAAATCATGAATAGTCTTATACAGTTGAGCTTTCAAATTAGAAGAGATAAACAGCTTTGTTAAGAGGGTTAATGACATATCGATGTCCACATTAGGATTATTTAGTTTCCTCGACCAGCTTGCTTCAATGGTCTCTACGTCATCTCGTTGGTTTTCGATTAAAATATCGTATATAGTACCAATCCTAGTTGAAGATCTAGCCATACAATCTAATAGGGGAATACTATCCAATGAAATAAAAGCACTTTTTACATTGAGAATCGTATTAATTTGGATAAATTTAAATACACTGCTATTAGGAATAGAAAATTTGCTTTGAAGTTGTTGGAATCTATTGCCGTAGGGAGAAAGTAGGAAATCTCCTATTGTTAACACTCCTAAAGTTTCCCATCTTCTAGAGATAACATCATATAATTGTGGTGGTAGTATTCTAGAATGCCATAATGAAATATACTTATTATATTTAGGAATATTAAGGTACCTCACAGTTTTCCTCCAAATTCCCCAGACGCTCAATATGGTTTTGAACTTCACTTTCTTAAAGTATGATGGTTCTAGCTGCTTTAATAGGAGGCCATTAGCCTTATCTCCCATAACCAATTCATATATTGAGGGTATGTAGTTATCCCCCACCACTATTTCCGATGTTTTAATAAAAAATAATGACATCATCTGCTGAAGCAAAGCGGCCCTTAAATAAAATCCTAAATTAGGAATTGCCAAACCCCCTCTTATAACTGGTAAAGAGAGGAACCGGATGGATCTCCTTATCTTCCCATATCCCCATACAAATTTACTCATCTGGGATTCCAGGACCTTGATAGTTTTATCATCCACTAATAACGGTATCGCACGGAACAAGTATAGGACCCTTGGTAGAATATTAATTTTGAGAAAATTCCCTCTTCCAAGAATCGAGAGATGCAGGCCGTCTATCCTTTTTAAATCCTTCTTAACCTTTTGAATAAGAGGATCATAATTTATTTTAATAATCTCATCAATTTTGGGGGATATGCGGACTCCCAAATATACAGCACTTTCTACCTTTCTAGGGTCCTCAAATCGAGTATTCTGAGTGCAAATAACCATTGTTTTGTCCTTATTTAGGGAATACCCCGAGAGCTGGCCAAAGACTTGAGTAATCTGTTCAATCTCAATTATTGCCTCCGTGGGGTGAGATGTTACTACCGCCATATCATCGGCATATGCTAATATTTTAGTGTCAAAGGGACCCACGATGATTGGTTTGATTGCCTCAGCGTCTAACAGTTTTAAAATAAGAGGATTTATGTATAGGGGGAAAAGAATCAGAGAGCATGGGCACCCAAGCCTAGTCCCTCGGGATATATCAAAAAGCATAGACTCCTGACCCATTACCAATACTCTAGCCTTAGGTGAATAATACATCGCCTTAATAGACTTCACAAAACAGGGTCCCATATTATTTTGATCTAAAACCGCCCACAAGAATGCCCACGAAACCCTATCAAAAGCCTTCTCGGCGTCCAGGAGGACCATCGACATCCGGCCCCCCGCGACACTCATGGCATCAAACAGTGCAATAACCCGACGGGTATGATCCGTAGTGCCCTTGCCCGGAATGAAGCCATGTTGCCACGGTGAGACCAGATGTCGATGATCCCCTGAGCCGATTAGCTAAGATCTTAGAGTATAATTTCGAATCAGAGTTTATAAGAGAAATAGGGCGATAAGATGAGGGTATGTTAGGGGCTTATCTTTTTTTAGAAAAATCACTATATTAGTTTCCATCCATGAGCTAGGAGGGGTGCCGCTCACTTGAATCCCTATAAATAAATCAAGAAGTAAAGCTGTTATAATACTGCCGAGAATTTTATAGAGCTCAAGTGGTATTTTGTCTGGGCCTGCGGCTTTCCCCGAGGCTAGCTCTGCGAGGGCTATTTGCACCTCCCGCTGAGTTATGTCTCTTTCAAAATCTTGCCTAGTAGACATATCCATTCCTAGACTATCTTCGAGCTCAATTGCCCATCTAGCAAGTGCTTCTTTAATTACTATAGGACCTAAAGTATCCTCGTTTTGGTACAGTTTTTCATAATATTTTTTAAAGACTTCCAAAATAGTCTCAGGTGTTGTATATTCTTGGCCATCTGACTCAATGCACGTAATTAAGTTAAGCGATTGTTTTTGGCGAGTACGGAGTGCCAGCTGCTTGCCAACCCTCTCCCCCGTTTCATAGATCTTATTACGATGAGATTGATACGTCTCGGCCGCCCTTTGAGTAAGCTTACTATTTATCTCGGCTTTTAAGATCGCCATTTCTCTTAGAGTTTGACCACCATCCCCGCCCTGCATGATTAGAGTAGTATGCTTCTCCTCTATGCTAGCTAGTTCTTGAAGCTGTAATTCGTTTATCCTAGCAGCCTCTTTCCTCTGCCTGGCCACATGACTAATTGTCTCCCCACGAATTGACGCCTTGAAGCAGTCCCAGACCACGTTTCTAGACGCGCTATAACGATTACAGTCAATAAATCCTTGCGCCCATACCTTCATATACTCTATATATTCTATATTGACAAGCAATTTCCTATCAAAGGACCAGCTTGAACGAGGTCTAGTCAAGTTATTAATACATACAGTGAGTAATAGAGGATTGTGGTCCGAGATAATCTTTGGCAGTTTATTAATTTGTGTCCGACTAGCACAGTTACTTGACATCCAAATATAGTCGATACGGACATATTTGTTGTGGGGGTGTGAGAAGTACGTATACCCGGGATCCTGATGCTGTTTCAGATCCCATATATCGGCCAGGCCTAGACATTCTTTGAGTTGTGAAATAACGCTATATACTTTTGGCTTACGACCAACGTATTTATATTGACCTTGGTTGTGTGCTAATCCAATTTGAGTCAAAGAGATATTAAAGTCTCCACAAAATATCCGTGCCTGAGGCCAGGATGCAAGTTCCATTTCAAGATCAATAAAGATAGAAGGATCATCCTGGTTGGGAGCGTAAATAGAGCATATTGTAATTCCAATCTTAAACTCCGCAATCACCCACCTACCCATAGGATCAGCAGCTTTACGTGTGGCCTGCCCCAAAAAAGATTTCGTTAGAATGGCAACACCTCTTGTCCTTGTGGTATGACTTGTACATACCAATAAATTAAAACCCGGAACCCTCAATACTTCCCTTTCTGCCCATGGGATATGGGTCTCTTGGAGACATATTATATCGAATGCATTTTGGCTAATTATCCCACACATTTGATCCCTTTTCCCCCTATCGTTAAGCCCTGCAACATTCCAGGAACAGAGTTTTAACCTAGCCATATTGTGCTGTATTTGTCTTCCCGTCCAATTCTGCTATATAACCAAACTTAACATTAACATCACACTTTCTATTTCTGTTTCCATCTCTACAATTACGATTGCCATTTTTATGAACTTTTTTTTCCCCCCCCTTAACCTCCCCATCCCCTTAACCCTTCAGCCCCCAGCCCCCCCCCCGCCCTCCCACAGTTGAGGCAAATAGACTCCATAAGAGTCTATAGTGATGAGCGTGCAGTACCACTCCAGTGCTCCCAAATTACACCATGAAACGTGTGCATATATTCCTCTTATTTGTATTTTTTTTTCCCTTCCCTTCCCTCCCTTACTTTCACTTTTAACCCCCTAATTTTTTTTTTCCAAAGTACACCAGACACAAAAAAAAAAAATCTCACTAGAAAAAGAAATGAAAACCAAAAGGAAATTTTCAGGGGTTCACATATTCTCCTATATGGCATTCTATTCTATAGCAAGAAAAAAAAAAAATAATATTTTTTTTTATCTCAAAAGGCTATCCAAATATTCTTTTCCTTAACTTCAGAGGTAAAGAACTTTATCTGTTCTCCATTTCTCCATTGATAACTTTGAGCCGAGCTGGATTATATAGAAATGCCTGAAGCTTCTTATCTTGAAATGGTTTGATGAGTTGACGCAAGCGCCACCTCCTCTCAACCGTTGCGTGACAGAAGTCAGGGCGTACGAAGTACATTATAAGCCCACTTGATTTTTTAGCCTCTGGTCTCGCTTTGCGAGTTTTTTGCGGGATGAGTAGAAGAGTATTGCAGCTTCTGAGGTTTCTGGACTGGCCGGCTCTTTTGAGTTTGGCGGCTAGTTATTCTAGTTTGCATGTGTGGAGGGCTTTGTGAGTGAGGCAGGCAGTTCTGAAGCTGGCTTCTAACTCAATTGGGAGCCAAGTAAGTTCTCTGAGTGCAGGGGAGATGTGTTTGAATTTTTAAGTTCCGGTGACCATTCTGGCTGTATTGAAGGTTGTTTTCAGAGGGGCGAGGAGGGATTTTGAAGTGCCAGTCAGGGCTGAGATACTCGTAGTCGTTTCTGGAGAGCACCAGTGCTTGGGTGGCTTGTTGAAGGTCCTTGGGTGGCAAGAAGGGTTTTATTGTGTACAGTAGTCTCAAGTTGAGAAAGGCGCTTTTAGAGGATCTTGTAATGCTATTTTTCATGTCCAGTTTCGGGTCTAGGGTGAAACCTAGAGATTTTACTCAGTCCACCAGTGTGGTGTTGTCATTGAGGGTGTCTATAGCTTTGAGCCATTCTGCAATTTGGGGGTTTTCGTCTTTGTTGGAGTTGAGGAGTATTTCCGTTTTCTCTTGATTGAGTTTTAGGTGGTTACTTGAGAGCGACTGTTCCACCTCTCTGAGCGTGGCGTTGAGTCTCTGGAGGTCCTCAATGGAGGTGGTTTCTAGATATAACTGCGTGTCATCAGCATATAGATGGAAAGGGATGTTGGATTTCCTGAGTAGAGAGGTGAGGGGTTCGATGTAGATGTTGAAAAGCTGAGGGGAGAGCACTGACCCTTGTGGAACACCCCTAGTAATGGGGTGAAGGTCAGATATGAAATTTTTAATTTTTATTCTTTGTGATCAGTTGTGGAGGAAAGAGATGAACCAGAGGAGGACCATCTCTTCAAGACCAGCCCTTTCTTGTAGAACCTTGGGGAGGAGCTTGTGATCGACTGTATTGAATGCAGCCGATAGGTCCAGGAGGATGAGAAGGCAGCATTGGTCCGAGTCAAGTGACTTGTGTAGGTCATCTATGACATTGCGGATTGCAGTTTCGGTGCTGCAGCCTTTTCTAAAGCCTGATTGATGGGGATCTAAAAGGTTGATGTTGTCCAAGTGTTGGGTCAGTTGAGGACGTACACATCTTTCCATGATATTGGACAGAAGAGGTAAGTTCGAGACGGGTCTAAAGTTATTCAAATCCTCCGTATCTAGTCCTGGCTTTTTCAGCAGAGGTGTGACTTGACCGACTTTGAGGCAATCTGGTACGACTCCTGATCTAAGTGAGCTGTTAATGATCTTGCACCAAACTGGAGCTAGGGCGAGCTTCAAGTCTTTGGTTAGTTGAGGGGGCATGTGATCAAGGGCGTGGGATGAGGGTTTTGAGTTAGAGATCAGTTTAACTATCTCTTCTTCTTGAATGGGAGTGAAGGAAGACCAGTGTTTAGGAGGATTCAAGGAAGCGCTGTTGATGATTCCGGCTCCCTGGATCTCGGTGGAGGGAGTGAGATTGGAGCCAAGTGAGAGATTGATCTTTGCGATTTTGTCGTTGAAAAATGTGGCGAAGTTGTCACATCGTTCTTTGGATGCCTGAGTTGACCGCCTCGGGGTACCGACGGATAGAGCGGGCCCCCTTCCCTGAGTAGTTACCAGGTAGAGGTGACGGTTACACCCAACATTAGTGAGTAACCGATAAATTGTTCCACATATATTTCTAGCTTAATTGGTCCTGGGGAATGCCCCGATACTGTTAGATCTTTGTGAGGGCAGAAACATGTCGACCTATCCCATCGTCTAACTTTTGACCTTCAATTGTTAGCATTCTGCTTTTTTAATCATGACAGGGTTACTCCGAGAATAAAAGTTGGTATGGAGTCCCCTTAGCCATTTTTAAGACACTTTTTCGTATTATTTAGCGCTGCACTTCCTTGTTTAGAAACTCTCTTCACGTTGCAAGAATCTATGCCCATGGGTTTCTTGGTATACTCAACCATCTTCTGTCTTTGAAACAGCTGCGGGTATCTGAGTCAATTCCCTAGACTGAGTACCCGAATGAGAGGAGGCCAGACCCAAATGATGATAACTCACAATTTGTGAATGATGGGTTTAGGCAGTGAAAGCTCTCTCCTCTACTGATGAGGTGGTTGTTATCTTAACCTGTTGACATATATTCTACTTAGCTGGTCCCCTTTTGCTTATTGTGCACCCGAGTTCTCAGACCCATGGTGGTATGTGGTGTATGAGTTGTGGAGGCCACTGGTTTAGAGGTTTGTTTCCTGATGATATTGAAGAGCTCTTTGGGTCTGTTTTTAGCGTTGTCCAGCGCCGAGCAGAAGAAAGAAGTATTTTTGTCCTTAATGTGTTTTTTGTAGTTCCTGCGGGCTGTTTGGAGTTACTCGTGGTGTAGGGCAGTGGATTGGTCCTCCAGATTATTTCTGAGGCTTTTAGATGTCTTCTTTCTTCATTGATGTCTGTGGTGAACCATGATCTGGATGGAATGATTCTGGCTTTTTTTTGTTTTAGAGGGGCAAGTTGATCCAGGGTGCGCATCATATTGGAGTTGTGGAGAGAGGTGAGTTCGCTAGTTCGGAGGTGGTCAGTGGTGCTCAGGAGAAGTGAGCTTATTCCTTCTTCTAGGTCAGCTTGAGGGATCTGAGCTGTGTTCCTAACCCATTTTGGGGGGCCTGCAAGGTGAGTTGAGTTTGGACAGCTTGGTTGATTTGAAAGAGGATGATGTGGTGATCGGACCAGTCTACGGGAAGAATGTGGTCGATGGTGA
Organism: Lissotriton helveticus; assembly: GCF_964261635.1. Classification (NCBI taxonomy): domain Eukaryota; kingdom Metazoa; phylum Chordata; class Amphibia; order Caudata; family Salamandridae; genus Lissotriton; species Lissotriton helveticus. The sequence goes on from NC_136057.1 coordinate 591,989,706, forward strand.
TTGCATTGCTTTCGGCAATGATAGCGTCAAGGGTTGCTCCTCTGTGATGTGTTTCTTCTGAGCAGTGTTGGGTCAGGTTGTTTTCTAGTAGGAGGTTGTTTAGGGTTTGCACAAGCATTTTTTTTGTTTCATTCCATCTTAGATCAAGGTCGCAAAGAATGATATTATTTGAGTTTCCAAGAGAGCAGTTGGCTATCAAGTCAGGTAGGTGTTCTTCGAATTCCGTGGAGTTACCTGGGGGGTGGTACAGGAGGTGGCATAGAGAAGACCTGTTCTCGCTTGTCTTGATCTTGCTATTGACTGAGAGACATTCAAAGGAGTTATAGAGGCAGGAGGCAGTTTCCGTGATGGAGATGCTGCTCTTGTGAATGATTGCTAGGCCCCCTCCTCTTTGAGCTATCCTTTCTTTAGTGATCAATGTGAATCCAGGCGGTACCAACGTCTAATATCTATATCATGGGAGAGAATGGCTTCTGCTAGCTCGGTTGCATGTTTGGAGGCTGATCTACAGTTTAGGAGCAAGCAGTTGATGGAGGATCCTTCGTTGCTCAGAGTCTTAGTAGTTGGGTCCCTGGGTAGAGCAGTTAGATGAGCTGTGGGTCTAGGGGCTCTCGGTGTAAGGAGTTCTCTTCCGGCCCCCATAATTACTTGGATCGTAGATTTGGGGGAGGGATTGGAGGGAGTGTCATAGGTTGAGGCTAGGTATGTCACTTCCCGGGGCAAAAGGGCGGCTTTTGATCTTCTAAGTCTCCCAGAGTGGTTTTCCGTCCCCCTCCTGTTGGTCGATGGCTGGGACCTGATTGGGGCCGGGGGCTTGTTGGATGGCGGTACCTTGGCATACCAGGGTTGGGTGTTATTAGGCAGTGTGGTAGGGGGCGGGGTGGGTTTTTTGTTCGTGACCAGGTTAGATAAAGTTTCGTTCAGGCCTCGGATCAGGATTTCCAGCTGAGTTTCCTGGAGGTTGAGGCGATGGGTCATGATAGCCACGTGGGAGAGGGGGTGTCAAGGGCAGCATTGCCCGGGGGGGAGGAGGGTGGGTCCCAGCCAGGATGACTGTTGGGGAAGGGGCTACCTGGTTTGCCACTGGGCGGGGTCCTAGGTAGGAGGAGTATTGGCTCAAGCTGAGGATTAGGTCTCATGTGGGCTGAAGGCTGGGAAGGGCTAGGGGGACATTGATATTGGGGGTAGTGTTTGCTCCGGGATGACTTGTTAGGATGAGAGTGGAAGAAGGGGTGGAAGGGTCTACCGCTGGGGGGATGGGATCGTTATTCAGAGATGTAGAGTTGCAGGGGATGACTCACGGGGAGGGGGGTTCTCGAAGAGGACACGTGAAGGGCCTGGTGCCTCACCTGAAGGGGAACTCTCGCTTGGAGGCAATGAGGGTCTGGCCAAGTCGCGTAGTGGGCCAGGGTGCCTTTTTTAGCGAGAGGAAGAGGGAGTCGAAGACCCAGAGGTTATCATTAATAGCCTATATCAGGACAGTGCCATTCGAGTAGATGGTTATGGAGGTGTTACCACTCAGCGTCAGGTGATTCGGGAGGGAGGTTGTCAGTTTGCTGCTATGGGATGTGGTGGTAGTTTTGGAGATGTGAAGGTGTGAATTGAGGATGGTGATCCACTTGTCAGGTCTTTGAGTGTGGAAGATGAGATCCATTATTAACTGCCCTTTGAAGGGGCAGTGGAAGGTATTTACGAATAGTGTTTCCTGGTGCTGTCTGATCAGTCTATGTTTGCAGAGTTTCTTCGCTTTCCTTGAGAGGTTGGGAGGGAAACTGATCGCGAAGGAGTTTAGCTCAAAGGGTTTTAGGTAATTCAGTGGTCGAGGTGTGCCAACCATAGGCGTGGCCAGGAGGCATTTTATCTGGGTTCTGAGGAAGGCGGGTTCCTTACGGTGTGTGAAGGAAGGGTCTAGTGTTGTGCATGTGGTCAGTGTGGGGCTTCTTTAGGACCAGGTTAGAGAGTCTGTGATAAGTTGGGCTCTAGGGAAGTGGCCCTGAAACGTAAAGGGTATTTCTTTTTCTTTTAGATTGTCTTGAATGATAGAATGTCCTTGAATGGTGGCCATTACGGGGTCAGGCACGGTGGGTCATGCTATGTTGCATCTCGGGGAACATCTCTTGACTTGGGACGGCCTGTTATTTGTAGGGGGTCAAGCAGGTCCAGCCTTACTGTAGTAGGGAGGATCCAGGCTGCGTGTGGTCTTCGTGAGGCCTTAGTAATGAGCTTTCATGGCGGCCATTACTGGGTCAGGCAAGGAGAACTCTTCATGTGTTGAGTCCCGAGCCTCCACTCCCGCCTCGGGTCACCCTGGTTCTCGTCGCGGGTCGGAAATGCCCTGCCTAGCTGTGCTCAGGAGGAACTAGGCTTCGAGGGGTTCTTGTGTAGCCTTATTGCTAGCTGGTTTCCCTGGTTATCCTGTGACTGTCAACCCTTAATCAGTTATGGCGGCCATTGGAGAGTCAGGAAGCATATTATGTACACAGGATACTCTGGCAAAAACTTTTCTTTCTTTGTAGTAACACCGTTTTTCAATGTAAAGCAATGGTATTTAGGAGGGAACAATCCATTCCTTGTGTCCAATAGAGGTACTCATTATTCTGATTTACTTTACAGGTAATAGGCTTAAAGCAAACTTATAGATATGAAAGCAAACCTTGTTTTGGCATCCTCTTATGGTGCTTGTTTTGATTGTTAGGTCTTCTTCCATGCTGTCCCCATCCTTTTCTTTCCTCGCTTGATCACCTCAAGATTCTGTTCTACTATAGCATTACAGAATTGAGGCTATCAAGGGGTGGACCCACTTGAGCCACAAACTGATCCTTAGGATTCAGAAGGTTACACCGTGAGACATTAGATATCTTAGCAGATTTACCATAGATCAATAAATGGGCTTCCTTGCAATCAGATACGTGTTATGTTAAGTAATCAATGTGTAAAAGTGTCTGTAAGGCCCATGACTAAAGCATCACCAGGAATTCTTCCAATGAAAAGAAACATACCTAAACACAATACTGACAAATCATGTAGATCGTGTACCTTATATTGAATGGGAAAATGTGTCTCTTATGTTGTTCAGAGATTGTTATATTCTATCTGCCACCTGTGTCAGACTGACACTTCATTTTAGCACTTTGAGCACTGTCCATGTCATGCCTTCCCTTCCCTTTCCTTCCTTTCCTACTCTTCCTGCTTCCCCCTTCCATGTACCTGATCTCACTGCCTTCTCCCATTCCTCTTCTTGTCTCCTACTTATAAAGTTTACATGCACTACTCTTTGTTATATGTAAAGTGCTATAAAACTGCTCTGGTTCACAGTACTATATAGTAGCAAAATTCTATATTTCCACAAGAACATCTTATGGAAATCCATAAATTAGTTTCATCATCAAATTTCTTTTATATTATTAATTAAAACAATTTTGGAATGATAGATTTCCTTGCTATTGTTATTAAAAACAGAAAACAGCATTGATTAACTATACTAAAAACATATGTGACAAATACTTCATATTATATTTATCCATAACAGTACATATTAAACAAATAAAACTGGCACAAATTAGTCCCTCTACATTTATTTTAAATGAAAACGGGTTATATTAGTTGGCCTATATTAAGCAGGCATCTCCTGAAATCACCTAAGTCTGAGCCTTGGAATTTTATCAGATACAACTTTTCAAAATTGACATAACATATTTTGCGACTGCAATAGTAACATCTAAGGTTTTCATAGTGCCTACAGTTACTCATGCTTAATTTCTAGTTCTAATTCCATCCTTCACTAGAAGTGGATGAAGGAACCTTTTCTGTTTACCCAAACAGAAAGTACACCCCAGAAGAAGATGGACTGAAAAATATGTTGTTTGTAATTTACACAGACAGAAACCATTGTTCTCAGTGATTCTTACTCTTCAAGCTTGGGTGAATTCCTACCTGGAGTTGCAGAATGGTACTCTGGATACTCTTGTAGTTAAGGAAAAGTTTCTTCTTCACCCACATTATCAGTGAAGCAGTCTACAGAATGCTTTGACAAAAGGTACAAATGATCTCCAATTAATTTTCCTTCCCTTACCAGGCCACACATAAAAGATGCAAGCCTATTTAGAGGGAAAAAACCTCTTCCGTATTAAATATGTCTGTTCGCAATTCATTTGATAAACGTTTTGAGATGTCTCCTAAATTCTTCAGAATAGAACATTGAGTTGATCATGGTTAGGGTTGAGAGTTTACCTACTTGTCCGTTTTTTACACTAAACAAAAATCTTAACACTCTTATCACTCTTGGCTGCGCTAATAATGACCATGATTCTAAGCCTAGTTCCTTTCTGACCGATTGAACCATTGAATTTTGGGGTGAAAAAAATGGTTTTAGACATGAAGTCTCTGAAATTCCTAATTAAATCTTGTATCTAAAGTAAGTAATTTCACCCAATACAATGCCTGCAGTAGTAACTTTCCAATTAGGGCCTTCTTTGGATGCTCTAAAGAAAGACCCACAAAAGGGCATTCACAGTAGCAAGGAGTGAAGTTTTCAAATAAGCTATGTGAATATCCCAGCGTAAGTTACTTGCAAACATTATACCTAATTATTTATAGTTCCTAGCCTGCTCCACAGCAATCTTATTTAAAAAACACAAAAATGTCTTTAGTCATTTGGAGAAGATAAATATTAGCATTAAAGATCCTGCAGCATGACAGCAAACATATATATGGGAAAAGGTGCCTCCTGCTGGAAATGATAAAGACATTGGAAGTCACCGAGGAGTTCCCTGATCGTATAGAGGAATGATTCCAAAGGCTTATAAGGTCATGGAACTCCGAGGTGACTTGCAATATACTAGCACAGGATATTTTATTCCTTATAACAGTTGTACACACTATTACTCCTCCCACAAATCACGTAAGTCCTTAATGTCCTGCTACTTCATGATCACTGCAGATGAATAGAATAAAAGCAGAATCTGTGCTATGAAATTGAACACACCAAGAAGCAGTAAGCAATTATTGCAAAATGATATTATACACTTTAAATTTTTATTTAAGTGAGGTAAAAAAATGTTTTGGCTCAGATTGTGTAGAGATTCTATCTTTCATGTAATGGCCTACAGTGTGGAAAAAATCTACATGTTGCCATAAATATCTCCATTCTGCTGATCACATTGGCCTTTTAGAAAGTACCTCAGTATAACGATAAGCCAGTTCTCATTTCCCTTGCTTTGTTGCAGAGATCCTCTTTGGAAACCGAACTATGCCTGGGATCACAGCATGTCAGCATGTAGGGACTGAGTCACGATACCACATCAGTACCTACAGGCTCAAATCCTGACCTGCTCAGAGTGTCTTACCTGCCTTCATAACCTTCTTAGAGTAACAGGTAAGTTGGCAGCCCAGAACACAACACTCTAGTCCTCTCAGGGAACTGTGGTAATGGATCATCACATTTCGTTCTCTCTCTCTTGCATGTCCATAATAAATGAAAGACACAAGGAAAGTTTAAAATATTTAATGCAACTATTGTGCTCTATCATGAAGCAACTGTGCTGCAATTAGAAAACACTTGAAACTGAAGAGAGTAATTAGCATTACTAATAAACGATATACAATAAAAAGCTCAATCATGGCAAATGATATAACTGCCTAAGCCTAACCTCACTATGTGAGCACTGTGATATATCGGAGAACTCTAGGATTAGCGGCAGGCCCCATACCTGGCATTTACTATTAGCTGGTCTGCATCCCAGATATGCATAGAGCTCGTGAGCTTGCACCGGGACCTTTCCCCTACTAGAAATCCTCCTCTCTGTTTTCAAAACAGCAAGTCACTGCTTAAATGATAAGAAATTCCATACTAGAAAACAGCAGATGGGTCTCTCTATTATGTGTATGTGTTAGAAGGTGCTAGTGACCGACCACAGAGAAAAACAGGGCACCATGTTGTGTTACCTTCTATGAAATGTTAAGACTGAATCCCGGCAGGAGAGCTGAAAAATAAAACAGGTGCAGTCTAATTTTAAAATAATAGTGTGGCACAAAAACAAACGCGTTACTTTGTAACATGTGCAAAGCAAAAGTGGCCTACAACCGACAGCTTGGCTACCATAGGGGAGAACTACAGTTCTACTGTAGGGAACTCACAACAGCTTAAATTGCAGCTATAATAATGCTAAGTGACCTGTCATTCACCATGGCCCTTGGCTCAAAGAGGATTTATAATGGCAGAACAAAACTGCAATAATTGATACAGTTGAGCAGCTATGTCATTTCTTAAGTGCAGTTGACTAGAGACCTAACAACTTGACTGTAATAAGCAAATACGAGACTGACCAAGAAAATGCATGCTCCCATGCATTAAAAAAACATAACGACTGCACCAAGAACACAGCACAGGACATATTCAGTCGAAGACAAACTCGTATGACTCATTGGTAAAGTAACCGAATACCTGCAATGTCTTCAAAAGATCATCCCTGCGGGGACTTGGGTGCATCTGCGATCATGTGGCATATTTTATTTTAACAAAATATTTAAGAGGAACTGGATGTTGCAACTGCTGCCCTCTTTGGTTTTGGTGTTGTGCCCTCAAGGAATCCATTCCTGAATCTACGGTAGATAACTTTCAAGTGTCTCATACGGCCGGTATCTGTGGTGTTGCATCTCTTAGCCTTCATACTCCAGTTATACTTTCTCTTGCGCTTAGCGGGATATCCGCATTTGCCACAGGTACATTTCTGGAGATGGTAAGCCTTTGATCCACAACGACGACACAGTGTGTGCGTCTTGTTTCGGCGTTTGCCAAATGATGACGTTCCCTTTGTCATCTTGCCACAATGGCCAATACGATATCGCGATCATCTTGGATTGACAGCTAGAGACATATGACCCTGTACCCTACTTCCCTGTTCTGTCCTCTCAGTCCAGGAGGGCAATGGGGCATTGCTGCAGTATAGCGATATGACCTGTTCGCCATTGCATTGAGGCAGTATACCAAGATGTGAATCGATTGGTTGAGTCACACCTGGATTCTAATAACAGTCAACACCTGAGAGAAAATTTGCAGTGGTCTGTTTCTCTCTAGCTATGGTTTGCACTACATATATACCATCACTACACAGAACACTATACAGCGGCCAAGGGTGCAGTCAGGGTAACATCTGACAAAGCACCCTTTCTGGAAGGTTGGGGGAAACAACACTCATTTAGGATGCAAGAAATACTCCCTCCATGACAGGATGGTATGCTATGGGCCTGAAGAAGCAACGTGAAGTCCAGTGCTCTGACTTGATCAAAACAAATTGGCTAATCTTTCTCCAAAGTGCGATTTCATCGGCAAAAAGGGCGTACAAATTAGAGAAAATCGACCTCTTATACCTAACACATGCATTTGACGTGGATTGTTACAAAAGTGCTAAAGAGAAATCTTTTTCAACAGTCGATATAGGTCATGTTATGGCAGCTAGGAACCAAAATGTGCCTTACGAAGAAGCACTGATTCTAAATATTGGCGGTTTTACCAAACAGTGCTACGACTTTACAAGAACAGCTCAACTATTAGTGGTCACCCCTCCACTGAAGACACGGCGCTAAATAATATTCGCAGCTAACACAGGTTACATTTTCAACATTTGGTAAACAATGAACAAATGTGCTCACGGACATCCCTGGAAAGTGTAAGAGGCAAATTAAAACCAAAGCGCTGCACGGAACGAAACAAGAAAAGGAAAGCTATAGAATAATGGACTTATTTCAGCTGAGTAATTTTCTGAATGGGACAGACCGCCGAATCAAGATGCAGACACTTTGACCCTGTAATTTAACGTCTGTAAAGAAGAATTTAGGGATGACAAAATCCTGTATTCTTTTGCAATACAGGAGAAAAATAAAAAGGTTGTCCATAACCGGAGGCCTCGTCTCCAGCTGGGAGCATGTTGTTATGAAAGCAAGGTGCTCCACACGAGCTAATCATAGCACTAAACCTTGTTACAGGCCCTTTTACAGCTGCAATATCTAGGTGACACAGAAACGCGCCGAGAGCCTGCCTGTACGAGGAGACAAATGTCATTCTGACTGGCAGCCTCTCTCCCTGCGAGTAATTTCCCTGCACTGATAAATCGATACAGCGAAAACAAATGAGAGCACACAAAGGGGAGCTGATGACTACCTTTTCTATCCATTTCAGAAACCAAGATGCAGAGGTCTTTTTTAACACAAAGGCAGAAAATGAAGCCCTTGAGCTAAGAGGGAGGGGGAGATGCTTAGGAATACGAGAAGAGGCTGGGGTGACAGAAAGACGAAGAGAACGCACAAAGACAGGTCTTCCATGATCAGATTCCAAACAATGGCGTCTGCATGGCAAAGATGTTTGTTAATGTTAGGTTCAACAAGTAATGAAATCTGCATGGCCCTCTCCTTGAATAAGGGTTAGTGTGAACAATGAACTCAGACCATTATATTTCCTTCACTCATCACCCTGCTGTGCTTCTTTCTATTCTGACAGCACATTTGCTCAAAGTTTCCGTCACTTCACTGGTCTTTTTTCTTTTCCAGTTTTATATGTCTCAAATTTAGCCCAATTGATAAATTTATTTTTGTTTCGGCATGGGGAGATTAAGGCCCACATTTATCGTACTTTCATACAACGCAGCAAGGCACCTAACTGCAGTACATGAAAGGGAAAGGGGAGGAAGGTGCCATATTTGCCACATCCTGTGCACCTTTGGCTGCTTGGAACCAACACAGTCACTCTTGCGTCATGGTACATGGGTGCCTCCTTTACAGGCAGGAATTATATTTATGTGCAGGGAGGTGTTCTCTGTCTACATGTGCTGCAGAATACAGTAGCACAAGTAGAAAGAGGAAGACATTAGGATAAATAAAGATATTTCTCCTTGTTACGCCACCCCTGGGGAGGCATAGTATTTTGACAAATTGTCCAAGTTTATCACTTATGGTAAATCTAGGAATTCTCCAAATTCCATGGTTGGATGTGTGGGAACATCCACGGTACACCCATTGAACAACTCCCTGGGGCAGAGATTTGCACTGCCTTGTGTTACTCCAGATTTATCAACCGATGCAGGGCCTGGCAAGGTGGCCTTGTGTGGCTTGATAAATCTGACTTTAGTGTTGCGTCACCCTTGAACACTCTTCTATGGCGCAAGGGCGATGCAAAACTATGATAAATTTGGGCCTAAGTGATTTGCCCAAAATCACAGGTTGCTGAGCCATCGCCACGATTCAAACATGGTCCCTCAATATTAAGGACTCAGATTGAAGGTAGGCCACTACAACGCAAAGGATAAACTCCATGCTTTTTCATTGTAGAGCATCATTTGCTCCTCTGCTATGGTGGAGGAGTGTCACCCCCCCGCAACCCCCAATAACAACAGGAAAGGAAAAACAAAACAATATTAAATATTCTTTCTATTTTTCCCTTTTCCTTCAAAGCCTTGGCGGGGCCTGGTAGTGACAGGCACTGAGGGGAGTGGTATGTGCACTCGTTTCACTGTGCATGATGGACTGGCTAGCCATCTCAGGCCGGCCAAACCATCATGGGCTGTGAAAACTCTCTCCAACCCAGCTGCGCTTCTGGGTTGGAGAGAGTTTTCTCACAGTCTGTCATGGTGCGCAAATCGAGGGCACTGAGGAAAATCTTAAAGCTGCTCATATGTGAGAGCAGCTTCAAGATTGGAAGCAGGACCTTCTGCGATCCCCCCATCTGGACCTGGAGAAGAGGAGTAGGCAAGCGCGGCGTGACCAGCTGCAGGTACGATTTTTATTTAATTTGTTTTATTTTGCCCCACACAACCCTTATACCCCTCATCATCAAATTTCTTTTATATTATTAATTAAAACAATTTTGGAATGATAGATTTCCTTGCTATTGTTATTAAAAACAGAAAGCAGCATTGATTAACTATACTAAAAACATATGTGACAAATACTTCATATTATATTTATCCATAACAGTATATATTAAAAAAATAAAACTGACACAATCGAAATTATTCCCTCTACATTTATTCCCCTCCCTTCCCGCCCCGTCATTCATCCCCAACACTGGCAGCTACTGTTGTTCAGCCTAACTACTGTAAGTAAAGGTCTATAGCTAAGTCAGTCAAACATTGACAAAAGCAGTTCTAAGTCTATGAATAATGTGTACCACTCCACATAGTGAATGAAACCTATTTCTCGTAGATCATGATTGTCACACAAGATTGTTCAGATAGCATTTAAATTTATTTTGATCATGCTTGCAATGTCTTTTTATGTTTTACATCTATATTTCAAATTTGTTTTGATATCAAAAAGTAACATTAATTTAAATTATTATATATACAAAAAGATGTTTTTCATAAAAAACAACATAAGCATACAGACAAGGACAAGAGATGATGGAGGCAAAGCGGTAGATAAGACTAAGATAAGATAACGCCGTCTCCTCATCCTGCTTCAAGACCCTCCAAATTCTCTGCAGGATCTTTAAGTGGATCCCCACTGAAACGAGAAGAACGGTCACCCAGGCCCTCATCACCAGCAGGCTGGACTACAGAAACGCCCTCTATGCAGGAACTCCGGGCAAGCTCCTGAGATGGCTGCAACGCATCCAGAACGCCTCAGCATGTTTGATCCTCGACATCCCTTGCCACAGCCACATCACACCCCACCTGAGAGACCTGCACTGGCTCCCTGTCAACAAGAGGATAACCTTCAAGCTCCTCACCCACACACACAAGGCACTCCACAACACCGGACCAGCATACCTCAACAGACGACTCAGCTACTACACCCCCAACCGCCAGCTCTGCTCTGCCGACCTCGCCCTCGCCACAGTCCCCTGCATCCAAAGAGCAACCTCCGGCTGCAGATCGTTTTCCCACCTCACTGCCAAGACCTGGAACACCCTCCCCACCAACCTACAGCAGACCCAAGACCTACTGGCCTTCAGAAGACTCCTCAAGACCTGACTCTTCGATCAGTAGCAGCACCCCCTCCCTCCACAAGTGCCTTGAGACCCTCGCCGGTATGTAGTGTGCTTTACAAGTGTCATGATTGATTTATTGATTGATAGAGTGTGTTTGCACTGTGTGTTTAATGTGTGTGTGTGTGTGTGTGTGTGTGTGTGTGTGTGTGTGTGTGTGTGTGTGTATGTGTGTGTGTGTGAGTCTCCATGCTTGCATGTGTGTGTGTCTGGGCATGGGGTGGGCTTGTTGGAAATTGAGTTACTAGTTGAGAAGAGTGCCTTGTAGAATTGTAAGCCCAGTAGAATGGTGACTAAGCAGCTGTGGAAGGAACTTGATGGACATACGCTTAAGGGAAAATCCCAAAAAACTCAATAAAACATATTGTGAAAAGCCAGCTGCTGATGCCATTGCTTGTTGAAGGGATGTTGTGGTATTCTATTTTACAACTTGAATGCATACAATGTTTCACTAGGTCCCTCACAGATAATGTAAGCAAACTAGATTTATGTTGTTAATTACCCACTCTTTTATTATTAAGTCCCCTCTTCTGGGTGGGTTTTAAATTGCTATTCCTACTAAGAAATTTTGATCTGTTTGGTATTCGGTTTTGCCAAATGTATGTGGTACATTTATTTGCAATTTTATGTGTAGTATTTAGCTTTGTGTGCATTAAAATATTTTTCCTTTTTAAACTTGCGAGACAAGTCCAGAAGGGGTGTACTTGGTTTTCAATTTGGTGTAATAATAGTAGGGAAACCCTGAGACAATAGATGTTTAAGCTCTCAACATGGTCACCCCTAAGCATTTTGCCTTTTACCCTCCACTTTTTAATGAATATGTTTTTGCTGGCTTTAGGGCTCTGTGCACTTTAGCACTGCTAACCAGTGCAGAAGGGCTTGTGATGTCTCCTCTGAACATGATAAAAAATGACTTACAAACAATTGGAATGTTTAATTTACTTCTAAGTCCTTGGTAAAGTGGTACTACATGTACCCAGGGTCTGTAAATGAAATGCTATTAGTGGGCCTGCAGCAATTATTGTGCCACCCACTTAAGTAGCACCACTAAACATGTCTTAGGCCTGCCATTGTAGTCTTTGTATGCAGTTGCTAAACTGCCATTTTGACCTGGAAAAATAGACCTTTTGTCAAGCCAAAACTCCCCAATTTAATACTCATAAGTCACTCCTACTATAGGCCATACACAGCTCACAGTTATTTTAACAAAAACAAGACTGACCCTAATGTCCAAGTGGACATAGGTATCAAGTAGAACTTCGAACAGGCGTTCACATGGAACTCATTTTTAAGAACAATGCAATAACACAGAATTTTCTTTGTAGATTTGATCTATATCAATATTTAAATTTCTATTTTTTGACAGACAAGGTTCTGTCTAGATTTAATCTATGTAGACACTTAACTCAAAAGAAACAGCTAATATCTTATAGCTGGGTTCGATTCAGTTGAATCAAGTTTTATTTCATAAGCCAGTTAATAAACAATGTTTTCATTAGCAAATTCGCAAGTGGTAAATTACTTTTTGAAAAAAGAAGAACCCCAAGTGAGGGTAATCAAACCCAAACAGGGAACACAGTGGCCAATTCTGTGAGCAAATAGGGTATATTGAAATGCTGCAAAGAACCATATTGCATCGCAGACCATTGCCTCATCGGAACTGTCACTGTGGGACACATCCTAGTCTCAGGTCATCAAATCCCTGGTCGCCGACACCTTCAAAGATGATGGCGGACACCATATTGCAACCGTGCAGCTCCTCGGAACTGATGCTTTCCCCCAACTGCTCAATGCAACCTCGATGCCACACTTTGCATCTCAAGCCCTTGTCAACAGGAACCTAGATGATGATAGAGGACCACTCACTGAAGCTTCATCACATCTCGGAATCAAAGCTTTGTTTCAGCTGTACGACACATCTTTAACGCAGATCCTCAAAATACTCCACAAAGCCGGATTTAGGAACACTTTGTTTAGCAGCCCAACCGGGTCTCTGTGGTGAAGCAGCCTTCCTGCGCATTCAGCCTGAGCTTGTGACTTTGTCCGGGTTCAACACAACCAGTTATCCACAGTTGGCACTTTGTGCTTTTTGGTGTTATTTTTATGAACATCATTAAAATGTAATGTCTCCAGCTGTACTGATTGATTTTTGTCATTTTGCTCTTGTTTTATTTATTAATACTCTATTTTTCTCAATCTGTCCTGGGAATCCTTTGAGGTGTATTTTCACTGTGTTACTATTTGAAGTGTTGCACAAACACTTTGCAGATTGCCACTGAATTAAGCTTGACTGCTCTGTGCCAAGCTACCCAAAGTTTGAGCACAGGTTATTTCAGGGTTTGCTTGTAACTTCACCCTGAGAAGAATTGTGATTACTGTTTTAGAAGGGTTTTATCCTCCTCAATCAGTAACCTGATTTCTTACACTCCTCCAGTTAATCAGTTTACACAATTAAATCCCAGTTACTTCTTCATGTCATTGGCTTCCTGAACAAGTCCTCACATGCCCCTGGTGAGTTATTACCCCAAAGTTAGCAATGATAGTTATGAGTATATTTCACCCACTACATATGCATTTATACTATATTTGTGTTTGTGACTGTGCATGTCTTTGTCAGTTTGCATGTCAGAGGGGTTTGTTTGAAAAGCATTTACGAGCACTAAATAACAAACACAAATTTAACTAGCATATTAGGACAGTGTTGCAAATCATGGTTTCTTTTCCTACAAAAAAATCTGAAATTGGAAAGAAATGCATATTTGCACTTTATGATTTACGTTTACAACTGATGTTGCCATTCTGCTTGCATGATTAACATGTACTAGTTACAATAGACGTATAATGCCACTGTTAATCAGATGCCATCCAAGTTAATCAGCTTAATTAATCATAGCCCTTTGTACCGTTTTACCTCCATGATGTTGATTGCACTGAGGCCTTTGATCTTCTCCATTTGAGTTCTTTTGTTTCTTTATATCTTTTCCTGTTGTTGTCATATTCGTTTTCAAAGTACTAGCAAAGCCGTACATAAACAGAACTCCTATCCTAAATGCATTTCAAACATCTAATCTATCAATACACTTCTGAATTTAAGAAAGTGCAATATTCTCATTAAATTCCTTGCTATTCTGCTAGTTTGTATTCTGATGCTGGTTTGAAATTACTCTTTCTTCCCAAACACAACACTTACCTCAGGGAAGAATCAATCCACTTGTTGGTGTGTTTAGACGCTGAAGCGTATTTGTGCTACCTGCACTAGGAAAGGGTTTACTTACATCTTATGTGAAGTGCATCACAGGACCTAAGATGCCGTCCATGGTAGCTACCATGACAAGATTTGAGAAGGATTGTTTTAACTCGGTCTTCTGTTTGTTGTCCATTGTTAAACAAAATAAATCATTTATTAGTTCACGTATTCATATTTTTCATATTTTTAAAGACATCTACAGCATGTAAACCATGAATAAACTTTCTCATGTGCTGCTTATTGAGGCCTTGATCTATAACAACCACAACAAGGTTTTAAAAAAATCTCACAGATGTAATCTCCAAGGCTATTATATTTGCTATTTAACAAAACCATAATTGATCTATTGCGTATTTTTATCATAGGGCTTCAAAACAACATGATGTCCCTTTTGCTTTACCTTTTTTTCTTTACCAGGAGTCAAAACACTCACTTTTGAGCATGGTGGGATGTGGTTTCGGCTCCGGCGGACCTCTAAGCTCTGGCACAGACACAGAGCTTTTTCGCTTTTGTTGCCTCGTCTTCACCGCACCTCCCTACTATGGATGCGATCTACTGCGCTTCATCGTTGGTGGTAAGTCCACATGTCGCCTTGCACTATGAGGGTGTGTTCTGTGACCCATGTGCTGCAGCGGTGATTCTCCTCATCTAGACGTGAGCAGCCGCCATTTTAGGTTGCGTCGCTTGCGTTAAAGTATTTTTTTCCTGTTTGACATATTTTAGTGCTCCCTCATCTCCACTGGAGACAATATTTATAAGGTACAAATCTCGGACGAGGTTATAGCAGCAGTGATTTTTTTCCCATCTGGTTGCTGTTGTTTTATCAGTGAAGTAATATCTCTCCAAACTCTGTCTATTTATAGCCTGGGTCTGCTTCTTTAATGTACTTGCTGCTGGAAGGCCACTGTAGCCCTACTCTATGATGCCTTCTAGTTCTTATCAAGTACAACAACATCTGAGAAATCAGGTTCTGTGACCTCCTTTTTCTGAATATCTCTTAATATTCTTTTCTTTCCCGCACTGTTCGAGCTAAAACTCTCCTCTCTGGTGTATGGGGCAGTTTTGTTCCTTTCAAATCCTTACACGGCATTCAACTCATTATAGCAAGATGGCCAGCATTTTGCATACATCCCATAAACTGTCTTCTTCAGGTACAAAACCAAAAAGAGCAAAGAACGGCCCTCTTTCTCCTGTTTTATCATCCCAGAATCCTGTCTTAGACTCTATCTTAGATTACGTAAGTGGACATCAACCATTTATGTGTACAACTAATAAAAAATTGCAAAAGATTGAGGATCGATGGATTGTTAAGGACGGCAAGATGTCAAAGTGGGAACAATGTGTGAAGGATCTTCAAGATATAACTACCAAGATACCTATGCTGGAGCAAGAAATTCAGAAGCTCAAACTACACATCGAAGACCTTGAAAATCGAAATTGACGTAACAATCTTTGCCTCTATGGTCTTCCTGAGAACACTGCTGGCTCTGACATTTGACCTTCCTGAAGAAATTTCTTCCGGACTTCCTGGATCTTTAATCTACACCAGCTCTTAATATTCAACGTACACATTATTTGGGCCATCACCAACCTCATTCAGCTAGCCCATGTGGCATCATAATGCTCTTTTAGGGATTCACTGACCTGATGCATTACTTGAAGGCGTAAAGTAAAACACTGTCTTATTTGGTCTGGCCATGACCTTTTTAACTCACAGGATGCTGCCAATGCAACCAATGCCTGTCTAAAAGAATTCTTAGCTCTTTGTCCATAGATGAGATACATGAACATTAAATATGGCATCCTACATCCCTGCCTCTGTAAGATCACCCATGAAGGCACCTCACGTTCTTTCGATGACCCGGCTAAACTGCAGACTTTTCTTCGAAGTATTGCAAATCACAATATGGTGACTAATGCTTGATATTTTCGAATATGCTTAATTTTTTCCACAAATATTTTTGACTTCTGCTCCAATTATATACTTCTATATGTCTATGACTAATTTCCTTTTTCTTTAATGTGTATGTTACCAATTCTCTTAATTTTATGCATTGATATGTCTTACTTTAAAGGTGGTGTTATTATTGTATTCCACAAAACACTGAATATTCAAATTTTATCAACTGAATATGAAATGAATGGATGATGAGTTTTGGTTGCCACTATTATATTTCAAATGCAAGTCACTTTCTTGAGTATGTATGGCCATGTTAAATCTGACCCTGAATTTTGGCAACATGTTAAATTAAACTTTCTTCTATTTCTATTCCCAATATCATTGTTGCTGATGATTTTAATGATTGGTTAGACCGTTCACTAATAGAAAGCCTAAGTGTAAGTTTAAACCTGATTAGTCTCATGAAGCTTTTCAATTCACCATTTTCCTCTTGACCATTATTTGATGTATGAAAACTTGTAATCCTGATGTATATGAATTCACTGTTTCTCCACACTATGTCTTGTATTGATTATATTTTGGTTTCCAAATCACTACTCCCCTCTATTCAATCGTCAGAAATCAGTTCTATTTTTATTTCTGATCAGCTCCTGTTTTATCTTTTTTTGATATGTCCCTCAACACCTTTTAACAGGGCCGTTGGTGTTTTAATATTTCTTCACTATCAGAGCAAACCTTTTTGTTGGAAATGATCTCTTTTATTAGTTAACTTTTTTTTTAAATCAATCAGATATAGATACCTCTGCTCATAATAATTGGGATGCTTTTAAGGCTTCCTTCTGGGTCTTCACTATTGCCTACTCTGCCAGAAAGAAAAAATAATAGAATGCTAAGTACCTCTCAGCTCTCCAATATATAAAGGTTCTGGAACATACCTATTTCACCTCCAAATCCTCTTCAAGCTTGCAGGAACTGATTAAAGCCAAGTCTGGCCTGATAAAATTGCTACAGTCGACACTTGTAATGTCCTTTTTAAAATTAAGTCCAAATACCATGGAGGTCAAAATAAGGCTGGTAAAATGTTGGCCAATTTTTTAAAAATCAAATCGGAATGAAAATCTATTGGTCCGATTCGCTGTGAACGTAACAACAAGATGATGTCCTCTGACTCTAACATTATAAATACTTTTTGGTCCTATTATGAACTACTATATACAGAAGATATAACTCCCTCTGAATGTGATATCAAAACTGTTTTTTCAGGGACCCCACAGTCCTCTCCATTCCGAAACTCTCTAACCGTTTGAAAAAAATATTTCTCTTCAGGAAATTATTGATGCTTTTAAGTCTTTAAAAAAAGCTAAAGCTCCTGGTCCTGATGGGTTTTCCGTCAAACTTCTTTCATTCTTTTCCTCTATTTTTGCTCCTAAATGACTGGAACTTTTTAATTAATTTTCTTCAGACTCTAAAGCCAATGGTTCTTTTTTGGAAGCCCTTATTGTCATTATACCCAAACCAGATAAAGACCCTACCCTTTCTAAAAACTACCGGCCATTTTCGTTAATAAATTATGATAGGAAAACGTTTGGTAAAATTTTGGCATCACGTTTGGGGGATATCATCCCCCTTCTTATTAATCCTGAACAGGCTGATTTTATTAGGAGCAGAATTTTTATCTGATAATTCTAGAATGGCAAAACATATTCCTCTCCCCTAGCAGCTCTGTCACATGATGCTGAAAAAGTTTTTGATTGCATAAATTGGCAATTTATGTTCTCTACTCTTCGTTGGTTTGGTCTTGGCCATAAATGTATTTCTTTTGATCAAACTGCTATATGTTGAACCACATGCTTGTGTGTTTGTTAATGGTATAATTGCTCCCTATTTTAAGCTGCGTAGAAGCATTAGACAGGGTTGTCGCTCTCTGTTGCTTTTTCTTCTTTGTTTAGAACATTTTCTTGAACGTATCAGATGTAACCCCGGTATAACTGGTTTTAAATTAAATTCTCAAGAAATCAAACTCTCTGCCTAAGCAGATGGTATTCTAGTCCACATGTCTAATCCCTCCACTTTCCTGGATCCCTTTTTATTAGAGATTGCTTTATATTCCAATATCTCTGGCTACAAGCTAAATGTTTCTAAAACTGAAACTTTACTACCAAACTCCTTTTGATATCGTTATATGTTTGAGAAGACTAACTTTACATGGTGTCCCCATAAGATTAAGTAACTTATGATCTGGTTTTTCTGCATCATACTGCTTTAAAACTTAGACTCCAAAAGTTATTATCTTCGTGTCACCTCTATTTCTATCTTGGTGGGATAGATTGGACACCATTAAAATAAAGATTGTCCCTCATGTTCTTTTTTATGCTCTCTATGTTACCCTTTAAAATTCCTTATTATTTTTCCCAAATCAGTTCTATCTGTACTAAATTCCTTTGGAATAACAAACATGTTCATATTGCTTTATCTAAGCTAATTCGACCAAAGACTAAAAGTGGTGTACGATTTCCAGACTTTAAGTTATATCATACAGCCTTTTTAATTCAACTATTTTATGCTATGTCTAAAGAATACAATGACTCCCCTAAACAAACATGGATTGTTTTTGAACACTCTTTATTATATGAATTTTCTTTTCAGGGTGTTGTTTGCATGTCTAATTGTATATTCATATCTAAAAAACTAATTTTAAATTACTCCCACCATCTATTACACACAATATTTACCCAAAGATCTGATATTTGTCAATCTTTTTTTGCATCCCCCTTTTGGTAAAATAAACTAATCAAATTTTGCCATAAATCATTTTACTTCAAACATTGAAAGGAAAAGGGTATTTTTTATGTTTATCATTTGGTCTCGCAAAACTTCATTCTACCCTTTCCGCAGCTGCAGGAGAAATATGGCCTCCATAACTCCTATATTCAACAATATAACTAAATATTTCCTGTACTTCAATCCTTTTTACTAAACAATAACTTTACATCTGACGTTACTCAATTTACCCCTATGACACTGTTATACAATATTGCTAATGATTCCACCGCCACAGCTTCCTTCATATATAAATCTGTCTTTCCCTATCACTATGAGAAATAAGCCCTCTATTGAACTTTTATGGGAGAAAGATCTATCTCAATCCTTATCTACCCATCAATGGGATCGATTGTGGGTTAAACTTTCAGCATCTCCAAAGCTGCCAATGGTACACAATTTTTATTTTTTTGTATACAATAGAGCTTTTATTACTCCCTCTTTCCTACCTAAAATTGACCCCTCTATCTTTCTCATATGCTGGTCATGTCTCTCCTCTGGCACTTTGACTCATCTATTTTATTATTGTCCTAAAGTGAATGAATTTTGGAAAGTCATATTGATTTTTTCATGCAATATTCCCATCTTTATCCAAAATATTTTTGTTGGGTACTCTATCTGCTGATTTTAATCATCTTTCTTCAAAATATGTTTTATTTGACCTTTTTATTGTTCTTGCTTTCAAAGTTATACTAACTTGTTAGAAAGGTAACTTAATTATGTTTTTTGATTTGATGGAACCCTATTTGTGACGAACATAGAATATCTTCTGTCTCATCTGCTTCATTTTCTCCCAAAATTAAATCTGATTTACTTTGGTTACCTTTTACCACTTTTCTATCTTAACACTTGTCACTCTCCTAAAACTCATGGTTTCCTTTCTATTTCTTCTCTTTCTCTTTCTATTCCTCTCTTCTTTTTCTTCTTTCTAGTCTCTCCTTTCCTCTCTCTTCCTTTTTGTAAAAAACTCACAAAACATAAATAATTATTTTTGGTTAATTTAGTTTTTCTTAGCACTAGATTTGCATTTAATTTATTTGTGTATTTAAGGGATTCCTTATTCAAATGTGTTTATTAACTCTGTAATCCGTTTAACTTGTTATATTTTGCTTAACTTCTGTACTGTTGAAAATATTTTACTTTTCAATAAAAAAGTATTTAACAAAAAAAATACTCACCTTCATCATCACTTAGGAAACAACATTTGAAAAGGAGAAATTGAATAAGATAAGATAAATAAAACTTTCTTTCGGCCACAAGGCTACAAAAGTACAAACACAAAAAATTACAGTTTGACAGCAATAGCACATCATTCAATATCTTGTTGCCAAGATCCCCTATTTAAGGATGTAGATGTACATTAAAAAAAAGGGTGAATCACACACAGTATAAATAGAGTTGGCGCCATGATGCAATAAAATGCTTAGTGACATAAAAACAACAACATAAGTCAGGGAATAATAAAATGGCTTATTCTACACCAAAAGGAGGTAAGGTGGCTACCTGGTTTAGCTATAGGGGAGATGGACCGTGGATTACCTCCTTGGTCGTCACCTACCCAGTCGGTCTTTAGACAGACTTCCTCTCGTCTCTATGGTTGTCTCTTCCCTTATCCTCACTTTCTCACCTCCCCTACCCCCACTTCTTTTCTCTCTCCTTTCTCTCCTCTCCTAATGTATTGCTGATTGTTTGATGTAATGTGTAATTGTTGATCTTTTTCTGTTATACTGTTAAACCACATTGTTGCACTTCTTTTCGTCCCTCCTGTCTTCTCCTCCCGCATCCTCCCTCTATTTATGTCTCTCCTTCTCCCCTCTCTCAATGTATTGAGACTGAACTTTTTTGTCTGATGCCCGATGGAGCTACCTGGTTTAGCTATAGGGGAGATGGGCTGTGGATTCCCTCCTTGGTCATCACCTACCCAGTCGGCCTTTAGACAGACTTCTTTTCATCTCTCCGTATTGTCTCGCCCCTTATCCTCCCCGTCTCCCCTCCCATGCCCCCTCCACTACTTTTCTCTCTCCTTTATCTCCTCTCCTAATTGTATTGCCTATTTTTGGGGGATTTATTGTGTAATTGTTGAACTTTTTATGTTACATTGTTGATTTTCTATTATATTGTTGATTCTCATGTAAAGCGCTCTGATACCTCCGGGTCTAGCCAGCGCTATATAAAACTCTTTAAATAAATAAATAAATAAAATAAATACTGTTGCAATTTGGAGTACTTAAAACCAATACTCCAGAATTGATTGACGGTCGTGTTCAAATAGAGCTTGAAATATAAAGAGAGCAGGATAAAAACCTCTTTTCAATTTCTTCTATGTTCCTACCAGCATAATATTTAGTCTAAGTGTCTGAGCTACACTTGGAAGAGGCCATAGACTGGCATAAGTATAGGTGTTGGTATAAGATGTTGTGCAGAAAGTATCTAGGATATGCCAACTTAATAATTGGTGTGATATATTACTGCAATGGACACCCTAAAGTTTTTGGGGCCGATAGTACAATTAAAAAAAAAGAATATTGTTTGGGCAAGGGAGGGCTACACAACTGATGATCTGGCTTGTAGAATAGTGGGACTGATGTCGTGAAGTAAGTGCTAGTAGTAAGAGCAAAGCCAGAACAGTGCTTGTAGTGTGAGCATGGCCACAAAAGGGAGAGGGATACCTCTAAGTCTGGGAATATGAAGTAGTGGTATCCCAAAGCTTACACCTGGGTCAATAAGGCCTCCCTCCGTGTTATCAAATCCTACCTAAACATTTTGCAATGCACAGGCCAATAGGGGTTGGGGGTTAGATCTCAGTATTCTATAGGCCAAATCATGTTGGCGAGTACTCAACTGCCTGCATTCTGGCTTGATCCTGGTGGATCGAAAGCAGACATACGTTCTGCAGGCAAATGTCATATGTGTTAAAGTTTCATCGATATTTTTACAGCCTGGACATAGAGAAGTTGCAAATTACGGTGGAGTCCATTTGGCTGTAAATGTTTGACGTGGAAGAGATCCAACCCTAAACTGGATGTATATCTTCCTATCCATGGGGATTGTAATGGTATCCAGGTATTGCTTGTATGCTCTAGCAGGCTTTTAGTCTGTGAACTGCAGCGTCAGTGCCCCCCTCCCCTTGAGGTGTTTATCTCATCATTTTCAGCTATTCAGTCCCAGTAATTTCTCATCAGCTGCAGCTTAGGTGAATGAGGTCTGAAGAGCAGGAGCTCCACACCTCTTGCATGTCTATGACAGATAGAGACTTTTTAATGTTGCCCAACCAACCCATTTTGTGCAATGCATCTGGCCTGGTTAGCTCCCTAAACGCTTTGGTGTAAGCTGCTAGCTCCGTTGTGGTAACTGATCTCTTCCAAAACAGGGGTGGTCAAAAACTAGCTTCGTCTTGGATTTATTCTCTATCTATGTCAAGGATTATGGGGTGTAGGGGAGTACTGGCCGGCAGTAGTACTAAGTTCATTATGAACTTGGGTTCTGACCTCGTGAGGTCTGTGATGTTAGAGAACCCCCAGAGTTCCACTCCATATAAAGCAGAGCCAACCACTTTCAGGTCGTAGGTCTGCATGGCAGGTTTTGCCGGTTTGCTATGAGATGCGTAGTGCTCTCTCATTATGGCACCTGCAATTGTTGATGTTTATTGGCCATTTGGTTGACGTGGAGCTTTCGGGGCATATTAGTCATTAACTTGATGCCCAGATAGTCGAAGGCTTCCACCATTTCAATTTCAACTCCCCCCCAAGTAAATTTTCCCCTGAAACGATTTGTGCTATTTTAAGGCTATATATTTGGCTTCGTCGTGTTTATCTCCAAGTCATGCATAGTACAAAACTCCTCAAAACTATTCAACAGGTGTTTCATACCACCTGTGGAACATAGAGAAAGAAAATAAACAACTGCATTCAAATATAAAGAAAATAATATCAGCACAAGTAAGCCCCATCGCCTGCTCTCCTCTCGGTTCTAGATTCCCTACAATGTGCCACCCTTGGGAATTCCTGAGCGATACCTCTGACTTGCCTAGACATATTACTATTGGACCTTCATGGGGCAGCAAGAGGTCATGTGTCTCCATGTAGTATTCCCTGCAAGCCTTGGCCTGAGACTAGTTTGATCTTCAGCAGCCTTACTATTTACTTCACACTTATCAGCAAGCAATTGCTTTACCATACTTGTTAGCTGAATTATCAAATTTAAGATCCCCTAGTTCTACTTTCAAGTGTTTGATTTGCGCAATGGGATCTTCTTTATTGGGTGGTAGGGATTCCTATAGAGCTATCATCCCATCATCCTCAGGTGAGGCCACCCCGGCTAATAAAGTTGCTGTTAAGTCAGATAGTAGCTTAATGTGGTTGCTGCAGGTCAGTTCTAGAACATGGGAGTGTTGGCACCGGGCACCGGGATTCTCTGAGTTGCCAATGCTGGAGACAGGTGCATGTGCATGTTCAGTATCATGGCTAGGCCTAGGGGTTATCTTCGTGGTGATGTTGTATAAAAAGGTCAGGGAGTGTTTGGGTGGGTTTTTTCGTTTTCACAACATAGGCCCCATTGTCATTGTGCAGGCTATTTGAGCCTATGATCGATTCAACCTCCTGGATTAGCTGATTGATCTCATTTAGGGTGCAATTATTAGACTTCTTGTGTACCTTCCTGGGCTTGGGTACTCCTGTTATGTTTCATATAGTCATCCCAATATCGGCTCAGGTAGCAACCTAACCTCTCACCTATATTTTCCCTGCCATTACACTACATAACGGTTCCTGAGAGTCACCTTTTACCTAGTTACGATACTGCTAACATGACGTGAGGTTTTCCCTGAAAACTAGCCTCATTCATTATGCATGAGTATTCTTGGAAACTCACAGATCTACCATCTCCTACATAATCACTATGTATGAGAGTCATTCTTTCCGTCATCCTAAGTTCAAAATGACACAGCAAGGTAGATCCCCTGAGGGTACTACTTTCGGTATATAAACACCATATCTTTGCTGAGGCAGGGAGAGGAGAAAAAGGACTTCCCTGCTGACACACTGTCACAGGACGCTGAGGTTCCTGCACACAGACACTCCAGCTCACAGTTGTCTGACATCCCTCGCGGAGTGTCCATTTTAAGACCAAGATGGGGTCCCACAGTCTCTCACTTCAAGTAATGGAGTTGACTTTATCCTAAAGGGACTCTTGGCTCCACACCTACATACATGCTAGGTACACTTAGGTACACCTAGTTAGGGTTGCATCAGAGGAGTATGCATTATAACTGTCATGTATTTTTACACCTGCCCGTATTCATTGTTTTAGCACTATGATAGAGATCTAACATCCTTTTACTCTGTTGGTGCTTATAATCATTTATATCTGTGTCTGTCTAATGGTTGTTTCAGCACACCTATTCCATGATCTCTGACGGGACAGAGTTGTCATGTTCGATAGTTTTCAAGAACTATTCTGTCCTTGGTAAGAGGGGTTTCTAGTGGCACTGTGAGCTAGCTGGTATACAGGCAAACATACCCAGCAGGGGTGTCAGAAATCAGTATAGACACCAATCCCACAGTCTATGTTGTCTAAGCACGCATATCCTATATAAGTTTATAGGAACTACACAACACTAAGAGTGCTGATTCAGTTGGGAAGTTTGGGGGGATTACCCCGGTAAAAATGGTAGAATTAGAACATCAAGCAATCACTAGTTTTTTAGCATTATGCTATTGTCTGTGCTTCCAAGAGCAGGGTAGTGTTCTGCACATGCCTATCAGAGTAAACTAGATAAAAGTCACAGTGGAAGCATTTTGGTTTAAAATTAAATTAGGCATGGGTCAAACAACCAGAGATGCCATACACCTCCTTATGTCATTAAGCAGTATAGACAGTCCATAGCAGTGCTGCATTCATAGACAAAGGGCTGCCTATTGCAAAGTTTTGTAGCGGAGATGGATCCGCAACCACAGTGGCGCCAGACTGCAAAGGCTAACTCACATGTGTATCGAAGCCTGGAGCTAATAAGTAGAAAGGACCAGTACTTGTGCCGTGAGTTCAAGGGGGGTGGTGCTGCCCCTTCTGCTTGTTGCCACAATATTGATGTATATGGGTCCGCACGGTACAGGCGATATTGCCACTGAGGTAAGCAGCCCTCTCTCAAGCCCAGGCACTGGTTGAAGGAAGAAATGGGCTAGACAACAGGAGTACTGATGGTGCTTGATAGGACCCTACTCAATGCTGTTGTGAGATCTGATGCAGCTTTAAGATCCTCTCAGCTGAAACTGCAGATAGTGTTCATGACTGGGCTGCTTATAGCAATTAAAATCTTTACAACATCAGTCTAAGGGACTGAGAGGCACAAAAAGAAGCAGAAGAGTTGTGCTTAGTGAGCTCAGAACAACTCCAGAAGTCTGTTAGACCTGTCAGCCCTAGGGTGGTCTTACCCCGTTTTTTCCGTTTTCGACTCATTTTTGCCACCATCTTTTTGTTGAACCTAGGCCTCTGGGCGCCTTACCACTGCCAAACAGTGCTGAGGTGCAGGTGCTCTCTCCTAATGATATGGCTGCCACAGGACCCTGCTACTGTGGAGTGACCATTGAACATACACGCACCAGTAGTTAGAAGCACGCTGGGACATATTGCTACTGTATCCTTGCGGTCCCGCCTTTTTGTCCCATAGACAGACATGTAGAAGCTCCTGGAACCTTCTAGTACAGGGAGGAGTTAGGCTTTGCCACATTTCAGGAGGGTCACCTGACCTAGGGGTATATGAGGAAAGGAGGGAAACCTGACTAGTTAGTTGGGGCACCACTGGACCTGTGAGAACCTCTACCGGAGTATAGGCGGTTGGGCCTAGGAGGGGACCTACACTACTGAGACTGACTGAGCTTAGGCCCTGCTGTACCCAAGATAGCTGAGGGACTCTGCCAGCCTGCTGACCTTGCCCAGTGAGGGGAAAACCCAGGAGACCAACTCCAGTGTGCTGCAGGGAACCATCCTGCCTCTTGTGCTTGCCAACTAAACCCCCAACTTCCCCCCCAAGATACTATGTTAATAGTGGAGCTGCCGAGGAATACACCTGCATAGGAAATCTTGTCTTTATTAGATGTGAACCTAGGAAATGTTGTGCATGTTCCTTATATGATACCCATGCCTAAGAAATGTTACTTGGATAATACACATGCATAGGAAATGTTACTGATGTTACATTCATGCCCACGAAGTGTTGCATTTTATGACCATGCATATAGGAAATGTTGCCTATGTTGTCCTTGAATACAAGAAATGTTACCTGAATTGAATTTATGCCTAAGAAGTGTACTTGCATTGATTTATGGTTATGAGAACGGGTTACCCTGTTTTAGGTGAGAGCCCAGCGTTACCTACCTGAACCAAAAGTAGATAAAAAGTCTTGTTTTCTAAACCAGCCTGGTGTGGTGCTGCCTTCGGGTGCCATCCTGCCTCGCGCCAAGCTACCATGTCGGAATTGGTGACCCCGGTTCTAACAAGGTCTTCAATAAGGTAAGGGCTCCAAAGGAGAAGGTAACCAGTTCCCAGATTGTCAATGTCGACTCTGAGGCGGTCCATTGCAAGGCCTCAAAAACAGAGTGAATGACACAGGCTCAAATGGACAGCCAGCAAGAAGAGCAACAACTCCATCCTCAAGCTCAGCCACTCTTATAACTAGTTACCATGCTGCTGCCTTTCTGAAACCGATTAAACCCAGATCAGTTGACTGGGGGTGAGTGTTTGATTTGCTCAAATGCTCCGTCCATCATCCCCTTTTGTATCGCTTTGTTCGCCCTAAGTGTGGCAGGGTATGCTCAGACGTGAGTCCCTTGTTCACTTGGCCACTGGATTCAAGAGAGCCTGGCTGATGAGGATTATGAATCCGAAACCGGTCCCAGGATGCTTGTTTCCGGTCCAGGGAAGACATGGCTTGGCATTTCGGGCTGGACTGTTCCCATGAGGCACAGGGTCAGACTGATTTGCATATAGCCATGTCTGAACTGGGGTGGCTGAGTGAACTAAAGAATAGGGATGGATTTAACCCAGATCAGTTGACTGGGGGTGAGTGTTTGATTTGCTGAAACGCTCCGTCCATCATCCCCTTTTGTATCGCCTTTCTGAAACCAACATCACCTTTCGATACCTCCAAAAAGCAAAATATTGGCGATAGATGGACTGCATGGATAGAGACCTTTGATGATTTCATTGATGCACTGATAACAAAAAGTTAAGGTATCTCAAAAGTCTTGTGGATGATGGTATGAAAGCAGTTGTAAAGAAACTGACAAAGAAATGACATATTGTCAGATTAAAGAAACGCTGAATCTCAAGTTCAATCCAGCAATGCTGATTATAAAAGATACATTTTTAGGCAAGAACAGCAAAAAATTTATGAAGTAGTGGAGAGATTCAATACGTTTATCAAACATTGTAAATTCAATGAATTTGAATATGAAGAAGCTATGCGACATAGATTCATTGACGGATGCTTGTCAGATTCATTTAGGTGATGAATGCTGAGAGAAACTCTAAGTCTGGAGCGAGTGTTAATAGCTACTAGAGCTGAAGAAAGACAAGTTACTGACATGGAGGAAGGAGGTGCCAAGAGTGAATCAGTCATGAGTATAAAAAATATGCCAAGGCAAAAGACTGCAGGACACAAAGTGATGTATACATATAAAAAGAAGTTATGTTTTATATGTGGATTCTTGTTTGCACACGAAGGTAAAGGCCCTGCCATTGGACAGATATGTAAAGGCTGTGGGAAAGAGAACCATTCTTTATAGTTTTAAAGTAAAGCAAAGAAAAAAGTAGTGTCACGTGAGGAGGAAAAAATGTCTGCCAGAACATTCCAGAGGCAACGTTCGGCACACACCCACAAGGCCAAGCGGCAATATCAATTGAGGGAAATTGACTTGGAGCAAGGTTGATTATCATTTAAATCATTGTAAAGAGTTTGTTTGCTTCAATATAAAGTGAAAGTGAGGAAGATGGTTGTGTCATGTCAACATTTAACTAAAAGAAATGTGAGCATGTCATAGTAGATGCATTTCAGGGAAAATGTCAGTCAAAAAAAAGTCGACATGCCAAAGCCCCAAAATTATGCCAACATTGTCCAAAAATGACTTTGAAAATAAATAAGTTCTGGATGCCATTCATCGACAGTGGTGCATCGATAAACATAATGCCTGAAGAGAAATACAATGAATAATCTCCTTAGCCACGACTTACGCCATTGAAAACCAAAGTGTACACCTAACCTGCATCGGCACCCATGAAAAGTCAAGGTTCATTGGTAGCGACACTGAAACACAAGAAAACGAAGGTGCAAGCACCCATCCATGTGCTGCAATGAACAGCGGCAAGTGCTTGTCTACTTTGTTTCAGTCTATTGATCAGAAAGGAGAATGGACACTTGTAGCTGTAAGACCATTGGTTATAATGGAACACCCTCATAAACACTGGTGGTTGTTTGCGGTGTATATCTGTTTTCCGCCCCACACTCAGCGTTATGGCATAGTCATCGGGTGTCCAATAACGTGCTGTATGCCTGCCTTATCCAAGGCAACCTCTGGTCTGAATAGCAGTGTCTAGAAATTTGAAAGACACCTCCAGAAGGTAA
Source organism: Lissotriton helveticus (assembly GCF_964261635.1). Classification (NCBI taxonomy): domain Eukaryota; kingdom Metazoa; phylum Chordata; class Amphibia; order Caudata; family Salamandridae; genus Lissotriton; species Lissotriton helveticus. Next base: position 592,018,267 of record NC_136057.1, read on the forward strand.
AGAAAATGGTGAATAAGGGAAGAAAAACTTTATGATCTCACTAAAAAACAATATCTCTCCAAAGTTGAGAAATTTTAATGAAAAAGGAGATGTATTGTTGGTTAAAAGTAGGTTGGATACATTGGTCAATCAAGTTACTAGATTGCCCTGTATCACTCAGTAAACGGTCGACATGTTTCAGCTCTCTATGGCCCAGCCGGGTCTGTAGAGCCTTCGTCAGGACAAACAAGATAAAAATTGAGTACTCACACCATTTGTGTAGTTTTTGTTAGGGTGTATACAATTAGTCAACACTTGTTAAGAACGTAATTTGGGTTCCTAGAGGGAAAAAAAACAAAAACATAGGAGAAACTATCATCTCTATCGTTAAGTGTTAAGAGGTTTCTTCATACAGCAAGATCTGTTCTCTCTGTTTAGAATTACAAAACAAAACAAAACATCGTAATGCGCCTAATTGGGGGCATTTGGAAAAAAGGAAAAAAGAAAGAAGTAAAGAGGGAATGTGGGGACATATTGGGACTCAGCTTTTTCAGTGGAGATATGTAATTCTGATAGGCTACTGTATCGAGCGACAAACTTACATAAGGTGCGAGATGTAGCAGACAGTCGGTACAGTGTGTCTCCCAGGTATTAAGAGCAGTATTATTTCAGGAAGCCAAAAAATTACTTTACATTTCCTAGCAAATTACGGCAACCTCAAATAAACTCGACAATTTCCACGATAAATTGAATGGTAATCATCAGTAGAAAATGTTTCAGCTGGGTAAATTTTAGCTATCCAGCTTCAAATAGCTGTAGGAATGGTAATTATATACAGCAAAAGTTTTGGAAAGATTAAAAATGAAGTCGAGGAGGAACTTGCTCATTTGTATCGTTAATATGTGTGTAAGTCACAGATGGTGTTAATTTAATAGGAATTCTTTCACGATATGACATTTTGTGCTCTTGAATCATTTTCAACAGGCTTATTTTAAGTACGTTGTTTCTGTATCAAGGCAAACTGCCGAAGTAGGCGTTTTTTATTCTTACAAACAATTACCTTAACGAGGATATTCGCTATCTTCCTCAGGGCGCGTGGGAAGGCAGTGCAACCCGAGCTGTAATAAGTAACGACATATTTTTCACTTGTAGGTCACTTACTTCGTAGCGTTGTCGAGGGAAGTCTCTTACGACCGCCATTCTTACCCGCATGTTACAGGAATCCTGGCGTCTTGTGCTGGCTCTGCCCCTGGGTAGGCGGATGCCATTTCCTCTTCCTCTTTTGAAGGTGCATAGATGTGAGAGGAAGTAAAAAGAGGACTAGAGTTGTACTTGGTATGCACAAAGAAAAGACTTAACGAAATGACGTCTGCGTAATGTTTTTAAGATACTACATTCCTGCCTGAAAATATTGGCGGTGTATTTAAATACTCGGTGGTGATTTATCTAATTAGTATCTGTATCGTAATCTGGTTGAGACAGTAGGGTGTAATATCAGGATAAAACAGTGGGATGCATTACACTTTCTTTCTCTGTTTTATTGTGAGAACTGATGCCATGGTATATCGTCGTTTAAACCTGTAACATGGGTTTGGAGGCGGTTCACCCACCTCTGTTCCTTCTCGAAGAGTATTTTCTCTGTGTTTAAAGTTTTATTATCTAACATCTCTAACACTGTCCATCTCAGTTCTTCACAGGTGTGACCTACTTCTACAAAGTGATTTCACAATTTGGTGGTGTTCTTCTTTAGTCTGATGTTACTTTTGTGCTCTCCTATTCTCAACTTCACTTTTCTGCAAGTCATGCTCACATACTTCTTCTGGCATGGACAGCTCACTAGGTATACCACATGAGTCGAATTACAGTTTGTGTGCTGTCTTTGGGTCCACAGGAGCGTTTCAGTTAGTTGTAGTGTCTTGGTAGTGTCCGTTAATTTGCAGACTACACAGGTTCCACAGGGGTAGTGTCCAGTAATGGGCAGCATATTTACGTTTCTGTCCAGTGTGATCACTGTTCTCTTAACAGGACGTGTGTGCACTAATGTATCTTTTAAGTTCTTTGTGCGTTTATTAGCGAACCTCGGTTTTGGCCAATTAAACCTACCGGATGTGATCATTCCCCAGTTTTTTTTAACTAGTTTTTGAACCTCATAGGTTGCTGGACAATAGGTTGTGACACATGTAGTTAGGTCCTTGACAGGTTCCTTGCTGTGACTCTGGAGGAGGCATTCTCTATGTTGATATCTTGCTCGTTTTCGGCATTTGGAAACAGTAGAGGGCGTGTAGTCTCTCGCTTGTAGTTTTTGACTAAGTTCTTGCGCTTGTAGTTTGTAGTCGCTGTCTCTGCTGCAGTTGCGCTTTAACCTAAGAAATTGACTATTAGGGAGATTGTCCCGCAACGGTTTGGGATGGTAGCTCTTGTAGGACAATAAACTATTTTTAGCCGTAGGTTTCGTGAAAGTTTTTGTTTCCAATTTCCCTTGTTCAGAGAAGATGGTCAGATCTAGGAAATCTATCTGCTGGTTACTCGAGGTGAAAGTAAATTTCAGCCATCTATCTCTTCCATTGAGCCATTCTTTGAATACGTTCAGATCCTCACCTGTCTGCCAAATCATTATGACATCATCTATATAACGTTTCCAGTATAAAATACGGGAAACGTACGGGTTGCTGTCAGTGAGCACATACTGGTTTTCAAAGTGACTCACGTAGAGTCCAGCTACTGAAGGAGCAAAGGCACTGCCCATGGATGTCCCATGGCATTGTAGGAAGAGATCACCATTATATTTAAAAAAAAATCTTTTAGGGCTAACTTGCAGCATTCTAATATAAAATGTCTCGGTGTGGTGTAAGTCCAATTTTCCATGTATAGAAGATCCTCTAACATCTGTAAAGTGGATTCTTGAGGGAGGCTCGTGTATAACGATTCAACATCCAACCCTACAAGTAGCATGGTCTCAGAATTGAAGTATTTTCCCACGATCTGGACAAGGAGATCACGCGTATCTTTGAGATACGTAGGAGTTTTTTGGACAAGTGGTTTGAGATACTCGTCTGCAAACTTGGATAGGGGCTCCAATATCGAGCCGATCCCCGAGACTATTGGTCGACCTGGAGGGGGGAATTTGTTTTTATGAGTCTTTGGCAGTGAGTAGATATAAGGTGTTCTTGGTTCTTTCAGTGTTAGAAAATCTGCCTCCTTTTTTGATATCCACATGTTTATTTCTGCCTCATGTACCATGATCGCAACAGTATTTCTCAACCTTTCTGTTGGGTCTATGTTTAGTTTCTTATAGAACTTGGTATCAGACAATAATGTTAGACATTGTTGGTTGTATCCTTCTTTTGTAAGAATAACTACTCCTCCCCCTTTATCCGCCGGCTTGATGATGATCTCCTCATTGTTTTTTAATTCTTCAAGTGCCAGGCGTTCTTGTCTGTTGAGGTTCTGGAAAGTCTTTCTTTTCTTCATGTCTAGCATATCAATCCCAATCCCTCAGATTGATATGCTAGACATGAAGAAACTGGCTCCACATCCTCAACTGAAGACCTCTCACCCTTGGATCACATCCCTCCCACCTCATGAGTGGTCTCCAGTCCTTGACTCTAATCCCCCCACCCCCACCCTGTCACTCAGCTTCCCCCGGAACAACACCTTCACTCCCTCACACAAGTGGGCCGCAAATAAGGTCCCCCTGCCACCTAGCCAATAGCCCTCACCAAGCCCTTACCATACCCCACTGCACACCACGTCGAGCAGCACACCCTCCGTGACCTCTCACCCCCTCTCTCATGCAAGAGGAATCCCTCCCCCGCCCACACAACAATGATGCCCTCGGCCTCACAATTGACACTTATTCGTGTCCTACACCTAATTAGCCAATAGTCCACGCCAAGAGGTAGACTTCACCGACTACTACCCCACTGCACACCACATCAAGCAGCACACCCACCACGGCCTCTACCCCCTCTCTCACGCTAGAGGAACCCCTCCCCCTCCCACCCAGCAAAGATGCCCCCGGCCACACATTGGACACGTATTCGTGTCCTACACCTAATTACCTGACACCCCACGGTCAGAACGCCTTTGCTATAACTTTCCCCCACCGACTCTCCTTCAAAGAAAAAAAACACTTTAAACTCAAAGCAATCAGGCAACATCCCGAAACGCTATTTGTAGACACATACCACTGCCTATCTAGAGGGCAGCGTAAAATGGACTTCATCTTCTACACTGACAGGACCGAACCCTGGGTCACCACCTTCATCTCTCACCTCCTAGTTTCCAAAACCACCATCACAACCCTTAGCCATAAACTAACTATCTCTCTCTTGAAACACCAGACGCTTTCCGGATGCATCTCCATCACCATTTTTGAGAACGGCACCATCCTAATTCAGGCAAAAAACGAGGACCTCGAGTTCTTCGACTCCCTTTTCCCCTCACTCAAGAAGGCCTCATCCCGAAACACTCCCCATTCTCGGACCCCCCCACGGGAGGCTTCCAACAATCACCAAGCCACCTAACCCGCCCGTGCACTCTCCCAGAGCTCAGCCCCCATCGGACCGTGACACCACCCACCCCACACCCCCCTCAACTTTGGCTTCTTCTATCGTGGAACCCTGCCCCCCATCCACCCCAGCCAGCCTCCCAGAGCTGAACCTCTCTCCCAACCTCAGTGGATTCACAGCCCCCCGCCCCCACCAGCACGATTGCATCCAGAGCGCAGACACCCGCCCAAAGGGAAGTCTGTCTCCCAGGCAAAACCGACCTACAGCCCCCCCTCCAACATCCACAACGCAACTATAGCACAACCCCCTCCCAGAGAGGAACAACACTCCCAACCACAACGGGGACAAAACCCCCCTCCTCCATCCCTATTGCAGATGGGCAATAACTCTGAGCCTGCTCCCCCGCCTCCACTGAACCCCTGTAGAAGTAACATGGCGTACAGCACCTCCCCCCCAGAGCCCAGCTCCTCCTATCCCCGATCCCCCTCAAATAATCTGACCCATTGCCTCAACCTTCTGGAAGCACAGCTCGATATCCTGGTCTGTGGTCTGAACGAAACCTCTCCTCATCCCCTTCATCCCATCACCTCCACTAACAATAGAAGGCATCCTAAATCCGCCAACGCTCCCCCGCTCTGAAGTGATTACCCCCAACGGCACCCCTCCACCCTGCAAGAGGAGACGGCTTTCCGCCTCGCCAGCATTGAGCACCTACTCTCCTCCTTACTACAGGGCATTATTCATATGGTTATCCCACAATATGCAGAGTGTAGCAGGAAATCTGAGCTGGGCATGTGCCCCTAAGGAGTTGAAGGTCGCCAGTCTCTTGCCCATATCCCATTGTTTTGTTGCAGTTATGTGGGAGACATCTGAGCGTATTGTAAAAGCAAATGGGCTGGAGAAGGAAGGTGACCTTATTGAGCCTGCTTTAAGAGCCAGAGACAAAAACCTATCTTTAGTGGCATAAGTCAAAAAATTAACCAAGATCTTCCTGGGGCGCTCCTTCCCTGGATTCCGCCTATATGGGTCATGATGAACCCTCTGAATGTGAGCTAGTAGATCATGGTCAACATCAGGAGAGTCCTTTAGGATTGTTGTTTTAAGGACCGCAACAATAAATGCCTTGATGTCGCTACCCTCGAGATCTTCAGGCACGTTCAAGAATTTTTGATTATTCTTTCTCAAGGTCGTCCTTAATTTCCCGATTCTGCTGAACCAACTTACCCATGGTGGCTGTGGAGGTGGTAATTGCTTCCTTAATCTTAGGAAGCTCCACTTCAAGTGCATCGGTCCTTAATGAGACCTCCTCCACTTTCCGAGCTAATGCCGCGCAGGATGCCTGAATAGCAATCTGATTTGCCTCTGATATGGTAAATCACTTCCCTATATCCTCCTTCAACCCCAGTAGAATATACACCAAAGTTCCCGGGACAGATGTTGGTGATGGGATATTATCTGTAGGTGTGCCATTAGTGATTAAAAGAGAGCTCTCCTTATTACAGTTACTTCCATCCTCCTTTGGACTAGTTGAATCACCATTAAACTCCCCCTGATTGTCCTGATCTGTGTCCTGGATGTCGAGGGCAGAGAAGCTATTTGAGAGTTCTACCGTAGGGTGCACCATGTCCTGCAAAGGGGACAAAGAGAGCTGTGGCATTTGGGAAGGCTGGGGTGGCTCACATGTACTACTTAGTGAAGGCTCGGGAGGAGCGGCTTCCGTTATCACACTAACTGTAGCGTTGACTGTAGCAGCCATCCTTTTTGACCTATCTGAGACTCCCGAAGAGAGAACTTTGTAGTATGACTTCAGTGATGGAGTAACTCCTACTGGAACAGGGACACCGCCCCCACCCTTCACTCTTCTCCTACTCTTCCCTTTCCCTGGAGGGGTGTCTGTACCGCTGTGGCTCCCCTTCCCCCTGCCCTTCTGAGAAGTAGCTTTAACTTGAATTACTGGGGGAGAGATAGACGGATTTAAGGGGACCGGCGTTATAATAGCGCCCCGATTTCGCAGTGTGTTTCGACTAACCCTTGGCTGGGTGATAAATGAAGTTGGAGCAGAGCCCGATTTCAGTACAGGAGCGTTAGGGTCAAGGGCAACTAAACTGTCACCGCCTTTCTCCATGCAGGGTTTTCTCACCTCACTATCAAAATCCTGTGAGTCATTAATTGGGGTGAGATCTAGATTGCCCTCAGTGTCCAATACACCCCCTCAAACTTCCGGCCCCCCACACCACTGAAGAACACACGCCCGGGAGTATGCAGGGCAATATCCACAGACTGATTGCAGCTTCACGAAAAAAAAAAACTACAAGTCACATGGACCCTACCGGGGACTGAGCTTACCACCCCTGCAGCGCAAGACAGTCTGGGCAAGTCTTCCAAGGTTTCGCCGCCAAGGTCTAGGGGCACCAAGCTCCCGCAGCCAGGCAGGCTCTCTGAGCAGGCCGCCCTCTCTGCTGTTTACCATCCGTGTTCTTCAGTGTGAAAATTATCGGCGATGTGAACATTTCCCGCCGGGGGGAAAAAAAAACGGCGAAAAACGGGATTTCGGAATATCAGAGAGGAGGGGGGTACAAAAGACAAACTTGATCAGCAGAGGAGGGTGGAGAGACCAAAATGCTGTTTAGAATCACTACGAGGGTGCAGGGGGATTTTTGTGTTTACTATTAAAAATCCCCCTGCAGGGGGATTTTTAATGGTAAACACAAAAATGGTAAAATCAACTTGCTCTTGATATAATTTTGGCAAAAGAGTGAGGAGTCTGTGGAATTTTGAAGGTACAGCACTGTTGTACCTATATTCCTGATAAAAGTCAAAACATTGAAAGATATATTACAAACCTTACTGAATTGCATAAAGAAATTATACCACTGGAGGTTGATGGTGTTCTTGAGAAACTTGGTAGAAGTTTTTCAGCTGTTAAGAAATGGTTTTTGAAATAGGTCAATCAATAATAGGGAAAGTATTTATTCCGGTAACCCTAATATTAGTGATATTCTTAGTCTTAAGATTAGGTTGTAAACTTAGGAAAAGAAGAAACCTTAAAAAGTCTATAAAAAAGGAATTTAAAGAGAGACAAGAAAGAGAACGTGAAAAGGAGGACATTGAAATGGAAGAGTTTAAAGAGAAACTTTATCAAGACAGAAAGAAAATAGAAGATACTAAAGTATAACTCATACTAATTGAAAGAATTTGAAACATGTTTTTGAACATTTTATGAACATTTTGGGTGTAATTTGGTGATAAATCACCAAAGGGGGGAGTTGATGGAGCGAGGGTGAAAACAAAAAGTTTTGTATACCCCTCGTGAAATTGCCTTCCCATAACTGTAATATGTATTAATCGTGTGGTTTTAAAACCAACCAATGTAGAGTAGAAAGTACACACACCAATACACGTGGGAAACTAATATGCTTGTATTGCAAACCTTAATCCATTAATTATGTGAAGCCGTCTTTCTAATATAGGGGCCGATTATGATGGAGGATTTTCCGCATCCTCCGGGCCGGCGGAAGCCACCGCCGGCCCGGAGGATGCGGAAAATCCTCTGCGGACTCACCAAAGACCCACCGCCACATTAGGATGGCTGGTGGGTCCTGGTTTCCGTCGGCAGCTTTTCCGCCGCGGTTGGCTTACAACCGCGGCGGAAAAGCACTAATATGGTGACGGTGTCTCTTAGACACCGTCAGCCAAATTAGGATGCCCGAAAAGAAATGCTTTTCCACGGCGGGTTTTCCGCCGTGGAAAAGCATACGGAGCTTCACTGCGGGGGCCTGTTACGGGCCCCCTGGGTGAAGGGGGTTGGGGGGTGCACATGGGGGGTACCTATGGTACCCCCCTGCATTTGTATGCAGTAATCGGCAGGCACCGCACGGTGCTTGCCGCTTGCTGCATACAAATGCAATGTATGCATTTTTATCATTGCGGCGGGTGCAGCTTGAAGCTGCACCCGCCTCAATGTTAAAGATTGAGGATGTGACCGCCACCCTGGCGGTCACATCCTAATCTGCACGGAGGGACCGCCGCAGCCCCTGCGGACGGTCCCTCCTACTCTATGGTGGCGGACGGACTTAGGTCCGTCCGCCATCATAATCGGCCCCTTAGTGCGGAATGATATAATCTAATTAAAGGCTAAGCATGAATGCATCCTACATGTATTATTGTGGCAGAAATGATGGAGAATGGTAAGAAAACAATGTATAATTATGGCTTAAAAAGCTAGGTAACCACTAACAGAGTGAACATAGAATGGGGGGGAGGTAAACAGAAGGGTTTTACTTCAAAATCCAATGTTTTATTGTGTTTATTTCTATAATAGTTGCCGTTATGCTCCATACGGCCTTGTAAAACATGGAGGGTTTGCGAGACTCCAATTGAGTGTCCTTCCACGCATGCGCGACTTTGCTAGAGAAATGTGGAAGCAGCCTGTGCCTGCGCGGCTGGTGTCAAGGTCAGCGTGGCCTAAAAAGCAAAATGGTGCCAAGTTAAGATGTCCGTGTCATGAGCCTGGGAAATTATACGAAAGTGAAAAGTTGAAGTACAAGGGTGAAGGAGTGTATTAATGAACAATCAGAACCTTATTGTGCCTGAAGCAATGGCTAGGTGGAAATATGGACAATGAGGAGATGAGGTTATCCTCATCCACCCCTTGAATGGACCAATGAGGATTGAATGTGGACCTTAAAGGTTTCAAATTTAGTTAGATAGTTAGGGAAAAGGAGTATAAAGAGGTTATTTGGAGGAAAGACAGGAGAGTGCTTTTAAATTGTTTTTTGCATCACGACATGCTGTCGGACTGATTGATTTTACCCTGGTACATTTTCCTGACTTTAACTTTTGATAGGGGCAGAGTCCTAATGGGAGGTGAACATCGAGAAAGAATAGAAAGGCTGTTTTTGGGAACTCTTCTACTTTAACCCTAATTCTCATTGTCAATAAGATTGGTAATATGTCTTTGACTTATTTTTCTGAACTATTCTGCTAATAAATGTAAACTGTTTGAATGTAATCTTCTTTTTCTTTAGGTGAATTTATAAATATTTAATGGTATTCGAACTAAAAGGTTAAATAAAATAAGGTCATGCTAGGAATAAAAATTAAATAAGAATTAAGCTAGTCTTGTTGTCCATTAGTTAACTTTTACTAGCTTATCCATTGACCAAACAGTGGGGTGTCTTAATGTTTTCTTAAGAGTTAAACCATGGTAAGATCCAATAAACTGCAGATGTATATAATGTATAGAATTTAGATAAAATAGATGAAGTAGGACACTCTGCTATTCCAGCAACTCATCCTTTGGTTTTCACTGATCTTGGGAGCAGGGTGATTTGTGTGAATGAGTGACTTGCGGTGATATGGGCCCCACCGACGAGTAAAGTGTGAAAGCTCCTAGGATTTACAGTGATGGTTTGGAGGTTTGGTTTGGAGCAGCACTGGATCAGTAGCAAGAGGACGTGTTGTTCCAGGACTAAATGTGTGCATTGTACCAAGATGTTTTGCAAATTACCATACATAACAAAATACCCTTCAAAGCCATCACAAAGAAACAATTCAAACACAGTTCTTTACAGATGTACATATTATTCTGGCATCACCTTCAAACTGAGCAGAAAAACATGCCTTCACTGAAAAGTTTGAAGCAGCTAGACTTATGGCAATCAACATTTCATACAAAGCTGAGGGAAACTGAGGATTAGCCAAGAATGGTATTTTAAGTCTAAACACCCTACTTACAGATTTTGCCCTTTAGGAAGTTGTGATGGCTCTTCAAAAGGTCAATGGACCTTTGCCACCATTTTAGGACAGAGCTAGAATGAAAACATAAACTTTATATACATCATCAGCGGTCAGATTAATATTCAGTCAATGATGAGAGGTTGATGAAGTAAAGGATTAGTATTGCTTTTGTAATCTTTATTCAGATTAGTTGTTTTACAGATCAATAAAAATGTTGGTTAGTGGCAGCATGACTCAGTACAGAGTGTTCCATAGACAAAATTGTCTCTAAACTAGCTAAAGAGCCTACGCTAAATAGAACCCATGATGAATTCTTTTCAGAAAAGAGCAAGATAAGAAGAACTAGCCATAAACAGTTGTTCTGAAAACTTAGCCAAGTTCCCCACAGCTGCAGTAGCAACCATCATTAATAGAATAATCTTGGCAGTACCATTGATCAGGAAAGGGTCTTTAGATAAAGAAATAATAAAGTCAGCTTCAGCAGTAGCTGTCGGCAACAAAGGTAAAGGACCAACACTCAAGTAGAAGAGTTGCAAGGCAGGGGAAAGAGATCTAAGTCATAGTTGGAGAGAGTCCTCTGATACCAACTAGCTAGGAACAGTCATTAATATAAAATCACACAATAAGGTATTGAAACTTGTTAGGCATAAGCTCCTCCTGTCCAATGGAAACCGCTCATCCAATGATGTTGTCAACTTCCAATGCTTTTTCTGACGATTCCCACAGTAAACACTCATCGATATAGTGTAAAACATTGTCTCAGGACTTTGTTAAATAGAGGAAAGTTCTCATGAGCACCTTCTTACCTAAGCTAAATGATGCGCTCTTGTCCATTGTGAATATAAAGTATGACAGATATGATGGGACAAACTAACAATAATATTCTATAAAACATTCATAAAATGTATCTAAATCTTTATTCAGGTAGTCACATCAGCTCATTGTATTAGAAAGATGACCTAACATGGTGTGAGGAAACTAAAGAACCATGGCTTTGAAGTCCGCACATTCTTAAGCAAGTTGCAGGTCCTAGGCAAAATGTTCTAAATAAACGTCTATTAAACTATGAGCAGGAATCAAAAGGAAAGGCTTTTAGACACATTAAGGAATGATAGCCTAGTGTAAAATGTATTTTATTTTATATTAATAAGCATATGTTTAAGTATTACACATTTTCCCTGCAAGTGATTAATTTATACATTATTTACCATAATAATATGTTAATCTGATTCTTTCACATTATAAAACAGGCACATTTATTCTAAGTTTTATTTTTTGAATGAAAATATTCCTTCAGCAGTTTAAAGGCATTCCAAAGGTGCAATACTAACATGCTCTGCAAGTCGAACTTTCATTTTCCAAATCATTTCCTTCAAACCTGATTTAGTGTCTCGCTCAAACTGAAAAAATATCCTAAAACATCAGGTCCACCTTCCAACTGACACATTCCTACATCACAGATGAAATTTAACACTGGAAAAAAAGTGAGCAGTAGAAATTAAGTCTCAGAAATACATAAATAAGAAATGTACATACTATTGCCTAGGATACATCACAAGGTCAACCAAACTAACACAAAATGATCCTGAGCAATTGAAGGGCATTTGACCACAGCTTTTATTGCTGTGGCAGATTACATGGCTGGAAAACAATGATGATGGTCCGATGAAGAGAGGGATGCAGCACACATGACTTCTTCTAGTGTAAGCTGCTCCTCTTGCTTCAATATAATAGATTTGGACATGCAGCAGGCTGTTGGCTGGTCAACAAGGGATCATAGCCACAATATACTCCCTGAATACAGCTCAGGATTCCATTTTGAGGATACTCACAGAGACTCTATTGAGATCTGCAAGAGAAGACATTATTATCAGAAAAGACTCCAATGAAGCTTGGGATGTCCAAACAAAAAGTCCTCCTAAATGTATGCCCCATATGGGAGCCCTCTCAAAGAAATTCAAATGTGGTCCGAAAGAGGTGGCGTTAGGGGTGTACGGAGATGAATACTTTCCCTATAAGAGGGTTTTGAGGTTGCACATGGGTGTGGAGATTCAAAGCTTTCAATACAGCTTTCAAAGCAGTGGTTTATTACAGCTTTTCAAAGCAGTGGTTCAACGAAAGTGCATTCTGCTTATATCACACCCTCAAAGGATCAGAGCATTAGAGACACGAAAAATGGAGTGTGAGCTTAAAGAAATTGAGGCTGGGTATAACCCACACCCAACTGTGGAACTGTGCTGAAAATCAACTGCAGTTAGCAACAAACTAAAAATAAAATATACACAAACAGAGCTGAGAGATCCCTGTGGTGTTGGCCATCATGACACACCACATGTGCACACCGATGAAAGGGGTATAATCAGCTCTTACGAGCGTCCGTGTTGTGGTATGGCCACTTGTGGAGATTTTGCAAGGAAACAAAAGGGGCCCAGTCACGTGGGAATGAGGTTAATCATTAGATGAGCTTCTGATGTCTCTGTGTGTCAACTGTCCTAGGCCCATCTCTACACTGACGACGAGTGGAGTCCAACCCTCTGCCACCACTTGCTAATGCAGCCTCACTCAATCTGGCTGGATATACACGCTGGGTCTGCTCGTTACCTTCTCAAGGGCCCCATCCGCATTGCTCTATGCTGGCTGCCCAGTTTTTCCCATAACCTGCCCATGTAGGTGAGTGGTTAATTTGGCACCCACCCCCAGCAAGACAATTGTCTCTCCCAGGGCCACCTCATTTAAACAGCTGCTTTGCTCCAAGGAATTCTCCATGCCAAACAGCACAGGTTTGGGGACCTCGTGGCTTCAGTCCAGCAACATCAAGGACATCATCCTTAGTAACTAGATGTTGGCTCCTCCACAACACTAAGCCCTTCCCACACAGGACAGGCCCCAAGTTTTAGTGACACAGACTTCTGCCACAAGTGACTTTAGTCTCCATCAGACCATATCCGAGGCAGGCACCCCAGGACAAATCTACATAAGAGGTGCCCACATGGCCACTTAACGCACAGGAACTTGGACTTATCAGTTTTGCTTTTTCATTCATGCTGCGGAGGTAGACATTCTTCTACATTAGTTATCTGCCCTCTTCAATGGAATAGGGTTACTAAAAAACAGATCAGTTAACTTGCACTTAGACAAGTCAATCAAACCCGTTTCACTTCGCCACAATAGTGTGTCATTCCATCTGCACCGCAATGTAGAACAAGAGCTCCAGCAACTAGAGGAAGCAGGAATCATTGAAAAGGGTGTTGGGCCCATTCCCTGGGTCTCTCCTACAGTCATCGCAAGGAAGCTCAAATAACCTTATGCCGTTAGTCTGTGTGTTCAGAAGAGGATAACTAACCTTGCAATCAAAAGGGGAGCAAGCAGGGCCTAAGTGGTTTTTCAGAGATGGACGTGCGAGAAGGATGCCACCAGATCTTCTCCACCCCAACTCATGCCACCAAACAACTTTCTTGACGCATGTGGGAGCATGTTTAGACAATAGGCTATGTTTTGCATTATCTAGCGTGGCGGAGTTTTTCCAAAACATCATTCAAGAGCTGCTCACAGGGCTTCCAGGTGAACTGAATGGCAGCAATGGCATTTTGATCCATGCCTCCACCATTGAGACCCACCTGACTTGACATGGAACAGTGTTTAACCGTCTGCAATACTATGGCCTCACCCTCCACAAGGAAAAGTGTGAATTCCTCAGGGTATATAGAAACTGTTTCGGATACTGGTTCTTGAAAGAAGGTCTTGCACTAGACCCAGAAAAAGGGAGAGGCATATATAAGGTACCTGCCACACATCAAAATCAGGCGTAAGAAACTTTATAGGAATGGTGACATACTGTGGCCATTTCAGTCTAAACCTTGCAGACCTTGCTACACTGCTGAGGGAACTAACTTAAAGCAGGGCGCCATGGATCAGGGTAGAAGCTCAGGAGTTGGCATTCCAAAGAACAAAAGAAGCGCTGTCGATGAAAACTGCGCTCACCTATTTTGATCCCAAGAAGGTGTCTGAGTTGCGGTTGATGACAGCCCATCTGGTCTGGGTGCTTTGCTATCACAATGCAAAGTCAGGTGACAGTGGGCTCCGGCTGCATAGGACAGCTCTGCCCTCACCCTCACAGAGCAAAGGTACTCACAGATAGAACAAGAGGCCAAAGCAGTACACTGAGAGTGCTGCCACTTCCTTTTATGCTTCAATGGGTATCCAAACCACAGCCGCACATCAAAAAGTGGACATTGTGTACATACCTGGTACCCGCAACTTGCCGGACTCCCTATCAAGGCATACCAGACCTGCTACCCCTGCCTAGGAAACACTAGCCAAGGTGATGCAGGAGTATGTGAAACTAGTGGTGGAGAAAGCAAGGACATATCTGAAGTAGGTGAAGAGGTAGCCGATGCCACGCTCATGATAACTGCCTCCAACTAGCCATTACTACGCTACATCTTACTGGAGGCTCATAATAGATAAAGGATCCACCAGACCCAAGAAGCGAGACAAATGATTTGGTCCCATCATAATCACCATGGCTAAGAGCAAGTACTGATTTTGGCAGCCTCAGTAACTGGACTTACATGCTCATTGCAATTGAGAACTTCTCAAAATATCTTGAAGTTGAGATTGCGCCCTCCACCTCTGCCCGAGATGCAATTCCAAAAATGGAGAAAAAAGCCTGGACTGATAGGGAAAATTCAAACTGACATTGAGCCCCCCTTCAACAGCAGCAAATGGGCTCAATATTGAGGATCAAGAAACATACAGCAGAACTATGGGACACTGGTAGACTGGGTACCCTGGGAAACAGTAAAGGGTTTCAGAAATGAGACTTGATAGGAATCTCCAGGATAGGGGACCTGTGGAAGGAGGGCAAGGTGGTCACATTTACTTATCTGCAAGAACACTACAAGTTGCCCCTGGGGGGTGGTTTCAATACTTGCAAGTAAAACATGCACTAGAAACAACACTTCCACGGGCAGACATACTTCCTGAATCGTCCCCCATAGAAGACCGACTACTGACTGACTTTTTGCACAAGAAGGCAATCTCCCTCACGTACTGGAAAATGATTAATAACCAGACAGACCCCCTGACATGAATTCGAGTGACCTGGCAGCCGGAGGTTGGGGACATAGATGACTCGGACTGGCAGGACGCCATAGCATCACCACGGGAGGTAGCAGTCTCCTCCAAACTGCGCCTCATACAACTAAAAATACTACACAGGACCTACTATACAAGAGTGACTCTGCATAAGATAGGCACATTCTATCACACTTTATGGGAGTGTCTGGGGATCACATCATATTGGACAGCGGTAATGGACACTATCACAGAGATCAGCGGTAACATAGTTCCGCTCTCTCCCAAGTGCTGCCTGTTGAACATATGGAAGCCGACAGACCTCAACCATGCAGACAGACAGTGGGCAACAACTGGGATGATGGTAGCAAAACGGAACATAGCTCGGACCTGGAGAGCAGCGCAGACCCCAACTGTGACAGGCTGGTGTAACGAAATGGCCATGATCATGCTTGCTGAAAAAGCTACATATGTCCACAGAGTGTGTCCCAAGAAATGGGGGAGAGTGTGGGGCAAATGGAATGCATACAGAGGTTATATATGTACCCACCAGTTATAGAACACGGAACCGATGACGAGATGTAGTGAATGTGAATGTGTAATTTGTTCATCACTGTGCACTGTAATGCACAATGATACGTTCTCTATGTATTCTAATCTCTATGCAGAATGTATTGCAAATTTTGTTCTACATAAAATAAAATATTCCCCCCAAAAAAAGAAACATACTGCACAGACACATCACGCAGAGGTGGCCCCCAGTTAATGGTGAATAGAACCTTTCGTTAGAACTTTTTAGAAAGTGGTCCGTGTAGCGGAGGCTGAGAATCACAACACCTTTCAGTGCAAATATCGTGCCACACCCCAAGCTGGCCTTGCACGCGGTGGTCATCCACTGACACCATTCCCAACCACCCACAATGGTTTGAAAGCTGGGAACCACTAAAACAGGTATTTGGACGCAGGCAATGTCACAATGAATATGCCAGCAGAAAGAGGAGGGCTCGATAACGGACTCAGCACCCAGGGGACAAAGTGTTGATCAGAGACTATAACCTGTGAAAAAAGTTCAGACTGCCATTTGAGCCACATCCTTGGACAGTGATCAGAGTAAGAGGTACTAAGATAATCACTCAGAGGAGAGTGAAACAGGTACCCAGGAATACCCAGGAATGTGTTACACTTTAAACAGCTCCTCTCTGAGAAAGAGCTACCAACTGTCAGGGAAAATGAAAGCCCAGAGGAAGAGGAACTAGAAATGTGTTCAAGGGAAAACCACGGAACAACCCACATGCCAAGGGGATGCCGGCCAGAATGAGAGAGAGGAGGTTGAAGTGGAATCCCACCTCGAACCAGAATGACAGGGAGGGTTGTCAGAGATATCTTTTGAGAGAAATCCTTGCACCATCATAAACGTAGAGACTATGTAGTACATAACTGATGGGTAACGAGTCGGAGTCCACAGGCGATATTGGCTGCTTGGTGAGACGCAAGTAAAGAGACACTGGTGCAGTATCCCTTCACATTGGGTTTTTGCATGCCAGTCAGAATCATGACATAATAAACAGGATTACTGTTGTTGTTTAAGTTACATATGTTCATTGTATTATTGATTTTTTTGCACTTGTAAGAATGTGAACTACAACTAAAGTTTTTGTTGATGGTCTTGAATAAAGTTAAGGAGGCATGTTGTGTTTGCCATCAAGGCCCACCCCTTGTCCGCACAGATGGGAGTGGGGACTGTCAGCCACCACCCGTGTGCGTCCGTGTTATGTTATGGCCGGACGTACAGGTTTTGCAAAGGAATAAAAGACGCTGGCGATGTGGGACCAAGGTTAACAATTTCATGCGCTTCCAATGCTTTGTGTTTCATCTGTCCTAAGCCGATCTCTACAATATTTAATATACTTGGGGAGACATACACATTTGGTTGGAGATAAAATAGTCACATACTTAGGTACGTTACTGAGAGGCAAAAGAGAAAGGGACTCAATAATAACTCAAAACTAATAATGGTACAACACATCTTAGGGATATAAGAGGAATTTAAGATGTTTTACGCTTCCCTAAATTCTATGAGGAACCACTCATCAGCAAGACAACAAAAATGCATCAAAGGGCAAACCTTTTAGTACTCACAAATCAACAGAGGGAATAATTAAAGGCTTCTTTAAGTAAAGAAGAGACAAATGTCAAGGTGAAAGACTGTAAGGCAATAAAGCACCATGACCTGATGTGTTTAATGGGGACTTTTATAAAACATAAGGCTCAAAACTAACTCTCAAATTGATGGTCCTCTTTAAGTTTTGTTCATAAATAGGAAGGGAGACACCAGTTAAGGGCAATGACACAACTGTGTTCCTCCCTACAGTTTGTAGGGACATGAAATTATGTGCTTCATATAGGGCTATTCCACTACTCAACAAAGATGCAAAATTATAAACTAGTCCTGGCCTCTTTACTGGGAAAAATTTACTGGAACTTGTACATGGTGGAAAAAGTGGCTTAATAGATGGTGGTGACTAGTACAATGATAAAAAAGGTGATTAAGAAGCGCACAAGTTGTTCTGTTTCATTAGATGCAGGGAAGGCATTTGATTGGCTGGATTGGTCCTTCTTGAGACACATGTTGGAGTGGATATGGGTGGGCCCAAGGTAAATACAAATGATTATGACTAATTATGCAAGCCCCAGGGCACATTTTATACTGTAAAGACACTTTAACAGTTGTTACAGCGGTAAAGGGAAACCAGACGTGGTTGACCTCTGTCCTATTTGTTAATCACCGAGCACTGAATCCCTGACGTTCCTGAGATCCCTAGTCATCAAGGGAATCCAGTTTGACGCTCATGTCTGTAGGCATATTGTATATACTTAGACGTTCTGTTCTTTTTGGGGTCCTCAGAGACACTTACCTTCTAGAGATAGTTTGCTTATTGAAAAATTTTTAAGAAGTGGCATGCTACATGATAGACTTAGAAGTGGCACCAGCTATGGAAAGAGACTACTCATTCCGATGCACTAAGGAGCACAAAAAACGTAGGAGTCAAAATTACCTCACACTTGTCTAGTTCATTCAGGACAAATTTCACCTAATTGTTATAAACTGTTGAGAAGGATCGGGTAACATGGCTTTTTATTTCTTCATCTGGGAGAGAAAATGTTGTGAAATTAACATATTTCTGAGATGCCTGCATGTGTTTGCAGGCATTACCAGTGCAAATGAGAACTCATGTTTTTTATCAAAAGGGAATAACTGGTGGCATAGTTTGTTTGGAACAATGCCAGACCAAGGCTCCTTGAACGTTTACTTCAACAAACATGACAAATAGGTGGAGGGAGATTTGCGATGGTGCTACCAGATGTATTATGTGGCTACACAACCCTGGGTTGCAGAGGAATTGTCCAGACTGGATTTAGACAATATGTAGGTGCGTATAAATCACGCAATTTTATGTAGACCTCTTTGGAATTTACTTGTGCAGGATAAGTGAAAGAGAACTACTAATGCTTATCTAAGTGCACAGGATGGCATTATCCTTCAAGTATAAGATAGGGTGGCCTTAACTACTGGATTTAGTTTGTGGAGAGAGGACCTTTGTGGAATGATTGTAGACTTGATTCAGTATACAACAGTTTAGGTATTTTCTACAGTGCAAAGCACAATTTCACTGGACAAAAGAGGTGGGTTGCATTACACCCAATTAAGTAACAGTGTACTTAAGTTTAAAGAGGCAAGGATAGGATGCCTTTTGAGACTTTAATTCTGAAGTTGGTGGGCACTAAGAAAGAAATTCCCCATACTTACATGACACTTCTAGAATCGATATAGCAACCCGTTTGACCAATTATGAGTACTTGGAAACAGGCTCCCATATCTCACGGAAACAATGGTAACTTTTAAGAAGGGGCACAGCAGCACCCCAAGTGTTAAACACAGTCAAAGGCATTATAAGGCCCTTTATGGATGGAAGTACACCCAAGTAAGCCTTCATCTCATTTACTCTAACTTTAGTCAGGATTGCTAGAAGGAATGCAGAGGTCAGGGAAATGTGCAGAACATTTGATGAGACTGTGTGAAGTAGCTCTGAAAAGGGGTAGCAAAGATTGCACATTCTCTTTTAGGATACCCCATCCCATTGAAACCAGAAATTGTGATATTAGGCCTCAAACCAGCAGGATACAAGAGCATGCCTAACATGTTATTTTGAAATGCCTAGGCGCATTTTCATTTGGAAAAGAATAGAGCTTCTACAACTTGCCCTGTGGTATCAAAGATCCTATGCAATTCTCCCGCTAGCACATTTGAATAGCAATGGGATGGGTATGTACATGACATCGTGAGATTTGAAGAAATGTGAAAAACAATATTGGGTATAATGTGTCAAGTTCTTCAAAACGCTTTATGTCCACATGAAGAGCAATAGGTTATTACATTGAGGCTCCCAGCATATAGGTGATAAGGATATGAAGGTCAAGGAGAGACTGCCAAGCCACAAGATCTAATTGTCGGTATACAGCTAAATCGTCTTTCTGAAGTGAAAGGATGTTACCCTACATGATAGAGTTGCAGATGAAGCAAGGAAGGATGAGGTGCTCTATGAGAAACTCATTATTTTATAGCACAAATGACCTCGTCTGTTCTGGTATTTTTTTTTTTTAAACGTTAAAATAGTGAACTTTAACAAAAAGAAATCAAATAATTAACCTCTTCAGAGAAGGTTTGTCTCCTTTCTCAGACAATGCAGGAACCAGCCTTGTTTCCAAAAGTAGATAGGGCTCTAAAAAGATGAGGACAGCCCCTCAAACAATCTGACACGGAGGCTACTCCAGGTGAGCCCCCTCTCTCGCTGATGAAAGATACATTTGACACAAGAAAATGGAAATTTGGACTAAGAAAAGATAGCGCTGCAATGGAGTGTCTTGTAAGAATCTGGCACTTTACACAACAGTTAACTAAATATATAATTATTAAATATAAAACATGCATTTATTGACATGTATTTCAGTTTACTGTATAGACAGCTTACAATTTGTTTCACCTTTTTCATGCATTTTGTTTTGAATAACACTAGCAGACACATAACTAATGCCAAGGCCTGGGAGAAATTTTGATTGCTCAGTAGTAATCAGAGTAATTTTGGTAATTTCACATTCCCTTTTTGACTCCAAATTAATGAAAATTACGCAATTACGCCTGTTTGTATTATTATCGCTAATTTAGCACAAAAATCTGACCAAGAGGCACAGGAACAATGAGTGTAGCGAGGGCAAGTGGCTGCTTGGCTGCTGCTGTTTGTGTTCTGTTCTTTGCATTTAGTGCTGCTTTCTTGGATCAAAATCCTTGGGTTCATTATGGATGCAAGGGTGCGTTTTGAGCTAAGACAATAGTGCCAAATGCTGGGTTACGTTCCTTGAGTAAATCTGCGTAATCTAGCGCAATTTTGCTGTAATTTCACGTAATTAAACTATAGCCAATTGCACAAGTTACACCCACCCCTAATACTATCTATCTCCTGAGCATGCCTTGTCACGTTATTTGCCTACAGTTGTGCATTAGTGTCGAGAGCATGAAGACAGCACTCCTGCTTTCTCCCCTCCATGTGCATGTATAGATATGTAATCTTAGAATTTTTGTTAAATGTTGCTTTTACCAAGGACTTTTTGAAACAACTAAAATCATATCATTTGCTTACTCACTGGGGTTTTTATCCGGTCCTCTTCATCCATTGGTCGGTTGTGTGACAGTCACATTTTTGTTTCGCTCACCACAACCAACAGCATGGGGCAATGAGTCAGTTCACTTAAGCCATCAGCTAACTGCACTGTGAGGAACAGCATTCTGTTCTTGCATCAGGAACACATCATGGTACAGAATAGTTACCCTTAGTGTCAGGCACTATTATTGCAATGTGCAAAGAAGTGAAGAAATGCATACTCTTTTTGTAATAAGACACACTCTTGTCCAGTTGTATGTTGATTCAAATGTAATTCATTCCATTTATCAATGTAACAATTTGAAGATCTATTTTTGTTGAAGGACAGCCAACACGTGTTTCACCCCCTAGGGCTGATTTCCCTGGGGCTTTCTCATGGCTGTTTTGATTAGACGGAATAAAAGAAAAGAAAAACACATTTTTGCATCATTATCTTTGTTTGGGAGGGACCATCACCAAGTAGTGAAAATGAGAAAGGTACTTTTCTATGTGCACAAATTATGAAATGTGATTATGTGCAGATGCCTTTAAAAGTGGCGAGAGATTTACAGAAAAATGACACGATATACCTAGGGGGTGAAGCACATGTCTGCTGTCCTTTAACCAAACGGATTTTCAAATTGTTACACTGATAAATGGAATAAATTACATTTAATCAACATACGACTGGACAAGAGTGTGTCTTATTACAAAAAGGGTATACATTCCTTCACTTCTCTGTACAAGTAACAAAATGGTGGAATCACGGGTCTATACCCCTTTGGAGTGAACACCCGCCCAAAAGAAAGGATTTTTAACGGAAGCCAGTGGGTGCAGGACCCTTCATTGGAGTGTTTGTTACAACTATTGCAATGTGGGCTTTTGAGAAAAAAAACATTTCTGCTTTTAGACATTTTTCTTTTTTAGATTGAGGAGGGTCCGGCCACTGCCTCAACAAAAGCGTTTTGCAAAAACCATGGCAAAAAAGCCAAGTGTAGAAAAGCCAAAGCCAGACCAATACCCGTTGGCAATGCTCGCTACTACTTAGGGCCAAATGTCCGGTCTTTAACACAGAAATCTCTTTTGAGTTGCAAGCTTGCTTTTGCTCTCTGTCCTCTTCTCTTTTGAATCCACAGCCTCTATTTTAAAACGGCTCTTTCATTATCTAAGAGTAAAATCTAGGAGGATCTTCCTCACTAAATATCAATGTCTGCCTTTGTTGGCAGGCAGGGCTTTTTTTTAGGTGTGAGAGCTCCATCTTATCTCTGAGACCGAAGTAAAGTGCATTCTCTTTCCAGTCCCCGGAATGTGTGCTTTATTCCAAACAGCGTCTAGAGAAG
Source organism: Lissotriton helveticus (assembly GCF_964261635.1). Classification (NCBI taxonomy): domain Eukaryota; kingdom Metazoa; phylum Chordata; class Amphibia; order Caudata; family Salamandridae; genus Lissotriton; species Lissotriton helveticus. Next base: position 592,040,608 of record NC_136057.1, read on the forward strand.
AAACCGCTGAAAGCTGTCATGTACAGTTATCCTGCTATTGTCATCTGCCTGATGCATGACTCCCGGCTTTGCTTTAATTATTAATTGCACTTGTCAACTGTCATTAATTCCTCTTTAGCATCCCTGTCTCGCAGTAATTAGAGAGAACAGCCCCACTGCACTCATTGTTGTAAGAGCCACGTGAGCGAGCCCTGCGGGCTTTGTGAGGAGACCACCATAAGTAATACAATAGAGGAACGCAAGGTTAACCCTTTGGAAGGCAGAGGGGAGAAACAATGCAGTGCAAGGGGTTTCTTGAAGGCTTCCCATTCTGTTTTCAGAAATGATAGCTTCAAACGAATGGCAGATTCTGAGTGGAAACGAGCATGTACCAGGCTTAAGTAAATAGGGTCACTTTATGTCAGCAAAGAGGGGTGCTCTCCAGCAGGTCTCAATTTAACTCAATACAGAAATCTGTGATTCAGGGTTAGAAAAATATAGACCCAATTCATTTTTCTCGCCGGAAACAAAAACATTACAAGTAAAGGCAAAATCAATAGGCCTGGCTTACTTTTTGGGTACCAGCTAATCCATTTAAAACGCCTATTTCAGTGTAAAAGCATAACAAACAAGCATTGGTTATGCCAATAGTCTTTAAAACTGGTTGTGTGATAATGTGAAGCATTAAAGGTAAATAGCATGGGAATTAATAGGTGTTTGTGTGGAATCAAAGAATTGTAATGGAATATTGGTGTAGGTTAAAAAGTTAGGTGACTATTCCACTGTCAATCCAGACCTAAAAATGCATGTAGGTTAATGACTGCCCTCCTCCCATCTGTGCAGCTGGCAGAGAAAGACAAACACAATTAAGTTCTAGTTATCTACAGCATTACAATGTCACAGCGTGACCCTGAAATAAATAAAATGATCACAGCTGCAATGGAGGGCAAGCACTTTTTGTGTGGAAGCACAGAACTTCTGCCCAATCAAAACATATACTCCTGGCTCCCAACCTGTGGTTGGAGCAAAAGTCTCTCTCTACTGCTGCTCACATAATTTTCTGGTGACAGGTGTTCTGTCAAGCCAAACTACAAAAAAACTATTATTGTCTGCATACAATGCATCTGTGAAGCTTTTGAAATGTAAAGTAGTCTATTGCAATGCCAAAAACAGAGTGATAGCCAATAGCACAAGGTCTCCTGATAAGCTCTAGCCCCCAAGCTGGCAGTTTTGCAGGTGCATGTGTCACCAGAAAGAGGCTATAGAATTTAAAATGGAAAATTTAGTTTTGACGGAAGGGAAGGCAGGCAGGTCATCAGGCTTGCATTCATGCTCACATTAAACTCTATTTGCAGGCTAACAGCGAGTGACAATCCTTCACGTGAACGTCTACTGAGCTCCCACGTAGGACACAACAGAGTTAACCAAAGATAAATATTGTCTCACCCTCTGAGGCTTTCATCGAAAGGAAAGGAAATACATGTCAACAAACGTGAGAATAATATGTCACCTAAAACATAAATGAAGAATATTCGACAGGGGCTTAAACATTATGGCCCTCATCAGGCACTAAATTCTTGCACTTGTATACCATACCCATACTCAAAAACTAATTTGCATGTTTTATTAGTTACGTCTATTTCTGAAACACCATTATTCCATCGTTGTTACTAGCCCAGTTCCATGTACTGTCATATAGCGTGAATATACCCATTATAGTTATAACATAGATGACATTTTGAAAATCTTTAAATCAAGACTTCACCAAAGTTTGTTGTTACACTTCACCATTACTTTTTATTACAGCGTAGTTAGGTAAGAGGCCTGTTTCACGCCAATTTAAAACCTCCATAAGAAAAATAAATTCCACATATGCCTTAATTCTGAGGAGGGTGGGAGGACCAAGTGGTATTCCAACACTCAGAATTTCTGATATCACAAGTATTGTCAATTTCGGAATTAAGGAATATCACAGCTGTCATATTTCCCTGAACATCTGTTAAGAAAAGGGATTTTTGCCTATTTTTCATATGTTTTGCATCAGGAAACTTAAACATATTTTTGTTGGAAAAATGTCCAAGGGGACCATCAGCAATATGATATTACCAAATCACTTCCACTTGCTAATTTTTCTATAAAAAAAACATTTCTGACCTTGATAAAGATATCCCACAGCACCATATAAATGCAAGCAAAGCTTCCTCAAGGTTGTGCTACACCAGTTCCCTCAAACCCTTGCTGTTTTTGAAGTGTGGACATAAACATTGAAGAATAGTGATTGTGCTACTCCGAGACATACATAGCAAAAAAAGGATTTTAACATTGTTACTATAAATGATAGACACTGGAAGTGGCTTCTGAAGATGTTACCCCATCCTCAAAACAATGCTCCAAAGAGAGTTTCCACCAAATTACATTTCCATTGAAACATATGTACATAGCAGTCTGCAGTTCCAACAACTCAGCCTCACTGTCATATTCACTCAAGGATACACAGAACACCACGATCATAAAATGTATGAGCATACATGCACTGCACGAGAACGCAAAGTGATGATAATGCATGAAATAATGCATGCGCCTTTCACCCCAGCTATGGTTGCTCCAAAAGCAATGCATTACATGTGGGAGGAGCGGGTGGGGGGCTCAACGTGCTGTGGGCCAATATATTGATTTTTGGACAATACGTATACATCAATGCTTCACTGTACATGTCAAGGATATGATGGAAAGGCAACATCATGCCATTCATATATATGAAGCCCACACCAGTAGTATTACGTAAACGGATGACCCCCGCGCAGAACGTGATGAGGGCACCCGAGTCTCACATATCTCACAGATGGCCCGGATTGGCCATGATGGGTTGTGGTCCCTTGCATCACATGGGCTGCAGAGGCTTGCCTTGTGCCTGTGGGCCACACACTCCTTCCTTTCCTTCCTGGATGTGCCTCATGAAGGCTACTCACGCCGTGAATCCTTGCACACTCTTGGGTGATATTAACCCACTTTAGTTTCTGCACAAAGCGAAACAAATGTGCGCATTAAAACTCCCCCTGGAGAACTGCAACACTGATAAATGAGCGCAGTGGATGCCGGGATTGCAGTAAATACACTGTGGCAATTCATAACTAAACAAGTCTATGCAGGTCATTCCTCTAACCACTTAGCAACTTGTCTCCAGAGAGCTCCAAATTGTTTCCAATGCGTCAGGGACGATCCACCCTCACCTACTGACCAATTAAGAGTCAGTTAAAAAACATAAAAGCCACTTCTAATGTACATATGCAATGAGGCTTCTCTCCAGTGAGGTCATTATTCTTAGAGATCAGGTTAAAAATACATTCTATATAAATGCTGCTATTTGTTTATGCCTACTCAACACTACTGAGGCAAATTAATGTTCAGTTTGCTTTGACGTTCATTTTAACTGATTGTGTTTCGTTAATAAATGCACTGTATACAGGAAGGACTTAAAGGATTATATTGCTTTCATTTACACATATTTTAAGAGGAAAATTTAGATCCGTGTAGTCAAAGTATCATGACCTAAAAAAATATAGGAAATCCATCGTAACCGTGGTGTAGGTGGCTTTTAAGCAACATGTGGGTGATATACAGAACACTATAAAAATAAATACCTAAGGAGCTCCGATAAACTCCTCGAAGGAAAAGAAAACAGTAACTGATTGGCTTAAACATTTAAAATTGCAACACTTAAATCATCATACCTTCTAATTCTTTCTAAATCGTGTGAGGCTACCTTGTTTCAAGAAACGGTCTGTCCCCTCAATTTGGTTTGTAAATTGCAGACTAAGCAGACATCAGAGAGTGGAGTTTACACAAAACATATAGGCCTCGGTTAAGGTTCATCATCCGAGTAGACCAAAACTTGTAGCTGGTTTGAATGTAGCATGTAGGTCTTCTACCAATGGACAGTTCCTTCCAAATAATATGTGAAGGAAGTGATCACCTTCTATGTTAGGATCTTCATTAAGATAGAAAAAGCTAGAGAATCTATTGTAATGGCAAACACTGTTTTATTTTCTGTTCATTACCGTTAGCCGCGTCTAGGCGTGAACATATTCGCAATGAAACTAAATATTAATCTTGGTCTTTTTTCTATCTCTTTCTCTCTGTTTACTGCTAATGTGCAGATTTATGAATATTAGTTACCTCTGGCGAGTGATCTTACAAATAAGGAATTGATAAAAGCTGGAACTGACCCAAAGAAAATGTGCATGGATGATGGCCATACATACAAATGAAAGATGACATGCAAATAGATGAGCATTCAATGCTATGGTATGCTGATGTGATGTAAATTCACTCTGCCAACAATAATCCTTATTTTGTGACAGGACTTGATATCTTAAATAATATGTTGCACACATTAATACAATTTTCCACTCTTTCTATCTGAGGTTGGTTATAACTGGTCAGCCAAACTTACATATGTACTTCTTTACATATAGCCGAAAATGTTACCCTTCATCAGTAATTAGAACCCATGGAACCCTACGCAATCAAATTATTTGCTGTGAAAAATATGTGCTATCTCTTTAGATATGGTCAAATGAAGCAAAAGATTTAAGGAAATTAAGGAATCTACAAGACAGCATGCAGAAACCTAACAGAAAAAATTATGGAGGAACACATGGATGCTACAAGGCTGTATGTAAAGCTAGTAAAAAGATTGTTCTGGGTTTGACCTTCTCAGTCACTCAGTATTACGTTCACTATACAACCAATTAGCTTTGAAAAAAGAAACATAGTAAGAGATCTACCAGCGTTTCTTATTTTGCCTTTTTATGTAGTGTGTTAGTTGTTTATTGGTTGGTTCAAACACCCTTCTCCTAGGGTACTCAGGTTTCCCACTGCTCTCATATAGTGGTGATCAGATGACCAGGTGGTCCATGCTGCAGTACCTCCACATTTGTGCCGGGATAAGAGTCACGTGTTTGCACCTTGTCAAAAAGTTTCCTTTTGATTACACAGATTCTTGTTTTAAGTTTAAGTATTACGTATTCTCACATGAAGAATATCACATAAATCCCAGTTTGGTAATAGAGAGCTATGCATGACAATCACATTGGTGAAAAATCTATTAATTTACTTTATGGTGAGATTTTAGTTTTAAGAAATTCCGCAAACAAACACACATTATCTACTAGCAAAAACAAAAAAAAGGAACATGCCTTGTGAGATGATGAGACAAGAGGGTTGTTGCAAAGGTCCACAGGTTTTAATGTAAGCAACAAAAAAAAAGTGGATAGGATAAAAAAGGCCTCCTTGGTTGGGTACCAAAGAATAGTCATATTTGGGGTGCAGTGGGTCCCTCATATAAATGGGGTGCAGGTCCATGACACCTGCTATGCTAGTGAAAGCTATGCTCCTAAGTCAGGGTCGCAAAAGCCCAGGCTGAATGTCAGTTAAAAAGCTTTCTCATGATAAAGCTGCGGAGAATTCATTTAGAGGCAGAATGTACAGCACTTTTGCCCGCCAAAGAGCAACATAATTTCCATTAACCCCTTCCACGCTGATGACGAGCTGGGCTCGTCATGGCGTAGCCTCCTCGCACGCTGATGACGAGCCCAGCTCGTCACGTAACATGCGCTTTTAAAAATCTCAGCGTACCAGCGGAATTCCGCCCGCACGCATGCGGTTAAGTCAAGAGTCATATGAGGAGGGGTGGCTTCATATCGCCAATATCCCTTAGTCACGTGTATTCACACATCTGAACAAATGTGTGCAACTGGGGCAATGATAAAAAGCCAATAAATGACACAACACCGATTTTTGGTGTGGATCCTTTGCTACAGGTTTTATTATCAATAAATTGCCAAGATAATCGGTTTATTTATGGGGAATCCTAGGGTGGCCAGAGTTGATTGGCCCTATGCTGGTCTATATTTGCCCTGCAAATCTGCCATTTTGAGTTAAAGAAAGGATTATTAGGGATTAAGGGTTAGATGTAGGTAAATTGGATTTACCGATTCTAAAATACTGAATTTTACCGATTCTGTATTTTAGAATCGGTAAATCCTATGTAGATAAAAAATCGGTAAAAATTACTGAATCGTTAAGATTCGGTAATTACTGAATCGGTAATTACCGATTCGGTAATTGCCATTCATTCCTATGGGTCTAGAGGCCCATAGGAATGAATGTCAATTACCGAATCGGTAATTACCGATTCGGTAAAATAGGGAAAGCTTCAAGGGTGGCAGGGTGGCACTTTGACACCCTGTTGCACCCCTGAATAGTGCTTGTGTGCACATGTGGCACACATACATGCCATATAGGCATGCATGTCTGTCACATGGCACAGGTGTAAATGCACATTTTTGCATTTACAGAGGTATTCGTCATCTACCACCAACTAATAGTTGGTGGTAAATAACGAATCCTGTAAGCACAGAAGCACTCTTCAAAGTGCTTTCTACATTTCATTTACCGATTTGGTGATTACTGAATCGGTAAATACCGATTCGGTATTTACAGAATCAGTATATTTGCACCCTACATAGGAAAAGCCTGTTACTGGTCGGTAACGGCCGATTTCGGCCGTTACCGACCGGTAATGGCCTTCCTACATCTGGCCCTAAGAAACAAGTCATACAAATTGATATCAATAGCAACAAATGATAAGCAATATTGTATAATTAATTGCATGCATTATTTTGCAGTGTTAAGAATATTAGAGCTAAAGTAAAGAGAAAGGAAGGAGAAAAATGAGAGGAGAAGGAGAAAGGAGGGAAAGGAAAGAGATAACAGGCACAGTATAGAGACAAACTATTAATATGGGAATACTGTTAATAAATAGAAATTCAAATTCAAAATAAACTACTCATTATATATTTAATACCAATACAGTAAACTACATTATTGAAGTGTTTAAGTACCTTCTTCAGTAGAAAGATGATGGTTTATGGCACTGGCCAAACATGAGCCTGTAAACTTTGTGACTGATCACCAAAGAGAGTCTCTGTGTATGGCCAAGGCTAAGAGATGGGTATATGCTCTGCCCAAGTGATGATGATAGCAAACACCATACCACCAGGCTTTAAAAGAAATGGCAGAGGAATCTTTCCAGTTCCTGGTTATTTGTTAAAAAGCAACAGCAATTAACAAATCAATGCTATTTGCAGAATAGGGGAAGTGTTCCATTCCTCAAATAAACTGCCTAGAAATATATTTTTATAAGAAAAAGGTACATTGGTATGAAAAATATTATTACGTTGAGACCTTAGTTTTAACCAAAACTGTTGTGTGTGAGGGCATGTGAAGAGAGTATGAAATAAGTCTGCTGCAGAAGCTTTACATGAGCAATAATCAGAGGGTATAGCTGAATTTATACTATTTTGAGATTTGAGTGTCATAAAAAGTCTATTGCAAATGAAAGTGTCTGAACAACGTTCGCTGCTCTAGATGCTTTACCTATTTTATTCCAGGGTTTATTCCAAAGCGATATTGACCTGAGACATGGCACAGGTCAATATCAGTATTTTTCCCATTGGAGTTTTGTTAAAGTTTTCACATGAAAAAACCCCACCATGGGTTTGTCGGTCCATCGGACCATCAAACTCATAACCAGGCCCACAGTTCGGTATCTAAGTCAAGAATTTTGGGTAGAAAATTCTGAAAGTATAGGATAGGATCTGAACCTCTAGGCCTTCTACTAGTCTATAAATTTGCAGGTTGTTTCTATGACTCGGATTTTAAGTTCCTCAGTATGATGTGCTACTTCAGTTTGAAGATGATGAACTTGTTGAGGAGCATATTCTTGTAAGTCACTAACTCTTCATTCAGTTTTAGTGACTCTATCTCCAATTAAAGTCAATTTATGGTACAGCTTCTGAAGCTTCTGATTTGTTTCCTTCATAAAGGGTTTGAGTGCTCTAATCTCTTCCGGCAGAAGCTCCATGGAAATCGGAGCAGGCGATTTAACTGGAGATGGAAAATCTTTTTTGACTCGCTTATACATTATATTAGAGGAATATATACCACTTTTCCCTACAAATTTGATAGAAAAGATAGTTATACAGGAAGGTTTGACAGTTGTCATATATACTGGTGCAAAATCCAGCTGACGAGATAGTGTAAGGATTGCAGACGATAAAGAATTTCTAGATATTGAGGCAGATTTGAAAGATGAAATTTGATTTGAGCTGTTAGTACGACCCATATGATGACTGAGGACACCAGAAATATTACAGTGTTTGCACCCATGAAAAAGCCAGAAACAACCAGAGGCTGCAGTGATAATTAAGAGTAATCAGTGGAAACTAGACCAGCAAGAAAAAGTGCTAAGACGTATTCAAAAATAGCAATAAACATAATTGCGGTCGCTATGTTTACATTGTACCACCACATCCTGAAATAAAATGAAACTGCTGCACAGAAATGAAAAGATGACTCCACAGGTCTGGCATATCATTTTTTTTAAATTATATTACAATTCCACTCATTTTCCAAGTTATTTCCTCCTCAATGATAAATGCTATGCATAGGTGGCCATGTCTGTCTCAGAAGGGGTTGTGAGGAAATTGGCGGCTGCTGCTCTCCTCGAAGGCGCTACTCTGATGTGAAGAGGAGCCAATCATTGATGTCACCCCAGGTACCAAAAATCTATTTAGTACAGACCCCACAAGTCAACTTGTTATGGGATTAGTTTTCCTGTTAGCTGCAGCATCTTTGTGGAGAGCCATCCTGTTTTTCCCCGACCGCCATGGAGCTCCGTCAAGTGTGTCCATCTCCTTCAGCTTCAAGCCATGCCCAGCCTCTGTAAATTAGCCATGAGAGAGAGGGTGTGAGGCAGCTGCTCTATTTGCCCCCGCACTCCTAGCCTACTCCAATAAGTGCCCTTTTCTTGTGCCTGTCTACACCCCATCTGTCTTGAAAGCTCCACCAGCCTGACAAGTTCATGGGGGAAGGGTTGTGCGGCGCTCAGCCCCTGCCCGCCAAAATGTTGTGATGCAACTTATTCCCCAATGACCCGTTCCTTTGCAGTTAACTATCTGGCCAGCATCTTTAAATCTGCCATGTCACCTCAGTCTGCGGATGGCAACTTTATTTTGTAGTATTTTTATATAGTGCAAACCTAGAACAAGGCATTTGAGTGCTTACAGAAGCACAAGTTACACTGTACAAGTTAGGATTACTTTTTTTAAGTGGGAGTGGGGGGTGATTAAGTGATTTTCCCAGAATCAAAAGATGCTGAGCTGAGATCTGGACTCGAATCTGCTTCAATGGGAACAGCCCAGCCCCAATTTACAGGTCAAGCCCCCTATGAATGGATGGAAGATGTACAATATTGGTAGTTTTCCAGAATGTATTACCACAATACAAAATGGGCTCATTGTGTATACACCTTGTGATATAGAATCTAATTTACCCATGAGATCACTAGATTTGGTCAGTTCAATAATTTAAGGTTTTCATTCACACTAGGTACATCCACATTGCTCATCATGCAATGGGGGTTATACAGAATTTGGTGGAGGCAACTATACACTGTTCTAAATGGGACAGAAGTGATAGCCACAACATTTGGGGGGTTTGTCCTCATGTGCCAAACTCTAAAAGACCCCACAAGTATTTTAGTAAAAATATTTCTCGATGAAGTGTTTCTACATTAAACATAAGTAAAATGAGCTAAGATCTTCAATCATTTCTAATAAATTGCAGCTGTAAATATATACTTGTCAACTCATACCTTGCATGTTAAATGTCTAAAGATACCCTCTGAAGTTTGACACACTACATCAATAATGTGTTCTTTATATATGTTAGGATTACTTTTCGAATCTAAGGTGGTCTGTGACCTTGAATTGACCTAGCTTTGCAAGTTGAGTTGCTTAACAAAGTAAAGCGTTTCAATGGATTATTAAAATATGCTTCTGATTATTTATAGGTGGGCATGGCTGGATTTAGGAGCATGTCCTTTTGCTAATGACAGTTCGTGTAGCAGATCAAATGCAGAATAAAGCTATGCCTGTCAGCTGCTCAGGTGACGCTTTGTAGGAAATTAAGCTAGAAAACGTATTATAATTAATTCTAGGGTTCATGAAGATACAGATACAGATCATCCAGCATGGCAAAGCAAGTTATGTTTCATTGAACAAACATATTTTGAGAGTAAGGAAAGATTATTTTGTTGCCCTGTACACAGAAGGCGTTATTGCAAGATCAGAAGCCACAAGAGCAATGCCCATTGCTGTCTGCAAACAAAGGGTCAGCTCTGTGACGATCTGAGCACGTTATGCCCTCAGAACGATCCAAAGTAGCATCAACGGGTTCAATTGTTAAATTTAACTGACAATCAGTGGTGTCTCCTTCTAAGATATGAATCTCTACGACAAGCAGAATACAATCTACCAGGTAACAGTAGCTCATTTCGGGTTTCATGAGATCAGTAAACCTACTAAATGGTCATAACAAGCATACTGGTGAATTTGAATCGACCAGTACCAGAAGTGACTGTTTGAATAGATTTTACTGGAACAAGGCATCCCTTAGGCTTTCAGTGCTTCACATTTATTACCTGCTAAAAGCTGGGTGGCTAAATATGTGGAATAACCCACAGTAATCTGAATAAACCATTGATTCATGAACGCTAGTTCTCAGTATTCTAAGGGTATCTCAAAATGTCCAGGGATTCTGACAAACCCAAAGTATTAATATTCAACATATATTCACCTCCATGGGCAGACATACCTATATATCATTTGTAATTGGTATTATTCGTAGTTGGGTCTAAGTTGTCCAATTACCTAGTATTCCTATTGACTCATATCCTGGTTCATCTATTTAATGTTGAACTAAAATTAACTTGAGCTAGATACTAATGCACCGTCTGCACTCCTAATCATCGGCTTCACAGATAGTCTATTGTTCGCATTATACTAATCTGGAGCGACATGTCTAGGAAGACTAGAACGATCCATTCATAGAAGCAGTGTAGACAGGATATCTCACAAGAGGAAAAAGTGATAACACATATTCACCATCATATACTTGACTTGTAGATGAAGGCTGAATACCATTCACAAAAGAGCAGTGAGCCTGTAGAACTGTCTATTTGGATGATGGAAGGGGGGTATACTTGTAGGTCACTGTTAGACCTGGCACCATTGGCGTGGGTCTCCCTTCCATTTTTGCTGTTGCCTCTTGTGTTTTTCTGGTGTTAGATGCTTTGGGTAGGTGCCACTGCTGTCCAGTGCCACAGTGCGAGTGCTCCCTACTCTAAATTGATGTATTGATTAGTGGTTCCATGATTGAATATTTGGTTTACTTGTCAGACCCTAGTACAGTGCACTGAGTGTGCCCAGGGCGTGTAAATCCAAATGCTGCTAGTGGGCTTGCAGCACTGGTTGTGCCACCCACCGAAGCATCCTTGTAAAATGTGTCTAAGGTCTGCCATTGCAGAGCCTGTGTACAGTCTGGTACTGTCATGCTGACTGGGCAGGTGCACCCACTTGCCAGTCCCTAAACCTTCCCTTGTCTTCATATTAGTCACCCCTATGGTAGGCCCAAGGGCAGGGTGCATTGTAAGTATAAGGTAGGACAAGCCCTGATGTGTGTGGCATGTCCTAATAGTGAATTACAGCCATTTTCGTTTTTCACTATTGCAAGGATACCTGTTCCCCATAGGATAGAATGGGCTGCTGGATTGTTACATGTTAATAATCCTAGCAGACTCAGAGAACATGGTGGAAATTCGAGTTTAGTATGCCTGGACTCAGAACAATAAAATACATCTTTTAGTAAAGTTTATTTTAATATTCTGTGTTTGAAAATACCACTTTTGGAAAGTAGGTATTTGCTTGCCTAACCATTTGAGCCCCCCTCTGCTAGGTTGTGGATTCCTTGTCTGGGTTTGTGTGTGACAGGACTGGGGAATACCAGGAGACAGGATGGGGCTGCCCGGTGGTGAATAGGGAGATCTGCATCCAAGATGGGAGGGAGGAGTTGCACCTGGGACCTGAATAGGGCTGGGCCTTCCCTCTACAATGCTGGCTCCACCCCCTGTGGTGTGTCTGACGTCTCTGCCCTTCTCACTGAAAGAAGAGAAGGAAGACTGTCAACAAAGTGCTCCTGGCCTGTACTTGCCTTCCACAATGCTGGCTCCACCTCCGGTGGGGCGTCTGATGTGCCTGCCCTGTGCTGTGAAAGGGAAGGAGAAGTCTGGTAAACAGAGTGCTTCAGAACTGGCTTGAATTGGGCACAGGCCCCTCTTCCCTCAGAGAACAAAGGATTTTAGGGTATAAGTATTGGGACCCTGAGCCCATGAAATTAGATGACTCCTGGAACTGACAAGAAGAAACCTCTGCTGAGGAGAAGGAACCTTAAGAAACTGAGGAGAGACTATTCCCAAACCGAAATGCTGCTTGGGGGATTGGCCTGCAGTGGTTGCCTGGCTGCCTAGAGAGGAGAAGGAACTTTGTGGATTTTACCTTTGCTTTTCAACTTGTGCTAAAAAGATCTCCAAGGGCTTGGAAGAGAACTTTCCCCCTGACCGAAGTCCCAGGACCAGTGGACTTCACCAGCCTTTGTGAATTGCTACTGTTCCAGTGGCTACAGAGGCAGGGAGCTGTGACCGACTCTCACGACTGGCCCGGTGTACTGTTGGCACCGCACTAAGCAACGCCTGCCTCGAACAATGCAAGCTCTGCGCTCACCGACTCCGTCTCTACGCCGTCAACGAGCCATAGCCTGCACCGTGACTGGAAGGACACCGCAACGTGCAACGCCTCGCTACACTGAATCGAACTGGTCTGACCGACGCGGTCACTGCTGCTGACTTCGAGTCCTGTGACCGCACCGGAGTTGGGTACCGCCTCGCACACTTCGCGACGCACAGCCTGACTCGCACCGCTGTCCGGACTGATCGACGCCAGCTCCCGAACTCCGGCTCGAACGCCGCACCGTAAAGCTGGAAGCACCGCAACAAGCAACGTCCACCCCGAACAACACAAGCTCTGAGCTCGCCGACGCCGTCAACGAGCCGTAGCCTGCACCGCGATGGAAGGGACACGGTGACCTGCACCGCTTTCTTTTCCTGCTCCGCGACGATCACCAGAACCGGCTCGCACATCCGTGCCGGCCGCCCCAAGGAAAAGGTACTGTGTTTGAGTCTGTCGACATTTGAGTGGGCCCGGACAGCCGCGGTCCGCTGGATTTGTTAAACTCTGTGTTCTTTCAGCACGTTGTAGCCAGACAAGGCTACCGACTTGCTCAGAACTTTGATTTACACTGTTTTAACCAGAACTCTTGAAATTTGATAGTACTGTGGATTCTTTTTGTCGTTTATTGGTCTTGTGGTAACTCTATATAAAGTATAACTTATTTTTTATACAAAACCTTGTGTGGTGTCCATTTGTAGTGTTGTCACTGGGTTACTGTATGTGGTCACAAATGCTTAACTTACATCGCCTCTGAACTAGCCTTGACTGCTCGCGCCACGCCGCCTAGAGGGTGAGCAAGGGTTATTTTAAGAGGGTAATTCCCTTGCCCTGACTAGAGGAGAGGGTCCCTGCTTGGCACAAGTACCTAACTGTGCCAACCTGAGACCCCCAATTCTAACAGTCACTTTTAAGGGACAACTGAAGGGTTGATTTGGTAATTGAAAAGTCCAAAGATCTTTGAGGCATTTAAGGACACCCATTTAAGATGCATACATCCCTGGACATGCATTACATAGTTAGCTATTTGCTGCTGGTCCCCAATTCAGTTTTTCGGGTTTGAGGTAGATCAAAGTGACACCTGACTACTTAGAGTAGCCAACATTGAACCTATTTAATATTATCTCAAGTGGAGCAGCAAGGCATTGAATTGATTTGCATAAAAAAAACAAGCGATTGGTTACCCTGCATTTTAAGATTGAGGTCAATGGAACAAAGGCAAAAAGTTACACCTGCTGTGCATGGCCACAGAAGAAGAACTTGACCATTGCTGTAGTGAGAATTTATAGCCCATCTTCATTTTGAATGAGTGCAGGAATTCGTTATAGGAATGGTGTTGAAGTTTGGAGAAAGGTATACTATAATAAAGGACTTTCTTGGCCTTGCTCCAAAATTGTCACCATTTTTTTTCACATGGTGGATAGCATGAATTTTGTTCCATGGAGGGGCAATTATTTCATTGTAAGCTTCTGAGTAGATAATTTGTTCCAAGTAGAATGTATGTAATTGCACTAAATACAGTCTTGACTCTGAGGGAAACTGAAATACATGGTTGACCAGGAATGAGGGTGTTTATTCATTAGTGTAGTGGTGACCATTTTTTTAATCTAATAAGATATGGTTTCTTCTGTGAGGAATGTGTTTCTAGGCTGTGCGATGAGGTTCAGTAATCCCAGTTGATCTACCTTGGTGGTGCAGAAAAATGTTGGAAGGGTGGAGTATTTATAATATTTGAGGCTGTTGATCTCTTCAGCAATGCATTCCAAAGATAAACTACAGGTTGCATACTCTTTTCAAATAAGAGTGGCATGGTTGAAGAGGTCATGCGTGTTATTGTCAAGTTTACAATTGGAGAAAGCAGATGAAGTCAGAGTCAATCTCAATTATTCTCTTAACCCTGGACAAGACCACAAATTACACTGTTCATCAAACATAATGCTAACAGGGAAAAACAAAAGGGAGAGAGAGATAGCACTCCTGGGATGACTCTGTTGGGAATATCACTCATGCTAACAACGCCTTTTTAAAGGGAACATCGCATTATAGGTAATGTCTTATCAAGGTGTATAACATAGAGTATTTAAGCTGGTGTAAGGCTTCTCCCCAATTGTGCAGCTCCTACTAAGCATGCTAGAGGTGGACACGACTACGATTGTTTCCTTGTATTTCCCGTTTGGGAGGTGCTTGGTTCCCGATAGGGTGGGCACCATTGCTGAATGGTACCACCAACCTGTTTTTACAGATTTATTTGTTCTCTATTCACTTCTAATTTGCTTTTACACTTTAGTTACCAGTAGCAAGATCCTAAAGGGGAGCCTGTGGATGCTGCAGGTGTTGCCGGGCCCCAGTTAAAAAGCTCCATTTTACCTTGCCCACTTACTTTTATCTTTCGCGCTCCGGCGCAGAGGCTGGACATGCTTCCCTCCTTTAGAGGGTACTTATTCACTTCGCAGCGGATGCACGCAGTGCCACACCAGAGGTAAGCCCATCTGCACCCGGACCAGGCCCAGGGCCGTGGCCCCTGGATCTTTTTCACTGGAGGAAGAGGCCCGCATCAAATACTCAGGTAAGACGCTCCATGCCTTACTTCCCCCCTGCTCCAGCGACTGCACAAAACTCAGTCTACATTCAACAGTCCCTCCATGTAGGCTTTTCTGCCCACACAGTAATTAAATCATTCTGAGACCACCTCTCATTCTATCCTCCCCCAATGCAGGGTCTCCCCTTGTAAAAATTAATAAAGCCATGTTAAAGCTCCCCCATATCAATGCACAAACCTTACCCAAACACATGTATGAAGTAGCCAAACTCATTGATGCTGCAAGGATAGATGTTCTCTTCATTGCTGAATCCTGGGGTCATGATGAGGCCAACCCGGATTTTACAGTAGCAGTTCCCTCTGGTTTCAAACTGTTTTGACTGGATAGACCGTTAAAAAGAGGTGTTGGCCTCGCTCTGATTTATCACAGTTGGATTAACGACCACTGCACTGCTGTTACTTCCACTGAATGTGAGGCTTTTTTCTTTAAACTAGGTTTCCTTAAACAGGAGATGTTTCATGGCATGCTTTCTTCAAATTTCTGCCCAACTTTCATTCCTTGATGGAATTAGGCCTCCAATCTTTTTGGCAACTTCAACTTCCAGCTAGAATCCATCAATGATAAAGACACCTTAGCCCTCTTAGAGATGGCGTCAGAACTATGACTTAGACAACTCATCAGAGACCCCTCAAATTAAGCAAGTCACACCCTTGATGGACTCTTCTCCAACAATCCTGCCATCGCAATCCTCAAGACACTTCCACTTAGCTTGTTTTATCACTGAGCCATCATTTTTGAATATATGCTGCCATCTAAAGGACATGCCTTCTCTAAGCCAGCCACATTTAAAAAAAAATATGAGTTTTATATAGCGCAAACTAGACCCGACACATCAGGTATCAGAGCGCTTTACATGAGCTCCATTTTCCTTACATAAGTACACATTCATTTTTGTTAGGCACAGGGAGATTACGTGGTATGCCCAGAATCACAGGATATTGAGCTTCGTTGCCGAGACTCAAACCCGGTTCCCCCGCTTCGAGTCAACCGCTCTACCCGCAAGGCTACATCCTCCCCCAAAATCCAACACCCACCAAGCCTGTCACAAAATAAACACTGTGACACTATCCCATTGTGTAGCGCAGAGTCAACCTGACCTCCCTCTTGACGCTAACTTATCAGCTTCTGCCTACACTTCCTGGCTTAAATCTGCCTTTTCTAAACTAGCTCACTAACCATGTCTCATAATAACAGAGGGGAGCCTTCTGCCCCCTGGTTCACCGAAGCTCTGAGACTGGAAAAACAAGTCTGCAGAAGAAAAGAAAGACATTGGTGTGAGCACTATGATACCCAAGATAAACAGTAATACAAACTGGTGCTAGCCAAATATAAAACCCTTCAAAAAGAAAAGAGTCTCTACTATACTGAAATGATCAAGAATGCATCCAAATCCTACAAGGAACTGTTTCAGGTGGTCACGAAGCTTACCTCCGTCCCAAAAACAAAACTTGATCATACATAGTCAACAATTCTGTGATACTCTGGCCTTCACTTTTAAAGACAAGGTCGACCAAATCTTTAATATCTTCAACAACTCAAAATCCATAAATAGAAATTGAGCTGAGACAGCAAGAAGTTCTTGGTTATACCCCGCTTTCAGAGTTTGCATCCACCTCTCCTAATCAAGTAGCTGCTCTCCTACTAGGAGCTAATCACGATCAGCTACCAATCCATGACCCTCTCAGGACTCTGAAACTCACCCCAGACCTATCTCCACCTACTGATCATCCACTTTTAATCCAATGTTCTCGCAAGGGGTTAACCACCAAGTGGAAACAAGCCTGTATTCTTCCTCTAATAAAAAAAGCCCAATCTTGATAGTAATGACCCCCACAACTACCATCCCATCTCTAGGCTTCCGCTTCAGTGAAATTCGCTGAAAGGATTATTAACTCAGAGTTGTCTGAATGAATCCTTGACAGCCCTCAGTTAGGCCTCCGTCAGTTTGGTTTTAGAGCAGATCACAGCACAGAAACTGCCCAATCAAAACTACAGAAGAAATAAGAACCTTGTGGACAACGGGGGTTCAGCTGCCCTCATTTTGCTTTACTTATCTGCGGCATTCTATACAGTGGACCTTTAGCTTCTAGTCTGCCACTTGAAGGAGTCAAAGATAAGGCCCTTTTCCTCCTCTCATCCTTCCTTTCAGAGAGGACACAAACTCTGACATTGGGCCAATATGATTCTCTACCTTTTACACTGCCTTGTGGGATTCCAATGGGCTCTTCCTTGAGCCTAACCCAGTTTAACATATCTGTCTCAGAACTAGCATACCTAATCAAAAGCTTCAACCTAAACCACACCTCCTATGCTGATGACACCCAGTTAGTAGTAACAGCAGATGATAAAGATTCATCAAGTCCATCTAGACTCCATGACTGCATGAGTGCCATAGGCTCATGGATGAATAATCAATCAGGGGGTTTAAAGCATGCTACTCACCTGTGAGGGTCTCAAGGCGCTGGGGGTGAGGGTGCGGCTCCGGATCAGTCGAAGAGCCAGGTTTTGAGGCTCTGAAGGTGTGCAGAGTAGGGGAGCGTCTGATATTGACTGGGAGCTCCTTCCAGGCTTTGGCTGCGATGTAGGAGATGGCTCTTTCACCCGCTCTGGTTCTGCGGATGCATGGGGTTTCTGTCAGGATGAGGTAAGCGGAGAGGAGGTTACTTTTGGGTACGTGGAAGGAGACTCTTTCATTGCGGTATTTGGGTCCGCTATTGTGGAGTGATTTGGAGGTGTGGGTGAGTAGCTTGAAGGTTACTCTCTTCTTGACAGGGAGCCAGTGGAGGTATTGCAGGTGTTGGGTGATGTGCTCATGCCGTGGGATGTCGAGGAAGAGTCTGGCTGTGGTGTTCTGGATGGTCTGGAGTTTGTGTACCAGGGATTTGTTGATTCCAGCGTAGATGGTTTATCCGTAGTCCAGTCTGCTTGGTATGAGTGCGTGGGTTACGATCTTTCTGGCTTTCAGGGGGATCCACTTGAAGGTCTTGCAAATGATGTGAAGGGTGTTGAATCAGGTTGGGTGACGGCTGGTCATGGTGAGGGAGCAGTCGAGTATGATGCCGAGGTTTCAGGCGTGGTCCGTGGGGTGGGTGGGTGCCGAGGGCCTCCTGGAGTTGTCCCACGCAGAGGGGCAGGATCCGAGGACTAGGACTTTTTTTCCCCGAGTTGAGTTTCAGACAGCTGTTGCTCATCCAAGCTGCAACATCTGTCATTCCTTCTTGGAAGCTGAGTTTGGTGGTTTCGGGGTCCTCTGTGAGGGAGAGGAAGGTCTTGGTGAGTAAACATTGTTTAAAACTTAAGTCTGGTAAAACTGAGGTAATCCTGTACAGAAACCTCCTCCCTGCATGGTCCTGAGCTCGGTGGCCTGAAATTCTAGGTCCACCTTTACCTGTGACAAAAACCCAAAATGTGGGCTTTATTATTGATGATAAGCTCAAATTTGGAGCACAGGTATCTAAGGTAGTTTTGTCCTCCTTTCATACTTTTAGGATGAAAAGGAAAATCCTCCCTTTCATTCCCTGCATGACCAGGAAAATCGTGGTTACAGCATTAGGTCTCTCAAAATTGGACTACTGCAACAGACTGTATATGAATCTACAGGGAAAATTGATTAGAAGGCCAGAATTGGTCCAAAATGCAGAAGCCAGAATGATTGTGAATCTCCCAAAATTGAATTTGATCACCTAGGGAATCGGAGAGCTGTACTGGCTCCGAGTTCACAAGCGAATTCAATTCAAGGCCTTTTTTTGTGGCTCACAAGGCCCTGCATCAGGCAGCACCTGAATTCTTATTGGATCCCCTTAAGTGGTACACTCCTAACCAACATCTGCATTCGGCTACAGCCAGAACTATCGCCACTGCCAGATTAAAAAAAGTGTGTACTGTGGAGGAAGGAATTTTGCCAGCAGCACTGCCTGGCTCTGAAACCCTCTCCCTCCACATCTTAGAGCCACTTCCCCCCTGCTCTCATTCAGGAAGGAGCTTAAAATGTGGCTGCTCAGCAACTACTGGCTCCATTCTCAGAATATTCGGGCGCAGCAAGCACCAAGATACCCACTTATATACGAGTATTATATACAAAATATTTACTCGGCTAATTAACTAGCCTCCACATATATTGGGAAATAAAACACATCTTCCTATGGGAGTTGCAAAGTCAAGGTGCAAGGCAACAAATAATACTTCCTAAAGGGGAAGCAAAGAAGGGGAAACAAGGAATTGAACAGATGTGCAATATGGGGAGAACAAGTGTTGTTTGTCAGACCCTGATAGGTTGCTGATGCCCTGCCCCATGCGTATGCCTCAGTCATCACTAGCTCACTCTCCAGCAATACTACTGCCTGGAAACTGATGCTGAGAAAAAATAGTATGTGTGTCAAGAGGCACAAACCCAGCAATCCACATGCATCAAAAGTAATGATAGCTGGCACACCTCTCCAAAAGTAGAGCTAACCTCACACTGCTATCATTTAGGTTCACGATAAGCCCAAGCAAAGGGGAATGGAATAAGAGGGAGAGATTCAGAGAAACTGGCTCTCATGACACCACCTGGTTGCACACCTGAGCTAAGTCTGCACTGAAGAAGCATTGATATCTAAAAGTAAAGAAGATTTTCCCATGATAATAGTTTGAATATTGGAATTTTAACTTTATATTTTGTCAATGATATACTTGCTGACTCGCTCTGTATTTCTACTCTATGAATTGAATAGAAATGCATTTATTCTTGATTGATTGATTGATTGATAAAAATTTATATTGCGCAAAACAATAACCCGCAGGTATCAAGGCGCCTAACAATAATATCAGAAATCTGGGTCAATCATCATTACACATAGGCTTTCAGAAAGAGGCGGGTCTTTAAGGCACCGCGGAATGCCTGCAGGGAGGGTAGGGACCTAAGGTCCAAAGGGAGATCGTTCCACCATTTGGGTGCTAGTGTGGAAAAAGCCCTGCCACTCCATTTTGCTCTTCGCACACGAGGGACTGACAGGAGCAATTTCCCGGAGGAACGCAAATTCCTTCCAGGGATGTAGTGGGAGATGATAGAACCCACTCCAGAGTCACAGTTTCTTGCAATGGCTCTGTATGTCATGCACAAGACCTTAAAACGCACTCGGTACTCTACAGGGAGCCAGTGCAACGTTTTTCTGGCCAAGGTAGCCGATGAGCGTCTGGGAACATCCAGGACAAATCTGGCCGCGGCATTCTGGACTACCTGCAAGCGCTGCAGGAGGGTCTTGTTAAGCCCCGCATACAGCGCATTGCAGTAGTCCAGGCGAGACCCAATGAGCGCGACAGCTATTTGTTTTCTGGACTGTGCAGAAAGATATTTCCTAATCCTTCGCAGGGTATGGATAAGGCCCCAACAGGTGGAAACGGTCCTACTCACCTGTCTGCCCATATCCAGGGCAGAATCCACCATCACCCCAAGATTTTTTGCAGATATAGTGGGGGAAGGACACACTCCCAACGAGTCAGGCCACCAACTGGAGGACCAGATGTTTTCGTTCCCACCAAACACCATCACCTCAGTCTTCTCCCCATTCAGTTTGAGAGAGTTCTGAATCATCCAGTGACCAACCGCCTCATTACATGATCTAAATTTGGAGACGGTCTGCACATCTGAATGGGAGAGAGAGACGAGTATTTGGGTGTCATCAGCATAGGAAACTACCTCCATCCCGAAAGTTCTTATTAATCTGGCAAGTGGGGTCAAATAGATGTTAAATAGGGTCGGGCTAAGTGCCGACCCTTGTGGAACCCCACATAGCACAGGTCGGGATGGAGATAGAAACTCACCCATCTTGACTCTCTGTTCCCTCCCAGTAAGGAAGGAAGTCAGGAGATCCAGAGCTGCGCCCTTCACCCCCACATCCCTCAGACGAGATGAAAGAACTGAGGGAGAGAGGGTATCAAAAGCCGCAGTTAGATCAAGCAGGACCAGGAGGGTGGTCTGGCCTCTATCCACTGTCGAGCGGATGTTATCGAGCACGACAGTGAGGGCCGACTCGGTGCTATGTTCCCTCCTGAATCCATGCTGGGACGAGTCAAGACAGCCCGAGCTTTCCACAAAAGCGGCGAGATGCTTATTCAGGTGTACCTCAAGCATCTTCGCAGGGGCAGGAAGCAGCGAGATGGGTCGGAAGTTTTTCAGGACTTCCGGATCAAGGGAGGTCTTCTTTAGCAGCGGTTTTACTACTGCTTTCTTCCATTCCAAGGGGAAGACACCATCTCTTATTGCTAGGTTCATAATTTCTAGCAGTGGTGGTAAGAGGGACTCCCTGCACTGCTTGATGATTTTCAAAGGGCAAGTATCCAGAGAGGAACCGGATTTGATCTTATTAAGCAGGACTTCAAGATCCTGCAGTTCTAGAGGTGGGAAAGAGTCCAGGGTGGCAAGAGGGGAAGCGTCGGGGGTGGATACATTTGGCTGGACCAGGGCAGTAGGCACACTAAGGCAAGCTCTTTGTTTCTCAAGGGCTAGGTGAATATCCAGTATTTTAGTGTGGAAGAATGAGGCAATCCTATCACATAAATCCTGCGAAGGAATGACAGGGTCAGGGGTTTGTAAGGCGACTAACGAGTCGACAATTTTGAAAAGTTCCTTCGAAGAGGAAAGCGAGGTTGTCAGGGTGACAAAGTAATCTTGTTTAGCCTGCACAATCTCGGCTTTATATTTCCTGACAAGGAGTTTGTGGGCTTCTTTATTCTTAAAGTCCCAACTAGAATGCCAGAGCCTCTCCTTCCTCCTCACCTCTTGCCTGAGGAGCCTAAGGGAGTCGGAGAACCACGGAGCAGAAGGTCTCTTCCTTGCTCGACGTCGGGTCTGTATAGGAGCTAGCTCATTCATAGCTTCGGTGACAACCTGTTCAAAATGACCAACTGCGGTCTGTACATTGTCCATGCCTTTGATAGAAAGGCTAGCAGTCCAAGGCGCAAAAGAGTGGCTGCTAATATCCCTAAGGTTTCTAGCCATAACCATTGCATGATTCCCTTTTTTACTTCCATCGCTCAGAAGATATTCCAGATGGAATGGAACTGCGAGGTGATCGGACCAAGATAGATGCACCGGATCCTTAATGGTTAAGCGACAGTCATTCGAAAAGATGCCGTCCAGCGT
The DNA here is from genome assembly GCF_964261635.1 of Lissotriton helveticus. Taxonomy (NCBI): domain Eukaryota; kingdom Metazoa; phylum Chordata; class Amphibia; order Caudata; family Salamandridae; genus Lissotriton; species Lissotriton helveticus. The sequence continues at coordinate 592,062,996 of NC_136057.1, forward strand.
ATGACCTGCCCGATGCGTGGCCCCACTGACTCGCTGCGTTAGCCCACAGGAAGCCAGGGCCTCAATAAGTCCTGAAGTGTCAGGAATATCCTGTCGTTCTAAATGATAATTAAAATCACCCAAGATGGAAAAGTTTTCTCGACCAAAGTATGGTTCCAAGGCCTGGAGGAGTTGAGAAGTGAAATCAGTCCGTGGGCCTGGTGGTCGATATAATAGAATTCCATGGAAAAAAGGGCACTGTGCTTCCTTTATGGTAAAATGGAGAGCTTGGAAAGAGTCCGGGAAATCAGGAATAGGTATGGTGTGACATTGAAGGTGGTCTTTATGAAGAATCGCTATACCACCTCCCACTCGACCCTGTCTATCAAGTCTAACCAAACAGTATCCTTCAGGGACCGCTTCAGTTAGATCAGGGCCAGATGAGTCTTTGGCCCAAGTTTCAGTAATGAACACTAGGGTCGGTTTCCTATCTAAAACCATTTCCCTAAACATTATCTTGTTTTTAACAAGGGAACGGGCATTAACCAGGATACCTTCTGCGATCGCATTTGTAGGCCCAGTAGCGCCAGAGTACCCAGAAAATGAATAGGGTAGAGAATCAGAAGGCCTGGCGTTATGGAGACAGCCACAGCGTAAAGGAAGGAGTAGGTTGTCTGGTTCAAGAGAGTGCGTACACCCTGATCTACGGGGTTTTAGACGTAGCATTTCCTGACGAGAATAGCTATGTAGAGGAAATGTAGCATCGCCAGAGTCCAGAGTCCCGCCGTCCAGCGCGTCCTCAGCGCGGACGGTCGCAGACGGGCTGGACTCTGGCGCGACTCCGGCGTCACGGCGGCGCCCACGATGCGCGTACACGCTGCGCGTCGTGTCCATTGTATTATAAAGGGCTCTAGCGAGTCCGCGTGATTGGCTTCAGCGAATGGCTGAGGAGTCTTACTCCGACCCACCCAAGATGACGCCCCTAGTAAACAAAGCGCGGGGACCGGCCCGCCCAAAAGGCAGTGATTGCGGCGTAATACCGCTGTGCAAGAAAGCGTTCCGTGAAATTAGGACACAGGTAGGGAAACGAATACAGTTATCTACAATTCTAAGCTATTTTTAAAAACGGGGGAAATGCGGCTAAATAAATTGCATAAATGACAAAAAAGGGTTTGTTTAAAATATTCAAGTAGCAGGCAGCTTCTTACGAGAAGCGCGATGTGCACAGCAAAATTCGAGCAGAGAATGAGCCTCTCAACCTACCCGTATTAAGTAGGACACCAGAGTGCAGCCTCTAGCCAGTCCGCGTGATTGGCTTCAGCGAATGGCTGAGGAGTCTTACTCCGACCCACCCAAGATGACGCCCCTAGTAAACAAAGCGCGGGGACCGGCCCGCCCAAAAGGCAGTGATTGCGGCGTAATACCGCTGTGCAAGAAAGCGTTCCGTGAAATTAGGACACAGGTAGGGAAACGAATACAGTTATCTACAATTCTAAGCTATTTTTAAAAACGGGGGAAATGCGGCTAAATAAATTGCATAAATGACAAAAAAGGGTTTGTTTAAAATAATCAAGTAGCAGGCAGCTTCTTACGAGAAGCGCGATGTGCACAACAAAATTCGAGCAGAGCTGATATCCAATTAAAGTTGATATAGTAACTGTGATTCACACTCAGGTTTATAATATGATGTTTGCTAAAGAGAGCTACAAGAAAAAAGCTTTTAGTGCTTTGTTCAGTTTGAAAGAGGTTAGCGGATAACTGTAACATGAAAGGCATTCGTTAGTGTTTCATATTTAGCTTACACTCCTGGTTATTGTATATGTACAAGTATTGACATAACAATGCAATACAGTAATTCTGTGGCAACATAATTCCACTTAGTTTTACATACAAAAATAGCTCATGACCCACGCGGGTAATTCCTTGTGAAATAAAAGGGCACCAGAGGTCATAATCCTAAAATATGACTCCAAACAGGTGAAAATAGTTCACAGTCCTACAGGGTGACTAATTTGCAAGTTCATAGCTGTGTGAGTGTGACGCATTATACTTTTATGGTTATAAAAATGCCTTTCCTCGAATTCACAGAAGAACCGATATTCGGGATTCCAACAACTACTGACTTCATCAACTATGTATCATGAATGCCTAGCAAGGACACCACAGACTACTAGGAATGTATCTCCAGGCATTCAAGATGACCACCACTATTCATAGGACTTGTGAGAGACTTGTGGAACCATGGGACATGTAACACTTCTTGTTTTGCTCAGGTGTTTCACAGAACATTCATGGATGTCATTTAGGACTCGCAAGGGGTCACAACTGTGACCCATGGCTTGTTTCCTGTGACACCTGGCACTGCCCTTGCGACACCTGGCCCCTGTAGTCACAAAGGCAGTGAATACAAGTAGATCTTACTGCCATTTTCCTTTTAGCTCCTTTAAAATTAAACTGCCTGTGGCTGGGCTGGATACGGTATAAGCATGTGCAGTTTGAAACTGCTGCAATATCTGATCACCTAGCAGCCCACTCCCATATGACCAGGCTTATTTATTTATTTATTTATTTATTACAACATTTGTAAAGCGCGAACGACGGCCCTAGGGCATCTCGGCGCTAGATAACTGCTGTGTTTAACCCTGGGAGGCGTAGAAGTACAAAGGTTAGAGGAAATCAAAGGTTGAAAAGCCAAGTTTTAAGGTTTTTCCGAAAAGACCAGAGGGAGGTGCTGGTCTTAATTGAATAAGGGAGTGTGTTCCACAATTTCGGTGCGGCTACCAGGAATCGTCTGTCACCCCAATTAACAGTTTTAGTTCGGGGGACCACCAGATCGGAGGAATTGGAGGAACGCAGTGTTCTGGAAGGGCAGTAAGGGGTTAGATTTTGAGTGAAGAACACTGGTCCGGCATTATGTAAGGCCTTATATGTCAGACACAATGCCTTAAACTTAATCCTCTTTTTCACCGGGAGCCAGTGAAGTCGTCTTATAGTTGGTGAGACCGGCTGGTATTTAGAGATTCGCCCTAGAAGCCTTGCAGCGGCATTCTGGATAACCTGCATTTTAGCTAGCACTCTCTCCTGAGCACCTAGAAACAAGGCGTTGCAGTAATCTAGGGTTGAGAGAACCAAGGCGCTTACCAATGTTTTGGCAAGATGTTCAGGTAAAAAGGGCAGAATTTTCTTAATAAGCCGGAGTTTGTAGAAGGCTGAGGAAGAGATCTGGTTAGCATGAGGTAGGAAGTTCAAACGGTTGTCGAACAGGACACCCAGGTTCCTAACCTTATCAACCGGATCTGGAGGCTGGCCCATAGACGAAGGCCACCATAAAGAGGACCAGTCCGGGGAAAGATTGCCGAAAATTACAACTTCGGATTTTTCAGAGTTTAATTTCAGGCAATTATGGGCCATCCAACTGCCTATTGCCTGCATGCCCTAATTGAGCATGTTGGCTTTTTGTGGCCCATCGTTCTTAACAGCTAGGATCAGTTGGGTGTCATCTGCGTAGGACGTCAGGCTCATCCCGTGTGCCCTGATGACTTTGGCAAGGTCCGACACATAAATGTTAAAGAGTGTCGGACTGAGGGATGAGCCCTGGGGAACTCCACATGGTAATGACAGTGGGGAGGACTCAAAAGGTCCCACAGTGACAACCTGGGTCCTGTTAGCCAAGAAGGAGGCAATAAGATTTTTGGCGCTGCCTCGGATACCTATACTCTCGACACGGTCGACCAGAGTGGTATGGTCGACCGTGTCGAAAGCCGCCGATAGGTCCAGTAGGATCAGGATGGCAGAGCCTCCTGCATCCCGAATGGATCTAATGTCATCTGCCGCCTTGACCAGAGCAGTCTCAGTTCCGTGACATCGACGGAAGCCAAACTGCGATTCGTCCAGCCTTTTATTCTCCTCGATAAAGAAGGAAAGTTGGATGTTCATAGTTTTTTCCACTATTTTCGCTAATAGTGGCAAACTGGCAATAGGCCGGTAACTTTTAAGTTCTTCTTTATCAAGGGAGGGTTTCTCTTGGGCTCCTACATTGATTATTATGTGCAACATCTGGCACATAACTAATGCATTCGGGGTGCTGTAGTCTTGCACTGCTTCCTCTGAACTAATTAGATTAGTACACCTGAAAACAATGATTTTTAGGTAAAAAGTTCAGCCCTGGAGCCAGTGTTCATACTGACCTTGAGTGACAATATCTTCCTAGAAGCTGCACATGGCATATGCAGCTACACTTGATATTATGAGGCTATAATTCAGGAATGTTGGGTATAGTTGCCAAATGATGTTTATGCATGGCTATTTAAGGATCATGCCAATATTTGGGGCATGCTTGTGGATTTTGGTCTCTAATAGTCTTGCCTGTGTTAGGCCTTTAAGGGTTGTACCTGTGTAGCTGAGCCATGTTACATCAAGGCTTTGCTTCTAGTATATCATAGAAGTACACTAGTTCATACGTAACTTATAACAAAACGATACAATAATTAATTTCAGTAGTGGTTTTGTGTTTTTATTAATGCTGTACCCTTTAGTTTTACTTCAATATTTTCACTTCTTGTGACATAATTATTTTTATCATGAGGTCACTGGGATTAAAGGTAATTTGATGTCACTTCCTGTCATATGATGCATAAGTAGTGGCAATTTAGCTAACGCTCACATTTTGATAAATTGATGTCCATGATAACAGTCCTCTTGAGATGCAAGGCTTCTGTCCAAGAAGTACCCACACTCTGCACACTATTCCATTCTTTTCTGTTTCTCAAGACATGCACGCTCAGGAACACTGGAATAGTGCATCACAGTGGATTCTGGCTTAACAGTAACCTCTTATTGTGCAACATCCTGACTTAAAGTGATATAGTGTATATGTTTCTTCCACTCTATTGTTCTTGACTTTTCTTCTGTTTTAATTGGTGCAATCACTTTACCTGCTACTTACAACTCTTACATAGCTTTGTATGGGATTCCATGTTCATGACAGTTATGTTACCATGGAGCATGTCTACGTTTTTAGTTAAAACTCTACCTGAGGTGAATGCAAAACCATAGATTTCAGGCTGGGGATAAAGAGTTGTCTGCATAGTATATGCCCAACAGGAAGGGAACTCGTTTTAAGAGATATGGTACACTTATATCCCTGCTAATATGTGTGGCAAACCACATAGTCTATCTGTAAATTAGATTTTCTTCACTATCTTTTGGTCTTGTTTGTCTTGGCGTTTGTTCATTCTGGGATGGGTTTGAATAAATTGTTGGTTTTTATTTTAACGAAAAGATGCCAATCAAATTTCTCAGAGTGATTCTACAGATTCCTTCGGATGAGTGAATTGGAAATCTGGCAGACTAGCAAATTTGCCAAGTTTTCTTGCAAATTGTTTTTTTTTAATGGAGAATCTTTAGCAGTCCTTCACTTTAAAATGGAATAGCCTCCTGCTTTTCATGGGTAGGACATAATTTGGCAGGCATTATTCACCACAAAAGGAATGGGTGGCTTAAAGTGGAGATTAAGGCCCAGATGTAGGTAAAATAGATTTACCGATTTTTAGTTACCGAATTGTACCGATTCGGTAATTAAAAATCGGTAAATCTAAGGGGTGGATATGTAGGTATTCCGGATGTGCTGGAATTCCGATTCTGAAGAATTCGGTATTTACCGATTCGGTAAATACCGAATCGGTAATGCCCATTCATTCCTATGGGCTTTGAAGCCCATAGGAATGAATGGGCATTACCGATTCGGTATTTACCGAATCGGTAAATACCGATTTGCACAAGGGTGCAGGGGGTGTCACTTTGACACCCTCTGGCACCCCCAAAACAGGCTCCGGTGCCATGTGGCAGGCATACATGCCCTAAGGGCAGGTCTGCCTGTCACATGGCATAGGTGTGCATGCACACCGGAATCGGTATTTTACCATCAAATTGGATTTGATGGTAAAATACCGATTCTGTAAGACCTCTGGGACTCTGAAGAGTCCCACCTACATCTCGGTGCCTCAGAATCGGTAAATTTACCGATTTTTTATTTTACCGAATCGGTAAAATTACCGAATCGGTAATTTTACCGATTCGTTAAAATAATGCCCCCTACATACCTGTCACCCATATACCAGTCGGTAACGGCCGAAATTACTTTAAAGTCAGCTATGAAGATGGTTGGACTTTTTTTTTTACATATGGTGCACTAATAATGCACTGACCAGAGAGGTCATGAAACTTCTGATACACTTCAGTGGTATTTGTTAAAAGTAAGAATTCCCCAGCCCTATTCGTTATTTGGTGTATGGATCTCTGTGTGAATGAACAGCTAGATAAGCAAAAGACAAATGCATGGGTGGCTAGCTGGCAACCTAAGATACTGACATATAGTCAAGAGAGCTCTTTGCCACCCACAAAACAATCCTTTAAAATCCTGTCCCTTGCTGAAGAAACTAATGTTCAGGAAGCATCAAGAGGTTATCAAAAGCTGTGGCAATGTAGCCCTTTCCCCAATGGCTGATTGCTGAAGAAGTAGTGTTGCTACTGGTATTTCGAGGCTGACTTGGGGAACAGACATCCTGCAATCTAAGAAAAAAAGTAGTGGCCAAGTGCTAAGAAGCACGTAGTGGGTCAGGGCAATGTGAGGTATTACCGATTGAGCGGGATGGTCAGCCACAGTGGGCCTGGGTGACACCCTGCCCACTCGGATGTATGTCATGACAACCCAGGCTTTACACCGCGCTACCATTACAACGCATCCATCACAACGCAAGTCTTTACAACGACTTGCGCTGTAGGCGCTGGATTTAGGAATAGTATGATTTACTAATCCAACTCCAGCCTACGTAACAGTAGGGAAGGTGTTGGAATAGTAAATCATACTATTCCTTAGTATATAGTGCCATCCAGCGCAAGTCGTTGTAACGACTTGCGTTGTGATGGCTGCGTCGTAATGTTATCGCGGTGTAAAAAGCCCGCGTTGTAATGGCTGTCTCCCGCCCACTCATAAACCTATGGGTAGAGTTGCAGGCCTGGACGGCCTGTTGTGAAAGAAGCAGGCTCTGCCTGGTGGATACCCATGTAGCACAATTGGAGAGAGACCATCAACTCCCACCTGAATATTTGATCTGGATGAGGTGAGCTGCCACTTCAGGGGGTCTGCACGGGTGGAAGTCACAGGCGCGAAGACACCACATTGGAACATGACAGTGGAACCTCATAATGCGGCCTTGAGGTGACATTGGTGGTTCGGTGCAGCCCTTACTCAGAGTGCTCCGCTGTCCTGACGGAGAGTAGGGGCCTGTTGGACTTGTCCCTTTTTGCAGGGTCATCCCAGAACTTTGGGAACATTAGCACTGCTGTCCAGTGCAAAGTGCATGTGCTTTCTATGGTAAACATGATAAGATTAGTCTACACCACTGTGGAAAATGACAATGTATATGTACATAAGCGGCGTTCATTTGTGTTCACCATACCCCTCGCTGTAAGCAGAACGAATACCGCGAAGCATTGACCGCATCATCCCGCCAGCATAGGCCCATGCATGCACGTACACGACAGCCATTTTAGGCACCAAGGCCTCTCTGCCCGTTTGTTAAATCCCCAGCACGCCCCCCCCGTTGAACACCCCCGCTCTCTCATGCATAGGCCATAAAACCCTCTCCCTCTGCGCGACCCTGCTCTAAAAGTGACACCCCTGCCTGACCGACACCCCCTGCATTCCTCCCAGGAACACCCTTCCCCTCTTCTGATGACACCCCCCCGGCTACACCTGGCCTCTCGACCCGGTCCCAAGTCATAAAACAAAGCCTCATGGATGTACCCCCCCTGGCCCCGCATAGCAAAACGTGATACACCAACTGAAGTGCCCGATCTTATCGCCTGCCCAACCTTAGATCTGACCACCCCCTCTTGCCCTCGTGTCCTGTTGGAATGTCCGGCTGCAAGATTACAATCACATGTTACATTTGGGAGGGGAAACGACATCCGAGCGGCAGGAATGGGAATAGGCCTGAAGCTGGGATTCCAAAAGTGCCTTTTCGTACTTCAAAGTTTCTTTATTGCAATAAGGAATGTTTGTGCATCGTAAACCTGTGTATAAAAGACGGAGCCTCAGAGAAACTTGTTAGAGCACCACTTGAAGACATTGTGCGCGTGTCCGAAATGACAGGCTCTCCTCATGAGAAATAAAAATCTGTTCTTGCACTCCCGCTTCCAGCGCCCGTCTCTTTATTTGGTAAACTGATCAAAATGGGAACTAAGAGGCGTCTTGTGCCAGCAGCCTGGGCATCGGTTGTAATTTGGGCTGTTTTTCCTCAATTGGCGTCCCAACGCGGGGCCCATCAGCGACATAAGGTCCGGTAAGAGAGGTCCAGACGATGGGGTGAACATCTGAACGATTGGAGTATACCTGCCTTGAGAGGGCCCTCGTCCGGCTGCCGATTGAATGAACTTCACCGATTCCGAACGGACCTCTCTCAAGCGACCTACTGTCCTGACTGGGATCCCACAGGAATGCTGCGGTAAAAACATGGAGTAAGAGAACGATCGAGCGCTGGAAAGGGAAGGCGAAGAACTGTCCACACGGTCCGGTCCGGGTAAGGTTAAGTAGGACGTCTTTACGTCTGATAATCGGTATTTAAATACTGGTATTGTTCATTGATTGGTTCATTTAGCATTGGTTGCTACTTGAAGTATTGGTTCTCTTTGAGACATTCTCTGTTTGCAAACAGCGACGAATAGGAACGTTCCTCTCTCTTTGCAAATAGTGAAGGATAGGTAATGCGGACTTTTGTCCCCCGTTGTAATCCGTCATGCCTGTCTTTCTCCCCACTGATTGATTGGTTGCTCTGTTGCTCTTTGAGACATTCGCTGTCTACAAACGGGGAAGAATAGGAATATTCTGTCTCCCTTTGCAGATAGTGAAGGGTAGGTAATGCAGACTTTTGTCCCCCATTGTAATCCGTCATGCCTATCTTTCTCCCCACTGATTGTTTGTTATCGATTTTTATCGATTATCGCTCTTTTGAGATATTCCCTGTCTACAAACAGAGAAGAATAGGAATATTCTGTCTCCCTTTGCAGATAGCGAAGGATAGGTAATGCGGACTTTTGTCCCCCATTGTAATCCGTCATGCCTATCTTTCTCCCCACTGATTGTTTGTTATCGATTTTTATCGATTATCGCTCTTTTGAGATATTCCCTGTCTACAAACAGAGAAGAATAGGAATATTCTGTCTCCCTTTGCAGATAGCGAAGGATAGGTAATGCGGACTTTTGTCCCCCGTTGTAATCCGTCATGCCTGTTTTTCTCCCCACTGATTGATTGATTGTCTGGACATTTATTGTTCAAGGAATAGTTCTTTTGAGGTATTCTCTGTTTGCAAATAACGTGGAATAGAAATATTCTGTCTAGTCTTTGCAAGTAGTGAAGGGTAGGTAATGCGGACCTTTGTCCCCCGTTGTAATCTGTCATGCCTATCTACTCCCCACTGATTGGTAAACTAGTTCCACCCGGACCATTTAATAGAGGTAGATCATCTGGCTCAACCGGAGGGCGCCCCTAATAAAAAGGACATATGTAAAATACGAAGTAATCACCGTATCCTGTTAACAGAAACTTTAGCACGAAACACACTAGAAAAGGAAGGAAAAAGAAATCGAGCAAAATCAGTAGGCCACTGATGTGTTTTTTGACTTTGCTAGAAATAAGAAACGTTAGAAATAGCCCGCAATAAGAAACATGAAAGTGGTGAGAGAAGCCAAGCTGGACATCACGGCAGCCACGAGGTAGCTAGGCTCCGCCGCCCGTCACTGCTCCAAACATGTCTGTCCCACCGCCCGCCACGCCCAATAACGGTAACATAAGATAGATACAAGTCAGCAGATACCGACCCCCATTCCGGAAGCTCCCGAAGTGCAACAGGTCCACGGTTACGCCCATCCGGAAGACGAGGCCTCGACACGTGCAGGGCGGGGCCCGGCTGGCCGCCATCGGCCGGAGAGGTCGTGGGGTGGATGGCCCGGAATGTACTGGTCTTCCCATCCTCCTCTTCTGGCGCCTTGCAGGCCACGGGGGGGGGATGTCTTGCTTATGCCTCCGACCCCCCCCCTCTCTCATCGCCTGGTCCGGCCATCACGAATGTCAGCGCCAGGAGACGGCGTGGGGTGCACTGGGAGGGAGAGGCGGCGCGGACGAGCCTCTCCCACCTCCCCAGGTGGAGGCCCCTCAGCTGCACCCCCAACGCTCCACTCACCCGACAAGGGTTCGTCCACTCTTGCGGTGCAACACCACGCCCGACAGGCTGGAGTCTGTCTGCTCTTGCGATCCAGCGACTGCCGGTTGCCGCGGAACTCATAAAATAACGGTCGACTCTGCAGGATTGGGCCTGGCGTGCAAAGATGGCCTGGTCGCTTGTCAGCTAGAAAATGAGTCCCCCGTCCAGAAGCGTTCTCCTCAGCTTTGAAGATTCTATGAGAACCGCAGGGGCCCCCGACCCCGCGGGCCCCCCCGATGGGGAATGACTGCCATGATTGCCCGCAGAACGACCAAGACGTAGCCACGAGACGTTGGCGCTCTCATGCTGGCGCCAGCCTCAGTTTGAATGACCAAAATCCTGCAGACTACCAATTTGATCAGTTCCGGTGGAACACCAGTATGACCTGGTAGGAAAGATTGTTGCCTCCCTCCCCCCTTTGACTGATGGTTCATATTGACGACCCCTTCTGTTGCCCTTTAACGAAACTTTTGGACTGCCGAAAGAGGCTCTGGTCCAACCCCGAGTTGGTGGAGACATTTTGACTATACTTGGACCTGCCTGACCTCACCCAAAATGGCGCCGGTACAAATGAAACTCGCAACTCCCTGTTGTGTTCCGGTTGCTCAGCCTTGATATCATGAGATATGTATGCAGTGTTTGAAGCGCATGGCGGGAGGGGATGGGTACTGATTGAACATTCGGACAATGAATTGATATTAAGTTCTGACGCGTCATTGATTACCGTATTATTGAAAGTTCGAATTTTCTACACTTATGGTACTTGCCCACAATGAATTTTTGATATGATTTTATTGCACTTGTAGAACCTTTATGAAATCAATGGTCACCGACTCCGTTACGTTTTCCTCAAATAAATATCGCCTCATGTACAGTTCCAGTCTGCTCCGTGGCCGGCCCACGTGGTTGTAGGCCCGTATTTGTGCGCCAACATTTTTTAAATAAAGGGTTTTTTGAAAAGCAAACATAGTTGTAGCGCTTAGATTGGTAAGTTTCGAATAAATGGCCACTGCTTCCGATATAAGTAAAATACAGGTGAAATGAAACAACTCGATTACTTAAAGGTTAAAAAGCAAAGTACACAGAAATATTGCAAATGTGAATGGTCCTGGTTTGTTGTGTGTGTGTTTTTTTTAATATATTTTTATTTTTGTGCAACGTAAAGCAATCGATAAAGGTCCCGGTATTTAGCCTTTACTTTATGTGCCACATGTATCAGGGAAGTTGTTTCAGATGCCCCTAAGCCACTCCGAAGGAATGCCACCTAGCCCCTCTAGTTTCCGTGCCTAATGAACAAAAACGACCCTGTACCACTGTAGACCATCCCTCCTCCTCGAAGGAGAGCACGAGTTCACCCCCACTTTACACTGACTGCCCTTTGTTTTGACCCTTCCCTACACACGATCCGTAATACCACACTTGGGCGATCTATGCAATACACAGTCCATCAATGATTATCTCTCCCGCACTACCGGTCCCTCTGGGCTTAAACGCCGAGATGAAAGGGACTGCATCCCGCGGAGATAGGTCGAGTATGTGGTAAGTAAAAGCATTTTCGGGTTTATGCGCGCGGATGTGTTTTAAAACGCTGCCCGCACCCCTTCTTTTTCCCTTCTTTTCTGCAGGTCACATCGGAACGTCGACTAAAGTATGGAGAAGACCTAAGCAACACGCCATGGTTCCGCACGGAAAAATTGTATATTGTCTATGGGGACTGCCCCTGAGAACGTGACGAATCTGTGTGATATGAATGCACGCGTGTATGCCCTGATGTGTATAGCTCGACTGAATACACGTTGCACACATTTGGATTGATAAGAGAAATGTTTTATGTATGACTTAAGTGATGATCGAACGGCCGATGGAATGGGGAAAAGGGGTCTGAACATGGTGCCTATACACGACGAACAAACAAAGATATAGCACTCCCTTACTTAGAAACGACTGTCTCTCTCTCTGAACCCAGCGACTGGGAGGGTGGCCTGAAGCAGAAACTTGGCGGGTTATTGCAGTATGACAAAATATGACTCCAACCGGCACCCCAAATAATGCAACCAAGAATGACGTGCACCCATGAGTAAATTCATACGGTAACTAAATAGGGAAAGGTTCAGGAATATTCCGGGGTGAGGTTTACCCAAGTACCCTCCTCCTGGAAGACTAGGAATATTGTCAATGTTTAAGATTTACCACCTCCTTCTTGCACCCTCATAGACATGAAACTCAAAGCTGCCCCATTGTTCTCCCGACTGACACCCTCCGTTGCCTCAGCCTGGATACCCATTCGCTAAAAATGATTCGAAGATCCCACCGTGAGTATTAGCCCGACCAGGTTAGTTCCCGAACAATTGACAAAGGTGTAAGTATTTGCAACCGAGGCCACCAGCAAAGGCAGCCAGATGAATTAAGTAGGATACTAAGGATGCGCAGCATGCAGGAAGAAATATTTTTGGCCAAGTACTGTTCTATGTTTTGTCTTGGATTTTTGTATATAATACATGTACTATTCCCCCCCCGCCTGAATTCATGTGTACATAATGTATGGATCTACGTCGTCCCTCAGCCTGTGTTTCTATATAACTTGACCCCTGCTGTTCTGTGTTGTGTGCGCACTAAATGGCCTATTATTGTACACGTTTCTCTCTCTCTCTTTTTCTCTCTCTCCATGTCGTACGTGTACCGAATAGTTCGTTTAAAATGCGGACGACTCTCTCTATCTCTGAGGGTCCCCCTGTTCCCTCTTCCTTTGTGTGGTAACGTTGTTCCCCGCCGGCACAAGCCTAATTGGTTTTTGAACACAAAGGTGTTCGGCAAAATTGACAGAAACTAAAACAATTGTAATTTGCCATATTACTACCTCTCCTTTCTGTAAAATGATGGAACTTGAATTGGCTAAGAAGGAAAGGACAGGTAAGACGACTGATGTCCCCTAATCTGGCCTTTTTTTATCGGGGGACTATATGTCAGTGGCCTTCTGTTCTCAGTTCGTTAGAAACACAATCCCCAATGCCCAGATTGCCCCACCTCTCTGCACCCAAGTACAGATGTCCAAAGCGTCCTCGTTTCTCCCGATTGACCCCAGCTCCATATCCCGAAGTATAACTGATGACCCTGATTAAACGTTGCTCCCCGAGAAAAGAATGTTTAGCCTCTGTCCCTCTCTCATGATGATAGAAGACTGCCAGGGCTTGGGTTAGAAAGACGAGTCTCTACCGAAGGATCTGATTTCGAGTTTGATGGAATACGCAGTTGATAGGAGTCTGACTTCTCTCCATATACGTCATGAATGAACGCTAAATAGACTTAGTACAAACTCAGTAGAAATTCCCGCATACATACTCCATAGTGATAACTTCTGACCGTGACCGATGAACGTATCCCCAACTACTTAAGATTGGGGGCGGAATTGAAATGTATAAATGTCTTCTCCTGACAGTTCTCTAAAGCTTGTTTTGTACCCATTCAAAGATACACAATCACCGGAGGAGAGGGGCCGGACGTGACGCACAGCCTAGCCGCAGATCATGAAGCACATGTGACATCGACCAAAGGTGGAGCCGCAGAGCAACGAGACGCGGGACGAGGCACCGCTCTCAAACACGGAAAATGAAAGGATGGAGGGCTGCCTTGAAGCCCTCTGCTTGCTGACCCACGCGTGCTAGAAGTCCCCGCCCCTTTGAGCCCGATTGATGGGCCTGCTTGCTCGTTAGCCTTTGCTCCCTTGGTCTGTCTCAAAGATCTGATCCCACTCCGCCCTCTCTTCCCTCGATTATCCGACAACCCCCCCCTTTTTTTCACATGGATTTTGACTCAGAGAAGAAGAACAGCATTTAGGTAGAATAGGGTTTGCCACGGAAGGAGAAAGAAATGCAGGTGCCCAGCATGAGGCACCCTTAAAAAGATTAGTTAGGAAACAGGACTGTGGTCTAACAGCAGAGGACAGATCGCACCCTGCGACGTGTAAGGATGGATCCGAGCTGGACCTATAGCTCCACCGCCGGTGCTCAACAGCGCCAACGGAAGAAAACGAACTACTAGAGCCTACCAGTGATGGCTCGCTGCTAAAAAGACACTGTGGCGAAGACCCCCCCTCCCCTTTCTGAACTTTCAACCCCCCCCTGACTAATTGCTTGTATTGAACTGAATTCCTCCCTCAACCACTTTGTATTGCTTTCAAAATGTTTCCTCGGTCACTCTTAACTGTACATTGATACCGCCGGAGAGAGAGTCAGAACATGGTTCCATAATGTGTCGGAACATTTCCTTGATTGATTCCGACTGAGTTGTATACCGATCTCTAGACTGGTATATATAACACGACAAATTTAAATTCATATGTATTGCACCTCGTCTATCGCATCGACTGCACAGGGTTATATGCAACCCGCCAATATTGACAAACGCTATTTCATTGACCACACATGGCTATATGTACACCCCGTCAGTTATGATAAACACGGAAATGAACTAACTTATGTTAAAAAGCGGCGACTGTGGAAAATGACAATGTATATGTACATAAGCGGCGTTCATTTGTGTTCACCATACCCCTCGCTGTAAGCAGAACGAATACCGTGAAGCATTGACCGCATCATCCCGCCAGCATAGGCCCATGCACGCACGTAGACGACAGCCATTTTAGGCACCAAGGCCTCTCTGCCCGTTTGTTAAATCCCCAGCACGTTCCCCCCCCCCGTTGAACACCCCCGCTCTCTCATGCATAGGCCATAAAACCCTCTCCCTCTGCGCGACCCTGCTCTAAAAGTGACACCCCTGCCTGACCGACACCCCCTGCATTCCTCCCAGGAACACCCTTCCCCTCTTCTGAAGACCCCCCCCCGGCTACACCTGGCCTCTCGACCCGGTCCCAAGTCATAAAACAAAGCCTCATGGATGTACCCCCCCTGGCCCCGCATAGCAAAACGTGATACACCAACTGAAGTGCCCGATCTTATCGCCTGCCCAACCTTAGATCTGACCACCCCCTCTTGCCCTTGTGTCCTGTTGGAATGTCCGGCTGCAAGATTACAATCACATGTTACATTTGGGAGGGGAAACGACATCCGAGCGGCAGGAATGGGAATAGGCCTGAAGCTGGGATTCCAAACGTGCCTTTTCGTACTTCAAAGTTTCTTTATTGCAATAAGGAATGTTTGTGCATCGTAAACCTGTGTATAAAAGACGGAGCCTCAGAGAAACTTGTTAGAGCACCTCTTGAAGACATTGTGCGCGTGTCCGAAATGACAGGCTCTCCTCATGAGAAATAAAAATCTGTTCTTGCACTCCCGCTTCCAGCGCCCGTCTCTTTATTTGGTAAACTGATCAAAATGGGAACTAAGAGGCGTCTTGTGCCAGCAGCCTGGGCATCGGTTGTAATTTGGGCTGTTTTTCCTCACCTGTTTGGTATATTTAATTTATCTGTCAGTCCTTGGTAAAGTCGTAGCTCAGATACCCAGGCCAGTAGATTAAATGGTACTGGTGGGCTTGCAGCGCTGATTGCGCTACCCACCAAAGTAGCCTTTCAAACCTGTCTCAGGCCTATGCCATTGCAGGGCCTGTGCATGCATTGTTACTGCCGCTTTGACGTGACACCTAAAGTGTGTTCCACGTCTGTGACCCCCCCTTTTACTGCATGCCAGCAACCCATAAGGTAGGCCCTAGCTATCCCTATTGGCAGAGTGCATTGTAGGTAAAAGGTAGAACATGTACCTTAAGTGTGTGACATGTCCTGGTAGTGACAAGCAGCCATTTTGGTTTCTCACTGCTGTGAGGCTGCCCTCCCATAGGAATGCATTGGGGATTCCCTGATAAGTGTTTCAGTGATAATTCCTGATATCAAAGGAGCAGCCTGGTCAGGTTTGGAATGGCTGGAATGGTAATAATAAATGCTGTGCAATGGTGTGCACAGGTTTATTGTCACTATTTTAGAAATGCCACTTTTAGAAGTTGGCATTTCTGGGTGCTATGTGTCTGCCTGCCAAATGTGGATTTCATGTCTGGCTTTGGAGTGACAGGGGCTGGTGATGTGTGTGTGGCTATAGGGCTCTAGGGAGGGCAGGCTGAGTCAGCAGCAGACTGAATAGGGGATTTGCATTAAGGGTGGGCGCAGTTGGCGTAGTACTACTACGCGGAATTCCACAAAGTTGAACAAAAACTCTGTGAATTCTGCTCGGCAACTTCACTCCGTTGGACTCCCAATTAATAAAACAGAAACCTCCACCACAAACAAAGAGCACATCTTGCTGAAAGATTTGATTGTGGTCCCATCCGCTTAGGACCACCCCAAGCACAGTTATGGGCAAAAATACAATCCCAACCAAAGGCCCTGCAAAATATTTTGGGACGAGATTAGCACAGGGCAGTGAATATTATAGTATCCAATATCAAAATAATTCTACAGAGAGCTGCAGTTCAACTAGCCGTTACTAGGTGTCCCTCACGAGTCAAATACAAAAGCGTTTGTGTCATTCCAGAAGGAAGTAGGAGCCCACCCTGCATGGATGCCAGCGCGGTGGGATCCTACCCTGCACTGTTGAGCCAAGGAGCGACACTGGCCACGGCCACCGAACCGAAGTGGGCCGGGAAGAGGAAGCTGCTGAGGCCCCCATTTGCAGGGTGGCCGTGGAGGAAGTCAGGCAAGTGAAACCTGATTGTGGGCGGAGCTCTATTCCTAGGACCGGAGAAAGCCCTGCATGCTGCTGGACCGGAGGAGTCCAGAAGGAGAGCCCGGTGAGTGGGGGATAAACAGAGCTGTGTTTGCGCTCAAGGAGGCACTGTTGTGCCACAGCTGATACCTGCAGGCTGCCGAGAGGGACCGGAGGAGCCCAGAAGGAGAGCCGGGTGAGTAGGGGCTAATCGGAGCTGCATTGGCGCTCCAGGAGGCACCGTGGTGCCACAGCTGATCCCTGCTGATTTCTTTTGGGGAATGAAGGAATGAAGAATGAAGGCATGAGATACACTCCTCCACCCCAGGGCATTGCACACAGTGTTTTTTTCGCTGCCAAGGCAGCCAAATTAGCCAGTGGAAGGCTCTAGAGTAAGCCATGACATTTTGGACAAAGGGCATTGGAGCCTCAGTGGAAGGCCGGTTGGCCTGGGGTCAGTTTGGTGATATTGGTAGAGAGCCAGGCACTACAAAACTGCATAACGTGTTTATGCCTAATATGGTTGTTGCCAAATGTGATTTATGCCCATGGTTTTTATGCCTAATGTGCTAATGTGATGCCTACAGAGGGTGCTTATGAGGCTTGGGCCTAATGTGTTTTATGCCTACTGTGATGCACACATATGTGTTTATGTTGCTAGATATAATGCTGCAGTCATTATTGTACCAGTAGTAACTGGTGGTGTTTTATTTCTACTACTTGTGCTTGTGATGGTTCTGACAGTGGCCCGATTGGCCCTGTCATGGACATAATCCCCTGTGAATATTGCCTAGTTCCAGTTGCAACTGTGTATATGTGTGATTATGATTCTAATGTGTTTTGGATAATACAAAGGCTATCTGATGCCCAATACCTAGCTGAGGTCTTTGCAAATTACTGTGGTACTTTGCCAGTCATTCCCTCTCATGTAGCTTAAAATGCAGCATAGAATAGCACAAGACTTTGTAATGCCTTCACTTTCTCCCACGGGCAGGGCTAAATTCAACTCTCCACTCACAGAAGAAGAATTGAAGTTTGCCATGCAGGATATTCTGATGGGGAAGGTCCCAGAACTCAATGTGTTCTCCATTGAATATATTGAACATTGCAGTCTTCCTAGTCCCATCTTCACAACCTATATTTTGGGCAGCCCTTCAGACTAAGGCAGTGTCTCCAGAAATAAATGGGCCACAGTGGTAGTCATCCCAAAACCAAATAAAATTCCCCTAGATTGTGTCTCATATAGGCCAATCTCGTTGATTAACATTGAGGCCAAAGTTGTGGTGAAGGCCCTAGCCAACACCATGAATTAAATAGTAAGATACCTAGTTAAGAAAGATCTACATGGTTTTATGCATGCAAGAAGGATGAGACACAGTATTCGAAGAATCCATAAAGTATTGGCACAGTTGCATGAAGTGACGTAGCCAACGCATCTGGTACAACTAGATTTTGAGAAGGTGTTTGATTCAGTTGAATGGCTTTCCCTCCACAAAGTACTTGTGAATGAACTTTGGGCCATACTTTTGACACTGCATAAAACAGCCATTATCCCTTGGGGTCCAGTTTACACCGCATCTCTCTGATATCCCCATGAATAAATATGGGAGTTGCTCCCTTTCCTAACTGAGTATGTGCACCTCTAAAGAACTCAAGACTAGTTAGAACTTGGAGATCGCCCTCTAGAAGCAAAGGCCAAGTGCCAAAAGTCACACTGGAGCACACTGCAGCTAAATGTGTTGGGAAGTATAACACTATTTAACCCCTTGGCTGCGGGGCCCATTCCCCCACTGTGCTGGGGGAGAGTGAGTGCGCACAGCGCCCGGTGCTCATGACCAGCTCAGCTCGTCATGAGCCACGCCTGTTCCTAGAATGCCCAGCACAGCAGGGGAATTAGCCCTGCGTCTGAGCGTTCTAACGGTCATGACGAGCTCAGCTCGTCATGAGCACACGAGAACCGTGGCTCATGACGAGCTGAGCTCGTCATGAGCGTGGGAGGGGTTAAACTGGTTGCTTTGAATTAGATGGTATATGCTCTTCAGTGCTATCCACATAGGATAGCTCTGCAATAGTCCCAAGTACTGGCTCCTCTCTAAGTAGAAACTTGGTTATTGCCTAAGCACTGTTCCAGACTTAAGAAGATTTTATTGTGTTGATAGGCAATATGCCAGTGCCATGATACCTGGTTAGGTGAATGATGCTCTTGATAAAAGCTTGTTAATAACAATAAAGAATCTCCTGAGAGTATCACACAAAAAGTACACCCAAGCACCATATGACGGATGAATTGGGACATAGTGCATGAAGCTAAGCCAGCCCAAATGCTTCCGAATAATGATTGGATCATTAGGGACATGGAGGGCTTAGGTAGAAAGAAAACATGAACATCACAGAAAAGGGGGACATTTCCATGTTTGAACTGATTTAATTGTAGTTACCTATTGAAAGGCGATACTATATGCTATCCATCACTGAAAATTAACTAACTTGAAACAATATGCTACTTGCAACTTGCATTTTGTGTTTACTTACTCTAGGGCTGGTCTGAGCTTTTTTTTAACCATGCAGGATTGAATAAAAGGTTGAAGTAAGATTTAAAGAACATCACAGCAATATTAGAAATGTAAATTGTAAAGCTATACACCGTTCATTTTAAAACAGCAGCGCCGTAATGTAAATCAATGAAGATTTCAAATAATTAAATAGATTCCCAGATTGGAACGTAGGAGTGATGGCAAGAAGCTACTGCTTACTTACCTTTTAAAAGGTTTAAAGAAAGAAGACACAATGGGTCCTTCTACAAAAGAACTATAAAACAGACTGTTGCTGGTGGAAATTGATGTAATAGGAACATTATGATTTATGGGTGGGAGAAGGGAAACGCTTTCGATAGTGGTTCCTAATGGCTGGGACACCGTGTACAAATAAACAGGAAGTGTTTTTATTGAACAGGGAACTCTCTTACGTGATAATACATTTGTATTTTTGTTTTAAGATCAGAGAAATGGTTAGCAATGTATTCATTTTGTTGAAATGTTACTTTGCCATAGACTTAAGTGTCTAAACTTTATTTACATATTGCGTTATAACTCCTAATGTTGAATCCTGATTACAGCTGTTTATTTCTCTACATGAATAGAATGATTGAAATGTATGAAAGAATGTATGAATACTATAAATGAATTGAGATGAATTATCAAATTGTTAAGTTTATTGTAACAGGATTTAAGCATAACTTGCCCTACTTGCCATGAACTGAACCCAGCACAGATTGGACTCTGGGAGCAATGACTGCAGCTTAGGCACTAATCGAAGAATTTCTTAGTTAGGTCTTTGTAAGCATGTGTACAGGTGCACAGCCAGTCTCGGTACCAGAACGCCCATTCATAATACAGTCCCCGGAGCCCACAATTAGCCCGTTCCTTATCAGGCAATTGTGTTTGGAACCCTTCCCCCTTGAAGCTTCACACTCCTTTCACTTGGAGCGAATCACAGCTTTGTCAGGGAGTAAGGCATGCTATGTGAATTATCATGTTTCATTTATTTCACATTCTATTAACATGAACCAACAAATTCAAAATGTTCTTCATATATAAATCATACATGACTTAACCACAGTTGTCATGACATACTGCTTGATTGACAGCAAAATAGACGTTGAATCTCCTAACCAACATCTGTATGGTGTCATTGTTGACCACCCTTCTGCTCGTTACAATGCCAGTTAATTGATATGAGCCCAAGCAAACCCCGGGCCTTCCAGATGTAACTTTCATGAAACAAACTTACCTGCAACCTCACAGAGGGCGGCTAATGAGCCCATAACCAACCATACCAAAGCCAACCCAAAAGAGGGGTATCTCAGCACCATTTGTGAGATGGGTTAGAGCAACCTGGCCATAGCTTGGTCACTTGGTCACAATTTCCATCATCTCCAGGACATATCAGTAGGCTACCGTAGAGCACTACGGATAATCACTGTTGCACACATTCTCTGCCCTACCCTTCACACCACAGTACGAGATAAGACTTGAGATACGATGTAATGGCAAATCAGGCCAGAATTCACCTGATATTTGTTCCTGATGCCAAGATATCTACCAGATGTGTTGCCAAGCACAACTCCACACAAAATGTACACATGGATGATTACCTGACCGCTAAGTTGATATTAATTTGATTGTGAAAAATGCTGGACCATGAACGCTAGCAGAGATTCTATAAACACCTCCTTGCCCTGTACAGATAAATGAATGCCATCCCTTTGAAAAGAAGTCTCGCCCCTGAAGCGACCGTGAAGGACCGACGTCAGTAATGCCAGGTAAATAAGCCTCCTGAGACGGCTATTCAAGAACCTGACAGAATTCTTTTTTTTTTGATTCTCAAATCGTGTACACAGCCAATCTAGCATAATTACAGTAACAGTCTAAAAACAAACAACATGTGGTTAGCTGAACCCTTAACCCATTTCCCCTCTAAAACACACATTTTGACTGATATCTTTGTCAGGTCGAAAAGTATACATGTATAGTGTTATCAATCTTCATTATTCAAGAGTGTTGGTTGGTCTCTTGTCCGTAGATATTGCATTAGTGGTTCCCAATTGTCCTTGGGTCATGAGAAAGATGGTAGCTCCTTCGCGTATATTTCGAGGTTCTCCCTACAGTATACCAGGTCTTTTATCCAGTGCTATGGCAGTGGGGCCAAAGTACTCTCCCATGTCAGCGCCAACCTTAGCTTTGCCAGCAACAGTGCAATTCTAATAAATTTACCAATTGTGCCCTTCAGCTGCGGTGTGATACACAATAGACAGACCTTCGGATTACATTGTAAAGTGACAGTAGTCATAACCTGTATTTGCTGCAACACCTCAACCCAGAACTCGGACACACGCCTGCATTTCCAGGCTAGGTGCCAGAAGTCTGCTCCCTGATCCCCACATATTTTGCATCTAATACTTTCACGAAGACCATACTTGTACAGCTTAAATGGTGTGTGGTACTTGATGAATATATTTGAAGTGAATGATGCGCAAATTGCCTTCGGCGTATGTTTACTGGTGAGTTGGCAGCAGTATTCCCATTCCTTCTTCATTAGTGGAGGGTTAAGACTTATATTCCAATGAGTAAGGCTCTTATCTACAGCACCAACCTTCTCTTTTCTTAGTGCCCTATATAGTTTAGTGATTAATTTGTGACGTGTGGGGCTGTGGGGCATCTGTAAAGTTTGCAATATAGGTGGCTTTGCAGGAAATGTGTGGTAGTGTGCTTGCAGCGCCAGCTTTAGCCTGTGAAATATAAACTTGAATAGCGGCGACGTGTTGTGTATATATTGCAGATCCTCTGCTCTGAGAAAACTACCATTTGGGTAGAGGTCCTGCATTGTGTCTATACCAGCTAGTCTAATGGAGTGCATTGCACCTTCCTCTTGTGTGACCGAGATTGCAGCATGGTGTGCCAGTGGGAGCGAAGGGACATATCATAGGAGCTTTGCAGCAAGTTGTACTATAGACTGCCAAGCTGCAATTGTGGTGTCTATCATGTTGATTTCATATTTAGGGGTACCTCTGTGTGATTGTGTCAGTATATACTTTAATGGAATCGGGTGTGCCTCTCCATCCTCCATCGCCACATGTGGAATAAATTCATGATGGCTATATCAATATTATGCATACTGCGCCAGTGCGCAGAGATAATACAAATGCAAATCTGGCATACTAGAGCCGCCTTTGTTATAATAAAGGGCAAGTGTGTTCCAACCCACACAGGGCTGTTTTCCTCCCCAAATTAACTGCACCAGCAACAAGCGCACATTGGTATAGAATTGCTGGGTTGATTTTATTGGTATGTTACTGAACAGGTACAAAAAGTGAGGCAGAACGACCATTTTGATAAGGGCAAATTGATCAGCTAAGGACAGCGGCATCTCCGCCCACCTTCCCACCTGTTTTGCCAGCACAGTACATACAGTGCCAAACTATCTCAGGATCAAGATGCACCCATAATCCCAGGTATTTAATCGGGTTGGACGACCACACAAGAGGGAATTCTAAAGCATTGGTAATAGTGTTCACTGTAAGAAACACAACCACTGATTTATTCCAGTTAATGCTGATCCCCGAAAAACGGCCAAATCTAATATACTCACATAGAATAGGTGCTAAATATCTCTGCGGTTCCCTTGTGAACAGCACCATATCATCAGCATAATGCGATATGCATACTGGACGATGTGCAAATTGAAGGGCGGCCTCCCTATGTCTGACAATGCAAGCCAGCAGCTCCAGCATTATGGAGAAGAGATGTGGTGAGAGAGGACCCCCTCGCCTAGTCCCTCTGCCAATCTGAAATGGCTCAGATGTGAGTCCACCTACTCGAACCCATTCAGAGGTGTGATGTATTCCTATAGGTCCTAAATCGATCCCCCTATTCCTGACCCTATTCTGGTTAGTAAACTAACAAGTTAACTAGTAATCAGCCCATGAGGCAGAACATCCCCATGATGCAGATACCGTTATCTGACGCAGTCACACTACGGCACAGGAACGTGTTATCTGATTAGGTCATAACGCTTGCGATCTAATTAGACAAGCGATATTCCTCCAGCCCCTGATAAGGCATACGGAGTTCTCATAACAAATCAAACCTATGACAACCTGGGCAAAACCCTGCGGCCATTGTTTTGATTTCACCGAGAACTTCAGTAAAAGAATGTGCTAACGAGCAAGTCGTATGACATCCTTATTGACGTATCTATGTCCATTCTTACGTCAATCTCGGCACCTTAAAGGTATAAATATTACCGATCTTGCCCTATGCAAACACACGCGTGGTGACGAGACGGAGCAGCCATACTTGCCGAAGCCAAGAGCAGAGCAGACCCCGCTGGCAGCAGCCCCGCCTTCCTGACGCGCTGAGAGACGCGCTGACTTCTCCTGCCGAGAAATCCAGCCCCGGCGTTTCTGGGTAGCCCTCGCAGGCACCCTGGAATATCGAGACCAGAGAGAGAGATACCATTCCTCATTCATCCTAACTTCCAGGTACAGAACTGAATAACCCCTCACAGAGAATTCTTAAGTTATTCACTTGGCAAAAACAAACTTAACTTAAACTGTAACTTTCTATTCCCGCCCTCGTATTAGACTTAGGTCAGGTACACGGGGTAGGCGTATCTAGAAACACCAGTTGAGTACGTTTAGTCAAATGTATATGTGTATGTAATATATTTTATTCATTTTAAAACATCTTATGGCTTAGAAACCATATCAATGTTTTTACAGTATTATTTTATACTATTGCTTTTAATGTATGCACTTTACTTAACTATAAGTATTGCAATAATATCGATCCATTTCTCTTGTACGAGAAAAGAGACTGATCAATAAATAACACCTTTTTATTGAACACGCCCGTCTCTTCCTTTTCTCTACATTCTGATGAGACTAAGAATGCACGTACTGACTGAGTAAAATAAATTGCCTTTTGTTCACACGACTCTCGAGATATACTCTTGATTAGGGGAGAGCAAAGTTGTCATGTTCTATGGTTGTCAGAAACTAAATCCCTTCTTGTCTAATCAGGGGAGTTAATTCTTTCCTGAACATTCGAGAAAGTTTCTAGTGAACTCTGAGCTAAGCTGGCAAACCCAAAACTTTAAGTCTAGTATCGACAGTAGTAGACCTAGTTAACGTCTGGTCTAGGCCTTTACTGCTGTAGGTATTATTCCAATGCGCAGAGCCTATTGGGATGATAGGAACTACACTACAGAGGGATTGGTATATAGAAAACACACCCATCTGTTAAAAAAGTCAGGGAACCCCATGCGATTGGGTATTTGAAATGTATAACTCCATTCAATAGAATCGAATGCTTTGGCAGCATCCAACATGACTGCAGCAGCCTGGAGATCGGGGTCCAGCGAATGAAACATAGCAAAGATTGTGCAAAAATTGTGTGAAGTGGACTTTTCTGGAATAAAACCAGATTGATCCGGTAGGATCAATTTCGGCAGTAGAGGTTGAAACCTAGAGGCTAGAAATTTTTGCCAGGATTTTCCCATCTAGATTAATTAGTGACAGGGGGCGGTATGATTCACAGCGGGAAGGTTTCTTGTCTTTTTTTAAAAGGGTGATTATCAGGGCTTGTCTGAGTGTTGGCGGTAGCTTGCCCTATTCATATGCCTCCTCATACATGTCTAACAGATGTGGTACTAGCTCCCCTGCAAACTCTTTATAGAATTCAGACGTGAGGCCGTCCAGTCCCGGTGCCTTTTTGATTGACAATGAACGAATTGCCTTTTGAATGTCAGCGGCCTCTATTAGCTGGCTTAACTACTCTTGATGCCCCTTAGCTAACCGTGCACAAGCGATATCTGCCAAGTAATCATCTAATTCCTGGGGTCAGAACCACCCGTGTGGGGTACAATTCAGCATAACAGTTTCAGAACTGTGCAACTATTGCCTGTGGTATATAATGGTCATTACCTGCATCATCTGTAATTTTTGTTGTGACTGTGCTCAGTTCTGTATTTAATGTTAGAGTCTAGGTTGTGCCCTGGTCTGCCACCCTCGCCTTATGCTCAAGATACATGCCTCTAAGAAAGATAGCAAATCTCTCCCGCTGCCAACTCATTGTGCTCAAATATTAGGTCTTTAATTTGTGATAGTATATGCGGGCATGGAAGCAGCTCATAATCCCTCTCAAGTCTTGTCAGCGCCTTCTCCACTCTAGTGATTTTACCCCTGATATCCTTAAGTACACCTGTTGTTGTACTGATACAAGTGCCCCTGATAGTAGTCTTAAAGGCCTCCCAAAGAGTCGCAGCTCCATCCACAGATCCCTTGTTTAAGTCAAGATACTGGACTATAGCTTCTCTAATCATAGTAGTGTACAACGGGTCTAGTAGAGCTTCAGAGTGGAACCACCTTGTGAACTGGCAAGGGACACTCGTCGGGATATGTAAAGTGAGTTTGACTGGGTTGTAATTGGATAAAGTTCTGGGTAACGCAGCTATTGTAGATGCCCAGGCATTCACAAGTTCCATTTCAACCATTCAATCATTTATGATCTGATCTGGGCTGCCCTAGGTGAGTGTCCACCTTGTTTACTTGATTTATCTTAGCTGGGGTCTGTGTGTGTGTTCAGGTTGCCTCCACACAGAATTTCTGCTTCAGGTCGCTAACATAGCACATTGAGAATGCCTGCAAAGAGCTCACGCTCATCAGTGTAAGGCCCATAAATATTTGCAATGGTTATAAGTTAACCCCCCAGCTTACCATGAACTATAGCGTATCGACCCCCATTATCCGTGCATGTTTTGATCGTGGTGAATGCAAGTCCTTTCTTTATGAGTGTAATGACTCCTCTTGCATATGAAGAATATGAAGAAGCCAAAGTATACCCTACCCATCTCAGGGCAATCTTGGTCTCGGTCCGTTTGGTCAGATGTGTCTCCTGGAGGAGAGCGATCTTGACTACATGCCTATCTAGATAAGCTAGTACCTGCCTAATTTGTGGGGGGAGTTTAACCCACGGACATTCAATGTCATGCAAGTGATTGATTCCTTATCCGGCGTTGTCATGTAACCTATCTGATGATACATGTATTTCACCTACGTACGAGGAGAAAGAGCAGCATTGCAGTGGTGATCCTGGTTTCCAGCTAGCTACATACAACATAGCCCTATGGCATGGTCTCCCGCTCCCTCCCCCACCCACTTTAGCATACCCAAGTAGCCAAAGCCATCCCATGAACCAAAAACTAGACCCCAAGTGTGGAATGTGAACATAGTTAAATGCTTTGTACATCCACTGGAGAATGCCAGAGCACATCTAACTCCCTGGATGTAAAGGGAGGTGGCTGAGCATCCTAGAGAGTCTCCCTCAACTACTTGAAAATCGGGTCAGAGGATTTAAACAATTCAGTTGTATTGGTTTACAATACTCACAACCCAGTTGATAATCAGTTGAATCAAGGATAAAGGCGGGAAAATACATTGAGCAGAGGGCCCACCCGCACATCAATGACAACATATAGATTATTTAAGATGCCAGTTTCGCTTCGTATTACAGTAATGCTTAGTGGGTACATCACGGCACAATGTCCTGCAAGGCTAGAGCTCTTCATCCAGTACATCAGAGGCCACGTTGCTATGTTTGATGGATTTTGCATATTCCAGAGCCAGCTTGGGATTGGTAAAAATCTTGACTTTGCCTTCCGGTCCGATATGTAGCCGGGCCAGATACAGCATGGCATACTGCACATATTCCGCCATTAGCATCTTTTTCACAGGCTCATATTCCTTTCTCACCTCCTGGACCGTGGCAGTGAAATCTGGATAAAAATCCACGCTATTGCCCCTGATAGCTCATGGTGCCTTTCTCACAGGGCATACGCAACACAGAATCACAGTCCTTGTAATTCAGAAAACGGGTAATAATCAGTCTTGGTGGGGTCCTGGAGGAGGACGAGCCGCCTGGGAGTGATGAGCTCTTTCAACGATCAGTAACGGAGACAGGTGTTCCGCTCTAAAGATCTCCCGTACCATGTCCTCGACATATGTCTCCAGACTGCCAGTATAAGATGATTCCGGTAAGCCAGTAATTTGTAAATTATTTCGCCGGAACCGAGTCTCCAAGTCTCCATTTTTGGCCTGAATAACAGTGAGCACCTTCTCCATGTCCAGAGACTTGGAAGCCACATGTTGTAAGCCATCCTCCGCACCCGATATACATTTTTCACCTTCTCCCAGCCTGGCAGCATGTTTGTCTAGTTTTGCAGACATGTGATCCATCCAGAGGTTAAGAGCATCAATTTAGCCATCTATGGATTGCAGACTGTTCTGTATGGCAAGGAGCATTGCCTCAAGTGACGATGGGTGCTCTGAAGGTGCATCCAGCTCAGAATCCGAAGCATCCCTCTGCTGCGACCTGCTGGGTTTTTGTAATTCAAAGTTTAGGTGTGGTTGATTCTTTTCCGGCTTACCCGTGTTTGCCCCTCCATGCAGTGCAGCTTTGCACAGCATCTTTGTGGGCAATGCCTGTCAGATTATCTTTCACCACGCTGGGTTCTCCTCCCGTTGGCGGCCGCCGTGACTTCCAGCAACTAGCATAAGCGAACACCTGCGGGCAGGGCGCTCCCCAAGTGTGACACCACTGTCCTTCGTAGTCTCTGTGCAAATGGCAAGTTGGGGGGGAGATGCACCCAGTATCAGCACGATACACTCAGCGGCATCCTTGCAAACTGCCTGTAGCACTAGAATATGAAAACTAGTTCAGGGATACAGCACTGAGGGACAAGCAACTTTATTTATATACCGCACTGCAAACAGTATGGGCCCCCAGGTATTTGAGTCACTGAGTGGGCAGATACCACAGCAATACTTCAATATCTGCCAGCAGATTCAGTCACTTTCAGCAGGGGCTCGTGCAGCGGTAGGATGTGGTGCCTGGAGCTTAATCTTACAGCGCTCCACGTGCATGCAGTCCATAGACACAGGCCTCTCACCCGGTCTCAGCAATTCTGGGCTTACCACGCGAAACAGTCACGTGTCTTCAGTGTCGCGCAGCAGAGTCAGTGCAGTTAAAGGGGCCCATACCAGGGCACGTAATCAGTCTGGCCTGTCCGCCTCACCTTGAATCCATGCGTTTGTCCCGCAAAGCTCCTTCTGCGTTACACAGAATTCGCCAGGGGCTGTTGCAATGTGACCTTCTGTGCCTTAAGACAAGATTCCATCGCAGACCTAAATGCCACTTTCTCAATTGGTAGCATGAATTCTCCCCTTTTTAGAATCAGGCTTGATACCAAAAAAGACTAGAGTTGTGGCCAGGTCTGCTGATTGGTAGCTTTCTTTAGCTGGATTGCTTTGTCATAGTCCTTCCGACAGGTTCCCCAAATTCCTCATATGCCCCCATTGTTTTATTCTGGTAAAAGGACATCTGTGAACCCAATTCAGGTGATTTCACAAACAGTACAGACTGGCAAATGGAGAAAGACCTGATCCAAATATTTCGAGTTTCGTCAACCTTGGTTTTTTGGTTTTTCTTTTGTATGTGTGCACACTTTTTAGGGTCTTTTGGTTCCTCTGACACCGGTTTCATGATAGTGAGTTAAAAAAAGAACAACATATGCTCCTTTTTGATCTTGCACTTCATAACTACAGACATGTCTTCTCCGGGGTCAGTGCCTGATCATAAACATTAGTAAGAGGGGCTGCATCCTCACCTTTGCCTTTCTTTGCACCACCCAAGGGTGTGGCTTTCGTGATCACAGGGTAATCTGTGGGGAATGCTGTCTGAGGAATATTAAGAACCTGTATTGCATACTCTATCTGGGGCATGCCTGTGCTGTTTCTTGCTCCTGTATTGCCCAATTACGATATATGGCTGTTTATCAGAAGCCTTTTCTATTGGCTTCGTTGCTGCAGTTAAAGCATCCCCCTCACTCGCCTGAGTTCCTGCTCCATCAAACCCTAATCTAAAAAGCCATAGGAAAATATGGGCCAAGATAGTCACCAGGTCAACCCCAGGAGCTTCATCTGCCTCCTTCTCCTGTACAAAGACTCGCCTCACCCTTCAACACTGTGATCACCTCAGACTGGAGAGGCTGGTTGTGGCCTGACTTGGGATTCTGTGGTGTAAGTGTGTGGAAACCTGTTGCTTTTGCCCTCCATCCCCTGGGTGTTCCATTCTATGCATGGTTAGGCACAAGCCGAAAAGCCACTTTAGGTGAGACCGCCTGTGCTCCTGGTTCATCAGTTTGCACTTACAGCCTGAGGGGGCCGGAGTAAAGATAGTAACTTCTCAATAGAATTGAGGTGTCTAATTACTGCCTCCATGTTGCTATCCCACGCCCCTGCGTTCCTTTTTATTTGTTTATTCAGGCATTTTGTTAGACACACAACTCTGTTTTAATATGGTATCTGGGAACAAATGCTCTACACAGAATGTGCTTTCTTGTAAAACCAATACACATATAAAATGTTCCCCCGCCGCACAGCTGATATACACAGTATAGCCATGCAGTCAGCAATACAATTGGAGACCAGAAGAATACCTGGATCGAACCATCGGCGTCTACTAGAAAATCAGCATGCAATTACCTGGCCACACAATTTATGTGAGTTTACTAATCAAACAATAGAGCACCCATCCCCAGTATAACCAGTTCCTGCTACATTACTGGGATAAGATACATCATTAAAACAAACAGCTGCAATAAGACCCCAACATCACTGGGCTTTCCGAGTTCAACAAAAGGTACACAATAATAGTCGTCTTGCGGCACCACTGCTGCAAAATCAGAACCCCACAACACTCCAAAACCAAATAGAGACCCATCAAAGACTCTCTCTCCTTCGGCTGCCTTCGAGTCTAAAGGTCCTGTCCACCTTACCTCTCTCTGCAGACTGGATCCTCAGCGAGCGGGCCGGCACTCCCAATAATGTAACCTTTCTTGTAGGTGGTGAGGTACAGTGGCAGCCTTACAACAACTGTGCCTGGATAAGGCAAACAGGAACATGGGTAAAAACAGGAAGCTGGGCCATAAAAGACAGAGGGTGCATTGGTGGACAGCTAGGGCAAACTGTAAAAGGGAGACACTACCAACTAGAATATAAGATCCTTAAGTATTGCCCGGCGGTGTCGCCTCTTGAACCCACAAAGAAGTTAAACTATTGAAGAGGCAGGCGCTGGAGACTGGAAGGCAGGAAACAAGGTTTTTATTCTCTCCGGAGGAGAACACAGCAAAAACCGACAGCAGGTATCGTTCTGAGGTGCTCTATCTGCATCTCTGAGGCCTGGCCTCTTATACACAAGTTAATCACTTTATTGCATGACACACATTCTCGTTAATCCTTTGATGCACGGTAAGACATCCTCGGAACCTCCCCTTCAGGCCCGTTCCCACACATAGTTACAGTTGAAGTCCCCACCTCGGTCACAACAGGTGATGATCATCGCGCAGCTGGATATTCCGCCGATTCACGGAATGTGTGGGGTTCGATCGGATCTCGTAGGGTGGGGGCTTTGATTGACCCGAGGGTCCTTTAATGGGAGGAAGCTTCCTACTGTACTGGGGGCAATAAACGGTATCCGCAGAGCCAGGTGGTGGCCTGGGAACGAGGAAGACAAACGGGCACACAGGGAAAAGGGGGTTTGTATCAAAGGACCTGGGACCATGAAAGGAATGAAGGGAGGTGTCGTGCTGGGAACAGGATGGGATTCCGAGGCAGAGCTGCGCTGAAGAGGGGTTTATGACCCGAGGCATGTGAGGGCGAGGGGGTTGTCGGCATGCTGGGGGATGCCTGCGAGGCTAGGAGAGAGAGAGAGAGATGCGCTGGCTATCAGCAAAGGGCAGGGAAGCCATGGTGTTCAAAATGGCGGCTGTTTACGTGCGTGAAGGGGTCCGAGAAGAGCAAGAGGGCGCCGATAATGTTGAGGGTTTCAGCCTAACTTTCAACAGTCCTCCCTTTTCAACATACCTAGCCAACTTGCTTACTCAATGTCAATTTTCATCAAATTCCTAACCTCGACATCATACAACGCTCTCATGTGTTCGTTTCCAAAGTCCACAGTTTTGGGGAAAATACAACTTGCACATAAAGAACACAGAGGTGGCAGACATTGAATTCCTAAGCATAAACCACATATTACAACTACAGGAACCAGGATAATGGTGAGCAGTCTCCAGCCCCAGTTCTTAACGGTGTCCCAGAACCAACCACCGAGTGACCATTCTTCTTGTTCTTGGCGGACTTCTGAAGAGAGTCTGTGAAGATGTTCGATGGCTTTGTACACTGAGGGTGAGTTGTCCGGTATGTATGTACAACAGCTGGACCCAATAATGCGGCATGCTCCTCCACGGTCCGCCAGAACCACATCTAGAACAAGGCGGTTCTGAAGAGCCACCAGACGGACCGCTTGGAGCTCAGCAGTGTTGTTAGCAAAGATACCAGCTGTGATGTTCATGGTTGTCTCAACTGCCTGAGTCAGATGTCGGATGGCACGGCTGTTTGCCATCGGGCCCCAGAGGGGGACGAGTCCTTTCATAGCATCGAGGAACTGCGCTCCCGTTGAGTCGGCTTGCTCAATGTCTCTGGCTCGTTTTTGTCTATGGTGATTCGCTGGTGCCACATAAGTCGGGGGAAGGACGAAGGAGATGAAACAAGTGCCCCCCCAGCCTTTGGGGAGCCAGGTGTAGGCTTTTGTGCCACAGACGAAATACATGTTTGGGGACGACACAAAGGAAGGTGGGTCCGTGGAATCCAAAGTTCTGGTAAAGCGGCAAGCGCTGCGGCCCACCAGCTGCGTCCCAAGTCCTTCTACACACATGTGGCCTGTGACGTTGATGACCGACAGGGCCACAGTCAGAGTGGCAGGCGTTCGTTTAGGAGAAGGTGGGTCTGGTTGGATTGTTGAACACCTGCATTTCAATTCGTTCCTTTTCAGGGATGTCCATGTGGATTGAGTCGCTGGGGGTCAGCGGGCAGAAGTGTATCTTTGTCTTGTTTCGCCCGACCCCGTGAGAAGAATGTGCTGCAGTTCTGCTGGAGGTGGCATTGTCCTTATAGCTCTCTTGCAGGAGGATCAGCCAAGCAAGGCAGGAGCCGTGGACAGAGAAGGGTGAAGGGATGAATGGTATTGAATGTCCAGTGGCATGGGGTAGCAACCCACAGATCCAGCAGTTGGTGGTATTGGTGGCAAGATTGTGCTGGTGAAGTAGCTGCACGAAAGAGTTGTTCCAAAACTCCTTTCGCCTCTCTCTTAGTTGAGGAGAGAGCAAAATCAGATAATGTTCCTTCATGGTGGTAGGTTGAGCAGTGGTTAGGAATGTTTCGTGAGCAGGTGCATGTTCTTCCATAATCCAGAGCGTGGTCATGAGGAGAAAACAGAAGAGGATTGTGATGAAGAGTGCAATTGTCTTTGAGCGATGAAGTCTGTCTGTTCTCGGATTTCTGTAGTGGGTATTTCCTGCTGTCTCCGTCGGCTTCTTATCTGGCGCTTCCATCATCTTCTTATCTGGCGCTTCCATCATCTTCGTTTTCAAGGTGCTCGGTAGTGGGCAGGACCACAGACTTAGTTTAGTTTCTCTCCAGGTAACCCTTGGTAGTTTGGGTCACCGTTCTGAGATCCTTTAACCTAGTCCGTGGCCTACTTAGCCGAAGCTCCCTCCTTTCGACGCAGGAAATACCCTTCTCGAGATGGTACAGTGGGGTCAGGATGTTTTGAAAGTTCAAGTGTCTCTGTGTCAGGATAGCAATTCAACGATGGTCGGTCCTGGTTCAGGAGCTCTTCTTGGGTGTTGACGATGTCTGTCGTGGCCAGGGCTGGGGAGACCTTTTTGCAGTGATGGGCGTGCAGCCAGTGCTTCTTCCCCTCCACTCGAAGTGCGGTCCGAGTGGTGATCAGCACTTGCCAGGGGCCCGTCCACCGGGGTTCCAAACTCTTTGATCGCTGAAAATTTCGGATCAGCACGAAGTCCCCCGGCTGGATGGCGTGACCCGGACCCCTAGAAGCATCGGGGATGGCCTGCTGCACCTGCTGATGAATGACAGACAGAGTTTCAGTCAATTTATACAGATAATCAGACATTAGGACGTCCGGAACGTCATGAATGGAAGTTGGTTTCGGGGCAGACCAGACGCTCATGGGTCGACCGAAGACAACTTCATAAGGAGTTAAGTGATGTCGGGTGGGGGTAGAGCGCATCGATAGCAATGCCAGTGGGAGGGCGTCTGGCCATTTCAGGCCCGTAGTAGCCACTATTTTGGCCAGTTTAAGCTTTAGTGTGGCATTGTGTCGTTCGACAAGTCCAGCAGATTGGGGGTGGAAGACTGCGTGGAATTTTTGTTTAATACCCAACCCATTTAGGATGAGCTGGATAACTTTGGCTATGAAGTGGGGGCCATTATCACTCCATAAAACACGACAGAGGCCATAACGGGGGAAAAACTCCTTTAACAGAACCTTTGCAGTGGCCATAGCGGTGTTGTCACGGGTTGGATATGCTTCCACCCACTTGCTAAATGCGCACACCACAACAAGTACATATTTCAGGCCTTGGCATCTGTCTAGCTGGATGTAGTCCATCTGCAGGACTTCAAATGGGTGGTTTGGGACCCCAAATCCCCCCCGGGGTACTACAGTTCCTTTCCCGGGGTTGTGTTGCAGGCATATTAAGCATTGTTGGACCAGGCGTTTGGCGGAATCTGGGATCTTATCATTGTGCCAAACCCTGGAGACAAGTTCGATCATGGGGGCTGATCCTATGTGGGCAGGGGAGTGTGCCATGGTCAATATGGGAATCAAGTATGAATCAGGTAGCAACCATTTGTTCGTGTCTTTTGTCCGCCAGCAGCCTTCATCGTCTTTCAATCCCACCCGTGTCCATTCAGTCAACTCGTGTTGTGTGCTAGCCGTTTGAATGTCCCTGATAGTGTCTCCAACGTCAGTCCATTTTTCCGCTTGTGATCTGGTCACGTACATATGTGTTGTCGTCCTATTTTCAGCTGTCGTTCGGGCGGTGATGTCGGCTAGTGCATTTCCCTGTCCAATAATGTCTGTCACCTTCTTGTGTGCCTGGCATTTGATGACGGCAAGCTTGTTGGGGAGGAGGACAGCTTCGATTAAGGCGGAGACTAGATCCCCGTGCAAAATGGGTGTGCCGTGTGAGGTCAAGAATCCCCTTTCCCTCCAAAGGAGCCCAAAATGGTGAACCACCCCGAAGGCATACTGGCTGTCGGTGTAAATGTTCGCTGTGGTTCCTGCTGCCAGGATGCAGGCTCGTGTCAAAGCAATCAGTTCCGCTGCCTGGGCGGATCGTTGCGTGATACGGGCTGTCTCAACTACAGTTCGGGCCGTGGTGACTGCATAGGCAGCGGAAGTGGTACCATCGGAGAGTTTGATGCAAGAACCGTCCACCCACAGCTCCCCGTCGGGGTCAGGGAAAGCCGTGTCTCTGAGATCGACCCTACTCCTGGTCTGTTCGTCCGTAAGAGTCACACAGTCATGCACGGGGTGCACATTGGGATCGTTCTCTGGCAAGGGTAACAGAGTTGCCGGGTTCAGTGTGGTGCATCTTTTCAGGGTGATATGGGGGGCAAGCAAGGTCAGTTCGTATCCAGTCAGTCGTGCACTCGTCAGGTGTTGCGTCTTGGTTTGGTTCAGGAGGGTGTCGACTGCATGGGGTACCAGTACCGTGAGGGAATTCGAGAGTACAATCCCCTCACTCTGTCGGATAGAGATTGCAGCAGC
This sequence comes from Lissotriton helveticus, assembly GCF_964261635.1. NCBI lineage: Eukaryota > Metazoa > Chordata > Amphibia > Caudata > Salamandridae > Lissotriton > Lissotriton helveticus. The sequence goes on from NC_136057.1 coordinate 592,098,133, forward strand.
AGCTACAGCTCGAAGGCAGGCAGGCAAGGCTCTGGCGACAGGGTCAAGAGTGGCAGAGAAGTAAGCGCACGGTCGTTGCTTAGGGCCGGTGGCCTGGGTCAGGACAGATAAAGCGCACCCCTCCCTTTCGTGAGTGTAAAGGGAGAAGGGTTTTTTTGTAATCAGGGGTACCTAGGACAGGGGCTGAGCAAAGGGCATCTCGCAGTTCCGTGAAGGAAGTTTGACACTCAGGGGTCCACGGGAGTGGGAAAGGGACGTCTTTGTTTAGCAGAGAAAGCAGAGGTTTTACAACGAGGCTGAAGTTTGGTAACCATTGTCGGCAGAAGGAGGTGAGGCCTAATAGGGAGCGAACCTGCTTCTGGGTCTTAGGGACAGGGGTATCTAGAATGGTTTGGATTCGATCAGGAGTGAGTTTTCTTCCATCTTTGGACAAAAGGTGACCTAGGTAAGTGACCTGGGGTAGGCAGAATTGCAACTTCTTCTTGGAGACCTTGTGGCCATTTTCCGCAAGGAAGTGCAAGAGTTGAATGGTGGCGGTAACCGCTAGGGGGGTGGTGTCGGCTGCCAAAAGGATGTCATCGACATATTGTACCAACACCACTCCGTTAGGTAACTGGACTTGGTCTAGTTGTCTTTTGAGGGCCTGGCTGTAGATGCTAGGGCTTTCTGTGTAGCCTTGAGGCGCTCGGCAAAACCTATATGAGCGGGCTTTTAGGGTAAAGCCGAAGAGATATCGGCTGTCTGGGTGGATGGGGATGGAGAAGAATGCGTTCTTGAGGTCGATGACGGTAAAGGTGGTGGCAGTGGATGGAATCAAGGTCAGGATGGTGGTGATGTCTGAGACTACAGGGTACTGGGGTACCACCACTTTGTTGATCTCTCGGAGGTCGATGATAAAGCGGTATGCTTTCTCATCTCCCTCTCCCTGCTTCTTGATAATGGGCAAGATAGGGCTGTTGCAAATGTTGCTAACCACTTCCTCTACCACTCCTGCGTCTATCAGTGACTGGATAATCATTACCAATGCCTTCTCGCCCTCTGGCGATATCCGATATTGGGGGAGTTTTGGGAGTGTTACGTCTGGTCGGACAGTAATGTGTACTGGGTCAATTAACATACGCCCTACGTCCGAATCCGCTTTGGCCCACAGATACGGAGGCAGAGTGTCAAGCAGGGATGCGTCAACGTCGGTGATGGAAAACATGTGTCGGGGAGAGCAATGTCTAAGCAGGACGGGGTTGTCGTGGAGAAACACTCGAACTCCATCTTGAGAACACCTGATCGTCGCTCGGAAGTGTTTCAGTAAGTCAAGCCCCATAATGGCGTCAGGGCTATTGGAGGAGAGCAAGAACGTGGTGTCGGTGGTGTTGTTTTCTACGTCAAAGAGAATCGGGGCAGACAAAGGGTTGGTGGAGGGCGTTCCATCGGAACCTGTCGATGTTATGAGTGAGCCAGACAAGGGTGCCCTTGGAATCAGTCGTTTAGATAACGCACTACGTGTTGCGCCAGTGTCTACCAGAAATGGTGACTTGGTACCCAGGACCTTAGCAGTGACGTAAGGGCCCTGCTGGTCAACATAGAGCTCGACTGGATCCCTCCCTTGCCCTTGGCTGTCCTATGCGAAGTTGTGGGTGTCTTCATAGTCAGATTGTTGATACTGGTTCTGCCTGGGTCGATCGAACGTATTTGGTCTGCCTGATCTGTCGTTAGTCGCGTCATTTGGGGGCCCTCGCTGTTGTCCCTTAGGTCTCGGTCCGTTTGCTACGTCCCTGGGGTCTTTGTTTCTGATCATTTCCAGAAGAACTGGGCACTGGGATTTCCAATGGCCAGTCCCTTTGCAGAAAGCGCATTGGTTCTCTCTAAGGTCTGTGCGCCCACTGTAGGAAGTCAGAGTGCGGTCTTGGGGAAATGTAGTCTTGGGGACGTTCGTCTGGTAGTTTCCCCGGTATTGGTCTCGTCCTATAGTCACCCCTTGTAGTTTGGCAATCATCACCCTCTCTTTCAAGTCCTTCTTCTTTTTCTCTGTTGCCCTATCGTTTTCATTTTTCTGGTGTTCATAATATTGGGCCATTTGGAGAATCGCTGTAGGTTTGGAGGCTGCCCAACTACTCTCGCTGGCCTGTAGTTTCTGGGAGATCTCCGATGACAGGCCCTTAACATAATTCTGGACAAACAGATGGTGTCCGGTTGCAGTGGTCATGTCCTGGCCGCTGTAATCGGAGAACACCGTTTCAAACCGGGAGAAGTATTCTGATACATCCTCCTGGAGTTTCTGGCGACAGGCTGTTACTATCGACCAGTCCACTTTCTTTTCTGGGATCAGGGTTTTTAATTTCTCTACGATTTTATCTGGAAGGTCTAGAATGGATTTCAAAGGCTTTTGTCCTGGTCCCCGTTGTTTATCCAGGTCATTGAGTTGTGACCAGGTTTGTCCAAACAGCTCAAGGTGGTCGACTTTCCGGATTTGCTTCCACACATCAGCTGGTAGACATAACCCGAAGAACAAGTCGATGTCAGCCAGGGTCATAATCGTTGAGCCCAGGGCTGTACCCAATTCAGTATAGAAGGCAGTGGGGTTTTTACGTAGGTCGGGTAGAGATTTTCGGAATGTTAGTATCTCTTGCCGGTCCCATGGCTGGTAGACCCAGTTGTACACTACCCTTCCTTTCGCATCTTGGTTGTTTGCATCATCGTGAGTCCCTGTACCTCGGGGAGGAACCCAGTAAGGGGCAGCCTCTCGTATCGGCATCATGGTGTTAGATTGCTCGGTTGGTGGTTTGGTCACTACGGAGGTCGCGGATTTAGCTCCCGGCTCTCGTTCAGTGAGGTGGCGGAAAACCTCAAGCGTACGCGTAAGGAGGTCCGACACATCACACTCGCCCTCATCCCCGATATCGACCTTCCGGTACAGAGTCGTTAGGCTCCCGGGACTGTTGTCTCGATATCGGTCCTGGTATGCATTCAAGACATGATAGCACAGTCGTACGGTAAAATGTCGTCTGTGACTCCCTGTATACGAGCTGAACATATCTGTGATGTACTCTTCATCATCCTTCCTTTCTACCAGTGTCCTTGCTATTTTGTCGATCCCCGCTCGCTCATCTTTGCTTAGTCTGCTTGTTCTTGCAGGGCCAGCCCCTCGAGTCTCATGGTCGTCTAACGTTGTTGTTGATGCGGTTTTTAATACAAGGGGTTCGGCTGGCACAGAGGCCATTGGGGCCGAAGCTGTGGCGGTACCTTCGTTTGTACCTGGGGGTGGTGCGTGCTGCGCCAAGGGTTGGGAAGGGGCATATGGAGGGGGCATGTAGATGATAGGAGGACCTAACAGCAGATCCTCGTTGGCTCGTTGTTTCGAGGGTAAATCAGGGTAGAGCATGGAGGGAGTTCTAACCGGACACTGGCTTGGTGTTTCCATTTCTAGTTTCTGTTTAGCTTTCTCTCTTTCCTTTATCTCTTTTTCTAGTTTCTGGGCAGCTAGGTGGGCTGCTTTTCGCAGCTCTTTTTCCAACCTACTCTCGGTTTTCTTTTTACGTTGTTCAGTTTCTTTTCGCCACATGCCGAAACTGTCAAGCATAGTGGGTGTTGTCTTGTTTTTACCCAGGGCAGTTTCTAGCGTTTTTATTTTATCATCATCGAAGGATCCTATCAGGGGCCACTGACTTTCTTGACCCTTTTTCGTATATTTATGCCATAGTTTACTATAGGCTATAGCGGTCAATCCATGCTTCATGAACATGTCCTTATTAGGGGTGCCTTCCAGCGGGGCTGGATGGTCCATCTCTAATAAGCGGTCCGGGCTAAACAGGCTACTAATCAGTGGGGAGAAGACAGACATGACGGCTCGTAACGAGGGACTAAAAAGTCAGCACTGCCTATCTTATCACTAGGTGCAAAGACTGGACAGAATATTTATATTCTACGTTGTTTGCAGGCAGTGAATACCTCATGGATCAAAATAACAAAAAGACCAATAAATATTCAATGGGGAGAATGAGTAGGTCCGCAAAGATCTGCGTTACCTACCCTTTTCACTATCTGCAAAAAGGGTGGTCTCTTCCCTGTTTGCAGACAGAGAATCTCCAGAAAACAATAGTTTTGCGAACAACAGTTCAGTTTCAAGTAATTATTGAGTGGGGGAGAAAAAATAAGCACGGCTGCTGCCCTACCTATCCTCCACTGCTTGCAAAGAGAGAGCCCGTTGTTTCTCCGTTTGCAGACAGTGAATCTCCAAATAAATAAAAAGAGCAATACTAGTATATTTTTTTTTTTTTAAACAATCAAGCAATCAAGCAATCATTTCGCAACTTGTCGTGATTACACGACCTTACCCGGACCGCATGGACAGTTTCTTGTCTTCCGAATCCAGCGCCCGATCGTCCTCTCTTCTCCGTTATCCTCGCGGCACTCCTGATGGTTCCCAGTCAGGACCGTAGATCACTCGAGAGAGGTCTGTTCGGAACCAGTGAAGTTCGGATGATCGGCTGTCAGACGAGGGTCTATCGGACAGACGCGTTCCCGATCGTTGCAGTCGTTCACTCTGTCGTCAGGACCTCTCCCACTGGATCCACAGGTCGCTGATGGGCCCCACGCTTGGGACGCCAATTGTAAAAGGGAGACACTACCAACCAGAATATAAGATCCTTAAGTATTGCCCGGCGGTGTCGCCTCTTGAACCCACAAAGAAGTTAAACTATTGAAGAGGCAGGCGCTGGAGACTGGAAGGCAGGAAACAATGTTTTTATTCTCTCCGGAGGAGAACACAGCAAAAACCGACAGCAGGTATCGTTCTGAGGTGCTCTATCTGCATCTCTGAGGCCTGGCCTCTTATACACAAGTTAATCACTTTATTGCATGACACACATTCTCGTTAATCCTTTGATGCACGGTAAGACATCCTCGGAACCTCCCCTTCAGGCCCGTTCCCACACATAGTTACAGTTGAAGTCCCCACCTCGGTCACAACAGGTGATGATCATCGCGCAGCTGGATATTCCGCCGATTCACGGAATGTGTGGGGTTCGATCGGATCTCGTAGGGTGGGGGCTTTGATTGACCCGAGGGTCCTTTAATGGGAGGAAGCTTCCTACTGTACTGGGGGCAATAAACGGTATCCGCAGAGCAAGGTGGTGGCCTGGGAACGAGGAAGACAAACGGGCACACAGGGAAAAGGGGGTTTGTATCAAAGGACCTGGGACCATGAAAGGAATGAAGGGAGGTGTCGTGCTGGGAACAGGATGGGATTCCGAGGCAGAGCTGCGCTGAAGAGGGGTTTATGACCCGAGGCATGTGAGGGCGAGGGGGTTGTCGGCATGCTGGGGGATGCCTGCGAGGCTAGGAGAGAGAGAGAGAGATGCGCTGGCTATCAGCAAAGGGCAGGGAAGCCATGGTGTTCAAAATGGCGGCTGTTTACGTGCGTGAAGGGGTCCGAGAAGAGCAAGAGGGCGCCGATAATGTTGACGGTTTCAGCCTAACTTTCAACAAAACCAGCTGCAGACTAGGCCGTAAGGGCGCTCCCGGCTTATATGGCCGTTTCTTTTCCCCTACAGCCCTCAGACAAGCCCCACCGCCCCCAGCAGCCAATGGGTGCAGGCCGTATTTTCCAGGCGATCTGAGTTAAGTGCACTGAATTTGAACTCCAATGGCTATGACTGCAGCCATTTAACTTCCCTCCCAAAAGCCAGGTGAGGTTCATCCTGTATGACGGGGTGAGCCATGACAGTGAAAATCCTCTTATTCAGTGGCTGTGAGTTTAGTTGGCAGGTTGTGAAAAAAAATAGAGAAGTGCAATTTAATCTCAGCTGCTAATGGGAGTAAGTGCTAATTTCACCTGTTTTAGCACTTACTCATGCGCCTACATCACCCCAGAAGAACGGATACTCTTGAGGTTAGGACGTGATGCTGAAAAATTAGAAAATGTCACAAGAAACTAATGTAAGCAACAAATGGAAAGAAATAGTGGCATACTGTGATATTTGATAAAAAGATAAAATGCAGGCGTGACTGTATTAACAACTAATAACTACCTAAAATGTTGGTGCATTATGTTTCTTAGATCATATATTAATAATGTCTGCCGTATTAACTAGTCCGCATTTAAGACTCTAGTCATTCAACATCTGTAATTATGAGTCGGTTCTCGCCGATCAGGTATTTAGCCATGTTTAATCCATCTTGTCTTTTTAATATATATAGTAATTCTAAGGCCTTGTGATATGTGCATTGTTTTCTACTAATGATTTGCATTCCTACTCGTTTGAGATCAAAAGCCACCCTGCTGCTATTGCCTTATCTTGAGAGCAGGGCCAAACAATAACCTTCCTTTCATCAGCAGTAGGGAAACTGCAAAACAAAATGAAGAATTAATGAGCACCACTGTTCAGTTCATTTGAAAATAAGATCACAAAGTCTATGCATTACATATGACATTAATGAGGGCACTTCTTAATGAGATGGTGCTTTCTGTCTGTTCAAATTATCTGACTCTCACCTCCTACACATAGCTTGCTCGCTTTGCCCTTTGATCTTGGGTCTGACCTCAACAAACGTAAACAATAACAACAATGTATTCTTTGAGCATGATCTGTTTTCAGTAATGCCACACAAATCGTATCAACTATCCAGAGCTGCAGGGATATGGTGCCAGACGACATGTGAAACACAGTGGTTTCAAGTGCTTACAACTAGATCGGACTGAACATGTATAGATGCAGCCATGCAAAAGCATCATTTTGGGTCCAGGAATGTACACACAGAGCTCCAATAGGACATCATTGGACAACAGGAGGTTGTAAAGAACATTCCAAACAGTAAATGAATGCTGTGGATCAAGCCTAACATCAATTAAATTATTCTAAAAGTCAATCATTTGCTTTGATCCAGCAGGCACATGCATTTCAAATGATGCAACGTACATATTAAAGGTACATATATGTGGAATTAAGTATGGTAAACTTGTACTTACTTTTATATTCTTACCTTCACAGTACATTGGCAGTCGATTTTTGTTAGACTATATATGTCTTCTACAATATTGTAGGAGTATACAATACCTACAAGGGGACCAATAACATATCCTTAAGTAAAACTACGTGCAATATTAATCAAGCATACCGCGAGCAATAGTTTTGATAATGATTATAACAACAATATTGATTTTGTATTTTTTCGCTAAAATTAATGATACCTCCAAACCAGCACCACTCTATGCTGAGTTGTTGATTTGTCTTTAAACGTGACATATTTCATTGATGTGCTTGAGCCACTGATTCTTGGTGTGCAAGTATTTCAGGTCAACAAAGATTCAGTTCACATTGTATCACTGCAGACGTTCACATTAGTGCAGGGTCATACTGTTATTGAAGAAAGTTGGACGAGCCGAGTGCTAGCTTCCCATTAAAAATGATTGCAATTTTACTATAGATGGCGGTGATGGTTGTAGATAAAGGCATTTGTGGGACAAAGTAAAAGGTGCAAGGGGTTGATTTTAAATCCTTGTGACTAACATGTCAGGAATGGGGGTGGGCGATAAATTCCATTCAACCGGTGGAGTTCGCAGAGTTTTGCCCACTCCAAGTTACGCTTGTAAGGCGGAGTTCCTACAAAACTCTGCCAACCGCAGTGTGGAGTAGTTTTTTCTTGCGCTCAGTTGGCCAACCCTAAGTTGGCGAGCATAAGTGAGAAATGACATCCCCTAGCGTGATTTTTGATTGCTAGGAGGGCACCCAGTGAGATTTTCTCAATGTGGGTGGTCATGGGCAGTTGTGACGGTTTGCAGTGAGAAAGCTGCTGCTGATTTTGCAGCACAGAATAAGCTTCTGGTGCTAAAAAGCAGTGCAACATGCCTGTTCCACCCACTCGCGGAACTCCACAGAATCTCACAGAGTTTTCATGTCACTCCATGAGTTCAGCCCACCCCAAGTCAGGATCAGAGACGTTTTAATGCATGGGCAAAGTGGGCTCTGGCCAAGGACCTCAACCTTTCAGGGGACCCCTGGTACAGCCAGTTCTGTTCTGAAGATAGTCTTGCAAATACAATGTTCCTTTAATTTATTTTTAAGGTGCGTGAATTGTGAGAGTCTCTTACATATTTTTTTTTAGATCAAAATAGTACGTGATATATGAGAAATGGGAGGGTGCCACATAACCATCCTTAAATGTTAGACATAAACATATGTGGAATTTGGACAAGAGTGCTTGTGCATTGTCAATGACCTGGCCGAAGAGGTCAGAGAGCTGAAATTAGATCATGAATTCAAAGCTGCTCCAAAAAGGGCTCCCCAAAATGCATTTGCGTCAAGGCCTCCAAAATCCTTAAGATGTCCATGGTCAGGATGCATTAATGAAGCATCATGGTCTTTCAACATTAGGCTCCTCTGAAAGCTAACAAAGCCACGAGAACCAGACCACAAGTAGGTTGGCACACGAAAGAGCTCAGGCTCACCAAAAGTTGCTAAAAGTAATTTGAATGCAGATGGGGACAAAGTCAGGAAGGCACTAACAACTCGGACAAATCTAACCTTAGATGGTACCATCACCAAATCAGAGCCACCAAATGCCCCATGCTTACCAACCGCATTTAAAGCTGCACCAACAGTGTCAAGAAAATCTTCATTATACTGAAAGGCTTCAACTCTCAGCCAGCAAACCCAACTCTCAGTATTTGTGCCCCAAGCTGTACCTATTCTGCAGCAACAAGATCAACAGCATTTATGATGCTGCACATCCGGTGGCTGTTCTAATAGGGTAACGGCGCTCCCAGGCAGTACTCAGGTATTATTTGGGTGTAGTTCGTGTGAGTGTGGTGCAAAGGGGTAGAGAGAACCACCCCTCTCCCTAAACTGTGTAAATACCACTAAAAAGAATCACAACAATTCTCCTGCGCATGCCTGTAGTTTGCAAACAAATGAATGACAATGGAAAAACGCTCTTCATCCACTGCTCGATCAGGGTTTATTGTTCCTCTCGTGAGCAATTTCATTCAAAGCCTTAACCTAACCAACACATGTTCCATTACGTCCAAAAAAGTAAACAGCGACTTCATCAGGACTAAGAACCATTCAGGATACATATTAGTAACATGGTGGGTTATAAGACAATTAAAGTCAATGGCAGACACCGACTGTGACATGCTTTCAAAAGGAACAAGGTTCAAGTAACACACTCGAACCTGTGGAAACCCATGCTATTACATACAGAACATCGTGCTCGTCCATAATTATATGCCCGAATAGAGAACTAACAATAAAGGGTCCATTTTAATTAAAGTGCATCGGTTATCATGCAGTATGTCAATTGTGTGACTTTCTTTAAAAGAAACATTTGTGCCGTAATCAAAAGAGGTGACCTTCATGGGTTTACGATGGTGACTGTTCAAAAGACTAACACAGGTAACAGGCCCCCCTTAATGTCGCCAGTTATTTAATGAATTACAAAAAAATAAGGGTACCTAACTCCTGGTCCTAGGAAAAAAAGGATAATGAAACGGAGATATTACTGCTCCAAACTGTTACCCAGTGGGGTAAACACTACATGTGATAATGGGTATTGGGTAAAACCAACCTTGGTCTTCGCTGCAATTTTGGGCCCCCTCTCTTTCCCCGCCTTGTCCACCTGTTGTAATGGTATATTGAGTTTGTTCGTGATTCCCCTTTTTATCCTGAGTACTTCCCGTAAAAAAGGGTTATCAGGATGTTCTTGACTCCCTATTCCCTCCTGCTTGCTCTCACTAGTGACTGGCACGTCCAGAAAAGTAGAGCTGGAACTAATTGAAGTAGCAGTCTCCTTTCTATCTGTTAATATGTTAGGAATTAGGTGGTCTTATTTCCTGATGAAGGTAAAGACCCTTCCACTACTTTAATCCTGTTCGTCCCTCAGGCGAGCATTTATGACTACAACCCCCAAATGGACCCTTCCACCATCACAGCCCTCCTGCCCATCTCAACTAAAACTCAGAGTGCCACCTGCCCCACCATCACCACCCAAGAAACTGCAATGACCATGTAGTCTATACACTGCCGAGCGTCCTTAACCCCCTGCTCTCACAGCATCTACATCAAAGGACCCCATCATTGCACCCTCATGCCGATCCTGAATGATTAATTCAACACAGCTACCTACCCTGATGCCTGAAAACATGCCACAGTGCTCCCTTTCCTCAAGAAACCTTCAGCAGACCCCAAGACACTAGCCAACGACCTGGCACAAACTCCTTGCCCCAAGTTTTAAAACAAGAATTAAAAGTTCATCTAATCAGCATGTTTGTACCAATAATGATCCAATGCTTAAACAACAAGATATGTTGTGTTACTGTAGTCTTTATTGTTATTGTTATGTGTGCTCAAACTCTCAGGCCAGTAAGAGACTTAAATATGTTACTTATAGCTCGTGCTGACTTTGCTGACTCATTTGTTGTTTCCCCTTGGCAGCAGTTGTCAGTTCTGCACTATGCTGAAACCTGTGAACACTGATGATTCATTTATGTGTGCTGCCTTTGTTGACTTAATTGTTGTTTCCCCTTTGCAGCGTGTTAGTCTAGAACATGTGCATATGGCCTAATGACCGTGATGACTCACTTGTTTCTGCGGACTCTGGTGACTTTATTGTTGTTTCCGTTTAGCAGCTGGCGTTCATCTGGAACATGCTCAAATGACCTGCTGACCCTGATAAATCATCTATTTGTACTGACTCTGATGTCATTATTGTTGGTTCCCTTTGGCAGCAGGTGGAAATTCTGGATCATGTTTAAGGGCACCGCCTTGTGAGATGGCAACTCTATTTAAAGAGGCTGTGTCTTCTTAGCTGTGCTTGCTATTCATATTTGGTTTTGAAAGGAGCTGTCACATCGAAAAGCAAAACACCAAAGAAGTTTTCTCGATTTCAGAGACTTGTTCCAATCTTATTACAGAACAAGGCTACATGTGTTTCCTGACACTGCACTCCCTAACTCCATGATTTCAGTCCCTGATCACCTTCTTCAGGCATTAAGATGAGGTACCGCCTTGTGGCGCTTGAGCAGAAATTCTTCTGGTGAATTGGGAAATAAACACACTCTGGTAAGGTGGTGAGTTTGGGGGCATGTTTAGGTCCATGTGTTTCCTGACACTGCGCTCCCTAACTACATGATTCCAGTCCCTGATCACCTTCTTCAGACGTTCAGATGAGGTACCGCATAGTCGCGCTTTAGCAGAAATTCTTCTGGTGAATTGGGAAATAAACGCACTCTGGTAAGGCGGTGAGTTGGGGGGCATGTTTAGGTCTGCAGTAGTGGTTGGTGAAGGAAGATCATCCAACCATAGCACAAGAGAACATTGGGAACTAACTCCTATTTCCCACTCGGAAGAGATTTGCCTTTGGATATTTAGGCTTGTTTTTGGAACGCACAATGAACCTTGAAAAGAACACATAGCTTTTGATTTAAGAATATCAAGAACGTTGTGTTATTTAACATAAGTAACTTAAATTTTGGACTTTGCTCTCTTAGTGGAAACAACCAGCACTTTATTTTGTGAAATGTAAAAATAATTCTTCTGAATCCCGCTCCTCAGTCTGCCCCTTTTGGGGAGGCAGGGAAATCAAGGACTACAGTATAGATCAGAGTGGGCCGGCGGCGGCGGATCTCACAATGGACGAGGCAGACAAATTCTTCTCTCTCACAGACGGCTCAGATTCAGAGGTCTCTAATTCATATCTTGGTAAAACCAGCAGTACTAACTCTTCAACCTCTGAATCCAGCACACTGGAAGCCCTAAGACAGCGCTCAAGCGCTCAAAGCACCAGAAGGGCCATAAAAACAGCACAGACCCTGGAGGAGGAGAGTGAAGAATTCAGTCAGCAGTGGCATTAAATGTGATAACTCCCATACAAAATTACTTGGGACCCTGGAGGAAGCATCAGCCCTGAATCAAACAGCTTCATCCGCCATGCAGCCAGTAGGGAGTGTGTCCCTAAATCCCGCATTGGGTTTAATCTTGCAGTCAATCAAAGAGCATTGGGCTGAAACACGGGCAGATGGCAAAAGGGCAAGGTATGGTACAAAAAAGCTGGAAGGTACCATTTGGAAGGTGGGGAAGGCATGCTCCGAGATCGGTGAGCGACTTAGCTGTATTGGGGACAGGGACAGGACTACAGCTCTGGAGAATGATGTGGCAGCTGTTAAGGAGCCCAAGCTAAATTGCATGATGCCCAGTTAATGGATGTGCAACATGGAAGCTAGAGGACATGGAAAACCGGCAGCACAGGAATAATCTTTGCTTTCTTGGGATTCATGAAAGACTTAAGGGGGACGACATTTGTTCCTTCATGCTGGATCTCTTAAAAAATACCTTTCTCTGAACATTCTGGATGGACTGGGCATCAGAAGACCAAAGATTTCACTGGGTCCTGGCGACTCATAATAAGCCTGCCCAGGTCAGCAGCGATCTAAGACAACCAAGGGCTTTCTTAGAATTTATTGGCAAATATTTGCTGCGCCAGGACATTTTTGAGAATGCTTGCCTGAACAGAAGATGGACATACCTAGAATCCTCTTTCTTCATACTTTTGCCATATAACTGTAGAGCGTAGGTGGTGCCTGTGACAGGTGATCAAACCGTTTAAAGATGCTGGTTTTGAGGCATTTCTGCTGGGCCCCACCAGTCTGTTGTTAGAGGGGCGGTAAAAAAAATGTCATCTGATACTAAAGCTAAAGAGTATTGGGGTCTGGCTTTGGAAGATAGAAGCAATGTATAGCTACGGGCCCTTTCTATGAATGGGTTTGATTAAGATTAATTTAAGCCATTTTTTTCTCTCTATTTTTTATGGCACTTCATCATATAACACATTATTGGTTGTAGAGGGGGGATGCACCTGAGAGTGGTCAGGGGAGAGGCCTGTGGTCATGGCCACCAGTCTCCATCACACAGACCCATTTGGTCTGGCTGCTTTCAGCAAGGGGGTGGTGGGTTAGCAAGCGGTGGGCTTTGGGGTTTTGGGGGTTTTGGGGGCCTGGGTGGGAGAGGTGGGGTCAGGTTGTTTGGTGGTGTGATAATTAATACACAGCAAGTGGTTATAAGTTTGAATATGTACTTTTTGCTAAAAAAAACAGCGGTGTGCTGAACTTGAATATAGTCTGGAGAACATGTTTTTAGTGCCAAATGCAAGATAGACATCAATCAATATACAAGATGTGGTAGCAGCATGGCATTTGCTACATATTGGCAATATACCTAGTTGTTTATGACAATCCCTATGTACAATGGCTAAACTTAGTATTGCTTCCATTAACAACTGTGGGCTAAACAATAAAGGGAAAAGGAGACGGGTACCAGAGGACCTCAGATTCTTAAGAGCGGATGTATATCATATGCAGCAAGGACAGTGCTATGCTGAAGTCTTTTTTTTTGTTTATTGATTTTATTCCGTTAAATTGCATATAAAATACAACAGAAAGTATCCCACTTACCCTATTTGATAGCATAGTATACACATAACCACAGTGACTACCATTCTTTTTCCAGCAAATATATTTCAAACCCACCCACCCATGTCCCCCACCCTAGTAAAAAAAAAAAGAAAAACGTACAACCCAACTTAGGCAGACATGTAAGTATTGCATCACATTTGAGGTGTAATTCAAAGGCAGCACAACATTTTATTCAATCTTGTCTCTGTTAGTGCACTCGTCCGAGTATTTTAAAATGGTTTATGTCAAGTCTGGGTTTTCCAGAAGATATGCAGTTAGAGGGCCCTAAACAAAGAACCATAACCAACTTGGTTATGTAGAAGAGAAAAAAGAAGCAAATGGTCTCTGTATGTGGTTTCCAATTGGTCAACATGTTTCGCCCTGGGAAATAGGTCCCTAATGGAACCTGGTGCGCTTCATCAAGACCGTGCAGTGTGAAATCGTGAATAAAAATAGGAGCAGGGAAAAGACACCCTATATTCCTATGATACCTCTATTAAGGTGAAAGTGGGTCACTGCGCTCATGGTAACAACTCAATCGTGTTCCTGACATTACCTGGTGGAGAAAAACAACAACAGGAATATAAGACAAATATATAGAGACAAACATAATTCATAGTGAATAAGAATCCACTTTTAACTTAATTTCAGCAGCTGTGTCTGAATTACACCATGCATGTTGTTGCGGCAATTGTGGGAACAAGTGCCCTTGACATGATCATACTGCCACATGTGCGCGTTTGACAGCATCTGCTGTCTTTATCTATGATTTGTGGGGAGGTCTCATGCACTGGCCTTGTGCTGACTTTGCACGTCGTGTTTTTACCGAGTGAGTTATTCAAAACACACTTGTTTGCATCATGGTGGTCACAAGTGTTAATATATGCAAAGCGCACTCCATGAGTGAAACGGAAAAAGGGCATCCGGAGTCCCAAGGCAGTACAGTACCATTATTTGGTAGTGCGGCACACTCTAAAGTTATGTGACTTATTATATCTGTGAGAGAAATGCACAAACGTATTCAAAACATTCTTACTGATTACCCCTGCACAAATAATGGAGTGCCTCCTCGGCAAATCCTGCGGTCTCGAGGGGGGGGATATCTGTTGGGCAATAATGCGATAATGCAACAATGCGATAATGAGCGATAATGATGTGATAATGAGCCCAAAGTGTGATGGACGTACCTGTTTTATCGGCTGGATAGACGCCGGAGAAATGAAAGCAAGCGTCCGCCTGGTTTAAAATGCGTGTGGCCGAAAATGACGTGGCTCCAACTGGGGGGGTGTGCTGTGAAGAGAAAGCTGTGGCATGGCCCTGACTCATGGGATATGCCGAATCCAGCGACCATATTGGAATAGTTTATTATATCACCATATAGCCTGTATGCCATCATTAGTGTTATGTGCATGTGTGGTGCTGAGCTCACACACATAATATTGTATTGACGTTGCAATGCAGATGGTGGATGTAATCACTAATCATGAGTTACGGTGGATATTTTACTGACTTGCAATGAGAACTGGGATTCACTAAAGTTGTACATGTCATGATCACTCGACCACCTTTGATGGCTATGGATGTATATTTGTCGGCTATACTGCAACTTATATATCGGCTTTACTGAGACATTTAGTGATATGTGGAAATTATGTACAAATGTTGAGTGTCTCACATCACCCTATGTCACCAGTATGTTTTTAAAATATATGTGCCCCGAACTTTGGAGTACCATTACCCTCTACCATGTTGGATGACAATAAAGTGTGCTATGAAGGGAGTGTTTTGTAGGTAGTTAAGTAACCCTCAATAGCCGGTATGGGGATAGTCAGTCTATGTGTGGTTAGTGTTTGCTAACTTCCTTAAGTTTTCCAGGTGACAAGTTCTGCCCATGGTATATAATTGTTCAATCCCCGCGTTTTGCATTTTAATCGGAATACCCAGCGTTGTTCTTGCCAAAACAAAGTGGTGGGGTCCAATTGGGATTGGATTTGATGATGGTCCATTTTAGGCTATTTGGGGCTTGCTTCATCTCTAGGAAGTGACTCAGTAGCTTCGTGCTGGTTTTCTTGCATCGTATGGTGCTTTTGTGTTCTCGTATGCGGAGCTTTACAGGTCTTGTTGTCATCCCAACGTATTGCTTGTGGCACGGGCATGTGATTCGATATATGCAATTTTTTGTATAGCCAGACCCAGGTCGCTTTGTTTCGATGCTCCATTCAGTGGACACACAGAGCAAGACCCGCATGCGTGGTCTCCCTCAAAAGGTGGCAGTGCCCACAAGGTAGGTTGAGTATTGATGGATGGTTTTGCTCGTGTATGGACCAAGAGGTCCTTGAAGTTCTGTGTTTGTTTGAACAAAAAGAGTGAGGTCGGTCCAAATTTAAATACTCCTGTCTCCAAAATACCCCAGTGTTTTCTAATCAGTTTTTGGATTTTGTTGGAGTTGGCAGTAAATGTGGTTACACATGTAGGTAGATTTGTTTGGGGTTTCTCCTTTACTTCCAACAGTGCCTCCCTGTGGTTATTCCTAGCTCGTTTGTGTGCTTGTCGTATTGTGCTTTGGGGGTAATTGCGTGCTGACAGGTTGTTCGACAGAATGGAATATTGTTTTTCAAATTTGCAGATGGTATTGCAATTGCTGCAAAGGCATAAAAATTGCCCCACTGGGAGATTGTACCTGAGTGCCTTGGGATGGTGGCTCTGATACATCAGGAGACTGTTGCGGTCCGTGGGTTTCTTGTAATTCGTGGTTAGCAAAGTCCCTTCTGTAGCGGGAATTCCGTTCTCCTACAGAACTGTGCATAGAGATTTGGAACCTCAGTGAATTAGGATGACCCAAAACTCACCTCAGTACCCAAAATCCCCTTACCAAGCTAGCTACAGTGTCTCATTGGTCATAACAAACTCCCAATGTTTAGACAAACCAGAACATGAATTTAGAATACCTCAGGTATTGTGGAACACATGAGCACTCTTTCGTTATACAATCATTTCAAACCAGAACGTGGAGTAAATGAGGACACGTGCACATTTGAAATATTAATTACTAATGCCGTTTTCTCAAACGCAGTATCTTAGATAATACAAGGAAACATATTATCAGAAGCAAAGTTATCAGCATAGTTACTAGTCCATAAAAGGCAAATGGTGACAACATACTAAAATGCTGACATGAATAGGGTTTAACAACACCTAATTCTCACCCTCCCTATCTAGTATATTATATTATATCTAAAAAGGTCTCTTTGGGTTTTAGCAGGGTGACCCCATACCTCTAGATCCTAGTGGCAGAGGATCACATCATCTTCCCACAGCTCTCTGCATGCGAAGCACCATCAAGTGTCTATAGTGTGCTCTAAGCAAAGCAATATAAAACGCGCCTAAAGCCAGATTTTGGCAGCAGCTGCATTTATGTTATGTCTAGGAAGGTGCGAAGATCAGACCTCACAACAATACTGTGTCGAGTTATCCTTGAGGCTTCAGCACTCACTGTACAGACATAGTTTACCAAGCAAAGCTGAAATCAGATCAATAACATATTATTCTCATGTAAATCATAATGCTCTTCTAGGCTGAAAGCTAAAACAACAATTATGTGTCGTGTGCAGAAGCAGCAAAAGGTAAAATGGCGTTTAAACATTTAATAAGGTCATGCTAACTTAACACGGTATATAGGTAAGCAGTAACTATATGACACTTCATGTAGGGTAATCGAGAGATCCAGAAAGACGACGTTCTCTTTTGATTTTGTCACTGTGAATTTCAAAAAGTGGTCAAGGGTGTTCAGCCATTCACAAAATGTGGTACATAAGTCTCCATCTCCTCTCCAGAAGAGTGAAATGTTGTCGATATAGCATCGCTGCACCGTAATGTTCTCTCTGAGGGGTTGGTTTCACCCAGAATGAAATTGTCTTCAAGGTTAGCCATGTACATACAGCCTAGACTCGGCACGAACGTGCTCCCCTTGCTTGTCCCTTGGATCTGGTTATATAGTTGTTTTTTTAAAGCAAAAAAGTTTTCTTTGAGGGCCACGGCTGCACATTCACAGATAACTGAGACTGGTGTTTCGTATGGCCATGGGTCACTACTCTGAAGCATAGCCTCCATTACCTCCAGTGCTTCAACGTCCACCGTGGCCAAAAGAGTGCTAGTTTCTGGTTTGTTGAAATACTCGATTAGGTTGAGGACCTCTGTAGTATCCCTTAAGTAAGTTGGATTTTGCGTGACTATGGGACGTAGAAAAAAATCACAGAACTTACTTAGTGGCTCATGCAATGAGTCAATGCCTGACACTATCGGGCGTCCTGGGGGAGGGTTAGTCCCTTTGTGTATTTTGGGTAGTGTGTAGTAGTGCCGAATCCTGGGGTTTTCAGTAATCAAAAATGCTGCTTCCTGGGATTTTATCCAATCTTCGGTTTCAGTTTCTGTGACCTGAATTCTGATCCTCATGGTTAGTCTCGCTGTTGGGTCTTCCTCGATGGGGAGGTAGTATTTGGTATCTGTGAGCTGGTGATGGCATTCCGCATCATATGTGTCTATGTCCTAAATCACGATGTGCACAGAGGTAATATAACCATATATCAGGCATCTCAAAAACATCCCGTTCAAACGGCGGCGTTAGAGTGTGCCAGCTACATCTAGGCTGTTTGCCAGCCGACACTAAAGATAACAGGCAGGACTGCAGTGTCATGAATAATGTGGCATTCAATTGTATTGGGATATTGACGAATAAATGAAGCAACAAAGGTAAGATACTTATTTTGACCACCGCCACTCTGTCTGCCAAAGATAGCTGTAACCGGGTCCAGAGTGCTATTTGATCAGTGATTTTGGTGACAGCACAGCCATAGTTTATGCTCACAACAATCTGCTGGCCCCTATGGATCCATACATATCCCAAGATATTTCATGGGTTCAGCTGACCAAGCAAGTGGATATCCAAGATTCATCTCCTGTGTGCAGTCCGTCAAAGGGAACACTGTGAATTCTTCCCAGCTAATGCCTAGCCTGAATACCTTTCGAACGGCATATATTCCTGTGATATGAGCTCCAGATACCTGTCCGGTTCACGCACATACAACATCATGTCATCGGCGTAAAGCGAGACCACCAGCGGCCTTTGTTGGAACCTCAAGGCTGCCCCACATGTTTTTGTCACAGCTTACAGGCCAGCGGCTCTAGTGCCAGAGAAACTAACTCAGGGGAAAGCAGGCAGCCCTGTCGGGTTCCCCTGCATATCAGGAAGGCATCGGAGACCCACCCATTTACCCTCAACCTAACAACCAGGTCAGAATACAGCAGATGCACCCATTTCAGGAAGAATGGTGGCATTCCCAGCCTTTGCAGAACAACAAACATACGCCCCCAGTGTAGAGAATCAAAGGCTTTCGCTGGGTCTAACAGCACAGCTGCCGCTTGCAGCGTGGGCTGTGAGTAATGTAACACAACGGAAATAGTGCGCTGATTATATGTGGTTGATCTTTTTGGGACAAATCCTGACTGGTCAGGTAAAATTAGACTTGGAATCAGATGCTAAAATTGGGAGGCAATAACTTTCGCTAAGATTTTTGGGGCGATATTTATAAGGGAAAGTGGTCTATAAGATTCACACTTATTTGCGGCTTTATCAGGCTTTAAAAGCATGACGATCAGGGCTCCCCTGAGAGTGGGGGGTAATACGCCCATTTCACAGGCTTTGGCAAATACCTTAAGAAATATCGGGGCTAAAACGTCACAGTATGCCTTATAGAATTTGCTAGGCAGGCGGTCAAGACCAGCTGCCAGGCACATCGGGAGCACCAATGTAGCTGCCTTGACATCCTCTACATCAAAGGGCTGAGGCAAGTATTGGCACTGGCCTTGCGAAAGCCAGCCCAGAGCGATATCCTCCAAATGTTATGTTATGTTATGTTAAGAGGGTACTTTTATAGCGCACGGCTACTCCGAAGAGTGTCCCGGCGCTGAAGACCCTCACAGACCCATAGTGGAAGGTAAACAGGGAGAGCGGGCAAGGTACAGAATGGAACAAGTTATTGCATAAAAAACAGCAGGGTCTTCAGATCCTTCCTAAATGCCAGCAGACTGGTGTTAGATCTGAGTGACAAAGGAAGAGCGTTCCAAAGCCGGGGGGCGAGATGTTTGAAGGACTGCCCCCCACAGCGGGCACGACGGATCACCGGGGTGACTGCCCTGGCCTGGGTGGTGGAACGCAAGGATCTGGAAGGTAGATAGAAGCTGATCCGTTTTTGAAGATAACATGCACCACAGTGCCATGAAGGGCTTTAAAGGCAATGGTCAGGGCTTTAAAAGTGATCGGCTTCTTAATGGGCAGCCAATGAAGGGTTTTAAGAAGTTCACTGGCCCTGGCTCTTCTAGTAAGGCCAAAGATGGCCCGGGGCGCAGAGTTTTGCACAACCTGGAGACGCGCAAGGAGGAAGTCTGGAAGGCCTAGGTATAGTACGTTGGAATAATCCAGGTGAGAGCCTATCAGGGCCTGTACCGTGATATTTCTATGCTCTAAGGAAAGGAGCGGCAGGAACTTCCTGAGCATCTTCACGATCGCAAAACACCTGCCGGCCAGAGCAGACACCAGGGCCCTGAAAGAGAGGCTATTGTCGATCTGAATACCCAGATTCTTTGCAGCCCCTGAGTCGCTGGCAGGAGCAAACATGGCAGTAGGCCACCACTCCTTCCATCTGGGGTCCGCGGGACCGCCAAAGAAGCGCACCTCAGACTTATCGGGGTTGCACTTGAGGCTGTTGCGACTAAACCAGTCAAACACAGCCCCAAGGCAGCCCCGAATGGATGCCCCGTCAAAGTCGCAGCCCCTGTCACAAGTAAACAGGAGTTGTGTATCGTCAGCATACAAGACGATCTGGGTCCCGAAATCTTCCGCCAATGCCTCCAATGGGGTCATATAGATGTTAAAGAGTTAAGGGCTCAAAATTGAGCCCTGCGGAACTCCGACCTCCAAGGACGGCATGGCGGCCAAGAAAGGGGGGGGCCCAGACCGTTTGCTGGCGATTTGAAAGAAAAGACCTAAACCACTGGAACCCATTTACCCATTGATCTCTTTGTCACTGGCCCCTTGCTTGGTTCCATAAAGTTGGCATAAAATTCCTCAAACACCCCACTTATATCTGCAGTGGAGTGACAGGCATTGGACTCTTCATCCAGCAGCTCACCTATATACTCCTGCCCTTTAGGCAGTGACAACTTGTGGGCTAGTGAACGTCCCACCCTTCCTCCCTCTCAGTAGTATTGTGCTTTGCATTTCCTGGACTTATGTAGAATCTCCTGGTCAATACTCAGATACCAGATCTCCTATTTGTGCCAGAGTTGCAGCAGTGGGGCTTATTTCATATTCACGCTCTAATAAAATGATCTTGGTCGCTAGATCACTTAACCTGTTCCTGATATCTCTTAATACCCCTTCGTGGGCTCCAATACATTCCCCCCTTATTGTTACTTTAAAAGCCTCCCAGAGTGTACCCTCGATCTCTAGGAAGAAGTTTGTAATAGCCACACCTATTGTAATGCGAAATACTTGATCAGTAAGGGATGACTGTTGTAGCCGCCGTTGATAAGGGGGGGGCGTGCACAGGTCGGTATCTCAAGCAGAACTGGAGAGTGATCAGATAGTGTCTTAGCAAGGTGCTTAACAGACACCCCCCATGATACCACCTCCATGGATACCAGCCAGTAGTCCAACCTGGACCATGAACTGTGTACCTTGGACACAAATGTATACTCTATAGCTGTCGGATTCCTGACTCTCCACACATCAATAATATCTTCAACTTTCATCAGCTCTGATATCACTTGCCCAGCTACTACTTCAGATTAACGGTCTAAACTAGGGTCCAGGCACACATTAAAATCAGCACCCTAGATGGTAATGGAGGGAAAAGGGAAATGCGCCTCCATACGTCATTGAAATAGCCAGAGTCATCAACATTTGGCCCATACGTGTTTGCACACAGAACTATTTTTTCCCCTAATTTTCCCTGCACAAGCAGCACTCTACCTTGTTCATCTATGTCAGACCTAATCAACTAGAATGGTGTACCACGCCCAACCAAAAGCATGACCCCACGGGAATAGGAGGAGAACAATGCTGTCACCTGTACACCAGCCCATTTAGTCCCCACACTAGCTTCTGTTTGTTTAGTAAGATATGTCTCTTAAGCAACATGACTTGCATATCCTGTCTATCGACGAAGGCTAACACACTCCGGATTTTCCTGGGGTTGTTTAATCCTCTAACATTCCAGGTGATTAATTTTATTGTACCTTCCATCCCTGTAGGACACTATCCGCATGGACGTTTACCTTACTCAAGCTACCAACCTCAAGACGAGCCTTCAGGTAGTACACTGCATCTGCATTCAACCATACCTGCCTGTTTCCAGCCCCCCATCCCAGCCTCCCATCTAGGCAGGGTAGTGGCCAACTTATATATAGTCGGCCGTGATCTGTCTATCATTGCGCACCATGTCTATAACACATTCGATTCAACCTCACCCAGGACTACTATTCAGCACATTTTCTGGGGACCGAGACTGATGCACCACCTCAAGTCATCCCGACAAGGGCCCTTGTGGCACAACCACGGATGCCCCTCCAATCATATGAACTATATTAACATATTGTACCAATTAGCAACTGGCTCAGAACTTACAATGTTCCCAGACAAATGTATTATTATTGTTCATCTTCATCCGGGTCCACAGCAGAGTCACAACTATGCTTTTTCAACCGTTTCACATGCTCCATGGCCGGCTTCAGAGTGGAAAAGATCTTGGTTGCACCCTCCGCGCCGATCCTCAGACACGCAGGGTATACATAGCATAGGGTAGGCCCTCCGCCTGAAGTGCCTCCTTCGCCAGCGTGAACTCCCTCCTAGCCGCCTGGACAGCCACAATGAAGTCTGGAAAAAACGGAAGCGTATTCCCATGATACGTGATGGAGCCACGTTCCCGGCCCAGTCTCTGTAGTTCAGCACCTTCGCAATTATAGGGTGTGGTGGAGCTCCGGGAGCAAGGCGACCCATCAGCGAGTGGTGGGCTCTCTCAACTATTAGCATTGGGGAGAGTTTATCGACGCCAAAGATTTTTAGAAGCATCCCTTCCATGTATAACTCCAGTTTCCCAACGTTGGTGGACTCAGGCAGCCCAGTAATCCTCAGGGTATTTCTATTGGACCTCACCTCCAGGTCCTCATTTTTTACTTGGATAACTACCAGAACTTTCTCCATGTTCAGTGCTTTGTCTGCCACATTTTGCAAACTGTCCTCCGCTGTGGAGACTCGCTTTTCAACCTCTCCCAACCTGGCACCCTGCCTGTTGAACTTCGCCACCATGGTATCCATGTGAATGTTAAGTGCATCAATGTTTCCGTCAATCTATTGCAGGCTGCGTGGAATCGCCACTAAAGTCTGTTCTAGTGTTGGGCTGGTTTCTGACGGGGTATCTGCCTCTGAATCAGAGGCTTATTTTTGCTGTGCATTGCCTGTCTTCTGCATCTTAAAAGTGAGGGGAGACTGCGTCCTGTCCGGCTTCCCCATTGTACACAGTTCTACGATGCACCGGCACTGGTCCCCACAGCTGTAAGTATTGCACAAGCCCTGGCACTACTGCACCTCTACTCTGAAAGCACTGTCCACTGGTGTGAGATTACTGCTATTTCATGCCACCCACACAGTCCAGCAACATCCAACTCTCAGCGACCGGCTGCCCGTGCCAGTCGCAAAAATCTGGTGTGCTTTTCTTCTCGTGCACCACTTTTATAAATGCTACCTTTCTTTTTATTTTATCAAAGTTCAAAATCTCCTTCAGGGCCGTAGTGACATCCCCCTTACAGGACCCTGTACCTCAACTTGATCCTGATGACACTGTTCTTTAGTGGCTCCTCACGCCCTCCCGCCAAGCTGCTCCGATATCCCCAACTGGCCGCAGGCACATGTGGTCTCAAATTTAACTCACCGGGGGAATCTCCTACACACCCCACCACCACTAAGGAGCAGCAGAGGGCGAACGTGGTCTGCCGAGCAGGGTCCCGCTGCAATCCAGATGCACCCTGGGATTATACAGCACGCTGTCCTGTCCACAGCACAGACAGGCTCAGCCATGGGGAATCACGGTCCCCGCCACACTGCTAATGGAGGCACAGGCAACCCAGTAAGTTCAGCTCCACCGGAGTCCAGTGCAGTGAGCGAGGCCCTCCAGCAGTCATCTGCATTCCAGCCGGCGTGCTCCTGACCCAGCCTCCACCAGTTAGCCCTCCACGTCCTGGGCTGCAGCAGGTTCAGCATGTCTTCACAATGTCACTCCTCCCTCGGTATGCGATTTCTCCGGCAGCCAACTTTCACCACACAGCGGGAGTGTTGCAGCTAAACCAAGTGGCGGGCTCGGGCACAGCCCTCAGCAGTAGGCCTGACCGGCCATGCTTCTTTCAAAGCTGCTCCATCACTGCTCATTTCACTTGCCTGCATTATCAGTGGACAATCCCTAGACCTACACGGGTGTTCCCCAGGGTGAGACAGTGCCAGTACCTTTCAGATATCTATTTCAGACACATCTAAGTGCAGGATAATAAGTGGATAGTGGAGTGGCCGGCGGAGCTGCACTGAAATGCAGCCATCCTGCCGTGTGCACTCTAGCGCCTCCCACTATGCTGAATTCTTTAGGACTACAGGTAGCATGTCATACAACACAGGACACTAGGACTAAGGGCGTTGCCATTCTAGTGAACGGAAATGTTGTTACCCCTGGACAAAAGGCAGCAGACAAGTTTGGAAGATGGGCAATACTGGAGTACAAAGTGGGTAGTGGGTCTTTTACCGTATGTTCAATTTATGCCCCAGTATTAGATGCCCCTGGTCTGTTTAACTTTTTAGCAATTGAGCTCCCATCTTGTCCTGACCTGTTTATAGTTTGTGGGGACTTTAGCTTAAATGGCTCTAGAGGGGCTTTGAGGTATGGAAGGAAGCTATGCTGGGTGCAAACCTCAATCATTTAGATCCCTGGGGAATTTGCAGAAGGATATAGGCTTGATTGATGTTTGCCCTCTCTGAAGGCCTCTGCGCCTGGATACACTTATTATTCAGCCCCCCATGGCAGGTTTGCTAGGCTGGACTATTTTTTGATGTCACCTGCAATAGTTACCGGGGCTCAGGTTGAACTTTTCCCAATAGGGTTGTAGACTCTAACCCAATTATTCTTGAGCTCTCTATAGCAGGGCTTTGTAGCACACCCAGAAAATGGACCTATTGTTGGTCTATTGTTGGATCCTGATTATGACATATGAAGACTTGGATACTCTTTTTTTATGATCTGAATAAAGGGAGCGCATCTTCTGGAATAGTTTGGGATGAATTAAAAGCTGGGGTGAGGGAGGAAACCTTGAGCTTCAGCATTATTAAACAGAACAGGAGTTGGTCACAGTAAGGAGATATATCAATAGTTAAGCAACTTGGAGACAGAATTAATTAGTGCTGTAGAAACTGGGAAGCATCCTGCCCCCGTGTTGAACCTAATAGCTGTTGCCAAGGCTTGCCTATATGAATCTTCTGCCGAGAAAATAGCTGGGAAATACCTGGCCAAAGATCAGGATCGCTATGTGTACAGTGAGCGCATGGGTCATTTCCTGGCAGTTAGGGCAAGGCAACAATGGACTGCCGCATATATTAGCGAAATAAGGAATATGAAAGGTAGTATGGTTACGGATCCTTGCATGGTTAAAGAGGGCTTCACGGATTTTTATGCAGATCTTTATAAAGCCTCTCCACTAGTGACCGCGTTGTCCAAGACAATGGTGATGCTGGGCAACTGGGCGGAATCACCAATGAAGAGAGATTGCTTTTAGGGGGTGGTATTTTACCTGAAGAGCTTCAGGTGGCTCTCTATGCCCTCGCACCAGGGAAAAAAACTGGGGCAGACTCCATTCCTCTTGAGTTTTACAAGGTTTTCTATGCACAAATTCACCATGAGATATTTGGGCTATTTAAAGAAGCTAGAGTTGGGGCTTCTCCCCCTGGGTCCTGAGGTACTGCGAATAGATTTAAAAAACAAAAAGTTTAGGACCCTACAGCTTTGGGATCATACAGGCCAAGTACATCACTTAATAGTGATGCGAGGTCTAGCTGGTGTTATATAGTGTCTGGTGTCGGTCCACCAGCATGGATTCACCCCCGGTAGAGGGACCTCGGATCACGTCCAATGGGTTATTTCTTTATTCAGCGCTACGGAATTCTTGCAAAGCCTATGGGGGTGGCATTTCTTGATGCCGAAAAGGCCTTCGACAGGGTGTCGTGGGACTTCCTGTGGCAGGTTCTGGAAATGGCTTGGGGGGACTTCATTAATGCAATATGAGCAGTGTATAATAAACCCATTGCCCGCTTGCAAATAATTGGGCATGTAACGTAGCCCTTTTCCATAGAAAGCAACACGAGGCAGGGCTGTCCCATCTCCCCCCTGTTATTCACATTATTTATTGATCCCATTTTCAGGAGGCTGGAATCCTCTCTGGATATTCTGCCCATCAGTTTACATGGCTGGGATACGAAAATCCTGGCCTATGCTGATTATTTGGCTATAATTTCCAGTGATCAGGACAGGCCTCTTCGCGCTGTTCAGAAGATTTCAGAAGACTTTGGGAGTCAATCAGGGCTTCTGCTAAATATGGCCAAAACGTGAGTATTGATCAATAGCCACATACGAGCCACTGATAGCAGGTTTGTAGATGAAGCTATATATTTGGGAATCTGTATTACCTCTAAAGTGGAGCGTATAATCGATTTACATCTAACACCTATTTTAGTGAAAACTAAGAAGGACTTTACCCGGTGGTATCATTTTAAACTTTTTTAATGGGGAGATGCAACCTGGTTAAAATGATGTTTCTTCCTAAATTGCTGTATGTTTTTCACACTGTCCCACTGGAGGTTAATAATGAATGGTATTACAACAATTGATAGACTGGTGGCAAGATTCATCTGAGCTTACTGAAAGACCAGGAGGGCTAATATTATTATGTATTTACCTACAGAAAGGGGGGCTAGGCACTCCCCAATTTCAGATTACATTATTTAGCTTTAGCCCTGCAATGCATTAGCACATTATTCAACTGCAGGGTAACAGAATTTGGGTCACTATGTTACGTACACTCCATCTACGAGCTTTTGATTGGCAACTCAGCCCAACTCAGAAAAGTTGTTTCAAACAGACTCGCTTTAAGACTTTGCTTTCTGCATTTCGAAACTGGGCAAGCGTCCGAAAAAAACTATGGGTGGGTAGATATAGCAAATACACCCCCTGCTCAGGAATGAACAACTTCCTGGAATGTTTAATGATGACTGCCTAGCTAAGTGGGGCTGTGGGGGATGTGGCAGGATTGGAGACATCCTTGTTGGGAATCTCCATTTGTCCTTTGAGGTGGTCTGCAGTAGATTTAATGTTGGGCCTCTGGATTTTTTTTTTAGAACCTACAGTTGTGGGATTTCCTTATGAGAAAGGATGGGGGGGGCTTTTGGCTTCTATCAGATTCCCCTTATGGAAATTCTGGTTAAAAGCACTAGCCCCTCTATCGCGCTTTTATATGGCTGTTTGTTGGAAGGGGTCGCAGATGATTTGGACAAGCACAATGGAAAATGGCGGAAGAGGCTTGAGGTGGTGGACTCCGGTTTCTGGAAATCACTTGAAATGGGAGGGTCAATCCTGTGTGCCTTGAACCTACAATCAAAACATTACAAAACACTGTTTGACCTATATATAACTCCAGCAAAGATGGCTAAGTAGGGAGGTGACGCGGGGAGTACCTGTCCTAGATATCATGCTATGGATACAGAGTTGGTTCATATGTGTTACTCATGCCCCAGCTTAAAAAGCTTGGATTGGAAATTGTAGGCTTTTTAGGGGACGTTTTTGAAGGTTAATATTTCACAATCACCTCAGCTGGGGGTGGATGGGTCGATAGCTGGGTCTGGATTGGAAATGATTTTTATAGCAATGACAGTCTTTAGGCTTTGTATCTCCTCATCTTGGTTCGACCTTCTACCTCCGACTTTTCAGCATTGGAAAGGACGTTTCTTACATATTTATATGTTTGAAAATTAACATTATGCACGTAAAGCCAGGAGGGTTTTGTGGCACTCTCGACTTGGCTGCCTATATGCTAATAAATACTACAGCCAGGATTGTGATGTAAGCTCTGCTTGTCTACAAGTAGGAATGAATTATGGATTTGTGCTGCTCTACTGTTGTATTTTACTTGACTTGGTCATTTTAATGGACTTTCATGTAACATATTTGTGTACATCTGCTGCTGCTGTTTGGGAAAAAAGGGGGGAGAATTTAATAAAATATTTTGGAGAAAAAAAGAGAAAAGAGTAAACCAGCCAGTAGGTGCGATAAAGATGTCTCCTGTGTCCGTTGTGTGCCCAACCAAGCAAGAAGACATTTATGCTAAATAAACGGTTTGCATCCTGATTCCTGAAACCTAAAGAAAAAAAAAATAAGAAGAAGATCTAAATATTGTTGACTAACCTTTTTCCTTCCTGGTCTACTTCCCTGCAGTACCCATCCTAAATTACCCCCCCCCCCCATTTGACCACTTCAATACTCTGAAATATAAAACTTAGAGTGGTGCTGCCAGAATGAGGGCATCTTGAGAGCATCACTTCTGAGGAACTGGGCCTGACTCTATCGGCCTATCACTACTAACTTACTAGGCATAAGCCATGGCAAAGATTACAAACAAATGCCTAGCCACCCACCTCAATGTCAACCAACTACTCAACACCACTCAATCCAGATTCAAGTCCAACCTCACTGCAGCCTCATTGCCACCGGACATGACATCCAAATGATCATGGATGGAGGTGACACTGCAGCCCTCATCCTATTGAACTGTTACGCAACCTTCAACATCGTCTCCCCCCATCCATATCCAATGACTGCATAAAGCTGACTTACAAGGACCCACACATTAGATTTGCTCCTTCCTGACGGGCCGCACCTAGTTGGTCAGTTTGGCCCCCTTCACTTCAGACACTGTCATCCTCCTGTGCACAGAAGGATCTTCATTCAGCCCCACCCTATTCAATGTTTGCCTGATCTCACTTGTCAGCATCATCCACTCGCATGAAATCCACATCATATTCTATGCTGACAACACCAAGCCTCTCTGAGAAGACGTCAAACACCTGCACCAATTTCTCCACCTTCATAACTAAAGTCACCAAATGGATAACACCAACTGCCTCAAGCTCAACACAGATAAGACCTAAGCGACAATCTTCAGCAAAGAGCCCTTGCTATGGGACTCCAATTGATGGCTAGCCGAACTCGGATCCACGCCCAACCCAACAGCCCTTGCAGAGAACCTCAAATAGTAATCGACAACCATTTCACTATGACTGGCCAAGTGAACACAATCTCCGTCTCCTGCTTCAGCACACTTAAGCTGCTCAAGAAGAACTTCAAAAAGCTCCTCACCGACACTCACAGAACCATCACCCAGTCTGTCATCACCAGCAAGCTGGACTACCGCAGAGCACTCTATGTTGGAATCTATGCTCAACTGACCAGAAGACTCCAGACCAAACAAAACTCAGCAGGCAGGCTCACCCTCAACCTCCACCTCACACCCAATCACCTGGCACATAAAAGAGCTCTGATTTGTCCCAATCCACAAAAGGGCACTCTGCTAAATTATTTGGCACACATACAAAGCCTTACACAGCATTGGCCCCACTTATATCAACAACCACATAATCTCCCACAAACCAACCAGACATCTCTGGTTAGGTGAATTCCTACTCATACACAAAACTCACATTCACAGATCCAGATCTGAGAGTTGTGCCTTCTCCTACCTCACTCATAAAACCTGGATTGACTTGGAGCAAACTTCCTCTGCTCGTCAGAGCCACCTCCTAATTTCTTCAATTTCACAAGAAACTAAATGCCTGGTTCTTCACCTAGCCCTGTGCTTGCAGCCCATACAGCCGCTAAATCAGTGCCAGAAGCCCCTTTCAGGTAAGTTGTGCACTGTACTAATACACATAACAGAACAAAGCACAGAGGCATTTACCTCTTTAATAATGTATCTGTATGTGGTATTTCTGGTGGCTTGTGCCACTTGCTGTTCATCTGCAGGATGTCTCACATCCATTTACTTCAATAATAATTTACCTCTGAGTTGTATTTCTATTGACATGCTTAGACCACTAAAACAAAAATCTATTTCAGTTTTTTTTTGTGTAAGAGATCATGGAAAGACAGTAAATAGGAGGAACAAGAATCAACATGCAACATGTATAGCATGTCTTGCCTACACCTTCTAGTACAAATGCATCTGTGTGAATGTGTTGATGAAGTTTAGTGGAATGGGTGAACGAGTCGGAGAGAGTTGATGACTTGCACCAGCAAGCTTTTTACTGCACAAATCAAGCGGACCCTCAATACAGGTGAGAATATATGGTAGGGCTCAGTATGACTGTTGAGAGGAAGCTATTGGAAGGGGAGGCCATCCTGGCTTCAGAAACAGTGCCTACATCAGCCACCTGATGTCACCTTGCAGGGCCAGGCACTCGGTGGCCACTGAATGGTGCCTCACCCCTATTCACAGATCTGGATTTAATCCATTATCATTCTTTAGTTTACTTCGCCACCCCAGTTCAGACACAGCCACACGCAAATCAGTATTGATCCTGTTCCTTATGGGAACAGTCTAGACCGAACTACTAAGCCAGGTCTTCCATGGACCAGAAACAAGCATCCTGGGACCGGTTTTGGGATAATACCCCTCATCAGTGTTAGAATGAAAATGTTCATGTTTGAGCATTGCCTTGTGTAAGTTAGCATTTTTGGCGCTATTTTCATTGCAGGCACTATTGTAGGCAGTTCGAAACTAAGTTAGTTTAATTACGAGAAATATTCCAGTCTATGTTTCATTCTTTGCCATGTAGGCCTGTTCCCGTAATGAGTACACTGTTCCTATAAGCACATCCCTTTCTCACTAGATAGAGGCCTACTCCCACTTGTCTTTTGACAAGCCTGACTGAAACAACCTTGGACTTGGCAACTTTGTGCAAGATACGAGTGTTGAGACCATTTTTTCTTGTCTTCCATTGCTTAGTAGCACCTGTTTGGAAAATTCCACTACGGGTGTGTTTTAGCCAAGTTATGAAACGTACATAATGTATCTCTATGCTTGTCAATTTCAGTCCCTCTGCAGTACTCCTAGTGACTGAGCAGGTCGAGCTTAGCTCTGAGTGTATATAATTAATAGTTATTGGTCTGCATTCTCTAATGTCTGACCGACTCTTCATTTCCCATAAAAGGCTGAGAGGTGGTCATTAGAGACCCAATAGACCTTAAATGGGCCACTTCCTTCAGTTGGTGGCCAAACAGGGACTCCTTTGGGTGATTGACCAATCCCCCTCTGCAGACGGGTTGAGGTTGAGGCTATCCTCGGATCGGACTGACGGTTCAGGGATCCCTGCACGAGGAGTATCAATTGCTCACAGCTGCCCATTCCACTCTACCGGATGGTGCCTCACCCAGCGGTCATCCGGACTGGGGTCCTGAATGGTGAAAACCTTGGATCTGACCATTTGTTCTGAAGAGTCGGCAGTGGAGAATTGGTTTGTTTGTGCTACTGATATCAGGTGAATTTGTTTTGGTTCTTTGTGGATATGGTGCCTTTGTGGTTTCAGTTTGGCTGTTTTTGTTAAAAGGTACTTGCAACTACCTTGCCAGTTAAATATAACAAATTTGTTTTTCTTTTCGAAATACCTGACTTCAGCAAAAACTGGACTTTATGTTGTTGTTGTTGTTCTGCAGATGGTCTGTTGGAAGAAGCTCAGCTGGCACCTCCAGAAGGTAGCCCTAATGTTGATATGTATATGAAGGATTGTCTTGGCCTATTATGTTTAGCACATCATGGCACAAATATACAAGGGACAATGCCGATATACAGTGGCCGTTAACGGGCACTTTTGATGCGCAAAATATTGTTTTTTACAGGAACAGTTGTTTAAAAAATGAAGTAGGCAGCCGATGTTTGATTCTCTTCAAACTTGGCAGAAGGAGGCAAGGCAGAGACGATGAAGAATGGAGAGGGATGCACTAAAAGGTAAAGTGCAAACATTGACCCAGTAAGCTGTAGCATGTGATAGAGAAAAACAGAAGACAGGAGTTGAGGGTAAAGATAGAAGGTTTCCATTACACATTGATAAATCTTATTTGGCTAGAGAGAAAAATTATGCTTTTGTGGAGGAGCTGTTAGATACTCGACCTCCGCCTCCTAATGCCCTGCAGAGGATATACCCCACAGTTCCATTACCGACACAGCAGCCTGTTTCATCTGCTTCAGCTGTTTCTATGTGCATGGCTGTTGTCTCAATGGCTTTGGCTACTGCCCCTCCTGCCCCTTCTTTGTCCTTGCCATCATTGACAACCGTGACCCCCAGTACTTCTACTGCTCCACCACCTGTATCTTCTTTTCTTTCTCCTCCCCTGCAAGAATTGATAAGGATGGAGCCTGCTACCTCTGTTGAATCTCCTTCTATGGTTTATCTTCCTCTGAAACTCTGGGACGCCAGTATGTTGGTTTGAGGATAGAGATTGGGCAAAATTTAGGGAGCA
Organism: Lissotriton helveticus; assembly: GCF_964261635.1. Taxonomy (NCBI): domain Eukaryota; kingdom Metazoa; phylum Chordata; class Amphibia; order Caudata; family Salamandridae; genus Lissotriton; species Lissotriton helveticus. The sequence continues at coordinate 592,130,224 of NC_136057.1, forward strand.
AATGGGTCCGTTGGTACATTCTGATATAGGAGCTGAAGAGAAGGATGTATTAGCAAAGCTGGCTATGATGTGGGTTACTACTCAGGTTAACAGCGCTGAGGACATTTGGCAAACTATGCTCAATTTTGTGCCTTTCTTACAACAGCATGTTCTTCAACACCTGTCCACGGCGCTAATTGATCTTTGCTGTACCCACATTGGATTGGAAGTCCCACAAATGGTATTTGATATTAAAGACAGTGTTTATTCAGTTGATTTGGCTCATGGGCAGATGTTTGGAAATATTGCTACTATTGTTGCTTATCAACTTCCATTATTTGAGAAAAGTCTCAGCAAAACTGTTCAGTATCAGTGCCCTATGCATGTGGTCCACCCGATATATCATCCAGAAATACCTGATTTGACTGATCAGCGCGGTAATGTCACCAGAGCAGCAGTATCTGCCCGTTTATAGGAGCAATGGATTTAGACTCCATGTGAAAGGAGTGAGGTTTTATCTCTAAAAACTCTGTTGCCCGATCTTAGGAAAAATCTGACAGCTTATTATAAGGAATTTACAGAGGCTGCTTCCTCTACTGTAATGACTCTTGCTGACATTGAAATGTTTTTTGGTCTTCTTGTTCCGGTTGATATCTGGCGACAGGTGCATACTCAAGATCATGTTTGCAGAATTGGGTGGTACTTGGGTTGCGATTAAAGGATGGGATCAGGAGAGGAAGCCAGGCGATAAGCCATATGCCGAGATACTTGCTTTACCTGGTCGTATTATTACATACATGCACACTCTTATTCCACCTAAGAAGGTAAGTTGGGGTAGTTTGACAGCTTTTAGGCAGAAGAAGGATGAGAGTGTTTCAGATTTCTTAATTTGGTTTGAAGACACGTTTTTGGATTATAGTGGGCAGGATATGTCCACTGAGGGAGGAGTTCGGCTGTTTGTTGACAGGTTTGTTTCTAATCTTCTTCCTGAAATAATGACTCACTCGCAGGAGACTGAGAGTACTTGGTCTACAACGTCCCCCTCTGTTATTTTGAATATGGCTCAATGCTATGAACATCCTGATCAGGAGGAGAAAGATAAGACAGATAAAAAACATAAAGATTTTAACACAAAGGTGTTGTTGCAGCAAGCGTTTAGGGGAAATAATAGGGGGTGGGGTAGTCCTTCCAGGCAGCCCCCACAAACTGGTGGGCAGTTGTCAATGACACCTCTAGGGTCAAATCAGTGTGCGTACTGTAAGGAGGAAGGTCATTGGCGTAGTGAGTGCCTGTGCTTTTACAGAAGGTTGCATCTCCTAGGGAACGAGGTTCTCGTGGAAGAGGTTGTGGGACCGATGGAGCTCAGAATGCTACGGTCTCACAGGGTCATTCTGATTACAATTATTTTGATGACCCTCACAATGGGCAGCATTATCACGATGATTATGATATGAATGACGTGACAGGGATGACTTATAGCTAGGATAGCCAGGGACAGGGTGAAGGACCAGTCCAGATATCTGTTGATCAGTGTGGTCCTTATGTCACAGTGGACTTGCAAGGCTTAACTAAGGAATTTTTGGTGGACACAGGTGCGACAAAGAGTTCTGTTTCTTGACATATGGTCCCTGGGCTGGCCCTGTGTGGCCACAATAATGTTTTGGTAGGTTTTTCAGGTGTACTGGTTGTAAGGCCCATCTTGTGTCCCCTTGCATTGACCTTTGGTCCTTTTACTGTGGAGTGCCCGTTCTTGTTGACATCTAATTGTGGCGAGAATTTGATGGTTTTGGATTTGCTGAGGAAAATGCATTGTACGATTTATTGTTCTGCGGCGGGTGTGTATCTTACCATGGGCCCAGATTTAGGTACTACACAATGTTTGTCTCAGGATGCGCCTCTTCCCGCCGAATTTGCCAAAGTACCACCCACTTTATGGGCGACGGCTTATACAGACGTGGGGCTGTGGCATATACCACCAGTTTCGATACAGGTTAAAGATCATGCCGTTTTGCCTCGCATTCCTTAGTATAAAATACCTCAGGTGGGGGAAAGGGTCCTTCTTCATATTATTCAGAATTTGATACAATAGGGAGTAGTTAAAGAAACATCTGCTAATATTTGCAATAGTCCCACTCTTGCGATTCTTAAAAGGGCACCTTCAGACTCCTGATCATGAGGATGTGTATCGTTTTTTGATTGCTCTGCGCAAGGTTAATAAAATTGTAGTTCCCCAGTTTCCAGTGGTTCCTTAGCTGGTCGGAGTTTTAGATTATGTAATACTCAGGGCTATACAGAAAGTCTAGCCAGGCATTAAAAGGTCAGTTGGATTCTCTCTCGCTTCCCCCAAGGAATGTATTAGTGCAGTATGTTGATGACTTACTTATTGCTTCTGACACGGAACAAGGTTGTAGAGATAGTATAATCAAATTTTTGTTGAATTTGGCTCATCATGGACATAAAGTTTCTCTTTCTAAATTTCAGTATTGTCAACAGGAGGTCACCTACTTAGGTAATCTGCTGTCAAAGGGGGGTAGGAGATTGACCCCTGAGCGCATTAGTACCATTGTTAAAATGCCCATTCTACAAACTCAAAAAGATGTGCACGCTTTTATAGGTATCACTTCCTACTGTCGTCAATGGATACATAACCATTCTCTGCTAATTCAGCCTTTGCTTGCATTAACAACGAAAAAAGTACACAAGCCTTTGTCCTGGACACCTGATTGTCAGCAGTCATTTGAACAATTGAAATCTTTACTTTGTTCGGCTCCAGTACTTGGCACCCCTAATAACATCAAGCCGTTTGTGCTCTATGTACAAGAGTTGGCTGGTTGTGCACTCTCTGTTCTAAATCAAATAGTAGAGTACAAAGTTCCCCAGGGAAGGTGTGACAACAAGGAGGGAGGAGTAGGTATCAAAAGTAAGGTGACTGAAAGGGGTCCCTTGTCGGAACTTAGAGAGCCTCATACACCCAGAGTATTCGGTGTGAAACACACCTTGACTGGAGGGTGTCCAGTGTCATCATCGACTCACTGCCCCTCGACAGACCGGCGCTGCAATGTCTGTCGGAGCACCCGGAGGCACTCTTTTGGCGGGGTTCTTTTGTTCCTAGCCGACGGTGGGTGTGTGTGAGGATGAAAGAAGTGTAGTCTGTGCAAGTGTGGGTGCAAGTTAAAAAGGGTAGTCAGTCCACAATGACTTTTATTAACGTGGCTGATTCCCTGGTTAAAAGGGGTGAGAGGGGAGCTAGAGACCGTATAAATATACAGCAGGCTAACTCAACCCCCTGATGTGGTCAACATGTTTCTCGCCAACCGGCGATTCGTCAGGACCTCAACAGGGTACTACACATTAACACATGCTCATTCACTTTGAAGAAGGCAAATACAACCTCTCTGGGTCGATGAACTAGAGGGCCAGGGGGTCCTGCTCTATTTAGGCGACCCTATAGGACTGGACAAGAGCCTCGCAGTGTACTCCCGTGAGGCCAGCGCTGTCAGGTAAGTTGAACCTTAAATCGGGCGCTGGGTCGGCGGCAAACCTACCCCTCACGCTCACGGCACCTGGTCTAACACAGCAATTTGGGGATAAACAGAGACCTTGTGCTTATTTTTCTGCTGTGCTTGATCCAGTCACAAGAGCCCTCCTGAGTTTTCTGAGAGCAGTCACGGCTGTGACCACTTTAATCAGACAGTCGGCTGGGCTCGTACTTGATACTGACCTCACAGTTATGGTACCCCATGCTGTGGACACTCTTGAATAAGACAAAGACGCAGCACCTTATCAGTGCCCGTCTTACTGATCATGAATTGACTTTGTTTGCTAAACATATTACTGTCAAATGATGTGCCACTCTGAACCCAGCCACGTTACTACCCCTCCCTTGCAGTTGATAAACATGATTGTATCTTCCATATAGAAGAAGAGACGAAAGGACGGGTAGACCTGACTTGTGTCCCTTTATCTGACCCTCAAGGAGAACTATATGTTGATGGCTCTTGTTTCAAATTACCAGATGGCACCACCACTGCAGCTTATGCTATCAGTACGTTGCATACTGTGGTAGAGACATTGTGGTTCCCCTACCAGTCCGCTCTAGCTGCTGAGCTTGCTACCCTTTTTCGATCTAGTGAATTGAGTGAAGAGTCGGTTGTCAATATTTATACTGACAGTCAGTATGCCTTTGGGGTCGAGCATAATATTGGATGACTCTGGGCTGAGAGAGGGTTCCTTACTTCTCATGGCACCAAGATGCAACATGGGCACCTTATATTGTGGCTTTTGTCTGCTTTAACACTCCCCAAGAAATTGGCTATAGTTAGGTGTAGGGCCCACAGGAAGGTTACTGATGATGTGGGTAGGGGAAATGCTTTTGCTGATCAGATAGCTAAGGTAATGGCTCGAACAGAGATGAAAAGAATCTTTATAGCAGGTCCTGCTAGGTGGGTTCCTGAGATTGTCATGTTTGAAGATACCCTTGAAAGTGTAAAGGAGATACAGAAGCCACAACGGAGGAATTAGCAGAATGGCAGGAAAGTACAGCAAAGTTGAATGAAGAAGGATGTTGGATTGATAAATCTGGGAAGCAGAAATGGATGTTACCAGATGCATATGTTCTTCCTGTGGGTACTATGGCACATGGTCCAGCTCATATTAATGCAAAAGGCATTTGTAACTTGTTAGACCCTGTATGGCAGAATGACAATATTTCTAAGACAGCCGCCCATTTAGTAAAATACTGTAGGGTTTGCATGATGCATAATCCAGGGAAGGGTACCCCCACACCACCAGGTAATTTTGCACCACCCACTTTTCCTTTTGAAGTTCTTCAAATGGACTATATTGAATTAGAGAGATGTAATGATTTTAAGTATGTTTTGGTGGTTGTATGTGCATTCAGTTAATGGGTTGAGGCTTACCCCACCAAAGATAATACAGCCATTTCCGACTGCAAAGGGTTCTTTCCTCGTTTCAGCTTGCCCTGAGTTATCTGGAGTGACAAGGAAGTAATTTTAATGCAAAAGCCATTCAGTTAATTTGTGAGGGTCTCCATGTCAAACAAAAATTCCATGCTGCTAATCATCCACAGTCAGTGGGTTTGGTTGAGAAGAGCCACAGGGTTAAAATGGCCAGATGCTTTTTCGTTAGTACTTATTTTGACACGAACAACAGCACATTCTAGGACAGGATTGTCTCCTTATGAGGTCATGTTTGGGAGCCCAGCAAATTTCTGGTGCGTCCCGCGTCCTCATTAGTTTTCTGATATTGACTACCCTGTGTTGCTTGATTATCTTGACCAGTTAACATAACGGTTGTATTCTATTCACCAGCAGATGCAGGACTCCCTACCTCCTATAACAGAGGGGCTAGGCCATGACATTAAGCCTGGAGACTACATCTTGCTATAGAATTTTCAGAGGAAAAAAAGTTTGGAGCTGCGTTGGAAGGGGCCTGAGCAGGTTCTATTGGTGACGTGCACTGCTGTGAAAGTTGCTGGCTGTAAGAACTGGGGACATCTATCACATTGTTGCCTGATTCCTTTCCCATTGCCCTACGATCAGTGGGTCAAGGATGGAGTAGGGGACGTCGAGTGTGAACAGGTCCCCAGGTTTGTTCCTTTCAGCGATGCAATGCTAACGTGGACCCAGTCGGACAAGGAGAATGAGGAGGCTCTGAATGAGGCTGTTCCCCGGGAAATATGAGCTATCCATGAGCTTTTGTTCAAGGATCATACAGTGCCTGGGGCTACCAGGTACAATTTACTCGCTCAGCTGAGGGATACAGATTCCAAAGGGAAAAAAGATTAGGTATAGACTGCGTAAGATAGGTTGTGCTGAGTTGTGGTACAACTGAATTAGCTGAAACTAATGTAGAACAGTTTGCTCACTTTATCTTAGTTGTTTGAACATTAGTTAGGAAAGACTGAAGTATATTGTGAAGGTATACCATCTTGATCGACGTGGGATATGAGCTTAGGACAGAGCAATCTCCACCGCCGGTGCTCAAGAGCGCTAACGCATTGATATACAATAGGGGCCTGTACCAGTGAGGCTCTGATGGACACTGGGAACTTACATATTCTCCTAGCATTCTGATCCCTTTTTTATCATTTGTTATACATCCTTTTGGTGGACCGGTTCCTGAGGAAGAGCAGCCAGTGATTCTTATTGCTTAGCATACCATAGTGTGGACCCGCAAACAGAATAAAAAAATGTTGCTTTTGTGTTTTTTTGCTAATAATACTGTGTGGGGTGTCATGGATTTTGGAAAATGATTACAATGTGCCCTTACGTAGTACTGGTAACGTTATTTACCCAAAAAATAGTAAAAGAACAATCCCAAGTAATGTATTCCTAGATACATATAAGAGGTTCTTCAGAGACAGAACAGCTTGTTACCCCACTGAATCTGTCACTAGTTTATGGACTGCATACCTATTGTCACTTGTAAATTATACATATACTCATCCACCGCAATTTACAGAAGTGAAGAGAGTTTTTGGTTTTTGCTATCCAGGTCCTTTTATATATTATAGAAAGCCACTGGGAGTGGTTTATCCAGGTTGTGATAACAATACATAGTGCAACATCTTCTACATGGAAGAACAGAATGTCACACTGGTAGGTTGGCATTACAAGGAATTGATAGTCGCCCCGGAGGCTGGTTATTATCCTGCTTGTTGCCCTATCGTGAATAGTATGGACACTTCTTTGCATATCAATTGTTCTGGAATAGTGTTGTACAAAAATACGATCCCCTTAGTGAATGAAAAAGATCCTAGTACTTTTGGAATGAAGACCAGATATGCTGCAGTAGATTATGAAGGGCCAATCTATGCACACCCAGGGTTTTACTTTCTGTCTAACGGTACATATTCCAATAATCATAATGGCACAGACGATGTGGCTCTTGGAATGGTGTTGCTCCTAGGTGTACTCTATAAATATGCTAAGTCTAATATCCGTTGGGTTAAAAGTACTTTGACCAAAGAATTCTGTGAGGAAGTGACCGATATAGAAGTAAATAATTATAGTAATGGGATCACTTTTGGATACATCCTTTTTTTAATTTTCACTTTAGGTGGTATCTCTATGGCTGGGGGTGAGAAAGCTAGAGAATATTTTGGATGCAAGTTACAAATGTTATCTAATATTACTGTGGTAGCTTTACGCAACATTACCAAACAGTTGGAAAGTAAGTAAATATTATTATGAACAGACTCAATACGCAGTGAGTTTATCTTAGCCAAGCTGGTTGTGTATGTGCAGTAGTGGGGGACCAGTGTGTGGTCTGGATCAAAAAACTGGAAAAGAATAATACCAAGCACATTCTCGATATCCTCGAGAATGTCAAGAGAATGGAAAGTGGGAATTAGAGTTGGTCTCTTTTCGGTTTTTGGGGATGGATTATTGAAAAGATGTTTTACCTGATTGTGATATTGGTGCTTTGCTGTGCTCCTATTAAGTGTCTTCCTTTCTGTTGCTCTTACTGCACCACCATTCTCACCCCTAAACGGAAAATATCGATTCATGATACTAACGCCTCAATTATGGTACAGAAAGAAATAGACAACCTTGATGAGGGCATTTTTGAGACTTCTTCCCTCCTTACAGTTTCCTTCCAGATGCTGACAATATGGAATGCTCATAGGGATTCACTGTTATCGTTGTTTGTGGTTTCTTTGTTTTACTGATCTTATGCTTTCCTTACTGCTATTAGAAAATGAATTAGCTCATGCTAAAAGGAGGGTCAGTTAGAATGAAAATGTTTATGTTCGCGAATTGCCTTGTGTAAGTTAGCCTTCGCTGCGCCATTTTCTTTGCAGGTGCCAATTTAGGTAGTTCAAAACTAAGTTAGTTTAATTCCGTGAAATGTTCAAGTCCAAGTTTCCTTTTTGCCATGTAGGCCTGTTCCCGTAATGAGTACACTGTTCCTATTAGCGCATACCTTTCTCCCTAGATAGAGGCATACAACCACTTGTCTGGTGACGGGCCTGACTTGAACAACCTTGGACTTTGCAACTTTGTTTAAAATACGAGCGCTGAGACCGTTTTATCTTGTCTTCCATTGCTTATCAGAACCTACTTGGAAAATTCACTACGGGCGTGTTTTAGCCCAGTTACGAAACGTAATAATGCATCTCTAAGCTCGTTGATTTCAGTCCCTCTACAACACTCCTAGTGACTGGGAAGACCGCGCTCTGCTCTGGGTGTATATAATAAACAGTTATTGGTTTGTATTCTCTACTGTCTTGTATTCTCTACTGTCTGACCAACTTTTTATTTAGTATGGAAGGCTGAGAGGTCGTCATTAGTGACCCGAGTGACTCTAAATGGGCCACTTCCTTCATCAGCCAGGCTAGCTTGAATCCAGTGGCAAAGTTAGCAAGGGACCCATGTCCAGGCATACCCTGCCAACTTAGGGTGAACAAAGCAAACGCAAGGAGATGATGGACGAAGCACTGAAACTTTTCAGACACTCACCCCCATTCACAGATCTGGTTTTATTTCATTGTCATTCTTTAGCTTACTTTGCCATCCCTGTTCAGACCCAGCCATATGCAAATAAGTATTGACCCTGTTCCTCATGGGAACAGTCCAGACCAGACTGCCAAGCCAGGTCTACCCTGAACCGGAAACAAGCATCCTGGGACCAGGTTTGGGGTAACACCCCTCAGCAGCCAGGCTAGCTTGAATCCAGTGGCAAAGTGAACAAGGGGCCCACGTCTGGGCATACCCTACCAACTTAGGGCGAACAAAGCAAACACAAGAAGATGATGGATGGAGCAGTGAAACTTTTCAGACACTCACCCCCAGTCACAGACCCGGCTTTAATAGCTCACTTTGCCAGCCCAGTTCAGACCCAGCCATATGCATACCAGTCTTGACCCTGTTTCTATTGGGAACAGTTCAGCCTGAACTGCCAAATCAGGTCTTCCATGGACTGAAAACAAGGATCGGCGGACTAATTTTGGGGTAACACCCCTCATCAGACAGGCTAGCTTGAATCCAGTGGAAAAGTGAGCAAGGAACCCACGTTTGGGCATACCATGCCAACTTATGGCAAACAAAGCAAACACAAGGAGATGATGGACGGAGCACTGAAACTTTTCAGACACTCATTCCAAGTCACAAATCTGGGTTTAAGCCATCATCGTTCTTTAGCTCACTTTGCCACCCCAGTTCAATGTGGTCTCACTCATTACATCAAAAGGAAAATATTTTGTCTTACTTGTTCACGAAACCTTCTGACATTACCATCCTTCAGGAAACTCACCTCTTCCTATCCTAATCCATAAAACTGGAGGGCAACTGAATGGATGGGCAAGGTATTTTCACGCATGTAACACCAAAGGCTAGGCCTGACTCACCGAGCTCTGTTGCCTACAAAAAGGGTGGCTGTCCTCTTTAGCAAATCATTACGAGTACCTAAAGTTATTACTTGGGGGTTGATTTAGAGTTTGATAGAGAGGGTACTCTGTTTCAACAGAGCACTCTTCCTGCCTAATTCAAGGTCTGTCTGGTCAATTTAGAGGCAGGCAGATAGTAAATATTTCTACAATGGAGAATACTCCGATTCTAGTGCTGACATGCTCGTCCAATGGTCCGATGATCAAATGGCTAAACGTAGGGGAGTAGCCATTTGACCGCCCACCCAAATTAGAGTGAGTGATCAGAAGGCTTTTAATTGCTGTCCGTCACCGCCAGGTGAGGGATGTTAAAAAACAGTAGTGACTCTCTTCACACACAATGGGAGAAAACTCATCAGTCATCAGTCATTTTTCAAGTAAAAACTTCTGCTTTTGGAGTTTGTTTTTGAAAATTGAAAAACTTTGTAAAAGGTTGATGGACAGCTTTTATGTTTGATGGAGCCATCAATCACTCACAAGTCACAACATTTATAGGAACTGCTGTGATTGTACTTCCTGCCAATGTCTAGAGTTGTTCTTTGGGCTTACAGGCAACTTTAAATATGGAAGACAGAGGTCCTATGGTATACGGCAAGGGCAATGTTCTCTGCCATATTGACAGAACAGCCTCTGGCCGCACCACTTAATATCAGCTCATGGGACTGATGTAGATAGACTTGATACTTTTGCTAACATATCTGTGTAAGAGATAGTTCTGATTGTGAGTTCTGCTTTTGCCCCCAATGAAACACATGTGTCTTCCTCTCCAAATGTTCTAGAATCTTCCTGAATTTGGCAGGGCTAGGACAGTGGTGGAGGGAAAATGAAAGCTGACAGTAGACCTGTCCTAGAGTGATCTGGAAGACATGACCCTGGTAACTCCAAAGACTGAAGCCTATTGCTAGACCTATTGAAAGATCACTCTCTGGTGGATACCTGGAAACGACTACACCATCAAGAATACGTCTGGTCATTTATATCTCATATCCCTGGCAAATGAACCTTATCGATTTTTAATTATGACCTCTACCTTCATGTTACCCATGTAACATACTAGAGAGTGGTGTACCCATGTAACATTCCTAGATACAACTGTAATTGGATTTGGGGATCGAGATACCATACCCACGCTGACTACTCATCCAGATGAACGCTCTAAAATATAAATTGTCTGAATAGAAGGACAAATTACATTTTCATCGTATTCATTTCTGTGTAGGCAAGGAGTTCTCTGTGGTTTCACAGAAAACACTTTGAGCAAGTAGACATATATATGTGAGCGGCCAAAAAAAGGAAGAATCTGCAAACCAAAAGAAAAAAAAGCATAAAAAACTAAAAGCTCTGGAAGCCACCTCCAGTGAGATCATTGTGCTCTACAATAGATCACCTAGTGCCAGATGTAGGTAATCCCAGATTACCGATTCTTAAATACCGAATCATACCGATTCGGTATTTAAGAACTGGCAATCGGGATTTAGGTAATTTTACCGATTTAATTACCGAATCGGTGTGAATCGGTAATTACCGAATCGGTATTTACCGATTCGGTAATTGCCATTCATTCCTATGGGCCTGGAGGCCCATAGGAATGAATGTCAATTACCGAATTGGTAATTGGGGGAAACATTGAAGGGTGGCAGGGTGGCACTTTGACACCCTGTTGCACCCCTCAATTGTGCATGGGTGCACATGTTGCAGACTTATATGCCCTTAGTGCATGTATGTCTGCAATATGAGACTGTTTAAAAAGTAAAAAATATGCTTTTTAAAGGGTTTTCAATATTTACCACCAACTTATAGTTGGTGGTAAATTAAGAACTCTTAAACCCCTGTAGCACTGATTACAGTGCTACCTACATGTCAAAATGCAGATTGGGTAATTATACCGATTCGGTATTTTACCGATTCGGTTAAATTACCGAATCTGTATTTTAACATGCCCCTACATCCCAAACTCCAAATACCGGTCGGTAACGGCCGAAATCGGCCGTTACGGACCGGTATTTGCCTTCCTACATCTGGCCCTTAGTCCCAATCTTTTCAAAGACCTTACCAGTACTAAATATGATATTAACACTGTCCTCCAACTACAAATGAAACATTATAAGCATGGAGAGAAAGCAGGTAGGCTGCTAGTGAGGTTGTGATGCAACTTCACCAGAGTGAGTTGGTCTATTATATCAGGAATTAATAACAAGCATAACAATTTACTCACCCATCCCGAAGACATTGTCAAGGAAATTCACTGCATTGTTTTGCTACCTTATGCAACTCAGACCTTGTTCACACCCTGCACTTGGAGAATATGTTCTTATCAGATGTCCACATGTTGAAACATTTCTTGACAAAGGCCATTGATGCTGTGGGCTGGTAAGGCACCTGGAAAGACTTGTTTCTGGGAGAGTTTTACAAGCCCAAGAAGCCTATCAAAGCCTTTAAGGATGTGACACATATTGGCCAATTACTTCCCAAATTTAACCAGGAAATAAACTTGCTGATTAGTAAGGCCAATAAGAACCCGCTCCATTGTGCCAGCTTCAGACCCATATCATGTATGCACATGGACAGGTACACTCTTGCAAAATCCTTACCAGTATACTAAATCTTCTTGCTCATATATCAAATTTATGCAGCCTTTATACCTCGTAGGTCCGCAGGAGATAGCATGCAGTTGCTTCTGCACTTCATACGGCAAGTTTGTGTTGTAAGGGATGAAAGATGACCCTGTCTATGGATGTTCAAAAGGCATTTGATCAAGTAAAGTGGGATTAACTTTTCAGGATCCTGGAGAGAGTTTGGGCATAAAGGGCTGTCTATTTGCTCAGCAATGGTTTATAGTTTTAGTTTTTTAACGTCTTTATTTCGAAGTTTTCCTTCATAAAAGACAAGCATATAAAATACATACACAAAACACATTTCTAATATATACAGATTTATACAAACAATTGGAATTTTCAAGAGTCTTGTTTAAAAACAAATAAATGAGAGAGAAAGACGTTTATGTACGTGTTAATACAATTAAAAAGAGTCAATTCAAGAATGCTACCCAGAAAGTATAAGATTGTCACTCAGCTACTGGCTCTTCGTGCAAGTTAAAAAAAAAATAAATAAATCATGTGCCCAACCTATAGGAGCCTATTCCTCATTAAGGAACATATCACATAAAGCCCGCATTGCTGACTAGTTTGAAGAGTAAACTTCATTACTCAAACATTACAGTGTTTATAAAATAAATCAAATCTATGAAGGGCTGGTAAGCTAATACCACCCCTTTCTAGCAAATCTGCTGTGGATCTTGGAGGGGAGCAGTGTGAGGTACACGGATAAAAATCATACAAATCCCAAATGGAGATGGGGCCGTCACCTTCGTGGGGCTGGCAGGATCGTAAATAGGGGACAATGTTCCTATTCCTAAATTTAACAAGGATTAAGTCCCCGGGAATGTCCTTAGGTAGAGACCCTAACCAGCCCACCCTTCTGACACTCAGGATACCTCCATCCTTATTGGGTGGCAGGGGTCTATTTTTATCTAACCAGAAGGTGACCTTGTGTAATAGGTCCTGGTATCTCTCGGGTTTTCTACATGAGGGAGCTGGTACACCAGAGAGAACTAGCACAAAGGGGGCGGCTTCCGGGGGTAGGTCTATACGTGCTGCTCTGTTTGGTTCTGCTCTAGCAGCGGAGTAGTTTGTTAATAAGGGATTGGGGACAATTTTAGTGGCCAGTGATGGTTGACACTTAGGAGGCTGTTTAGTAGTCCGGACATTTATTCTTGGGTTGTACAAAGGTTTATGAGCAGTTCTAGTATCAATTGGGGGTAGCATGCTGGGAGGTTGTCTTTCAACGGAAGCAGTTTTTGTAATGTCCGTCAGCATAGGGCCTTCAGGTACAGTAGGTGTAGTGATACAATTGGGTATTGCCATATTTGTAGCAGATGAGGAGTTAGCCTTAATAGCAATCTCTATACATGTCAGCCTATCCCCTAAAGAAGTAATTCGTTCTAGCAGGGGTGCCATTACAGAATTTAACAATTGTTCAAGCTGAGGCATTAATTGCAATAGAGGCAAAGATACTTTATCATCCAAGCGTTCGGTGACCCCCCTGGATATGATGGAGTTTATGGCAGGCGTTGGGGGATCGATACAAAGTTTTTGAATTTTAGGTTGGAGTTCGCAATCATTTGTCCCGTCATGTTTCCTTTTCACGCTTTGGCCCGGCAACAGCGCAGTGGCCTGGATGTTATCCTCATTGGGTGGTAGGGGAGGTTCACAAGTTCTGTCAGAGGAAGCGTTAGTAGTAAAGCCTTTTACGGGGGGGGGATGTTATTGGAATGAACTTAGTCCCGCACAGAGCATTTAATTCCTCCCAATAGGACAAGATTGGCAAACTAACCGGGGTGTGTGACGGGAATAACAATTGGGAACAGTCATCAATATCTATTTCACAGATATTGGTAGGTGATGCATAACTCTGAAAAAGATGTTCCATACTCTGGCAGTGATATGGGAGTTTAGTATGCCCCCTTATGTGACACAAATGATACAGTATGATCAGAACAGTGACTATGTTGTGGAGGCCAGGAATGTCCGCGAATAGTCTTGTACATGGAATATATAACTGTACCTTCTATTGGTGTGGGGCCAGGAAACGTGGCCCGTCCTGTCCTCTTCGTGCCTCTGAGGGCCACAGAGGGCCCGCCCTTTGCCCGGGCTTAGCCCCGGGCGCCGTCCCGCGCGCGTTCCCGCGACGCGGGGGCTGTGGTCCTTAAGTAGCGCCTCCTGGCGCGATGCTCCCGTGACTGGCGAGAAGCGCCGCTGGGGCGTCTGGGGATTGTGGTTCTGACCCCTCGTGCTCCGGCCGCTGGTGTGCTTGCGGCGGCGAGGGGGAACTGGCAAGAGGAGTCGGTCCCCGGCGTAGGTGAGCACTATTTTCCCCTGGTGCTGCTCACGGTCCCCCCGCTCCCCCGGGGCTGTAGTCCTTAAGTAGCGCCTCCTGGCGCGATGCTCCCGTGACTGGCGAGAAGCGCCGCTGGGGCGTCTGGGGATTGTGGTTCTGACCCCTCGTGCTCCGGCCGCTGGTGTGCTTGCGGCGGCGAGGGGGAACTGGCAAGAGGAGTCGGTCCCCGGCGTAGGTGAGCACTATTTTCCCCTGGTGCTGCTCACGGTCCCCCCGCTCCCCCGGGGCTGTGGTCCTTAAGTAGCGCCTCCTGGCGCGATGCTCCCGTGACTGGCGAAAAGCGCCGCTGGGGCGTCTGGGGATTGTGGTTCTGACCCCTCGTGCTCCGGCCGCTGGTGTGCTTGTGGCGGCGAGGGGGAACTGGCAAGAGGAGTCGGTCCCCGGCGTAGGTGAGCACTATTTTCCCCTGGTGCTGCTCACGGTCCCCCCGCTCCCCCGGGGCTGTGGTCCTTAAGTAGCGCCTCCTGGCGCGATGCTCCCGTGACTGGCGAGAAGCGCCGCTGGGGCGTCTGGGGATTGTGGTTCTGACCCCTCGTGCTCCGGCCGCTGGTGTGCTTGCGGCGGCGAGGGGGAACTGGCAAGAGGAGTCGGTCCCCGGCATAGGTGAGCACTATTTTCCCCTGGTGCTGCTCACGGTCCCCCAATGGTTTATACATGCCCTATGAACAACTGGTATGCTGAAGGGCATTGAGACCAAGTAAAAACAAAAGCAATGCAGCGGAATGGATACAGCAATAGTTATTATAAAATGCGATGGAAACCTGAATTAATCCATCAATGAGAAGTCATTCTCAAACCAACCGATTATCTTAATTCAAGAACACACTCACACTAGGTTGTAGATCTGATGTAAGTCGTTATACATCTAGGGCCAGATGTTGGTCGCCCAATACCAGTCGGTAACGGCTAAAATTACCGAATTTCGGCCGTTACCGACAGATATTGGTTTTTTTAGATGTAGGTGGCATTTTTGTAGGATTCGGTATTTTACCGAATCAGTAATTTAAGGATTCGGTAAAATATGGAATTCTTAACATACCGATTCGGTAAATGACCGAATCCAGGATGTAGGGAGCACTCAAGTTAGTGCATTCCTCAGTTAAGGATTTGTTATTTACCACCAACTACAAGTTGGTGGTAAATAATGAAAACCTTTGAAAAAGCATTTTTTTTGCTTTTCCAACAGTGCCTTGTTGCTGACAATAATGCCCTAAGGGCATGTATGTCTGCAACATGGGCACCCATACACAATTGAGGGGTGCAACAGGGTGTCAAAGTGACACCCTGCCACCCTTCAATGTTTTCCCCATTTTACCAACCGATTTGGTAATTGACATTCGTTCCTATGGGCCTCCAAGCCCATAGGAATGAATGGCAATTACCGAATCGGTAAATACCGATTTGGTAAATACCGAATTTTACAGATTCAGTAAAATTTACCGAAAAATTACCTACATACTATTTACCTATTCTTATATACCGAATCGGTATGATTCGGTATTTAAGAATAGGTAAATAGTATTTACCTATATCTGCCCCCCTGTTTTTTATATATCTGTGTGTTTTTTTCATCACATGTACAATACCCATTTATTTAAAAAGACATAAAAATATATATATATATATATATATACTTACAAACAATACATTTATATATCTGTAGACAAAACATAATCCTTGGGACCCTAATACAAGTAGTGCTGCGAAACAAACTCAGAAGAACAGAAAAATATACAGTTCGCAGTTCACATTAATCAAGATAGCCCTTGTGTCAACACCTCTCAGGGTATTGTAGCATGCTCCCTTGCTGTTGTGACCCATCCATGGCCTACCTGCAACCCTTAACATTGCTGCATTAACTGTCAAATTACCCTGCACTCAGGGTCCGTGACCCCTTTCAGACCACCCTTGAACTTCCGTCCTTTAGTGGGAAGATTGTTCTGTACTGTTGTTTGTCACATGTAGCTCACCCTATAAACCATGACTCTGTCACATCCTGTCTGGGCCCCACCTGTTGTTCACTCCCACCCCACCTGAGAACATTCAGTATGGCTTGCTGACCCCGATATGGTCCTCATGCACCACACAACCTTTATTCATACTCCTTCTGATTATTCCTTGGGACATTTCTCTTAGGTTTACTCTTTTGAAGGATCCAGACAGGGGGATAACTGAGAATTCCATTTTCGTGAGCAGCACAGGAGCTCCGGTCATGCTCTGCTGCTACTGCCGGGTGATTGGGGCATATCCAAAGATGGCGCCGGCATGACCCGCAATCACAGCACTTTGTTGTTTCGCCACCCGCAAATTCTATCGGATGCATAACGTCATGGATGCCTGAGTTTCCGGATGCTGAACAAAAAGGGCTTTGCAGTTGCACACCTGTTTTGCCCACGGCGTCCCAAACTGTGTGACTTGCTCGCACCACTGGCTTCTGCTGCCCCTTCAAAGAATGAGTGCACACTGTGTATCAATATTTGCCCTATTCCTGCTCCGCTCCTGATGGCCACCATGTGCAATCAGACGTAGACACAAATATGAAGACCTCAGGATACCCAACAATTTGAGGTATCGGTGGTGATTTGTTTGGTGGCTGCATTAAGGGGCTAAATTAAAAGAACTTGGAACAAGTGCTTGCTAAGTAACTATTCCTGCACAGACGACCGCATGGGGCATCACATTGCACACGGAGCTGGGGCAATCTTGGTGCAGCAGCTAGTGGCCATAGCACTGAGCAGTGGGAGGCATGTAAGGAACCAGAGGGACAGAAAAGTTAAAGTGCCTCTGGAAGGTCTAATAAGCCCTCATAACAATACAACAGTTCCAGGGCTACGCTACATTGGGGAGTTAGAGTGATCTAAGAGCTGGATACTTGAGTTGCCGGAGAAGTCTGTGTAGGAACAATAGGTGCTTACCCAGGTGCTGAAAAACGTTGGTGTGTTGAGGAGGCAGTTCACGTAGCAGGGGATGCTGCTTGTGACCTCCTGAGGTATCTGCAACATACCCTTCAACTTGAATATGCCTCCTCACAATGCATTCCTTTTCCCTGCATGCTATTACAATGCGGTTGTTACAACGACTGTATTGTAACAACGCATACCATTACCCCGCCAGTCATAACAATGACTTGCACTGTGGGGGGGTGCTGGATGTTGGAATAGTATAAATTACTATTCCAACTCCAGTCTGTGCAACAGTAGGGAAGGTGTTGGATTTTAAATCCAACACCTTCTAACTCCTCCGCAAGTTGTTGATATGACCTGCGGGGTAATGGTATGTGTTGTTACAACGTGGTCGTTGTAACGACTGCATTGCAATAGCCTACGTGGAAAAGGAATCGTGGTAAACGATTTTTACCCTTCAACTCTAAAGCAAGCCTAATCATGTCCCCCTGCAATAAAATGAAGCAACCTTAAATTGAACTGTCCATAATTCAGCACAACAAATTCCAGTACTACGTTTCATTGGGGAGTAACACTAAGCTTCTATTTGGTGATCTGGTGTGTTCCAGAAGCATTCCGTGTAGTGGGGGATGCGGCTTGCAACCTCCTAAGGTTTCCCCAGCATACTCTACAATTTAAAGCAAGTTTAACTGCGCCTCATGTATTCAAATGAAGCAACTCTCTCTCTAGATATCTCTGTAAAAGCTTATGTGCTGGACAAAGCTGCAAAAGGAGTCAAGCACTGTACCCATACAGTGTCTGCGCTGATGTCAGGGGGCCAAGATCTCAGAGGAGAAATGGCAGGTCACTTGGTAAAATAGACAGCTTCGAGGTGAGAACGTAAAAGGGATAGTTGCTCTGGGGCACCTGGCATCTTCCAAGGAAGGACTTAATGAATCCAATCCTGCCAGTCCATTACTGCCTGATTCATCTCCAAAAATACTTGTACTGAGTGGGGAGAGGCAAGCTTGTGGAAGCATTTAGTGAAGGCCTCAATATCGCCATCTCAGAACCTAATTTTCGTGTCACCTACTGCATGTATATCTTCTGAATTGGACAGTGCCTCCCATAATTCTGCATTTGGAATTGCTGCTTCTCCAAAAAAGTTGTCAATTGACCTCATGTTCCTTAGCTACAGCCCCACAGAATCAGTGAGAGAGGGTATTGATCAAAAGGCTGGGCCAAACAAGATGAAGGATCTTCATTGGGCAGTGGTCAGCCCAGGCAGTTTACATGTTACTACAGAAGCTTTATTAGAACTTCCGAAGGGAACAATTCCAACAAAAGCAGTGGAAAATCCATGCGGGAGAAGCAAAGCCTCTTTTTAGGGTCTAATCCCTATTCAGGTCTAGCCAACAACAATGGACCAATTGCTCTTGCCATGCCCAAACTGGTCCTCTCCAGTTGAAGAGATCTTGCAGCAAATACTAGGAAAAATAAAGGAGATGAAAGTCTCAGAGGAGAAGGCCCATAAAGAGACAAACGACCAACTGGGTCAGATTAACTCAAACACATAGCTCCTCAGCTCACAGGTGACACAAGTGAAGCAGAAACTTTCAGGAAAGGTTTAAGAATAAACAAGACCCTATAACTATGAAGCTCCATTCGAATTTAGCTGAGCTATAGTTAAAATGTAAAGATGTCAAAAATAGATCCCTCTGTTCAAACATGAGGTTATTTGTGATCAGTAGTGGCTGGCAGGGAGTGGAGATGGAGTGGCGGTGGAGGGACAACCAAAAAAAAGCACTAACCTCATCATAATAATAATAATAATCCACATTTGTATAGCGCACAATCACCCGTTAGGGTCTCTAGGCGCTGAGGGGCCGTCGGGAAGATTAAGCAAGCTATTGCCCAGAGTCGCATGGTGCTGGGCTAACCTGCCGCCGGAGCCGGGGATCGAACCCTGGTCCCCAGATTCCAGCGTCAGTCGCCCTGGCCGCGGCACCACACCTCTCCCGCGGTCTCTCTGCCGTGGGACCAGGAAGCACACACCCCTAAGCCAATCAGAACACTGTAATGTAGCATTGTGATTGGTCTGAGCGCTGTGGGTTGGCGCTCAGGTGGGTACAGGGAGCCTGTGCATGTTCCCAACCAGACTGTGCATTACAGCATGACGGGGAACATGCAAAATGCACATCACTGTTTTCTCCTCCGTGCCCTCACCCAGCCCCGAACCTATGAAAAATAAAAGGATAATAATGGCGTTATTCTAATTTTATTTTTCCTGCTCTGAGAGCAGTGGGGGAAGCTCTGGTTGGGATCCCCAAGAGTCGAGCGAATGGTCACACGGTCACCAAATTAATCATAGATCTAAATAATATGTATGTGACCATAGAGCTATCAGCTAAGGACACAGACCTTACAATTACACATGCACATTGTGTTCCTGCTTTTTGCTCCCCCCAACTCAAAATATCCACAAACTATCTTGTTCAACTTTGGAGAGTTTCGTGTAAAAGAGCAGATATTGACCAGTGCAATAAGGGCCAAAACATATCAAACCTCAGAAAAGGACTCTTTTAAATTCTTTTCAGATATGTCTCTATCCACAGCACAGTGGCACAAAGAGTTTAAAGCAATGATTTACAACTTTAAGGGACAAGGGGCACTAGCAAGATTTGTTCAACAATCTAAATTGGAAGTCCTTCATTAGGAACAATCATAGTCCTGTCTATCACTGGACCAGGCAGAACGCTTTCAACAATTTATCCAAAAGTCTGATGTGGGGGGCGGGAGTAAGTGCTATGTAGTAGTCTGAACCACCCCTGATCACCACCAGTTGCAGTTTTGAATGCACTGTCCTCATCATAGCGGAGCCGCGGTCTCTCTGCAGTGGGACCAGGAAGCACACAGCCCTAAGCCAATCAGAACACTGTAATGTAGCATTGTGATTGGTCTGAGCGCCGTGGGTTGGCGCTCAGGTGGGTACAGGGAGCCTGTGCATGTTCCCAACCAGACTGTGCATTACAGCATGACGGGGAACATGCAAAATGCACATGACTGTTTTCTCCTCTGTGCCCTCACCCAGCCCCGAACCTATGAAAAAGAAAAGGATAATAATGGCGTTATTCTAATTTTATTTTTCCTTCTCTGAGAGCAGTGGGGGGAGCTCTGGTTGGGATCCCCAAGGGTCGAGCGAATAGTCAGACGGTCACCAAATTAATCATAGATCTAAATAATATGTATTTGACCATAGAGCTATAAGCTAAGGACACAGACTTTACAATTACACATGCACATTGTGTTCCTGCTTTTTGCTCCCCCCAACTCAAAATATCCACAAACTATCTTGTTCAACTTTGGAGAATTTCGTGTAAAAGAGCAGATATTGACCAGTGCAATAAGGGCCAAAACATATCAAACCTCAGAAAAGGACTCTTTTAAATTCTTTTCAGATATGTCTCTATCCACAGCACAGTGGCACAAAGAGTTTAAAGCAATGATTTACAACTTTAAGGGACAAGGGGCACTAGCAAGATTTGTTCAACAATCTAAATTGGAAGTCCTTCATTAGGAACAATCATAGTTCTGTCTATCACTGGACCAGGCAAAACGCTTTCAACAATTTATCCAAAAGTCTGATGTGGGGGGCGGGAGTAAGTGCTATGTAGTAGTCTGAACCACCCCTGATCACCACCAGTTGCAGTTTTGAATGCACTGTCGGGACACTTAACTGTGGATAGGGATGTAAGGGGTCAGTCCTGTGGCAGCCCATGATTGGTGGGTCCCTAGGGGAAGGTGGTATTGAGTGGAGGTAAGGGTCACTAGGGGGCAGAAAAATTCTGGCAGAATAGTCCAGAAGTATTGCAAATTCAGAGAATTGCCCACAATGAGTGGATGCAGCAGAATTTGGAATGTAGTAGGTATATTTTTGGGAAATCAGGGAAAAGCGGAACCAAGCCTTGATGCAGTTATGAGTACTAGAAGCTTTAAGATTGTTTCCTGTAATGCTAATTGAATTAATACTCAGATTAAATTTAGGTACATTTGGCATGGCTCAAAAACATACAAAAGCTCGGCTTAATCTTCACAAAGAGACTCATCTCAAGTCCTTGGGGAAACAGCAGCGTATCCCAGGATTTATCTCACTTTCCTAATATGCATACGCTAGCACTGAAGTTAGGGGCGTGACTGTTCTGATCTCACATGATCTTCCAGGTGAGGTGTATCAGGTACTAAGGGAACTCAAGGCAAGATAGATGGATTTTGTTGCCTTAGGATCCATGAATCGCTCATCTTCATTAGCTATTATGGTCTTATTGAGGATGTTTTTGCCTCCCTTAATGAAGTGTATAACCTAATGGTGCAATTAAAGGAGCTTGTGGTTTTGGGGTAGGAGGGGTTCAATATTATAACACAAGTTATACTGGCCTTCTCACCCACGAATAAGCAACAAAATAATCTGAGGACATTACATTTTTTAGCCAAATTGAGAAGTGATTGTGCCCTAATCGATCCTTCAGGGGCACACCATTCCCAGGTGAAAGAACATACCTGTTTTTTGAAGCAATATAATTCCGCCTCTTGGACTTGATTTTTTTTGGCACCTCACAAGTGGAGTAGAAGTAAAACATGTATAATAGTGAACCCCTTCTCTGATCATTCAACCTTTTTTTAGATGTATCATTGAGGGATCAGAGGACTGTACAGCCTAGATGGTGCTATGATAAATCACAATTAGCAAATGAAATTGGGTTGCTCGCCATAGATTAATTTTTTTAAAGAAATATAGGCACAGCTCCTTCATTCGCAGTCTGGAGTGCATTAAAGGCCTTTATTCAGGGGGATGCACTCCCTTTTTGGGCACAGCTCAATAAACAAAGGAAAGAACAGGTTTCGGTCCTGCAGAGTGAACTTGACCTGACCACGCTTACATACTCCACACTTCGTACCTCCATTACTAGAGCCAGTTGTTGATAATGACCCTCTTTGAAGGTTCACCACAAAATGTTTTTCCTTCCTCCTCCTATTTTCTGACCTCGTTATGGTTGGCCTTAGGACTTTGAGCACTTTACCATTGCAAACTAATGCTAAAGTGCATGTCCTTCTCTCCTAAACATAGTAACATTGGTGTATGCCTGATTGGCATATTTAGATTACCTGTAAGCCCTTGTAAAGTAATATACCATATACCCAGGGCTTGTAATCTAAATGCTACTATCTGGATTAAACTCAGATTTGTGACTAGGGGTGAATGTTTGATTGGTTCATCATCCTGTCCATCATTTGTTCTTTTTGCTTTTGTTGCCCTAAGTGGGAAGGGTATGCCCAGGTGCTGGTAACGTGCTCACTGTGCCACTAGATTCAAGCTAGTCTGGCTGATGATGGGAGATACCCCAAAACCCGGTCCCAGGATTCTTGTTTCCCGTTTCCAGGAGGACCTGGCATGGGAGTTCAGGCTGGACTGTTCCCATTGGAAGCAGGGTCTAGACTAATTTAGATATGAATGTGTCCAAACTGGGGTGGTGTGCTGAGCAAAAAAAGGTGGATTAAACCAAGATCTGTGACTAGCGGTGAATAGCTGATTTGTTCAGCATTCTGTCCGTCATTTGATCTTTTTGCTTATGTCACCTTAAGTGGGAAGGATGTGTCCAGACGTGGGTCCTGTGCCCGCTGTACCACTGGATTCAAGTTAGCCTGGCTGATAAGGGGTGATACTCCAAAACAGGTCCCAGAATGCTTATTTCCAGTCCAGGGAGGACCTGGCCTGGCTGTTCCCATTGGTATCAGGGTCAAGACTGATTTGCATATGGGTGGGTCCAAATTGTGGTTGTGTGGTGAGCATGAAAACAATGGATTAAACCCAGATCTGTCACTGGGGGTGAATGTTTGATCAGTTCAGCATTCCGTCCATCATTTGTTTTTTTTGCTTTTGTTGCCCTAACTGGGAAGGGTATGTCCAGACATGAGTCTCATGCTCACTGTGCCATTGGATTCAAGCTAGCCTGGCTGATGAGGGGTGTCACCCAAAAAACAGTTCCAGGATGCTTGTTTCTGGTACAGGGAGGACCTGCCATGACAGTTCAGGGTGGACTGATCCAGTTGAGGTCAGATCAAAAGTGATTTTCATATAGCTGGGTCCAAATGGCGTGATGTGGCGAGCAAAACAATTATGGATTAAACCCAGATCTTTGACTGGGGGATGAATGTTTTATTTGTTCTGCATTCTGTTCATCATTTGTTCTTTTTACTTTTGTCGCCCTTAGTTGAAGAGTATGCCCAGACATGGGTCCCGTTCTCACTGTGCCACTGGATTCAAGCTAGCCTGGCTGATGAGGGGTGATACCCCGGAACCTGTCCCAAGATACTTGTTTCCAATCCAAGGAGGACTTGCCATGGCAGTTCGGGCTGGACTGTTCCCATTGGGATCACAGTCAAGCCAGATTTGCATATGGCTGGGCCCAAACTGGGGTGGCTTGGTGAGCAAAATAACAATGGATCAAAGTCAGATCTGAGACTGGGGGTGAATGTTTGATTTGTTCAGCATTCCGTCCATCATTTTATCTTTTTGCTTTTGTCACCTTAAGTGGGAAGGATGTGTCCAGACGTGGGTCCTGTGCCCACTGTACCACTGGATTCAAGTTAACCTGGCTGATAAGGGGTGATACTCTGAAACAAGTCCCAGAATGCTAGTTTCAAGTCCAGGGAGGACCTGGCCTGGCAGTTCAGGCTGCACTGTTCCTATTGGTATCAGGGTCAAGACTGATTTGCGTGGTACCCAATAAATGGTCCCAGGATGTTTGTTTCTGGTTCAGGGAGGGTCGGACAGTCAGTCTGGATTGTTCCTGTTGGGATCAGGATCAAAACTGATTTTCATATAGCTGGGTCCAAATGGGGTGATGTGGCGAGCAAAACAAGGTTGGAATAAACCCAGACGTTACACTTGGGGATGAATGTTTAATTTCTTCTGCATTCTGGACTGTTTCCATGGGGAGCAGGGTCAAGATTGATTTGCATATGGCTGGGTCCAAACTGGGATTGCCTATGGAGCAAACAAACACTGGATTAAACCCAGATCTGTGACTGGGGGTGAATGTTTGATTTATTCAGCATTCGGTCCATTATTTGTTCTTTTATACTAGTGGGCCTGCAACACTGATCGTGCCACCCACACCAGTAGCCTTTCAAACCTCAGACCTGCCATTGCAGGTTTTTTTGTGCAGTTTAGTGCCACTTCGACTTGCCATTTCAAACCACTTGCCAAACCTTGAACTCCCTTTTATTACACATAAGTCAACCCTAAGATAGGCCATGGGTAGATCGAATGGCAAGGTGCTGTGCAACTAAAAGGCAGGACATGCACTTTAAAGTTTTACATGTCCTGGTAATGACAAACAGTTAAATTCGTTTTTCACTACTGTGAGGCCTGCTCATCTCATAGGCTAGGGCTGGGAATTCCATTAGACACTTTTAAGCTGTAATTCGTGATTAGAAAGGAGCAGATGCATCATGTTTCATATATTTGGAATGGTAATGATGAATCCTCTTTATGGTGAAGTTGGATTTAACATTACTATTTTAGAAATTATACTTTTCGAAAGAAGACATTTCTATGCTCTTAACTTTGCTCTTTGTGCCTGCAGCCTGTCTCCAATACATGTCTGGGCTGGGTGACAGCTACACGTTTTTGCATTCACTCCAGACAGCCACAAACACAGGAAGGGGTTGTGTGATTGAGGACTCATCTGCATTCATTTGTATTCTTATAGCTTTCCTGGACAGGAATGGGGAGTGGGAGCTGACACTTACTTCTGAATAGACCTTCTAGTGGACTTGCTCCTTTCATGGCGCAGCTCCACCTGGTAGCTGTGGCTGCCCCGTTGCTGCTGCTGACCCGCTGGTCAGGAGTTTGAGGCCCTCCTCCACCCCCAAGCTTCTGCCTGTGCCTCATCACTGGTGGTCTAGTGGCAGAGCATCACTGCTCTGCTACTAGGGCAGCCCCTCTGCCTCTCTTTTCTGCTTTTTCCTTATTTCTGCTCTTTTTCTCCTTTTGACCTTATGCTGTTTTCCTCTGCTTTTCCCTGTCTTAGTTTCACCACTGACCTGCCGCTGCGATCCCCTTTGGCAACCCTCTACAGTGACTTTTTTCCACCTCCCAGTTGTCGAGCCCCGCCCGCAGTCAGCCACTGCGCTGTTGTGCACTGGACGTGTGCAGCAGGTATGCCAAAGGCAAGCCCATCTGCGCCTCGACCGCGGCCAGCACCAGAGACCCTGGTTCTCAGACCTTCCACCACTTCGACGCCAGCACCCACCCTGCCCTCATCTCAGGATGCCACGCTGCCTGCCACCTCGCATCACTGAAGGAGACCTATGGACCCTTCTAATGCTGGAACTGCAACCACACCTTCACCCACACCAACAAGCCAGCTCCTCTCACTACCCAGCCTACCAACAGCGATCCTGACCGGCTCAACTGCATCCTCAAAGTGTGATCCCTCCACAAGCATGCCACAGAAATCTGGGACCTCCACGACGCCTCCTCTCCCGACATCACCTTCTTCATGGAAACCTGGACCAACCCCTGTTCTGGGCCGGATATCACCATCACCATCCCCGACGTCTACAAAATCATCTGCAAGAACCTCACCGACCAACCAGGAAGAGTCATCGTCAACGCCACTCCAATGGCTCAATGACAACCATAGAACAACTCCACTTCCAGATCCAGACCAACCCCAACACCACCCTCCCTGACAACCTCATCTACAGGCCCTGCCTGCCCTTCACTGATGCCATCGAAGACCTTATCGTACTCCAAGTTCTCGCATCCACTGACTACATCCTACTCGATGACATCAGCTTTCAGCTGGACATCCCAAGTGACCAGAACACCTCCTCCCTACTGTAGAACCTCACCAACATCAGACTCAAGCACATAGTCCCTGCACTGACCCTCATAGTCAGACATATGCTTGACACAGTTTTTGCTAACAGCGGGATAATCACCTACGCCACGCCACTGAACTCCTCTGGACCGACCACCACTGCGTTCATCTCACCTTCATCACGCCGACTGTACACCACCACCCTCATCGTCCTCCTCATTCCAGCTGGAACAGGGCCACTGAAGAACTTCTCATTGACTTCTTCAACACAACCACTCCGCCATAATCAATAGACGCCAACAATGCAGCACTCAACCTTCAGCGATGGAACTCCAACTGCGCCGACACTCTGGCATCCCTCAAAGAGGCACGTGGCAAGCAACACTCCAAGAAAGCCAGCTGGTTCACTTCTGTCCTCCACAAGTTCAGAAAGGAAGTGGGGTTGGAAGCACACATCAATTAAAGGTACTCAAAAGGTAATCAAATATTGATAACAAATAAACAATCTTAACACAATTGGTGCAGCAGGGTAACCCTCGCTGTCTAACAGGGGTCAATAGACAAAAGTGGAAAAATGCTACCAAGACGATCGCAACACTGCGCACTATCCACAAATGGTCACAAAGTGACCCTTTAGGTCATTGAATACAATTTAACAACCCTATATCAAAAATGAATCACAAGAATAGCAATTATACTTGTAAATGTAAATCTTTACAGGTAATTGTTGAAATCCCCCCAAATTTGTTTACATTGATATCATTTTTTAGTTGCATTCACATAGAAATCAAAAGCATGAATTCCTTATACATGTATCTTGGGAACATTTACAAAGAGACAGATAATCAATTGTTTACGATTTTTTTTTAAACGTGGGCCCGATGCACATCGGGACCTGAGAGTCCCTTCTTCAGGGGCCAATCTACAAAGAAAACAATGAGCATATATCACTTAACATAGTTGCGTGAATACACAGCGAGAGGAACAATCAGCAGAAAGTTTCACGTAAGTACATAAACGTCTGTGGTTAAATGATGGTATTGTGATCAGAAATTCTCAATGCTATAAAGCAGCCATGTGTAGAACATATAGAAGGAACCAATGTACTCCACATATCCAAAAACGTAATGATAATAAAAATAATGATAGTAAAGGAACACGTGAAAAAAAGTGGATAGAACCCTTCACCGAAAGTCTGTGGGTTGGAGAAAACAACAAGTGTGGAAGTAAACCTTATAATAACTGCAAAGAGACCCCTGTACTATAAAAATACCTGTCTGTCCTGTGGGGAGACCTTCTGTAACACAAATGGGGATACCATTCAATAAGGGAAACCGGTGAGATGTAGTGACTGAACACTACTTTGCACACCTTCAAGGTTATCTAATGGCTACACACCTGAATAACCTTGGATGAGGTAGACAGTGGAGTCTTCAAAATCTGTAACGGATACCGGCAATTTTCAGGTGATGCTGTGAGGGGCATGAAATATATGGATCACCATAAAACTAAAGCTGTATTGCAAGGTTAATAACCAATGGTTACTACTAGGGTCAAAATAAAACACTCACCAAGTGAGAAAAACACGAACAGTCACCACTTTGATTCAAAGTCTTTTGTTGGAATCAGACACCCTAAAAAAAGGAATGATAGTAATTATTAGGCCTTCAGTACTCGAAGGCTTTAAAGTCGGGCTGTGGTTTTAAAAGAGGGATTGCTGGTGGGCCAGTAAACTTACTGGTTCTAACCGCGAGAAGAAACAACAGGCTGGGGGTCTTCTGAAAGAGAAACGCTGCTGGTCTCCACCTTGCACAATACTTAACCAGCGTTCCACACGGTGTTTGGAGATAGAAATAGGACTAGTGCCAAAAATGAGGCAGCGCCATTTTGGAATGGTGTTTGGAGATGGAAATAGGACTAGTGCCAAAAATGAGGCAGCGCCATCTTGGAATGGTGTGTAAACAGAGGAAAAAATACTAAATGGGAAAAAGAGAAAGAAACCGCGTTTGCGGAAAGAACCAAATGCGCGGCGGACCTAAGGGAGCTGCTTAGGAGAATGATGAAGTAAACTGCAAGTCAATAAGGTGATGGTTGGTTCAAAACAGACCGGAAAAAGGATATAACTAATGAAAAACGCGCAGATCAAAAATATAACATTGGGTGCCACATTAATATGAAATAAAAATGTGAAAAGAACCTATAACAAAAAATAATGAAAAGGTGACATGCACCGAATGTGTGTCAGAGAAGAAAGGTAAGAAAATGTTAAAATGAAGAATCAGGAAAATGTACATGGTTATCCCTTAAACAACAATTAACTCCGTAGATGCATACAGTGATGATAAAATAATGACATATGGACATTCAAAATACATAGAAAACAATGGAATTGATAACATTTATCAATAACAGAAAAGTACATACAATCTATATATCACAAAAAAAGTGGACATTTACATAAGATTGATACAATTGGTCCTCAGTATGAGCGCTAAACACATGTAGTGCTGAAGATCAATTAAGATGCTTGTGCTACAAAAAACAGATCATATGGAGCCGATCATTGAGCCCCACTGGATGCATGGTTCCTAGAAATTGAATTCAATGTATCTCCCTTTGTAGTAATAATTTGTCAATATCTAGACCAGTTCTAACCATGATTTGCTCAACCACTTGTACTCGCAGTTGGGATATCATGTGGTGGGCTTCATCCCAATGTCTTGCCAAACTTGAGGTGGTACTTTTAGTTGCAATCCGGCTCTTATGCTCGGTGATTCGCACCTTAAGTTTACGCGTGGTCTTACCTATATAGGCCTTGCCACAGGGGCATTTGATGCAGTATATTATGTTGGCCGAATTGCAATCTGTATTGTGCTTTAGGTGTATCTTTTTACCTGATGTGGGATGTGTTAAGGTGTTTCCAATGGTCACGTTGTGACAGTGGGTACAGTTGTTACAACGTTTGGTCCCTGTGAAGAGCCTTGTCTTATCTGTGATGGTAGGTCTTCCTAGAAGTGAGCGTAAGTTAAGCCCTTTAGTGTAGGCGAACAGTGGTCTCTCATTAAAGATACCCTGAAAGTCTTGCTCAGTCTGCAAAAGGTCCCGACGGTTAACAATGATCTGTTTGACAGCCTTAGAAACAGTAGAATATTTGGAAACATAAACCATGCGCTTATTGTCCTGTTTATAAGTAGGTTGTAATAGCTCATCACGTGTTTTCTGAAGGGATTTTTGTAAACAATCGTGCACAATCTGCTCAGGGTAACCTCGATTGAGGAATTTCTGTGTGTATTCTTGCATCTTTGTCTGACATATGGCAGAATCTGAACAGATCCTGCGAATTCTGATAAATTGGGAGTATGGAAGATTCTTAAGTAAACTCCTAGGATGAAAGCTGGTATGCAGAAGCGTGCTATTGCGGTCTGTCGGTTTGGAATATATTGATGTTTGAAATTGATTAAAAGGTGTTTTGGAGACTTGAACATCCAAGTAATGAATGGAATGCGAGCTGATGTTAAACATTAAACGTATATGAGGATTCAAATCATTAAGTGTGTTGATCATGTTAATGAGTGATTGTTCAGTGTCCTGCCATAACAAGAAGATATCATCAATATATCTGCAGTAAAGGGGTATTTTATCCCACCATGTTTTGTTTGAAATGATATGGTCAAACTCATACTGCGACATGTATGTATTAGCATACGCCGGGGCTCCAGAAAAGCCCATGGATGTCCCCGTGAGCTGAACAAAAAACCTATTTTGCCAACGAAAATAGCTATTGTGTAAACAAAATTTCAAAAGTTGTAAAATGAAGATTTTATCAACCTCAATACTGTCAGTCTGGAGTAGTGCCCACTCTACTGCCTCTAACCCAGCCGAGTGTGGGATCGAGGTGTAGAGTGCTGTCACATCTATTGTGCATAGCAAAATTTGAGCCTGGGGGTCAATATCAAGACCAGCTAATTTTTGCAGGAAATGGGTGGTGTCCTTCAAGTAAGTGGGCCATTTTAAACAAAAAGCTGTAGGTAAAAGTCCAAAAATCTCCCGATAGGATCAAAAATGGACCCACAACCCGACACAATGGGTCGGAATGGGGGATCCTGGGCGTCTTTATGCATTTTAGGAATCATATCGATTCTGGGGCGTCTAGGATGTGTTGTAACCAAAAATGCTTTGGTTGGCTCATCTATCGAATCATTGTTGAGAGCTTCCAAAAGTAGAGTATCAAGCATTTCTTGTAATTGCGTAGTAGGATCATAAGACAGTGCCATATACGTAGATGAATCATTGATGTGAGCCTGAACTTTGGATTGTTCCAAAGGGTGTCCATCACCACCAGGGCACCCCCTTTGTCCGCTGGTTGTAAGGTTAAAGTCGGATCATTAGCTAAGGCTGTAATGATGTGGCGTTCATGTGGATTGAGATTATCGTGTGTTTTGGTAGTAAAGGACAATTTCTTAATGTCGTTGTGAATAAGTGTCTCAAATGTGTCCAATGTCTTGTGGGACACTGGTGGCATAAAAGTGCTTTTAGGTTTGAATGGGCCGACCCTTGTGGGTGGAAGATGGGGGTCTGGTGGAAACTCATTAGTGAAGAAGTGTCGTAGCTTTAATAGTTGCATGAACTTAAACATGTCGGCCTGTACCTGCAAAGGAGTGGTGGTATTGGTGGGTACAAAAGACATCCCACGGTTAAGTACTGCAATCTGTTGGGAATTAAGTTGTTGAGAGGAAATATTCATGACTAAGTCACGATCTTGCCGCTGCGCAATGATCGTCCGGCTTGTTCTTTGTCCTCGCCTAGTCTTTCTGTTGATGATGTGGCTCCTTCGGCCTGACTGGTGAGGGGTCTGTCTAGATCCTGTACCTGTACTAAAAAAGGTGCAGTAACCGATGGTTGAGCTGTTTCTATGCTAACGGTTGATGGTCCTGCTATTTGAGATTGTATAACTTGTTGAGCAGAAGTACGATTGACTGTCATGTCCTTATCAGATACTAGGCTTTCTTCTGAGGAGTTAGTAGCTGTGGTGGT
Organism: Lissotriton helveticus; assembly: GCF_964261635.1. Lineage (NCBI taxonomy): Eukaryota > Metazoa > Chordata > Amphibia > Caudata > Salamandridae > Lissotriton > Lissotriton helveticus. The sequence goes on from NC_136057.1 coordinate 592,161,372, forward strand.
TTTTCGTGGTACAAAACGTCTTTTGGAATAAATTTCAGCCCAAGTATAGACTTCATTCAGTTTATAGTCAATCGTATCACGTTTATATTTGCGTAGTTTACCCTCCTGTAGTTCTTTTTCATATTTTTCCAATTTCTGATTAAGGACCTCAAGTGAAGTTTCCAGGCATTAGTTTCAAGCCTAGTCTCAAGTTCCCCTTTGAGTGTCTATATATTTCTTCCTCTAGTTCCCTAATGGTTTTGGACAACTCCTCAATGATTAGGAGTATCATATCCAAGCTGCACTTATTAAGTATAGCGTACCATTTATCCATAAAGTTAGAATTTAAATGGAACCGGAATAACAACGGTTTAATGGCTAATCGTAAGCCTCGGGGTATGCGCTTAGCCTTATGATATTGGACAAGAGTTGAAGCATGAAGCTTCTGGCTCAATTGTCGTCTTGTTATGAATTAGAGTTGTCGTAACTGCTGTGAGACAGAACCACCATGGGTATCTGCTGTTTTAACCTCTTGAATAAGAGCATATATGTCACTTGCTTCATCAGGTATGTATGCTTTAACATTAACTCTGTTATCAGTTAAATTCGTAATGGAATCAAATGACATGTCGACAGTAGTGGAGGCAGCTTCCACTAGACAGAAATAATTTGAGAAAAGAAGTGGGGTTGGAAGCGCACACCAATTAAAGGTACTCAAAAGGTAATCAAATATTGATAACAAACAAACAATCTTAACACAATTGGTGCAACAGTGTAACCCTCGCTGTCTAACAGGGGTCAATAGACAAAAGTGGAAAAATGCTACCAAGACGGTCGCAACACTGCGCACTATCCACAAATGGTCACAAAGTGACCCTCTAGTTCATTGAATACAATTTAACAACCCTATATCAAAAATGAATCACAAGAATAGCAAATATGATTGTAAATGTAAATCTTTACAGGTAATTGTTGAAATCCCCCAACATTTTTTTACATTGATATCATTTTTTAGTTGCATTCACATAGAAATCAAAAGCATGAATTCCTTATACATGTATCTTGAGAACATTTACAAAGAGACAGATAATCAATTGTGTACGAAAAAAATGTAAACGTGGGCCCAATGCATTTCGGGACCTGAGAGTCCCTTCTTCAGGGGCCAATCTACAAAGAAAACAATGAGCATATATTACTTAACATAGTTGTGTGAATACACAGCGAGAGGAAAAAAGAGCAGAAAGTTGCACGTAAGTACATAAAAGTCTGTGGTTAAATGATGGTATTGTGATCAGAAATTCCCAATGCTATAAAGCAGCCATGTGTAGAACATATGGAAGGAACCAATGTACTCCACATATCCAAAAATGTAATGATAATAAAAATAATGATAGTAAAGGAACACGTGAAAAAAAGTGGATAGAACCCTTCACCGAAAGTCTGTGGGTTGGAGAAAACAACAAGTGTGGAAGAAAACCTTATAATAACTGCAAAGAGACCCCTGTACTATAAAAATACCTGTCTGTCCTGTGGGGAGACCTTCTGTAACACAAATGGGGATACCATTCAATAAGGGAAACCGGTGAGATGTAGTGACTGAACACCACTCTGCACACCTTCAATGTTATCTAGTGGCTACACACCTGAATAACCTCGGATGAGGTAGACAGTGGAGTCTTCAAAATCTATAATGGATACCGGCAATTTTCAGGTGATGCTGTGGGGGGCAAGAAATATATGGATCACCATAAAACTAAAGCTGTATTGCAAGGTTAATAACCAATGGTTACTACTAGGGTCAAAATAAAACACTCACCAAGTGAGAAAAACACCCCCAGGCTCAAATTTTGCTATGCACAATAGATGTGACAGCACTCTACACCTCGATCCCACACTCGGCTGGGTTAGAGGCAGTAGAGTGGGCACTACTCCAGACTGACAGTATTGAGGTTGATAAAATCTTTATTTTACAACGTTTGAAATTCTGTTTACTCAATAGCTATTTTCAATGGCAAAATAAGTTTTTTGTTCAGCTCACGGGGACATCCATGGGCTTTTTTGGAGCCCCGGCGTATGCTAATACATACATGTCGCAGTATGAGTTTGACCATATCATTTCAAACAAAACATGGTGGGATAAAATACCCCTTTACTGCAGATATATTGATGATATCTTCTTGTTATGGCAGGACACTGAACAATCACTCATTAACATGATCAACATACTTAATGATTTGAATCCTCATATACATTTAACAACAGCTCGGATTCCATTCATTACTTGGATGTTCAAGTCTCCAAAACACCTTTTAATCAATTTCAAACATCAATATATTCCAAACCGACTGACTGCAATAGCACGCTTCTGCATACCAGCTTTCTTCCTAGGAGTCTACTTAAGAATCTTCCATACTCCCAATTTATCAGAATTCGCAGGATCTGTTACGATTCTGCAATATGTCAGACAAAGATGCAAGAATACACACAGAAATTCCTCAATCGAGGTTACCCTGAGCAGATTGTGCAGGATTGTTTATAAAAATCCCTTCAGAAAACACGTGATGAGCTATTACAACATACTATTAAACAGGACAATAAGCGCATGGTTTATGTTTCCAAATATTCTACTGTTTCTAAGGCTGTCAAATAGATCATTGTTAACCGTTGGGACCTTTTGCAGACTGAGCAAGACTTTCAGGGTATCTTTATTGAGAGAACACTGTTCACCTACACTAGAGGGCTTAACTTACGCTCACTTCTAGGAAGACCTACCATCACAGATAAGACAAGGCTCTTCACAGGGACCAAACGTTGTAACAACTGTACCCACTGTCACAACGTGACCATTGGAAACATCTTAACACATCCCACATCAGGTAAAAAGATACACCTCAAGCACAATACATATTGCAATTCGGCCAACATAATATACTGCATCAAATGCCCCTGTGGCAAGGCCTATGTACGTAAGACCACGCGTAAACTTAAGGTGCGAATCACCGAGCATAAGAGCCGGATTGGAACTAAAAGTACCACCTCAAGTTTGGCAAGACATTGGGATGAAGTCCACCACATGATATCCCAACTGCAAGTACAAGTGGTTGAGCAAATCATGGTTAGAACTGGTCTAGACATTGACAAATTATTACTACAAAGGGAGATTGTGGAAAGGTCGAGGCCCCTACCTTAGCGGGGAAGCATCCTCGCGCAGGGGCCGCCTCGTCTAACACAGATTGTACCTTGTTTCCTTTCCCCAGGAGTTCTTCTCTCTCTCATCCCCTGCAGGTACGCCAAGAACCGAACACGGAAGATGGGATACCGGAAGCAGTTCTCTATGACCCCGGAAACCCCACCCCCTGCGCCGACCCGGAAGGTAGAAAAGCCGACGGTCCAAAAGGAAGGAGGTTCCAACCAGCGGACTCATGGCAGGAGGCAGTAAGGAAGGAACCGGAGCTGAGACCGAGGAGCGAGGAGTCGGAGAGTCGAGTCGAGGCAGAGGAGGAGGACCCCGACGGCGACGTGTGGTCTGAGGACTGGTGGAGTCCTCAGGAGGTGGCTGGAGAGCGGCCGCAACTCACCAGGGAGTTGCGGCGGGCCACGTGAGTACACCTCATCTTTCTCCGTGTGTCCCTTGTACAGATAGATGTAAATATTGTAGAAAGCTGCACAAACCGGAGCACTGTAATCACTGTATATATATACATAGGTCCCTTCCACCCCTTGAGCACACTATTTCACCCCTTTCCCCCCCCCTGTCTCGTCGGTCGCTTCCACCTTCCCCGTCCACCCCTCCCTCACCTTCGCCTCTTCCGTACCCCCACATCCTGGTGTCGGTGGTAGTTACGTTACGTCAGGAGAGCATAAAGACTAACGGCTCTGCATTTTCCTCTCGTCCCAAACCTCCGAGGCCCACCGGTGTATTATACAGGACCTGACGACTACGCCGAGAGTGAGTGCTCCCATCGCCCGGACGACCCCAGGAGAGAGCCCATCGCCCGGACGACCCCAGGAGAGAGCCCATCGCCCGGACGACCTCTGCCCAGGAGCGGAAAGCAACCCACAGGACATCTCCTTTTTCCTCCGGATACCTTACAAGAAACCCGTGGCCCCATCCCAGAGACTCCATCTCCCCTCCTGTACTGTGGCAACAATAAAACCAGCTAACGATAGCGCATTATATCTGGCCTCCCCGCTTGTTATTCCGGCCCGCCGAAGCCCACACCCCACAGGTGGTGTCAGAAGTGGGATCGCCCGGAGGCATGGAGGCCGCTGTCAAGAAACTGGCGGAAAGCCAGGAACAACTCGGACAGTTGATGGAAAGGTTCATGAAAACCGCGGAGGATGACCGCGGACAACTGCACGATGTTCTGAAAGGGCAAGGCACAGCACAAGACCAGGCGCTGGGGAAACTCTCTATGACCCCGGAAACCCCACCCCCTGCGCCGACCAGGAAGGTAGAAAAGCCGACGGTCCACAAGGAAGGAGGTTCCAACCAGCGGACTCGTGGCAGGAGGCAGTAAGGAAGGAACCGGAGCTGAGACCGAGGAGCGAGGAGTCGGAGAGTCGAGTCGAGGCAGAGGAGGAGGACCCCGACGGCAACGTGTGGTCTGAGGACTGGTGGAGTCCTCAGGAGGTGGCTGGAGAGCGGCCGCAACTCACCAGGGAGTTGCGGCGGGCCACGTGAGTACACCTCATCTTTCTCCGTGTGTCCCTTGTACAGATAGATGTAAATATTGTAGAAAGCTGCACAAACCGGAGCACTGTAATCACTGTATATATATACATAGGTCCCTTCCACCCCTTGAGCACACTATTTCACCCCTTTCCCCCCCCCTGTCTCGTCGGTCGCTTCCACCTTCCCCGTCCACCCCTCCCTCACCTTCGCCTCTTCCGTACCCCCACATCCTGGTGTCGGTGGTAGTTACGTTACGTCAGGAGAGCATAAAGACTAACAGCTCTGTATTTTCCTCTCGTCCCAAACCTCCGAGGCCCACCGGTGTATTATACAGGACCTGACGACTATGCCGAGAGTGAGTGCTCCCATCGCCCGGACGACCCCAGGAGAGAGCCCATCGCCCGGACGACCCCAGGAGAGAGCCCATCGCCCGGACGACCTCAGCCCAGGAGCGGAAAGCAACCCACAGGACATCTCCTTTTTCCTCCGGATACCTTACAAGAAACCCGTGGCCCCATCCCAGAGACTCCATCTCCCCTCCTGTACTGTGGCAACAATAAAACCAGCTAACGATAGCGCATTATATCTGGCCTCCCCGCTTGTTATTCCGGCCCGCCGAAGCCCACACCCCACAGGTGGTGTCAGAAGTGGGATCGCCCGGAGGCATGGAGGCCGCTGTCAAGAAACTGGCGGAAAGCCAGGAACAACTCGGACAGTTGATGGAAAGGTTCATGAAAACCGCGGAGGATGACCGCGGACAACTGCACGATGTTCTGAAAGGGCAAGGCACAGCACAAGACCAGGCGCTGGGGAAACTCACGGAGGCCATGGGACAGCAGAGGCCCGTGGCTCCCCTGCCTTCTGTGGTCCTACAGAAATATGTAACGGGAGAAGACCCCGACTTCTTTTTCACGAACTTTGAACGACTGGCAGAGGCAGCGAATTGGCCGATTGATCGCTGGGGGCATTACTTGGGACCATTGTTGACCGGTGAATTGCAGTCAGCCTACCAACAGGCCAACCTGCAAGGACAGACCCCGTATACTGACATCAAGGCTTGCATCCTAGAGCGCTTAAGGATAGACGAGGACTCCTACCGGATACGCCTGAGACAAGTCAGAGAGGGCCCACAAGAAACCCCGCGGGCTCTGTCCTATCGTATCCAGGACTTAACAACCCGGTGGTTGAAACCGGCTACATCCACCAAAGAAGAGATAGTGGCCAAGATTAATCTCGAACAATTCCTCGCTTCCCTTCATCCGGCCACCCAAAAGTGGGTACGGCAGCATGCTCACTTGACACTAGACAGAGCAGTCGAGATAGCCAGCGCTTACAGTAAAGCCCAAGAAGTACAGAAAACAAAGGACGAACATCTCCCTCGGGGGCCCCACAGCAGTCACCTCTGCTCTCAAAGGCCACCCGTCCCCAGGAGACCGGACCCAGCGCCTTTTGTACCCTATCCAGTGATGCCTAGACCAAACCCCCCCGGACCTCAATGTTATCACTGCGGTGGTTTTGGACATATCGCTCGTCATTGCCCGCAGAAGGAAGAACCCATGGAAGTGGGCGTATCTCGGAACTATGTATGCCTCACGTCAGGACCTTCACCCCCGCCGTTTAGATGTCCGGTACAAATCAACAACCATCCCCTGATGGCGCTTGCAGACACCGGATGTAGGCACAGTGTATTGCGTCCTCAGGACATGCCGAAACCAGTAGGCCCTATCACTGGGTCTGTGGACATCAAATGTGTGCATGGCGACACCAAACGCTACCCCACTGCACGAGTGACTATACACAATAAGACCGACCCTGGTAGCACCCTGAAAGTGGGACTGATCCCTAATTTACCGGAACAAGCAATACTGGGAAGCGATTATAGTGGTCTTCCCTTCCTTCTACGGGACACTACATGTTCCCTTGAGAAATGGTGGAAGGAAGCCCCGTTCGCACAAAACCGAACCCCGAGTCATTCCTCGCTGAAACAGTTGAAAACCAAAAATCAAAAGAAAAAGGAAAGGAGGGGGTACGTTGGAGCATATCCTGTACAAGAAGCACTGCATCCCTGGGAAACAGACCGCGAATTCCGAGCAGCTCAGCAGGAGGATCCGGTGTTGCAGGGTGCCTGGGGTCAGGCCCAAGACAACGAGGACCCGCAACGTGTAGGTCCCTACTTCTTCCGTTCTAGGGGATTGTTATACCGGAAGGACGGACCACAGCAAAAACCCCAACTAGTCATTCCAGGTCCATTTCGGGACAAGGTGTTGTTCTTGGCCCACAGCCATCTTTTGGGAGGCCATTTCGGCGAAGAAAAGACAGGACAGGCAATACTTGAGAAATTCTACTGGCCCGGGGTATATAGTCAAGTCAAACGGTACTGTAAAGAATGCTCCATCTGCCAAAAGAACAGCCGCTACCGACCCCCTAAGGCCCCCCTCAGTCCTCTTCCCCTCATAGACGTCCCCTTCAGTCGGGTAGGGATGGACCTTATAGGTCCGATGTTGCCTTCCAGGAGCGGCTGTAGATACGCTTTAGTATTGGTGGACTATGCTACGCGCTTCCCGGAGGCTGTCGCCCTAAAACAACCCACCACCCAAAACATAGCGAAAGCATTAGTGTCTATCTTCGCCCGGGTTGGTTTTCCCCGGGAGGTCTTAACCGACCAGGGGACCCCTTTTGTGTCCGCCCTAATGCGCCAAGTATGCTCCCAGTTAGGCATCAAGCAAATAAGAACCTCAGCGTACCACCCACAAACCGACGGGTTAGTTGAACGCTACAATGCCACCCTGAAAGCCACACTTAAAAAACTGTTGGGTTTGGAAAGCAAGAGGTGGGAGGAGATGCTACCTCTGGCTTTATTCGCCATCCGGTGTAAGACCCAAAGCAGCACCGGCTACTCGCCCTACGAACTATTGTATGGGAGACCTCCACGGACATTGCTGGATATGGCTCGCGAAGCCTGGGAAGCCGAACCCGACCGTACCCGACCCCTGCCCGAATATGTCGACAATCTGAAAACCCACCTGGCACAAATTAGAGACATTGTACGACAGAACATGGAAAACGCACAAAAGACCCAAAAACAACAGTATGACAAGGGAACCAAGACGCGGTCCTTTGCAATTGGGGATCTAGTGTTATTGCTCCTACCGTCCTCAGATCACAAACTCTTAGGTCAGTGGCAGGGTCCGTTCTCCGTCATTAGACAGGTGACCCCTGTTACCTACGAGATAGAGACCGAACCAGCTAGAGGGGTCCGACAAATATACCACATCAACCTCCTGAAGAAATGGGAGGGCCCCCGTCCCGTCCTATCCAGTGACCCAGCGGATGTCGCTCTACCCTTTGAGGCCTGCCTAGACCCGGACCTGCCTCTCATGTTGAAACAGGATCTGAGACGAGTGTTGTCCCCTGTACGGAACGTTTTCTCTTCTCTTCCCGGTCACACCAAAATAGTGGAACACGCCTGTTTCAATTTCGAGTGATGCCTTTTGGGCTGCACGGAGCCCCAGCGACTTTCCAGAGGGCCATGAATCTAGTCCTACAGCCCCACTCCAAATAGGGAGCGTATTTGGATGATATAGTGATACACAGCGACACCTGGGAGCAACATCTGGGACATCTCCGGGCGGTTGTGTCCTCTCTGGGTAACAGCGGCTTCACCATAAATCCTGCCAAAACCACACTAGCCGCTCAAAGCGTCAAGTATCTGGGCTATCTATTGGGCGAAGCCCTAATCCGCCCCCAGGACAACAAAATAGAGGCCATTCACTCTATACAGTTCCCGAAGACCAAGAAAGAACTCAGGGCCTTCCTGGGGCTTCTGGGCTACTACAGACGGTTTATACCTAACTTCTCACAAACTGCTGTTCCACTAACCGATTTATTGAAGAAGTGCACTAAAACAGAAGAGGAACTTCGCCATCCCTCAGTTCCATTAGTACGGGCTTTCGAACACCTAAAACAGGCCCTGGTGTCAAGACCCGTCCTTGTTAGCCCAGACTATAGGCAACCATTCATTTTACAAACTGATGCATCCGACCAAGGGTTGGGGGCCGTCTTGTCCCAGAGAGATCCACAAGGGAACGAAAGACCCATATTGTATCTGAGCAGGAAACTCTATCCCAGGGAAATGAACTACGCCTGTGTGGAGAAAGAGGCACTGGCAATAAAATGGGCAGTGGACAGTCTCCGCTATTACCTCGAGGGACGGGAGTTCGTGTTATATACGGACCATGCCCCCCTGGAATGGATGGCCCGGAATCGAGGCCACAATGACCGCGTCCTTAGATGGTTCCTTTCCCTTCAGCCATATAGATTCAAAACCGAACATAGGAAAGGGACGGAACAGGGGAATGCTGATTACCTCTCCCGATACCCTTGTTCTGCTGCCCCTACAAGAAAGACAGCTAGGGAAAGGGGATGTGGAAAGGTCGAGGCCCCTACCTTAGCGGAGAAGCATCCTCACGCGGGGGCCGTCTCGTCTAACCCAGATTGCACCTTGTTCCCTTTCCCCAGGAGTTCTTCTCTCTCTCATCCCCTGCAGGTACGCCAAGAACCGAACACGGAAGACGGGATACCGGAAGCAGTTCTCTATGACCCCGGAAACCCCACCCCCTGCGCCGACCCGGAAGGTAGAAAAGCCGACGGTCCACAAGGAAGGAGGTTCCAACCAGCGGACTCGTGGCAGGAGGCAGTAAGGAAGGAACCGGAGCTGAGACCGAGGAGCGAGGAGTCGGAGAGTCGAGTCGAGGCAGAGGAGGAGGACCCCGACGGCAACGTGTGGTCTGAGGACTGGTGGAGTCCTCAGGAGGTGGCTGGAGAGCGGCCGCAACTCACCAGGGAGTTGCGGCGGGCCACGTGAGTACACCTCATCTTTCTCCGTGTGTCCCTTGTACAGATAGATGTAAATATTGTAGAAAGCTGCACAAACCGGAGCACTGTAATCACTGTATATATATACATAGGTCCCTTCCACCCCTTGAGCACACTATTTCACCCCTTTCCCCCCCCCTGTCTCGTCGGTCGCTTCCACCTTCCCCGTCCACCCCTCCCTCACCTTCGCCTCTTCCGTACCCCCACATCCTTGTGTCGGTGGTAGTTACGTTACGTCAGGAGAGCATAAAGACTAACGGCTCTGTATTTTCCTCTCGTCCCAAACCTCCGAGGCCCACCGGTGTATTATACAGGACCTGACGACTACGCCGAGAGTGAGTGCTCCCATCGCCCGGACGACCCCAGGAGAGAGCCCATCGCCCGGACGACCCCAGGAGAGAGCCCATCGCCCGGACGACCTCAGCCCAGGAGCGGAAAGCAACCCACAGGACATCTCCTTTTTCCTCCGGATACCTTACAAGAAACACGTGGCCCCATCCGAGAGACTCCATCTCCCCTCCTGTACTGTGGCAACAATAAAACCAGCTAACGATAGCGCATTATATCTGGCCTCCCCGCTTGTTATTCCGGCCCGCCGAAGCCCACACCCCACAGAGATACATTGGATTCAATTTCTAGGAACCATACATCCAGTGGGGCTCAATGATTGGCTCGATATGATCTGTTTTTTATAGCACAAGCATCTTAATTGATCACCAGCAATACATGTGTTTAGCGCTCATACTGAGGACCAATTGTATCAATCTTATGTAAATGTCCACTTTTTTTGTGATATATAGATTGTATGTACTTTTCTGTTATTGATACATTTTATCAATTCTGTTGTTTTCTATGTATTTTGATTGTCCATATGTCATTATTTTATCATCACTGTATGCATCTACGGAGTTAATTGTTGTTTAAGGGATAACCATGGTAACATGTATAATGGGACCCCCTCAAGGAGCAAATATGGCCAAGGGACGGAGGGGAAAGAAACAACTAAACTGAAAAAAGGAGTCCCTTCATTGGCCAGATACTTAAATTATGTGCATACATCAATACATATCAGCAACAAGTGACAGAAAAGAGGATAATACTAAACAAAAGTCATTCAAAACATTGTATTTATTATTTCTCTTTTTTTTATAAATATAAATTCATATAAAAATCGTTATAAATCAGACAATTTTATAGAAGACACATCAATTAATTATACAAATTCATAAACAACACAATAGAATCATAAAAATCACCAACAATTCAATCAATAAACCCCATGGTGTCAGACATACAACCAACTTGCTCTCGTGCTACCAATCATACTACACTCAAACATCATACATGGATGAAAAAGGAACTGGTTAACAATTAGCCAGATCACACAGCTAAATTGTTCAAGGGCTCAGAGGAGAAATGGCAGCCCTTGTAGCAGGTCTACGCGCGTTTCGGTGGTTCAAGCCACCTTCATCAGGACCTTGTTCATCATTAAGTGCAGAAACCGGGGGTCAAACAGAACAGAAAGACACACTGGATAATTCTCATATGTTAGTGTGAGTATAAAAGGTCAGTAACCGGTGAGGGACCAGATCAAATAAACAGCATCAGTAACGAAGTTCATGGTGGAATCAATCGAGAAGTGCGAGACTCGGGGCTACATCCAAGTTGATGACCGGGCAGTCGTAGTCTGTCCTTGTTTATTAAGACTTCAAGAAATACATCAATGTGTTAGGTTAAAACTTAGTCTCAAAATAATTGGAACCAACGGCAGAAGGACTGAGTACTGTGGCTTCCTAATTTTTATCCACCGAAGAAAGGCAGTCCAATTATCAACTGCTGTATTATATGCTCACGACCCTTTAGGTCTATGGCAACACGTCGAAATCCTGCTCCGTCACTGCGCCCCTCGAAACAGTTAAGGGATAACCATGTACATTTTCCTGATTCTTCATTTTAACATTTTCTTACCTTTCTTCTCTGACACACATTCGGTGGATGTCACCTTTTCATTATTTTTTGTTATAGCTTCTTTTCACATTTTTATTTCATATTAATGTGGCACCCAATGTTATATTTTTGATCTGCGCGTTTTTCATTAGTTATATCCTTTTTTCCGGTCTGTTTTGCACCAACCATCACCTTATTGACTTGCAGTTTACTTCATCATTCTCCTAAGCAGCTCCCTTGGGTCTGCCGCACATTTGGTTCTTTCCGCAAACGCGGTTTCTTTCTCTTTTTCCCATTTAGTATTTTTTCCTCTGTTTACACACCATTCCAAGATGGCCCTGCCTTATTTTTGGCACTAGTCCTATTTCCATCTCCAAACACCATTCCAAGATGGCGCTGCCTCATTTTTGGCACTAGTCCTATTTTGTATCTCCAAACACCGTGCGGAACGCTGGTTAAGTATTGTGCAAGGTGGAGACCAGCAGCGTTTCTCTTTCAGAAGACCCCCAGACTGTTGTTTCTTCTCGCGGTTAGAACCGGTAAGTTTTCTGGTCCTCCAGCAATCCCTCTTTTAAAACCACAGCCCGACTTTAAAGCCTTCGAGTACTGAAGGCCTAATAATTACTATCATTCCTTTTTTTAGGGAGTCTGATTCCAACAAAAGGCTTTGAATCAAAGTGGTGGCTGTTCGTGTTTTTCTCACTTGGTGAGTGTTTTATTTTGACCCTAGTAGTAACCATTGGTTATTAACATTGCAATACAGCTTTAGTTTTATGGTGATCCATATATTTCATGCCCCCCACAGCATCACCTGGAAATTGCAGGTATCCGTTATAGATTTTGAAGACTCCACTGTCTACCTCATCTGAGGTTATTCAGGTGTGTAGCCATTAGATAACATTGAAAGTGTGCAGGGTAGTGTTCAGTCACTACATCTCACCGGTTTCCCTTATTGAATGGTATCCCCATTTGTGTTACAGAAGGTCTCCCCACAGGACAGACAGGTATTTTTATAGTACAGGGTTCTCTTTGCAGTTATTATAAGGTTTACTTCCACACTTGTTGTTTTCTCCAACCCACAGACTTTCGGTGAAGGGTTCTATCCACTTTTTTTCACGTGTTCCTTTACTATAATTATTTTTATTATCATTACGTTTTTGGATATGTGGAGTACATTGGTTCCTTCTATATGTTCTACACATGGCTGCTTTATGGCATTGGGAATTTCTGATCACAATACCATCATTTAACCACGGACTTTATGTACTTACGTGCAACTTTCTGCTGTTTTTTCCTCTCGCTGCGTATTCACGCAACTATGTTAAGTGATATATGCTCATTGTTTTCTTTGTAGATTGTCCCCTGAAGAAGGGACTCTGAGGTCCCGAAATGCATCGGGCCCACGTTTAATTTTTTTTCGTAAACAATTGATTATCTGTCTCTTTGTAAATGTTTTCAAGATACATGTATAAGGAATTCTTGCTTTTGATTTCTATGTGAATGCAACTAAAAAATGATATCAATGTAAAAATGTTTTGGGGGATTTCAACAATTACCTGTAAAGATTTACATTTACAAGTATATTTGCTATTCTTGTGATTCATTTTTGATATAGGGTTGTTAAATTGTATTCAATGAGCTAGAGGGTCACTTTGTGACCATTTGTGGATAGTGCGCAGTGTTGCGACCGTCTTGGTAGCATTTTTCCACTCCACAAGTTCAGACACACCTGCAGACAAATCGAGAACAAATGGAGGAATAACAAAACCCTGGAAACCCATGCAGCCTTCAAACCGGCCCTCAAAGCACACCACCTTCTCCTCAAAACAACAAAGAAAATGGCCTTGCACGACAGAATCAATGCCAATGCACACAACAGCAAAGAACTCTTAATCATCGTAAGGGAGTTCGCCAGGCCCACAGCGAGATCACTCACATAACACCCCATCAAGACCTCTGCAACAAACTCAGCACCTTCTTCCACCACAAGACCAGGCAGATCTATGAAAGCTTTGACACCCAAGACCCTGCCACTACGCCGCACCCTAACAGGTGCTCAACTGGACACCACTTACCACAGATGACACACTCAAGACCATGAAGAACATCCACACAGGAGCCCCATTGATTCCTTGCCCACTCCACATCTTCCTTAGCACAGCCACCTCCATAGCCCCCCAGCTTAGTCACACCATCAACTGCTCCATCGAAATCGCCACCTTCCCCGACAATTGGAAACACGCTGGGATCAACCCCCTGCTGAAGAAGCTATCTGTCAACAGGCCTCAAGAACTTCAGACCCATCTCCCTCCTCCCCTTCCCAGCCAAGGTCATCAACGCCCAACTCTCCGAGTTTATCTAAGAGAACCACATCCTGGATACCTCCTAATCTGACTTCCGTAGCCACACCACCGAGACTGCACTCCTTGCCGCCACAGATGACATCCGCTCCCTTGTCGACTGGAGCAAAACCGCAGTCCTCATCCTACTCACTTCTCTGCCGCCTTCGACAATGTCCTCTACCACAACCTAATCATGAGACTTCATGACACTGGCATCTTGGGAAAGCACCACTGGACTGGATCCACTACTTCTTTACAGGCCGAATACAGTGAGTCAGACTACCCCGTTCCCCTCAGAACCTACAGAGATCAGCTGCAGATTGCCCTAGGGCTCCTCCCTGAGAAACACCCCCTTCAACATCTACATGGCCTTCCTCACAGCCATCATCAGAAACCACAGACAACATCATTTCCTACACCGACACCCAGCTGATCCTCTCCCTCATCAACGAACCCACAGCCGCCAGAATCAACTTTCACAGCGGAATGAAGACCGTTGCTGCATGGACGAAAGACAGCAGCCTCAAGCTCAACTCGAACAAGACCAAAGTACTCATCCTGGAACCCCCTCCTCAGCCTGGGATGGCTCATGGTGGCCTGCTGCACTAGGAACCCCTCCCACCCCTACATACCACACATGCAACCTTGGCATCATACTGGACTAATCGCTCCAATGAACCACCAAATCAGTGCAGTATACTCATCCTGCTTCCACATTCTCCGCCTACTCTGAAAGACATCCAGATGGATCCCCGTTGAATCCAGAAAGATGGTCACCATTGCACTCGTCTTCAGCAGACTCGGCTAGACCAATGCTCTTAACATCGGCGTCACCCAGAAACAGCTCAGGATACTACAGAACGTCCAAGACACAGCAGCTAGACTGGTCCTTGATGTCCCTCACCGCAGCCACATAGCAAAACACCTCTAACAACTGCAGTGGCTCCCAATCAGCAAGAGACTCACCTTCAAGTTCCTCACACATATCTACAAAGCTCTCCATGACGCAGGACCAGAATATCTGAAGCACCGGCTCACATTCCACACACTCGCCAGTCAACTCCGCTCCACCCAACTCATCCTGGCCTTCGCCTCATGGATCCAGAAGACCAGAAGCATAGGAAGATCCTTCTCCTCCCTCACCGCCAAGACCTCAATCACCCTGCCCTTCCACCTCAGGCAATCTGTGTCATTGACCCCATTCAGGAAGGACCTCAAGATCCGGCTCTTCAACTGAACCTCCAGACCCAAACAGATCAGCAGCCCTCCATCATCTTGAGACCCTCATGGGTGAGTAGTTGTGCTCTACAAACTTCTGATTGATCGACTGATTGATTGATTGACTGATTGAATAGGCAGTGTCCTATGCCCCACCCAAAGGGCAGATTACCCCTCATAGACAGCCTGGCAGACAGGGTTAGGATGAAAGGGGTCCTGTGTACTTCAAGGAGCTGATTTGAAACCGCCCCCACATCAAAGGAACATTTGCGTATGAGTGCTGGGGCTCTGACCCTACCGAGACAGTACACTACTGGACCTGTCAAGAAATCTGCCAGGAGTAAGGACTGTTGTGCTACATGGATTGGCATTCTGCTTAGTTGACTATTCTAAGGAACTGTTTCACTGCTGTGCTCACCTGTATTTCTGCCTGCTGATCTTCTCCGCCTTGCTGAGGACAAGGACTGGACCAATCATACTTGAACTCAGAAGTGACTCCAAGGGCTTGTAGACTTGCATCCTGTTTCTGAAGTCTCAGGGTCATCAAAGACTTCCTACAACCCTGCAAGTGCTGCTGGACTCTGCCATCTGTGAGTCCTACCCTTGCCTGGGGTGCCACCTCCAGTCCTTAAAAGTGGGTCCTGCAGCTATTTTACTACAAAATCAATACATTGTCACAGCTCTGCCAATCGGAGCCGACGCAGTGCCAATTCAAAGACATCCCTGCACGGTTCGACGACGATGCGTAACATTACTGCGATGTTTGATGACGATGTAGCACTAATCCGTAATGCTGACTGTGATGTTCAATGATGACGCAGGACCCGACCCCCAGGCTTGACTTCAATGTATCAACCCAACTGTGTGAATCAGAACTGACTCATTGTACTCTCAACGTCAATGGTTCGCTCCATCCAAGGTAGTTTGTCAGCAGGACCTGCCTGAGTCCTGTAGCTGGCCTGCCCTTCATCACGGTTGGCCTGAACTTTGGATTCATCCCGGCCTGTGCAACCACAAGTAACTTTTACTACCATTGACCTTTAAGCACTATTTTTAGTTTATTCTTCAAAAAATCATTATTCTGTTCTACTGATTGGATTCTTGTGTTTGCTCTTGTTTTACTCAGATAAATATTATCTATTTATCTGACCTGTGTGGAGTCTTTTTGTGGTGTTTTTATTGTGTTACTGTGTGTGTGTGTGTGTTACACATTGCCTCTTAGGTAAGCCTGTTCTATGTCAAGCTACCAGAAGGTGAGCACATGTTAACTTTTATTGTGTATCTAGCTTACCCTGACTAGAGTGGTTGTTCCTACTTGGACAGGATGCGTACCTCTGCTAACTAGTAACTCCAGTTCTAACCTTGGTGATCAGCAGTGAAGCTAGGACTTGTGTTTGTACAATACCATATAGTAATTCAGTGTTCCTTACTACTGTACATAAGACCATTACAAGTTTTAAATTCACTTTATTCTCTCAGCTGGTAATTTTTTCAAATGTGACTCCTGCTTCACCTTCATCAATTTGGGACGCTTTTTCCTGTTGCACTTGTGATACCTTAACAGGATGTCTATGGATCTCAACTTCCGGGCAAAGGTAAGGGGTCTGAATATGGGCATGAAAAGCTTCCACAGTAGACCTACAGATAGCCCTCCAAGCTCATGAGGAAGTCAGAAGGCTACAAGCAACAACCGAGTAAGAGAACCCTACGATGAAGAGAGGACCCCCCTTCCATGGGGCAGGGTGAAGTGTATCTACCAGGGGTCATATGGAGTTGGATGTCAATGGAATTGAGTGCTACAGCATGAATGAGTTGAGGAAGCTGTGACGAGAGAGAGGACTGAAATTCACTGGAGAATCAGATTGCCCTAAAGCCTGGGAGGTGGTCGGCGGAATGAAATCTGCACCATAGGAAGAGTGTGAAGGGGTTCACTTTATTGCTGTAGAGAAAATGAAGCACCCCGGCTGTACCTGACATCAGCGTCAGGGCCCCAATAGGTCAGTGACCCTTAGAAGGAGTAGGAGAGGCCGAAAAATTATTGGACACAGGCTCGAAAGGAGAGAGAGGAGCCTCCAGAGAGGGAGTCCCCTACTGGATCCCATGCCTGGAGCAGTGTTTCCTCCCAACCCCTGACCCCTGAGGCACTCGAGGACAGACAGGCTGGGAGAGACCTAATGCTGCAGCTGGCCCATCTGGCTTCTGAGAGAGGCTTCGCTGAGGCCGAGAGAGCCTTGGCAGAGAAAAAGATCTTGCTGGCTCATGAACTGAATCTCAAGGAGCTGGAGCTGAACAGCTGGCCGAGTCTAACAGAGATGGTGACAGCAAAAACTATGTCTAGTACTAAATATACAGTCCACATACCCAGAGACTTGGTGTCTAACTTCAAGGAGAGGGCTGACATACACCAGTGACTTCAGGCGTATATGAGGTAGCTCTTGAGGTACACAGGATCCCTGAAGAGGATTCCAGAGCGGGCATATGCAGTCATATTCCTGGTGGAGGAAGATACGCCCTACTGGCCCTAGAAAAAGGGGATGGACTGATTTATACCAACATGAAGGAGGCACTGGTTAAGAGGCATAAATCCTCCCCAGAGAAGTGTAGGTTAAGATCCAGGGACAGTCAGAAACTGTCTAACCAGTCCTGGGAGGATCGTGTGCTGTACATTTGCCGAGCACTGGATGGTTGGGTGAAGGGTAGCATGTCAAACCCTTTTGAAGGGCTGTACAATTTGATTGCCAGAGAGCACGGCTGACACAGTGCCGATCTGAACACATCCCTGTGCGGCTTGATGGCGACTCAGGACCCAACAGCAATGCTCGACCATGACGCAGCGCCGATCCGAAGTCCTGACTGCGCAGTTTGATGACGACGTAATAACCTACTGTGAGGCTAAACTTAAACGCATCGACCCGAATGCGTGAATCTGAGCAGACGTATCGTCTTTTGATGTCTACGCTTTGCTCTATCCAGGGTGGTTTGTCAGTGGGACTTGTCTGAGTCCTCCAGCCAGCCTGCCGTTAATGGCAGTTGACATGAACTTTGGATTTACCCCGGTCTACAGCGCCCTCATGTAACCTTTTGGTGCAATTGACTTCTAAGCATTATATTCGTATTTTTCTTTAAAAATTCATGACACCGGTTCTACTTATTGGATTCTTGTCATTTTAGTTTTGGTTTACTCAGATAAATATTATCTATTGTTCTAAATCTGTGTAGAGTCTTTTTGTTGTGTTTTCATTGTATTACCCTGTGTGTGTTCCCCACATACTTTACACATTGCCTATTTAGATAAAAATGTAAATGTAGTGCTTATATAGCGCACGCATCACCCCCAAAGGGGTCTCAAGGCCCTGTACACATACCGCTGTGGAACCCTTCCTGGCCTTTCCCTGTGAAGTGCCCACTCCTGGGCACTCCCAAGGTGAAGCCAGGCATCCTAGCGCTGTTGGGTCCGTTGTGGAGATTAAGCAAGCTATTGCCCAGAGTTGCAGAGTGGGACCCATGATTAGAATAGGCACCGAGGCAAGAATTATCAGGTCTGGGGAAATTGAGCCCAAGACCCGCCGGGTCGGGAATTGAACCCTGGTCCCGGGCCAGTCCTCTGCATCAGGGTCTGCCGCTCTAACCATTGAGCCTGCCTGCTCTGTGCCAAGTTACCAGAAGATGAGCACAGTTTATCTTTTAGTGTGTCCCTAGCTTACTCTGATTAGAGTGGTGGTTGGACAGGCTGCTAAGACAGGGTGCAAATATCTGCCAAACAAAAACTCCAGTTCCAACACCACTATATCACAAACGTGACAAAAACTTAAAGACCACTATATTTCTTGAGAAATAGTCAATCAAGATATATGCTTTCAGAAAAGCTACAAGAAAAGGGGTTTTGGGCATGTTCAGTGAGGAAAAAAAGGAACCTTGAGACCAATAAACAATTTTTGATGAACCAAAGTGCTGAATGGTTACCCAACCTGATCTAATTGGCAATGTTTTTTTGGGCCACTATGTAGGTGTTTACACACTAACTAATAGATCTACACCCGAGCATACCAAGGATTTCTTGCATTTGATTTGGCTACCTATCGTCACTAGTGAATTGCAAGCCACTGCTCCCATCTCATTAGTAGAGGTAAAAGATGCGATAAAATCAACTCCCAATTCAAATGCTTGTGGGAGTGATGACCTCTATAATTAAGTATTCAAGCTCTCTGAAGCCTAAGTGGCCACATTTCTAGTTATTTTTTCAATTAAATTCTAGAAGGATGTGACTTACCAAGCTTACTGATGGAAGCTGTGATAATTATCTTCCTCAACCAGGATATACCAGACTTATCACCCAATCAGCTTGTTGAACAGCGATTATAAAATATTTGCAGAAATTATTACAAGCAGGCTGTTCCATTAGCACAAACTCTGGTCCATTTAGACCAAAGTGGATTCCCACCTACTAGGTTTATTCCATACAATACCAACTGTTTGTTACAGGCCATCAATTATTGCTCAGTTAACACCACAAAGCCAGCCAATATTATGCTCAATGCAGAAAAAGCTTTCAACCTAGTACAATGGGAGCTTTTATTCATCATACAATTGGGTTTCCTCTGAAATTGGTTCACTATTGGAGAACCTATGCAAGAAGTCAGAGGCCAACATTTTAGTCATTTTACAAACAGTGGGGAGTGTTACAATCAAAAGAGGCACAAGACAAGGGTGCCAAATTCCACCTGTTGTTTTCTGCCCTATTTATTGAGCCTTTGACCTTAGCATTTAGACAAGACACGCAAATTAGTGCTCCTATTCAGGGGAGTCTAAAATAAAACTTTTTGTGGGTGATATGTTATTATATCTGCCCACTGAGGAGCAAAACATTGCTAACACACTCGCTAAAATTCAAGAATTTACCGATATTGAGGGTTACAAGATTAATCACGTCATATCTGAAGCTCTGATATTTATTTGTACTGCCTCAGTTCTATCCATTGAAATGAGGGTGAAATACTCTGATATTCACCACATCATATTCCTTGGTATTTACGTTTTCAACAATCTTTGCAGATTTATTTCAATTAAATTATATCACTACACTGAATAAGGTGTGTGGGCTACTACATCAATGGCATCACTTACCCATTAGTATTATGGGACGTATAGCATTAGTTAAGATGGCTATTCTTCCATTATTTGTATTTTTTTTCAAACATCATGATTCAAATCCACCAATATTTTTTTAACAAAAAAGACCAACTGCTACATCATTTGTATGGCAGAGGAAGGCTTGCACCAACTTGAAGACATAACACCTAAGTGTCCAAGATGGAGGTCTGCTACTTCCACACATTAAAATGTACTACCAAGCCGCCTTCTTTGTCTCACTCGTCCATGTTGGATCAGCAAACACTCATTCAGATTGCTTTTATCTTTAGCTGATGTTTGTGAGGCTGAAATACTGCTTTGTTTTTTTAAAAGTACCAAACCTACCTAAGCGTACTAGATGCAATCATCCTTATATTGTGGCTTTCAGGTATGAGAAACTAAAATATGAATTTCAGATTCCCCAGTTTCATCCCTCCATACACATAAGAGATTGCCATCGGTAAGAAGTACAATTAGAGACCACAGCCATTGGAGGATGTGCAAGTGTGGGGTTTCAAAGGCTCAGTAATTTGTTGCTGACTGGTTTTGTGATGTCCCGGGAACAGCTGACTTCCAATAATTTCGCCATCCCCTCCAAACTGCATTCTCTTATTTACAAATCAGTCATTTTCTATGAAGTAACCAAAAGGTATTTAACACACTTGCCCGGGATATTAGTAAAGCCTATTTCATGATCTATCTCACAGGAATTGGTAATTGCTTTTGCATAATATACCCGAAGTTACGAGAGTTCGTGGTTTTCCAAATTTTAGGTCTCGCCTGAGACAGCGCATGCACATGCGCTTGCGCTGCCTCTTCGACACATTTAGTAAGTAGCTTTTAAAAGTGACACCAGAGGCTTTTGCTGGCCTACAGCTTGCGTTCACGAGCCTGTTCACGTGCACAGCTACCCTCCTCCCTTTTCCCCCTCCCTACTGGTCAGCTTCATTTGTGTCTTCTAGCTGTGAATCGTGCTCCTCTGCTCACACTCCCACTCCCTTCTCTCCCTCCTCTTCCTCAGTTTCATTTGTGCCTTCTATCACTGTGAATGCTCCTGCTTCCACCAGGCACGCACACCATCAGTTGTCAGTGCACGCTTTCACCAGGCACACACACCACCAGCCGTCAGTGCATGCTTTCACCGGGCACACACACCACCAGCCGTCAGTGCACGCTTCCACCAGGCACACACACCACCAGCCATCAGTGCACGCTTCCACCAGGCACACACACCACCAACCGTCAGTGCACACTTTCACCAGGCACACACACTACCAGCCATCACACACTACCAGCCGTCGGAGCAAGCTTCCTGCAGGCACACACCACCAGTCATCAGTGCATGCTTTCACCAGGCACACACCTGTACCACCAGCAATCAGTACACACTTCCACCAGGCACACACACCACCAGCCGTCAGTACATGCTTCCACCAGGCACACACACCACCAGCCGTCAGTGCACGCTTCCACCAGGCACACACAACACCAGCCGTCAGTGCATGCTTCCAGCAAGCACACACACCCCCAGCCATCAGTGCACACTTTCACCAGGCACACACACTACCAGCCGTCATACACTACCAGCCATCGGTGCATGCTTCCACCAGGCACACACCACCAGCTGTCAGTGCACGCTTCCACCAGGCACACACACCACCAGCCATCAGTGCACGCTTTCACCAGGCACACTCTTCTCAGAGTTTCTTGGTAAAATGTGTTTGATGCCTGGGAGGGAGTGGGTCGGGTTTCCTTAAACCATGCTGAGTATGCAGGTTAGATGCATGAACTCCTGTGTGTGAGTCATGCTGCCTGGGGCTCACTCACTCCACACTTGTAAATTGCGCCTGCACCAGGCTTTTTCTCATTTGCAAAGTTCGGTGCAAGCGCACAGCTAGGCAGCCCCCACATCACCGGGAATGACTGCTTCCTACAACCAGAATGGAAA
This sequence comes from Lissotriton helveticus, assembly GCF_964261635.1. NCBI lineage: Eukaryota > Metazoa > Chordata > Amphibia > Caudata > Salamandridae > Lissotriton > Lissotriton helveticus. The sequence goes on from NC_136057.1 coordinate 592,183,486, forward strand.
CAACATTCAGAGCAATGAAAACAAATTCATTTGATGCAAAGAACTGTTAACAAAAAACATGTCCAGCTATTGTAGATCTGGCAACTTGAACAAAACAGCAACAAAAAACAAACAAGCATTGGCATAGCCAATAGGTCTAGCTTTTTGGACCCTATAAGTATTTGGTTATGCAGCAGAATATCCTTGGTGCAACAAAACCAACTGTTGCGTGGCTAAACACTTATAAGGTCCCAAATGTGAGACCTATTGGCTATGCCAATGCTTGTTAAGTAAAGTAATGGCCTCCTTAGAATGCAAGATCGACTTACACTTCTGAGCCTGGTAGAATCAAATGGCCTACAAAGCCATTTGTGGGGGAAGCTATGGGCTTAACCACCCTTGTCCCAAATTCCCTGGGGGGCACACCTGTTGGTCGGCTGCCCCACCAAAGCCCATTCGTAAGGACTGTGGTGACGTTTTTACATGAAATGTATGCTGTATTACGCTCCATATCGAGTACAGAAAATGTACTCTACAAGCTCAGCAGCATGTTTTAGATGTGGCCACGGTAAGGAGGACTGGTAACATATTTGTTTTACCTGAACAACTTTGTGCCACTTTTGGGAAAATATCTTTCAATGTATCAGCAATAAACTACAGACCCACATCAGCCCTGACCCCTCTAGAGCCTTGTTTGGTTAGTGTGCTCCACATAGACAAATTACTTTAGTGCTTTTCATAGCCACACTGATTGGTAAATCTCTAATTCTGCAAATTCGAGATTCTCTAAGATTCCCACCTGTAATCAATAGCTATGTAAAATTAAGCGGGTCAAACAGCTAGAAGAGTTGTATGCAGAAGGAATTGGTGCTTGTAAAAAGTTCAGGGAAATGTAGTACGTCATGTCAAATTGAGCTATATCACAATGCATTGAACTATTCTCCAAGAGGCTGTACATACCCAGCTTTTTGGGCAATGTTGGTTGGTGAGGTCTTTACAGTTGTGTGGATGTATAACCTCTTTTGTAAATTATATGCTCAACCTTTCATGGAATGCTATTTTCCTTTTTGTATTTTTCTGTTGATTACATTGAAAAACATGTGTTTGTTTTTATATATGAATGTATTTAAATACATGAAATAATGATGTTAGAATGAGTTGCAATAGTCTGTGGTGACGATGTAACTGTGCAGGTTTAGGATCACTCACAGCTGTCAGTAGGTCCTAGTTATGTCCTTAGTCTTGCACCTTCACCTAGGCACTCATACACATATGGTCGCACCCTGCAGTCTACTGAGTCATTCCAGCAGAAGGCTTGCCATTCTTGGTATCGCACCACCCACGCTCATCATTGATAGGAACTCGAAATCCAAATCACAGTACACATTCAATCACAAGTTCCACAGAATAAAGTTAACGTTTTCACCATGACGGTTGTAGAAGTAAGGAGCTTGGTGAGACATGCACTAATTTGGTGGGTACATGTGTGCTTTCATAGCTACGCAGAGGGGCCAGTGTGTTACCATTCCTCTCTAATATTTACCAATAAATATTTCTTCTTTGGATTACTTGTGCTCGATGCCCATGAAATCTGCTTCATCCTCTCTACTATAGCTACGCTCTTGAGGGGTTGTGTGCTGAATTCAGGGTTTGTCTATTTCTTCCCATGCCGTTTTTCACGCCACACCTGTAGTATGCGCTCTAGTCTATGAGCGTGAACGCGATGACGCGTCACGCTATAGACAGGAGCGCGAGACGCGCGCATGCGCAGGGCGAAAATTGGTGAAGGCGCGAACGGGGAGAACGGCAGTTGGCGACCGGAGCTATTGCTGTGCAGACGCTCGGCGCCCTTTATGCTCAGATATCTTTGTGACAGATGAAAATAAATATTCTTACACCTACAGAGGCTCAGTGTACAGTGTGGGGGCAAGGAACATTACATTGGCGACGAGGCTGGGACCACGAACACCAGGGAGTGCAGTGGTCAGGAGTAGGCACTCCACAACAGCCCCACACCAACCAGCAGAAGGACAAACAGCAACAAGGACGAGCAGAGGGTGTGGCAGTAGCGGAACAGCACGAAAATAACCAAATACAGCTCCAATAACCAGGTCAGTGCCGGGCTAGGGAAGGAGAGCACAGCCAGCACCCTGGCAGCCAAAGGCATCACCCCCAAGACAGAGGAAGGGGCACAAACCGACAACCCTACGCAGGCTATAAGGGACAGCACCCCAGGTAGTCCCAGAGGGCAAGGTAACACGGCAGGGAGTGCAGGAGCATCCGGTGTACCCATTCAACACAGTGCTCAAGTGGTAGACCCCAGAGGCGAGGCCAGGATGGCGAATCAAGCGTCGGCTCTGATGGCCCCCGTCCCATTCCTGCCTAGACCGGGAGAACCACAGCTAAAATGGGAAGATTGGAAGGAATACTTTCAAAACTATATTGAAGCACTTGAAGATGAAAATGAAGGGGCATTCACCCCGGAAAGGAAGAAGAGACTGTTACTCCACAACCTGGGCCCGGAGGGGGTGAGAGTGTTCAAGAACCTGGTGCCTAAGGAGAGGGGAGCGACTGAAACAGATGTCTTTAAAAATGCACTGGATGACTTGGACAGCCATTACCGTCCAGCAGTTTGTGTCTCCATAGACAGGTATAATTTCCAACAGAGGAAGCAGGAGGCTGGCGAATCGATTGATGATTATGTGGCGGCGCTCCGACGCCTGGCCATCACGTGCCAGTACGGGGGTCTTCAGGAGGAGTATATCAAAGACCAGATTGTCATGCACACCACATGCCGGGCTGTCCAGGACAAACTTTGGGCGCAGTGCGAGACATCGCTTAAAGAAGTTGTTGCAATGGTCAAAAAGGCTGAGATGTCAAAACGTGGTGCTGAAGCAGCCAAACGTGAGGGCGCACCGAGACAGATGATTAACAAGATAGACGAGGCACCACAGCCCAGCAAACCCAGAGGGATGTATGGAGACCAGAGGAAGGATTCGAGATGGACAGGGAAACAGGCGGTCCGCCCTGGCTCAGACAACAAGTTTGCGTTTTACAGATGCGGCAGCACGGCACATTCGGCGCAGGATAAACGCTGTCCCGCGTTCCGCGCCAGATGCTCGTTTTGTGGCCTGGTCGGCCATTTTGAAAAGGTATGCCGCAAGAAGGGGAAGAAATCCACGGTCAAGTGTGTCGATGCGGCCACAGCGGACGTCTGTGAGGAGGACGACCTGGAAGACGACGATTTGGTGTTATGCATCGAGGACCAAGTGTTAGAAGTGACGGGGAAGCGAAGAGATAAGCCTCGCACGGACATGCTGATAGGGGGAGTGAAGGTACATGTGGCCGTCGATTCAGGATCTCCTTGGACCATCGTGCAGAGATCCATATGGGAAGAAGACTTTGTGCCTGTGGTGGGGCCGGACCTATGGCCGCCGGACATCAGACCCATCTCGTACACTGAGAACGCCATTCCTCTGGTGGGGTGCCGAGACTTCGCATTCGAATTCAGAGGGAGGTCAGCCACGTGCACCCTGTATGTAGCAGAGAGAGGTCCTTCAGTGTTGGGGTGGAGAGACGCAGGAGATCTAGGAATCATACTCAACCCGGGAGGAAAAGAGCAGATTCTCTTGACGGACGAGTGGCCCCTCACGAGAGATGAAGACTGGAAGTCTGCATACCCCAAAGTTTTTGATGGCTCGGTCGGGAAACTGGACAAGTTCGTCCACAGAATGGTCCTCAAGGAGGGTGCAGTACCAGTGGTGCACAAAGTCAGGAACATACCCATTTCCACCAGCGGAGCGGTACAAAAAGAACTCCTGAGGCTGGAGGAGCAAGGCATCATAGAGCCGGTGGACAGTGCGGAGTGGCTATCCCCCTTGGTAGTGGTCAAGAAGCCTAATGGACAGGTTCGCCTCTGCGTTGACCTCCGCGAGCTCAACAAAAATCTCATTGTGGAGAGATTTCCCCTGCCTAGAATCGATGAGATGCTCGCCAAGACGAAAGGTGTAACTCACTTCTCCACCATAGATCTCACGTCTGCATACTATCAGATTGAGCTGCATCCCTCGAGTAGGAAGTACACCGCCTTCATTACACCATTTGGGTGCTACCAGTTCCGGAGGATGCCCTTTGGCCTGGCATCCGCAGCGGCTGTCTTCCAGAAGCTGATGCATCGGCTGTTCAAGGACATTTCGGGGGTACAGTACTTTCAGGATGACATCCTGGTGATGGGCTCTTCTAAAGGAGATCACGACAGAAAGTTGCATAGAGTTCTGGAAGTACTGCAAAACAAGGGGCTTACGGCGGAATGGAGCAAATGCAAGATTGGGACCCACTCGGTGACATACTTGGGTCATGAGATCGGCACACGTGGAATTTCACCCAAGGAACGAAACGTGAAGGCCATAAAGGATGCCAAGGCTCCCAGCTCCAAGGAGGAAGTGCGGTCGTTCCTTGGAATGGCCGAGTATTATAGCAAGTTTGTGAGGCACTTCGCCACCAGGACATACAGAATGAGGCAACTCATCAGAGACAAGACAAAGTTTGAGTGGGACTCAGAAGCGCAATTGGAATTTGACACGATCAAAGACTGCATCAGCCATGCCGTTCCATTGCGAGGGTATGTCCCCTCGGGCAAGACCGTGGTGACAACAGATGCCAGTGATAAGGGCTTAGGGGCTGTTCTGGCACAAGTGAGGGATGATGGAGCTACGGAAACGATCAGCTTTGCTTCACGTGCGTTGTCTCCGACGGAGCAAAGGTACAGCGTCATTGAAAAAGAGATGCTGGCAGTCACCTGGGCTTTGGGCAGGTTCCGGCAGTTCGTTTGGGGCACAAGATTCAAGCTTCAAACTGATCATAAACCCTTGATCAAAGTCCTGACTTCCTCGGGTCATGAGACGGCGACCCCGAGAATAGCAAAAATGACTCTGAAGCTGCTCGATTACACCTATGATGTCGAATACCTGCCAGGGACGCAGAACAGGGTCGCGGATTATCTCAGCAGAGCTGCGGCGATGGAAGTGGCACCGGAGGATGCCCTGGATAAGGAAGAGATGGTGGCAAGCATGGAGGACCATGAGAGGTCAATAAGTATCCAGGAATGGGCGGCCGCCTATGATCAGGACGTGGAAAAGGTTGAGATAAAGAGACATCTGACGTCGGGCTGGCCTGACAAAAGGAGGCTCACCGATGGAATACGGAGGTTCTATGAAATAAGAGAGGAACTGTCCCTGAGTGACTCGGGAGTGTTCATCTACAGAGGTGAGAGGGTCGTGCCGCCAGATTCACTAATACCCAGATTACTAACTCTACTTCACGAGGGCCACCTAGGTATTGTAAAGACCAAAGCACGTGTCAAGCAAATGTATTGGTGGCCAGGCATGGATGTCCACATTGAAAGGCAAGTAAGGGAGTGCGGCCAATGCCAAGGCGCTGACAAAGTGCTGAGACCACTCCGACCGGCCTTGGGGAAGTTTGACACACCACAGGGCCCCTGGGAGAACGTGGCCATCAACATACTAGGGCCTGTCTTGGACAGCAAAGGAGTGAACAAGTATTTATGTGTGGTGATAGACAAGTATTCCAAATGGCCTGAGGTGGACATTCAAGAATCCATGGATACTGACACGATTCTGAAATTCCTGACGACGGTGTTCTTAAGAGAAGGCATTCCCAAAAATATCCTCAGTGACAATGGCCCGCAGTTTGTCTCGGACAAATGGATTAAGTTTATGAGGAGGAATGGTATTGAGTCTAAACACACAGCAGTATATCATCCTGCATGCAATGGTCAAGTGGAGCGGTTCAACCGCGTGCTGATGGGCTCCATACAGGCGGCCATCACGCAGGGAAAGGACTGGGAGACCGAGGTGATGAGTATGCTGTGGGCCTACAGGATCACCCCCACGGCTGTGGGGTACAGTCCATTCCAAGTGCTGAGAGGACGGCATCCGTTCACCCGGGACAATGTAGTATGGAGGGAGAAGACCATCACTAGCAAATGGTCCCCCGCGGTGGTTCAGCACAACTTGGAAAAGGCCCAGAAGATCTATGCCGCAAACTATGACAAACGTCGAAATGTGAAAGAGACAGAGCTGGAGGAAGGAGAGTGGGTCAGGGTTAAACTCCCTACCCTACAAAAGAAAGGTGACAGCAAATATAGTCAGCCGTTACAGGTCAAGGAGGTGCGAGGTAGGGCAGCCCTCCTCAGCGACGGCAGGGTGTGGTCCCAAGACCGCATGGCCAGAGTAAACAAGATAGTTGTATGGCCCAAGCTGGAGGAGATAGAGACACACGTGGACTCCCATGAAACCAGGCCTCAACCAGAGCAAGGTGATGAAGTCCTTCCCGATGGAATAGGAGAGGACAGTGAGATGGAAAATCCCAGCACGGGGTTTACAGCCAGAGATGGTACACCGACCGGCGTAACACAGAATGGAGATCAGAGAGATGGAGCGAGATCAGGCGGAGAAAGAGAGGTGGAAGAGAACATGCCGGTAAGACACACCCGTAGTGGCAGGGCAGTCACGGTGCCCTCTCGATATAGAGACTTTGAAATGAGTGGACATTAACCATAGGCGTGTCAGACATGTGTGCCAGCCAGAGAACATTGGGGACCATGGACATACTGTAGAGTTGGAAAAAAAGTTATTTTGTTTATTGTTGAAAAGGGGAGATATGTAGTATGCGCTCTAGTCTATGAGCGTGAACGCGATGACGCGTCACGCTATAGACAGGAGCGCGAGACGCGCGCATGCGCAGGGCGAAAATTGGTGAAGGCGCGAACGGGGAGAACGGCAGTTGGCGACCGGAGCTATTGCTGTGCAGACGCTCGGCGCCCTTTATGCTCAGATATCTTTGTGACAGATGAAAATAAATATTCTTACACCTACAGAGGCTCAGTGTACAGTGTGGGGGCAAGGAACATTACAACACCTAAGGGTATTAGTTGCCAAGCATAGGTTGTTATCGTTAAATACAGTGAATCAGAATCTGCATCCAAAGCTACTCTAAAGCATCTTAAGGATCCTGACAGTTTACCAGGCCAATCTTTACAAACAGCTCAGGGATACAGACAAAACTCCTTGCAGGCAATGATGCAGGCCATAAACAAGATTCATGAGGCTATGGAGACAGCTAGGCAAGAACACACCTTTTTGTTAGACAAATGTATCAAATTTGGTCAATTTCGGAAGCTTCTAGGAACATAGGAGCAAACTGCACTAAGACAGTATCATCCTTGGCTCCTATGCCTGATGTGGTTCAGGAGGGGCAGCTCTGGAGGAATTTGCATATGAACCCTAGATTTGCTCTGGTAATCTGCATTTCTTGTCCCATCCCCAAGCCTTCGTTACAGATTATCTAAGATTAACTTTATGATGACATATTTGTATAAGGATGCATGATTCTGCGACACATATGTAATTTTGAATAACGGCCCCTGGTTACAAGATTATGCTGTATTTTTCGTTTAGTTTAAAAACATATTTGCAAAATACAGACCAAACAAGATGCATATTTAGGTCTGCTCACTTTGATAAAAGAACGAGAAGATTTAAGAAAAGGGGCATGGATAGAAGCAGTGTTCTCTCTGGGATTAAAGGAATGTTATGTTATGGTATGTTATGTTATGTTATGTTATGTTATGTTATGTTATGTTATGTTATGGTATGTTATGTTATGTTATGTTATGTCATGTTATGTTATGTCATGTTATGTTATGTTTGAATTGTAAAGCGCCTGGTTACTCCAATTCGGGAAATTGCAACAGAGACTCGTTCCAAGGATGTTAATGACTTAACTATCTGAAAGAGCTCCGTGGAGGAATGTTTAAACTGCTCAATCTTCTGAACGAAGAATTGTGTTTGAGTACTTCTAAATCGCTTATAATCTTTATGTGCATTGAGGTAGATGTTTTTAATTATCTACATTACAGTTTCTACACCAGAGGCATTTGCCCCATGTACAAGCCTTCTTCAAGGCTGAAAGTTCCTCCGAAAACCATTCTGCAGTGGGTTTGAAAGTAGGAAGAATTGAAGGACGCCATTGGTTCAAAAGTCAATCAGCACATGACTTCTACAGCCCTGAAAGATCTTGCTTTACAGTCACTCTTTTTTAAAGAATGTCTTACGCTGCTGGAAAACTACACAGCTTGGACATGAAAGACAAACCCAGACACAGCATGACCTTTCCTATGAGCTGTGCTATATCAAATGCTCATTATTATTTCATAACTATTATAACACTGCCTACCATCCAACCACATTAGAAGCTCCCTTGGACATGGTAGCCTCTGGGTGTTTTATGAAAGGCTGGCATACCGATACTATGATTACAGCATTTATCTAATTCCAAATGCCAAGATCCCTCTTAGTAGAATATATCCACTCACCACTAGGGAAGATCAAGTTCCTACAGACTACTTAGCAAAGAAAATTAAAATGATTTTCTTAGGCATTTTACATCTCGAGTGGGAGGAAAACGACCTTTACAATGCGGTCAAAACACCGCAATACATTTACATCGCTGTTTTTACAACGCAAGTCGTAACAACGACTTGCGCTGGATGGCGCTCTAGACAAAGGAATTGTGTGATTTACTATTCCAACACCTTCCCTACTGTTACGTAGGCTGGAGTTGGAGTAGTAAATCATACTATTCCTAAGTCCAGCACAAGCCGTTGTAACAACTTGCGTTGTAAAAACAGCAGAGTAATGTACCGCAAGCTAAATGATTGCGTTGTATCGCCATACATCCTCGGCGGGAGCATCAATTATTTTTCATTCAGAAACCTGGAGGTGACTATCAAACATGCATCAAATACCATGAGTTGAATCAGATCAACATTTGAAATCATTAATCTATTCACTTAATTCTGTATGGTTTGAACAATTAAAATAAGTCAGGTTGTGTATCAAAGTTGACACAATATGCCCACATAATCGCATCAGAACAAAAGAGGGAGAGGATGGAAGATCACTAATGAGCACAAAGGACATTTTTAATATTTGGCGATGCCCTTTGCTGCTGCAGTGCTCCATCTGCATTTAAAGGCTTTGTTAATGATGTGTTCTGTTATCGTTTAGAGACCTATGTAATATTATTGCTAGATTACATCCTTGTGTTTTTCCCAAGGCTTTAGTTTAGAAGAACATAAACAACAGCTGAGAGGTGTTTTTCAGCAGTTATACACCCATTCCTTGTGTGCACAACTTGAAAAACATAAATTTTAAAAATCAGCACCTACTTGCCTGTGCTTTCACAACCCTAAAAAAGGAATTCACATGGATCCAAAGAGGGCAAAAGCCATCCAAGAATGGTACTCTCCAAATAATGTTAAGGAAAAATAAATATTTTTCAGCTTCGCTAAATTTTACAGACATTTTATTCAAGATTTAACAGCCATCATTCTACCAATAACACAAATAAGAAGAGAGTTTATTTTGCTTGGGGTGTATATCAAGAAAAAGCCTTTGGTCAACTAAAAGCTGTGTTTTCCTCTATACCTACTCTGTGACATCCAGATCACAACCATCCACTTATTTTTTAAATTGATGCATCCTTCTATCCACTTAGGGGCATTATATCTCAGAAGCAACCTATATCTCAACAATTACACCCTGTACCTTTTCTGTCTTGCACCCTGAATCCTGCTGAAAGAAACTACAGTATGAATATCAGAAAAATACTGGCACTCTGAAAAGCTTTGATCCTTTGGAGACATCATTTAGAGGGGGCTGCATCATCCATAAGAACTTGGGTTATCTTAACTCTTTGAAGTGCATACATTTCTGACATGCCCATTGGTCTTTGTTATTTTCTCATTTCAATTATCAGATCATGAATAGAGCATCGAATTGATGTGGAAAACTTGCAGTCTTTTCTTGCACCATAGAAGAACACATCACCATGCGTTCACCACCCGTTCTATCTTAATTATTTAAGCATCCAATATCAACTAAGAACTTGTGGGCAGATGTACCATGTTTCTGGTTGAAACTTGCCAATCTTCTATTTGCGACCAAGAAATGAGTAGGAAGCAGTCTGCCCTGCCGAATCAAAATTATTCAGATAGTAGCAAATTGTTGCTCAGTCCAGTTGGCGACATTCACAGGGATGGTGGCCTGCGAGGGTCAGCTGACCACTCTGCTTGTAATTGCTTTTGAACAAAGAAAACTTTATTAGTTAAAGCGGTCCATTTTCCTTTGAAGAAACACAAAGGGAACCCTTATTATTTTTTTTAAAAAGTTAGCACCTCAACTGGGTATCAGTAACTTTTGAATGATTTACAACCACTTATGGTGGTCATGAACCTTTAAAACATACAGTACCGCTTCAGCATTTGCAAGGGATGCCCAAAGCAGGACCATTTGAAATATCGATCTGGTATTCATTTAATTCTAAACCCATTTTAGGAGTCTGTGAAACTTCATCAACGGATAAAATCAGTTTAGTAAATTAGAAATAACTTTTTGGCAGTTGCAAATCCGACTCTGGGTGTTTGAAACCGCAAAAATATTTAATAGATTTGGCCCTTGATTTATTTTCCATGTATCAGAAACGACAGAGCCAGTTGGATGAACTGAAAGGTTTCAATGAGGTCTGGATAGCAGAGTGAGAAAGGTGGGCCTTTTATTTAATTAATAACAAATATATCTCCCAGATGTGACCACACAACACATTACTTTGAAAATGTGATACACTCAAAATATTACTATGACTGGCAGTCAAAACTATAACAATCCATTAGTGATTATGTCAATTGCTGTGCTATTTGTGCTCAAGAAAAATATCAACAACCTAAACTTGTCAGGTTAACTAAACCATTGCCCTGCAAAACAGCCTTGGTCTCCATTGACTGCATAGTCAACTCCCTAGGTCAAGATGATTCACTACAATTCTGGTTACAGTAGAATATTTTAGCAACTTAGTTCTTTTTTTCCCTTGAGAAGGTTGCCTTCTGCAGCTGAACTAGCCAGGGTGTTTCCTAAAGAGGTATTCAGGTTACATTTTCTTGCTGAGGTAATTATAACCGACAGACAAACAATTTGTGTCTGAATTTTAGATTGTTTTAACAACAAGATTGGGCTTGATTCATTACTCCTTTAACAGGTATTGCCCTCCCATTGATAGGAAGACCAAAAGAGCCAATCCAGCTGTCAAACAATGCTTCAGAGGTTACCTGATGAAGCATCAAGATGAGTGGGCTCAATGGCTGGCCACTTATATTAATTCACTTCATAGTGCACGAGGGCTCTCTCCATTTGTTTGTTTTTGTGACTCTTATTCAACAAATATGCCCCAGTTACCAACATTACAACGAATTGAGAAAAATGGCATCCAACACCTAGATAATGCCGAAACAGATTACAAGAAATGTGCTAAATGACACTTTCCTTGCGAGAGTGCATAGAAAAAAACTTATCACAGTTATCATCACAACAAAGCATAGTCCCTGATTTTAGGTCACATTGAGATGGGACAAGGTTTGAGCCCCTCAGCTATGAAATTAGATCTCCCTGATCAGCAGAAATCACATGTAGTAGTACATTTGTTTAGAGTAAAGAAAGGAATAGCTTCTAATGCAACTTCTCAACCGCCAATAATTGCAGTTGTACTTAAGAATATGAAGTAGAGAAAATATTTAATTTTTGTAGAGTAAACACACTCGCAATCATTTTCCCTGGTACCAAAATATATTGTCTTTGGTGTGACGGATTGCAGCCAGCAGGGAAGGGGGTTGGGGTAGTGGGTTGTAATATGAGTGTAAGGAGTGTAAGGGGAGCGAAGGGGAGTTATAGAGTTATTCTTATTGTCCTCTAAATTAAGAGCCTCTAGCCTCAAGAAGAGTAATAGATTTGGTAATAATGTGATAGGCAGTATCTCAATTGCTATCCCTCTTCTGAACCCTGGAGTACGCCTTCTCTTCTTGCTCATGTGATGTTTGGTGAGTCAAGTGTATAACCCCTTCGATGCTGATGACGGAGCATCGGTTGGGCTGTGCTGATGACGGAACCGCTCCGTCATCAGTACAGCCCTCGGGGGGAGCGCTGTCGCTCCCCCCCTGGGGCACCGATCGTGGTGGCAGTAGTGGGGGTGGCAGCGGAAGACTTTGCGCTGCTCCCCCCGCCCCCCCGCACTTCCTGGTGACGTCGGCACGCTGTCGCGCACGCCGACGTCATCAGGATGTGCTAGACGCGCTGGAAGCCATTTGCTTCCAGCGCGTCGAGCAGGTAGGTCTGTTTCCTGCTCTCCGGTGGGGTGGGGGGGGCCATTTCTCGGTGACTTGAGGCATCAGGGGGGAGGAAACCCCCTGATGTCCCAATGCAGGGCATTCCTGGTTCAGGATCGCGCACAGCATCGCGATCCTGCACCAGTAATGCCCACTAGACACCAGGTATGTTTTTTTTCTGAAAAGGAAGCGACCCCTTGGGCAAGGGTCGCTTCCAGGGGCAAATAAATTGCAGGTCAGACTTTTCTGCCCCCCCTGGGTCGAGATCGCTCGATTTAGCTAGCGATCTCGACCCGGGGGGGCAGAAAAGCCCACTGGACACCAGGGATTATTTATTTTGATAAAAGGAAGCGACCCCTTGGGAAAGGGTCGCTTCCTAGGGCATTTTTTATTTGTTTAGACTTTTCTGCCCCCCCTGGGGGCAGATCGACCGTTTTATTCGGAAATCTGGACCCAGGGGGGGCAGGAAAGCCCACTAGACACCAGGGATTGTGTTTTTATTAGTAAAGGAAGCGACCCCTTGGGCAAGGGTCGCTTCCAGGGCCATAAAAATTTTGTGTAGACTTTTCTGCCCCCCCTGAGGGCAGATCGCCCATGTTAGCGCGTAATCTGGACCCAGGGGAGGCAGAAAAGCCCACTAGACACCAGGGATTTGTTTATAATTGTAAAGGAAGCGACCCCTTTGGGAAGGGTCGCTTCCTAGTGGCCGATAATTTTCTTTAGACTTGTCAGCCCCCCCTGGGGGCAGATCAGCCGTTTTTTGGGCCACATCTGGATCCAGGGGGGGTAGAAAAGCCCACTAGACACCAGGGATTTTATTATATTTATAAAGGAAGCGACCCCTTGGGCAAGGGTCGCTTCCAGGGGGCATTATAAATATTGTAGACTGTTCTGCCCCCCCCCCCCCCGGGGGCAGATCGGCTGGTTTTTTTACAGTTTCTGGTCCCGGGGGGGATAGAAAAGCCCACTATACTCCAGGTTTTTGTTTTTTTATAAGGAGCGACCCCTTGGCCAAGGGTTGCTTCCTTGGGCCCATTTGTTTTCAGTATGTTCTGCTGTGTCTTTATTTGGCCTCTCTGCTCTCCGTAGGGTTGCTTCCAGGGGGCCCACGTTTATAATGATTTATAATCTTCCCCCCTTGGGGACATACACCCCATTTGTGACATACCCTGTGACATAGCCTGTTGTAATGTGTGTTGTTTTTGTTTCTTCTAATGTGTATTGGTTTTTTTTCTCTTTAGATTGTTGCAGTGTGCGGTTCCGTTACTGGTGGTTCTGCTGTTTCTGTAGTTGCATGTGTTTGGTAAGAGACCTTTTTTTTGTTCAATTGTAATGTAATTGTTTATTTTGCAAAGTGTGTAGTAATACGAGTATGTTTGGTTTCTGTTTGTTTTGCATTTGTTTTTGATGTGTCCTTCTGTAGATGTAAGTTTTTTTTTCTTCTTTCTAGTGGGATATTGTTGCCTATTTGCTGTGTCTTTGCAGAGTAGATGCTGGTGAGTGTAGTTGTGTCTTGTAAGTGAATTGTATATTTTTTCTCAATATAGTTTTTTGTGAAAAAGGCTTACATTTTTTATCTTACTTTGCGCAGTGTTGGGGTTGTTGAGTTGTTTGTGCAGACTCCTTTATTTGTAAGGATAATGGCTAGCCGCCGGATTACTGCTAAGCAAGTTGTTGGAATGCTTTTTCATTCTTCCTCTGACCATGGTCCAGAGACTGACTCTGATTTTGAGCCAGAGGTGGGAGGTGAAGATTCAGGTAGTGAGTTTTCTCTACACATGGCTTCATCTGATGATGAAGACACTTTGAGTGCTGATGAAGCTACTTTTGGTGTGGATGATGTGCCTGTGGTTGGGGAGGACATTGCTGTGCCTGTGGTTGCGGAGGACATTGCTGTGCCAATAGTGCGGCAAGAGACATCTGGGCTGCAGCATGGGGCTGCTAGACTTCCAGTTGGTGTGGTGAGACAAGAGGCATCTGGGCGGCAGCCTGCGGCTGCAAGACTTGACGTTGAAAGTTCTGACCTCTGGGTTGCACCAGGCATGGTGCAGCCGGCATTGCCTGAAATTACTGGTGTTCCAGGGTGTAGGGTGAACACTGAAACCTTTTTGCCTATTGATTTTTTCAAGTTGTTTATGGATGATGTGTTTTTGGCAGAGATTGGTGAGCAGACTAATTTGTATGCTTAAAATTTTTTGAGGGTGAACAGTGCCAGCCTTAAGCTCCACGCTAGAGCTACCCGGTGGACTCCCACAAATTTGGAGGAGATGAAAAAGTTTTTGGGTTTAACTTTTTTGATGGGCTTGCTTAGGAAACCATCAATGGCTTCATATTGGTCTACTAGTCCCTTGATGGCAACAGCTATATTTCCGGCAGTCATGAGTCGTGATAGGTATTTGCTTCTGCTTCGGATATGCATTTTGTTGACAATAGTCTTGCTTTGCCACGAGATCACCCTGATTGTGACCGTCTTTTCAAGATTCGGCCTGTCATTGATCATTTTGTTGATCGATTTTCTGAGATCTTTTATCCTGGGAAAGAAAGTGCAGTGGATGAGTCTTTGCTATTGTTCAAGGGCCGCTTGGTATTTCGGCAATTCATTCCTAGTAAGAGGGCACGCTATGGAATCAAACTGTATATGCTGTGTGACAGTGAGACTGGATATGTCTCTAATTTCAGGGTGTACACTGGTAAGGAATCCAGGATTAACCCCCCTGGTTGTCCGTCGACATTTGGAGTGACTGAGAAAATTGTGTGGGAACTTGGTCGTGGATTTTTTAACAAAGGCCATCATTTCTATGTCGATAACTTCTACACTGGTGTGCGGTTGTTCAGGGAATTGGCCAAAGTGGACACTGTTGCTAGAGGCACAATCCGCTCAAACCGTAAAGGTTTCCCAAAAGAACTTGTTTGTCGAAAGCTTGCTCGGGGACAGTGCAGTGCATTGCGTTGTGAGGAGCTTCTAGCTGTGAAGTTTTCAGACAGGAGATATGGCTACATGTTGACTACAATACATGATGAAAGCACTGAACCGGTGACTGTTTGGGGTCAGGTTGCAGAAGTGCGCAAACCTGTGTGCATACTGCACTACAATAAGTACATGGGTGGTGTTGACAGAGTAGATCAGAGGTTGGAACCGTATGCTGCTCTTCGTAAGGCTTACATTTGGTACAAGAAGTTGGCTATCCATCTTTTCCACTTGGCAAACTTTAATGCTTTTGTTGTGTTCCAGAAATCTTGTCCCCAATCAAAGATGACTTTTGTAAAGTTTCAGGAGTCTGTAATAGGCAGCCTTGTTTTAGTGGAACAGGCAAGTGTTCCTAGAGTTGGAGTGGTGGAGGATGTTGCCAGATTGAAAGATCGCCACTTTCCTGATACAATTCCTCCTACAATCTCAAAAGACTTTCCCAGTCGGAGATGTAGAGTCTGTTGGCGAAGAGGTTTGCGGAAGGAGGTTTGTATGTACTGCCCCGACTGCCCTTCAAACCCCGGGCTGTGTGTACCTGCTTGTTTTAGATTGTACCAAACGCAAAAGAATTTTTGGGAGTATCAATGAGTAGTAAAGTGAACTGGTTGGTCTTTATTCTTTAAAACGTATTGTTCAGTGTCAAAGTTTGCATTTGTGTAGCCTTTTTAGATTTAGTTGTTGAGTTAGTAGATTTGTATCAATTAGCAATTTGTATTTGGTTTTCTTTTATTTAAAAAAAAACTAAAGTATGATGTTGGTTTGCGTGTAGTGTCCATTGTCTGACTGTGTGCATGGTTTGGCGCTTGGCTGCCGGTGTCTGTGGACTGGTGCTTGTCTGGCGGTGTCTGTGGACTGGTGCTTGACTGGCGGTGTGCGTGGTCTGGTGTTTGGTTGGCGGTGTGCGTGCTCTTGCGCTTGCCTGGTGTTGTGTTTGGATTTGTCTTTGGCTGGTGGTGTGCGTGGAGTGGTGCTTGGCTGGCGGTGTGTGTGGAGTTGCGCTTGGCTGGTGGTGTGTGTTGAGTGGCGCTTGGCTGGTCGTGTTTGTGGAGTGGCGCTTGGCTGGTGGTGTGCGTGGAGCGGTACTTGGCTGTCTGTGCACGGAGTGGTGCTTGGCTGGTGTTGTGTTTGTGGAGTGGCGCTTGCTGGTGGTGTGTGTGGAGGGGTGCTTGGCTGGTGGTGTGCGAGGAGTGGTACTTGGCTGTCTGTGCACGGAGTGGTGCTTGGCTGGTGTTGTGTTTGTGGAGTGGCGCTTGGCTGGTGGTGTGTGTGGAGGGGCGCTTGGCTGGTGGTGTGCGTGGAGTGGTACTTGGCTGTCTGTGCACGGAGTGGTGTTTGGCTTGCGGTGTGTGTGGAGTGGCGCTTGGATTGCGGTGTGCGTGGAGTGATGCTTGGCTGGTGGTGTCTGTGGAGTGGTACTTGGCTGTCGGTGTGCGCTGAGTGGTGTTTGGCTGGTGGTGTGCATGGTCTGGTGCTTGGATGGTGGTGTGCATGGAGTGGCGCTTGGCTGGCGGTGTGTGTGGAGTGGCGCTTGGCTGGATGGTGTGCCTGGAGTGGTACTTGGCTGTCTGTGCACGGAGTGGTGCTTGGCTGGTGTTTTGTTTGTGGAGTGGCGCTTGGCTGGTGGTGTGTGTGGAGTGATGCTTGGCTGGTGGTGTGTGTGGAGTGGTACTTGGCTGTCGGTGTGCGCTGAGTGGTGTTTGGCTGGCGGTGTGCATGGTCTGGTGCTTGGATGGTGGTGTGGGTGGACTGGCGCTCGGCTGGCGGTGTGTGAGTAGTTACTTTCTGTTGGTCACTACACACACTGCTAGTTGAGTGACACTCCACACAGTCCATCATTTTGTATAGTTGCAATGTCAGAAATGTGGGCGTGTGAAAGTGATGGGCCCTAGAATGGCGCTGTCTGCTGGTGTGAGTGTTGAAATGTGATGGGTCCGCGGCTGGCGGTGTGAATGTTTTGTATGTGTCACACGTACGAAAGGTGTATGAATGGCCTGTAAAGAGGTTGGTGCCTTGACGTGCCTTTACAGCTCACGAGCTGTGAGTCAGTGGTTCAGTTTATCATACTTTCAATTATACGCAGTGTATTTCATATTTGTGAAATTACTTGCGAATACAATTGTATGTACTGAATCATCACTCACCCTCGTGCCAAATCCAACCAGTATGTGTGTGTGCTTGCGGATTAGATGGCTGTGCAGTAATATTTTTCTTTTATCTCTTTCTGAAGTAGGGTGTACCTTGTCCCTTATTGTGATTGTTGTTATGTGTTGCTTTTCCTTGCGGATGGTGTCAATGGTCTGGTTTGTATCAGGTATGAAAGGTGCGTGAATGGCCTGTAAAACGGTTGGTGCCTTGTCGTGGCTTTACAGCTCACGAGTTGCGAGTCACTGGTTCGGTTTTTATGCATTTATTTATTGACAGAGCTTTTCATTTTTTTGAAATATCTTGTTAATAAAATTTTATGTACTGAACCATCACTCGCCCTCGTGCCAAATCCAACCTGTATGTGTGTGTGTCTTTGAGGAATAGATAGCCGTGCTTGAATGTTTGACTTTTGAGTAACTCTGTTAAGGTGTGGTATCATTTTACTCGGGAGAACAAGGGGAACGCTGGGTGGTAGGACATTTTTGCCGGCACGGAGATCCCACGCAAAAAACTTTGGAAAAGTGATATTTTTACCTAATTTTAAGGTTTGCAAGGAATTCTGGGTATGAAAACATTGGGGGACCCACGCATGCCATACCTCCTTGGACTCCCTCGGGTGTCTAGTTTTGAGAACTGTTTGGGTTTGGTAGTTTCCAAAGATGCCCGCCAAGCCCCGGGCCAAAAGCTCAGGTGACCCCCTCAAAAAATAAGATTGTTTTGCTAAAGGTAATTTTTAGGTCTCCACAGTACGAGTTGGGCCTTTTCATGTAGCAGCCACTATGCCTACCCACACAAGTGAGGTACCATTTTTATAGGGAGATCTGGGGGAAGGCTGGGTGGGAGTAATTTGTGTGATCCCAGTGATGCCACTCTTTCCCACACAAAAATGTGTGAAAAATCTGATTTTTTTTCAGCTAAAATTGAGGTTTTCAAGGGATTCTGGGTAAAGGAACGTTGGAGGATCCACGCAAGCCATACCTCCTTGGAAGCCCCCGGGTGTCTACTTTTCAGAAATGTGTGGGTTTGGTAGGTTTCCCTAGATGGCCGTCTAGCACGGGGCCAAAAACCCAGGTAACCCCTCTTGCAAAAGCTGGTGGATTTGACAATGGTGACAATGTCAAGTCCACCAGCTTTTGCAAGAGGGGTTACCTGGGTTTTTGGTCCCGTGCTAGACGGCCATCTAGGGAAACCTACCAAACCCACACATTTCTGAAAAGTAGACACCCGGGGGCTTCCAAGGAGGTATGGCTTGCGTGGATCCTCCAACGTTCCTTTACCCAGAATCCCTTGCAAATCTCAATTATAGCTAAAAAAAAATCAGATTTTTCACACATTTTTGTGTGGGAAAGCGTGGCATTACTGGGCTCACACAAATTTCCTCCCACCCAGCGTTCCCCAAGGTCTCCCGATAAAAATGGTACCTCACTTGCGTGGGTAGGCATAGTGGCTGCAACAGGAAAAGGTCCTAATTGTACGGTGGTGAATTTATAATAACCTATAGCTGCATAACCTTGATTTTTTTGGGGGGGGCACCTGAGTTTTTGGCCCGGGGCTTGGTGGCCATCTTTGGAAACTACCAAACCCGAAAAGTTCTGCAAACTAGGCACCCGGGGGGTCCAGAGAGGTATGGCATGCGTGGGTCCCCCAATGTTTTCCTACCCAGAATTCCTTGCAAACCTTAAAATAAGGTAAAAATATCACTTTTCCAAATTTTTTTGCGTGGGATCTCCGTGCCGGCAAAAATGTCCTACCACCCAGCGTTCCCCTTGTTCTCCCGAGTAAAAGGATACCTCACTTGTGTGGGTGCCCCAAAGCAGAACAGGCTAAAAATGAATTTAAAAAAAAGTCGTATTTCAGTTTGACAAATTAAGCCCCCTACCTTAGCCACAGGCCTTTGGCCCACACACACAAGTGAGGTATCATTTTACTCGGGAGAACAAGGGGAACACTGGGTGGTAGGACATTTGTGCCGGCAGCGAGATCCCACCCAAAAATGTATGGAAAAGTGTTTTTTTTAACCTAAATTTAAGGTTTGCGGGGGTTTCTGGGTAGGAAAACATTGGGGGACCCACGCATGCCATACCTCCCTGGACTCCCCTGGGTGTCTAGTTTTTAGAACTGTTTGGGTTTGGTAGTTTCCAAAGATGCCCGCCAAGCCCCGGGCCAAAAGCTCAGGTGACCCCCTCAAAAAATAAGATTGTTTTGCTAAAGGTAATTTTTAGGTCTCCACAGTACGAATTGGTACAGGAAAAGGCCGAATTCGTACTGTGGAGACCTAAAAATTACCTTTAGCAAAACAATCTTATTTTTTGAGGGGGTCACCTGAGCTTTTGGCCCGGGGCTTGGCGGGCATCTTTGGAAACTACCAAACCCAAACAGTTCTGAAAACTAGACACCCGGGGGAGTCCAGGGAGGTATGGCATGCATGAGTCCCCCAATGTTTTCCTACCCAGAAACCCCTGCAAACCTTAAATTTAGGTTAAAAAACCCACTTTTCCATACATTTTTGGGTGGGATCTTGCTGCCGGCACAAATGTCCTACCACCCAGCATTCCCCTTGTTCTCCCGAGTAAAATGATACCTCACTTGTGTGTGTGGGCCAAAGGCCTGTGGCTAAGGTAGGGGGGCTTAAATTGTCAAACTGAAATACGACTTTTTTAAAAATTCATCTTTAGCCTGTTCTGCTTTGGGCACTCATACAAGTGAGGTATCCTTTTACTCGGGAGAACAAGGGGAACGCTGGGTGGTAGGACATTTTTGCCGGCACGGAGATCCCAAACAAAAAAGTTTGGAAAAGTGATATTTTTACCTAATTTTAAGGTTTGCAAGGAATTCTGGGTAGGAAAACATTGGGGGACCCACGCATGCCATACCTCCCTGGACTCCCCCGGGTGTCTAGTTTTCAGACCTGTTTGGGTATGGTAGTTTCGAAAGATGGCCACTGAGCCCCGGGCCAAAAGCTCAGGTGCCCCCCCAAAAAATCAAGGTAGTTTTGCAATAGGGTATTGTAAATTCACCACCGTACGATTTGAACCGTTTCCTGTTGCAGCCACTATGCCTACCCACGCAAGTGAGGTACCATTTTTTTCGGGAGACCTAGGGGAACGCTGGGTGGGTGGAAATTTGTTGATCCACGCAGATTCCAGAACTTTCCACCACAGAAATGTGAGGAAAATGTGGCTTTTTTGTCAAATTTTTAGGTTTGCAAGGGATTCTGGGTAACAAAACCTGGGGGTAGGCAGACGAGTCACCCCATCCTGAATTCCCCTGGGTGTCTAGTTTTCAAAAAGGTATAGGTTTGGTAGGGTCCCCTAGGTGCTGACAGAGATAGGGCTCAAAAACAAAAGGTAGTCTTTTTGTCCAAAAAGGGCAAGATTTCACTGGGAAATTGAGGTGCGACCATGTTGCGTTTTGCGCTGGTTCATGTCGCAGCCACTATCCCTACCCAAGCAAGTGAGGTACCATTTTTTTCGGGAGACCTGGGGGAACGCTGGGTGGGTAGAAATTTGTTGATCCACGCAGATTCCAGAACTTTCCTCCACAGAAATGTGAGGAAAATGTGTTTTTTTGTCAAATTCTTTGCTTTGCAAGGGATTCTGGGTAACAAAAGCTGGTGGTAGGCAGTCGAGTCACCCCATCCTGAATTCCCCTGGGTGTCTACTTTTCAAAAATGTATAGGTTTGCTAGGTTTCCCTAGGTGCTGGCAGAGCTAGGGCTCAAAAACAAAAGGTAGTCTCTTAGTCCAAAAAGCGCAAGATTTCACGGTGAAATTGAGGTGCAACCATGTTGCTTTTTGCGCTGCTTTATGTCGCAGCCACTGTGCCTAACAACGCAAGTGAGGTACCATTTTTTTCGGGAGACCCAGGGGAATGCTGGGTGGGTGGAAATTTGTTGATCCACGCAGATTCCAGAACTTTCCACCACAGAAATGTGAGGAAAATGTGTTTTTTTTTTCAAATTTTAAGGTTTGCAAGGGATTCTGGGTAACAAAACCTGGGGCTAGGCAGACGAGTCACCCCATCCTGAATTTCCCTGGGTGTCTAGTTTGCAAAAATGTATAGGTTTGCTAGGTTTCCCTAGGTGCTGGCAGAGCTAGGGCTCAAAAACAAAAGGTAGTCTTTTTGTCCAAAAAGAACAAGATTTCACTGGGAAATTGAGGTGCGACCATGTTGCGTTTTGCGCTGGTTCATGTCGCAGCCACTATCCCTACCCATGCAAGTGAGGTACCATTTTTTTCGGGAGACCTGGGGGAACGCTGGGTGGGTAGAAATTTGTTGATCCACGCAGATTCCAGAACTTTCCACCACAGAAATGTGAGGAAAATGTGTTTTTTTTCTCAAATGTTTAGATTTGCAAGGGATTATGGGTAACAAAACCTGGGGGTAGGCAGACGAGTCACCCCATCCTGAATTCCCCTGGGCGTCTAGTTTACAAAAATGTATAGGTTTGCTAGGTTTCCCTAGGTGCTGGCAGAGCTAGGGCTCAAAAACAAAAGGTAGTCTTTTTGTCCAAAAAGCGCAAGATTTCACTGTGAAATTGAGGTGCAACCACGTTGCGTTTTGCGCTGTTTCCTGTCGCAGCCACTATGCCTACCCACGCAAGTGAGCTACCATTTCTTTCAGGAGACCTGGGGGAACGCTGGGTGGGTAGAAATTTGTTGATCCACGCAGATTCCAGAACTTTCCTCCACAGAAATGTGAGGAAAATGTGTTTTTTTGTCAAATTCTTTGCTTTGCAAGGGATTCTGGGTAACAAAAGCTGGTGGTAGGCAGTCGAGTCACCCCATCCTGAATTCCCCTGGGTGTCTAGTTTTCAAAAATGTATAGGTTTGCTAGGTTTCCCTAGGTGCTGGCAGAGCTAGGGCTCAAAAACAAAAGGTATTCTCTTTCTCCAAAAAGGGCAATATTTCACTGGGAAATTGAGGTGCGACCACGTTGCGTTTTGCGCTGTTTCATGTCGCAGCCACTATGCCTACCCATGCAAGTGAGGTACCTTTTTTTTGGGAGACCTGGGGGAACGCTGGGTGGGTGGAAATTTGTTGATCCACGCAGATTCCAGAACTTTCCACCACAGAAATATGAGGAAATGTGTTTTTCTTGACAAATTGTTAGCTTTGCAAGGGATTCTGGGTAACAAAACCTGGTGGTAGGCAGTCGAGTCACCCCATCCTGAATTCCCCTGGGTGTCTACTTTTCAAAAATGTATAGGTTTGCTAGGTTTCCCTAGGTGATGGCAGAGCTAGGACTCAAAAACAAAAGGTAGTCTCTTTGTCCAAAAAGCACAAGATTTCACTGGGAAATTGAGGTGCGACCACGTTGCGTTTTGCGCTGTTTCGTGTCGCAGCCACTATGCCTACCCATGCAAGTCAGGTACCATTATTTTCGGGGGAACTGGGGGAATGCTGGGTGGGTGGAAATTTGTTGATCCACGCAGATTCCAGAACTTTCCACCACAGAAATGTGAGGAAAATGTGTTTTTTTTTACAAATTGTTAGCTTTGCAAGGGATTCTGGGTAACAAAACCTGGTGGTAGGCAGTCGAGTCACCCCATCCTGAATTCCCCTGGGTGTCTAATTTTCAAAAATTTATAGGTTTGCTAGGTGTCCCTAGGTGCTGGTAGAGCTAGGGCTCAAAAACAAAAGGTAGTCTCTTTGTCCAAAAAGCACAGGATTACACTGGGAAATTGAGGTGCGACCACGTTGCGTTTTGCGCTGTTTCGTGTCGCCGCCACTATGCCTACCCACGCAAGTGAGGTACCATTTTTTTAGGGAGACATGGGGGAACGCTGGGTGCGTGGAAATTTGTTGATCCACACAGATTCCAGAACTTTCCACCACAGAAATGTGAGGAAAATGTGTTTTTTTCTCAAATGTTTAGTTTTGCAAGGGATTCTGGGTAATAAAACCTGGGGGTAGGCAGACGAGTCACCCCATCCTGAATTCCCCTGGGTGTCTAGTTTTCAAAAATGTATAGGTTTGCTAGGTTTCCCTAGGTGCTGGCAGAGCTTGGACTCAAAAACAAAAGGAAGTCTCTTTGTCCAAAAAGCACAAGATTTCACTGGGAAATTGAGGTGCGACCACGTTGCGTTTTGTGCTGTTTCGTGTCGCAGCCACTATGCCTACCCACGCAAGTGAGGTACCATTTTTTTCGGGAGACCTGGGGGAACGCTGGGTGGGTGGAAATTCGTTGATCCACTCAGATTCCAGAACTTTCCACTACTGAAATGTGAGTAAAATGTGTTTTTTTTGTCAAATTCTTAGCTTTGCAAGGGATTCTGGGTAACACAACCTGGTGGTAGGCAGTTGAGTCACCCCATTCTGAATTTCCCTGGGTGTCTAGTTTTAAAAAATGTATAGGTTTGCTAGGTTTCCCTAGGTGCTGGCAGAGCTAGGGCTCAAAAACAAAAGGTAGTCTCTTTCTCCAAAAAGGGCAAGATTTCACTGGGAAATTGAGGTGCGACCACGTTGCGTTTTGCGCTGTTTCATTTCGCAGCCACTATGCCTACCAACGCAAGTGAGGTGCCATTGTTTTCGGGAGACCTGAGGGAATGCTGGGTGGGTGGAAATTTGTTGATCCACGCAGATTCCAGAACTTTCCACCACATAAATGTGAGGAAAATGTGTTTTTTTGTCAAATTCTTAGCTTTGCAAGGGATTCTGGGTAACAAAACCTGGTGGTAGGCAGTCAAGTCACCCCATCCTGAATTTCCCTGGGTGTCTACTTTTCAAAAATGTATAGGTTTGCTAGGTTTCCCTAGGTGCCGGCAGAGCTAGGGTGCAAAAACTACAGGTAGGCACTTTGACAAAAAATGGTCAATTTGTAACTGCAAAAATGAGGTGTGACCACGTTGCATTTTGCGCCGTTTCCTGTCGCAGGCACAAGGCCGACCCACACAAGTGAGGAACCGTTTTTATCGGGAGACTTGGGGTAATTCAGATTTGTAAATCAACTGTTATTACCAATTGAGCTTTTATGCATTTCTCCCTTTCAATGAAAGACATTGTGTAAAAAGAAATATTTTTGAAAAATGACCAATAATTCTCATGCTAGTATGAGTATTCCCAATTTTGAAAATGTGCAATTATATACTGTTTCTGAACTCTATAATTTGTACCCAATTCAGAAATACATAGGTGTCTTTCATACAGATTTTTCCATGTATACATTTTCCAAGACAAAGTGCTCTATACCCAGTATATGAAAAAATACCATTGCAAGTTGCTGCTCAGT
The DNA here is from genome assembly GCF_964261635.1 of Lissotriton helveticus. Taxonomy (NCBI): domain Eukaryota; kingdom Metazoa; phylum Chordata; class Amphibia; order Caudata; family Salamandridae; genus Lissotriton; species Lissotriton helveticus. The sequence goes on from NC_136057.1 coordinate 592,208,042, forward strand.
TTTTGGATCTGGGTTCGTCGGGTGCTTGGTGAAACTACAAGTCCTATATATCCCCACAACCAGGAAGGTATATCAGATGTAACAGTATATTGCTTTCCAAGAGCTGTCAAAATTAGAAAAAGTTATAGGTGAAAACGCTGAGACAAAAGGCTGTTTTTTTCAACAAATTTTCAAATATTCCAATATTTAACTGTTAGTTTCTATAAAGAAACATTCATGGATTTAGACAAATTACCCCTTTCTGAATTCAAAATTGTATCTACTTTTCGAAAATGTACAGCTTTCCAGGATCCATTATTGCTTTCAAACTCATTTCTACCATTAACTGGAAGGAGGTGGAAAGCTCTAAAAATAGCAAAAATAGGCTATGTCCCAGAAAAATGCCAAAACTGTGTGAAAAATGTCGGTTCTCTGACAAAAGACTGTCATTCCCTAAAAGCTGAGAAAATGGAGATTTCAGCCCCACAAACCCTTTTTTGATAACATTTTCAGGGAAAAACCTAGAGGTTTTCATTTGCAGCCCGTTTTTCCCATTGTTCTGAAAAAAACAAAAATTTCACTATATTTTGGTTAATTTCTGGGACCCCTCCAAGGGAATCCACAAACCCCGGGCACCTTTAGAATCCACATGATGTTGGAAGAAAAGGATGCAAATTTGGCGTGGATACCTTATGTGGTCAAAACGTTACAGGGGCCTAAGCGCGCACTACCCCAAAACGCCAAAAAAAGGCTTAGCACAGGAGGGGAAAAGGCCTAGCAGCGAAGGGGATAAAGGAAATAACTTGATCATTTAAGTTGAATTAAATATAATATTAGGCCTCACAATGTCCTAACGCCTTTAGACTCTTGTTTTTGAATATTATGCATGCCTAACAGTTGTTTAATTTTGTGCTGGGGTTAGAGAACACCCTTTCTCATCGTCCACTAAGTAAATTGTGGTGTACTGAGAAAGTTATGGACCGTAAAACAAGGAATCCTGTACCGTGGTGTTCGTATGCCTTATTCACCCAAATTGTTTGATCACAATCTATGTCCTTCTTATGTCTTTTTACCCCATCCTGAATTCCCCTGGGTGTCTACTTTTCAAAAATGTATAGGTTTGCTAGGTTTCCCTAGGTGATGGCAGAGCTAGGACTCAAAAACAAAAGGTAGTCTCTTTGTCCAAAAAGCACAAGATTTCACTGGGAAATTGAGGTGCGACCACGTTGCGTTTTGCGCTGTTTCGTGTCGCAGCCACTATGCCTACACATGCAAGTCAGGTACCATTTTTTTCGGGGGACCTGGGGGAATGCTGGGTGGGTGGAAATTTGTTGATCCACGCAGATTCCAGAACTTTCCACCACAGAAATGTGAGGAAAATGTGTTTTTTTTTACAAATTGTTAGCTTTGCAAGGGATTCTGGGTAACAAAACCTGGTGGTAGGCAGTCGAGTCACCCCATCCTGAATTCCCCTGGGTGTCTAATTTTCAAAAATGTATAGGTTTGCTAGGTTTCCCTAGGTGCTGGTAGAACTAGGGCTCAAAAACAAAAGGTAGTCTCTTTGTCCAAAAAGCACAGGATTACACTGGGAAATTGAGGTGCGACCACGTTGCGTTTTGCGCTGTTTTGTGTCGCAGCCACTATGCCTACCCACGCAAGTGAGGTACCATTTTTTTCGGGAGACCTGGGGGAACGCTGGGTGGGTGGAAATTTGTTGATCCACACAGATCCCAGAACTTTCCACCACAGAAATGTGAGGAAAATGTGTTTTTTCTCAAATGTTTAGTTTTGCAAGGGATTCTGGGTAACAAAACCTGGGGGTAGGCAGACGAGTCACCCCATCCTGAATTTCCCTGGGTGTCTAGTTTTCAAAAATGTATAGGTTTGCTAGGTTTCCCTAGGTGCTGGCAGAGCTAGGGCTCAAAAACAAAAGGTAGTCTCTTTGTCCAAAAAGCGCAAGATTTCACTGTGAAATTGAGGTGCGACCACGTTGCGTTTTGCGCTGTTTCATGTCTCAGCCACTATGCCTACCCATGCAAGTGAGGTACCTTTTTTTTGGGAGACCTGGGGGAACGCTGGGTGGGTGGAAATTTGTTCATCCACGCAGATTCCAGAACTTTCCACCACAGAAATATGAGGAAATGTGTTTTTCTTGACAAATTGTTAGCTTTGCAAGGGATTCTGGGTAACAAAACCTGGTGGTAGGCAGTCGAGTCACCCCATCCTGAATTCCCCTGGGTGTCTACTTTTCAAAAATGTATAGGTTTGCTAGGTTTCCCTAGGTGATGGCAGAGCTAGGACTCAAAAACAAAAGGTAGTCTCTTTGTCCAAAAAGCACAAGATTTCACTGGGAAATTGAGGTGCGACCACGTTGCGTTTTGCGCTGTTTCGTGTCGTAGCCACTATGCCTACCCATGCAAGTCAGGTACCATTTTTTTCGGGGGACCTGGGGGAATGCTGGGTGGGTGGAAATTTTTTGATCCACGCAGATTCCAGAACTTTCCACCACAGAAATGTGAGGAAAATGTGTTTTGTTTTACAAATTGTTAGCTTTGCAAGGGATTCTGGGTAACAAAACCTGGTGGTAGGCAGTCGAGTCACCCCATCCTGAATTCCCCTGGGTGTCTAATTTTCAAAAATGTATAGGTTTGCTAGGTTTCCCTAGGTGCTGGTAGAGCTAGGGCTCAAAAACAAAAGGTAGTATCTTTCTCCAAAAAGCACAGGATTACACTGGGAAATTGAGGTGCGACCACGTTGCGTTTTGCGCTGTTTCGTGTCGCAGCCACTATGCCTACCCACGCAAGTGAGGTACCATTTTTTTCGGGAGACCTGGGGGAACGCTGGGTGGGTGGAAATTTGTTGATCCACACAGATTCCAGAACTTTCCACCACAGAAATGTGAGGAAAATGTGTTTTTTTCTCAAATGTTTAGTTTTGCAAGGGATTCTGGGTAACAAAACCTGGGGGTAGGCAGAGGAGTCACCCCATGCTGAATTCCCCTGGGTGTCTAGTTTTCAAAAATGTATAGGCTTGCTAGGTTTCCCTAGGTGCTGGCAGAGCTAGGGCTCAAAAACAAAAGGTAGTCTCTTTGTCCAAAAAGCGCAAGATTTCACTGTGAAATTGAGGTGCGACCACGTTGCGTTTTGCGCTGTTTCATGTCACAGCCACTATGCCTACCCATGCAAGTGAGGTACCATTTTTTCCGGGAGACCTGGGGGAATGCTGGGTGGGTGGAAATTTGTTGATCCACGCAGATTCCAGAACTTTCCACCACAGAAATGTGAGGAAAATGTGGTTTTTTTGACAAATTGTTAGTTTTGCAAGGGATTCTGGGTAACAGAACCTGGTGGTAGGCAGTCGAATCACCCCATCCTGAATTCCCTTGGGTGTCTACTTTTCAAAAATGTATAGGTTTGCTAGGTTTCCCTAGGTGCTGGCAGAGCTAGGACTCAAAAACAAAAGGAAGTCTCTTTGTCCAAAAAGCACAAGATTTCACTGGGAAATTGAGGTGCGACCACGTTGCGTTTTGCGCTGTTTCGTGTCGCAGCCACTATGCCTACCCACGCAAGTGAGGTACCATTTTTTTCGGGAGACCTGGGGGAACGCTGGGTGGGTGGAAATTTGTTGATCCACACAGATTCCAGAACTTTCCACTACTGAAATGTGAGGAAAATGTGTTTTTTTTGTCAAATTCTTAGCTTTGCAAGGGATTCTGGGTAGCACAACCTGGTGGTAGGCAGTTGAGTCACCCCATTCTGAATTCCCCTGGGTGTCTAGTGTTCAAAAATGTATAGGTTTGCTAGGTTTCCCTAGGTGCTGCAGAGCTAGGGCTCAAAAACAAAAGGTAGTCTCTTTCTCCAAAAAGGGCAAGATTTCACTGGGAAATTGAGGTGCGACCACGTTGCGTTTTGAGCTGTTTCATGTCGCAGCCACTATGCCTACCAACGCAAGTGAGGTGCCATTGTTTTCAGGAGACCTGGGGGAATGCTGGGTGGGTGGAAATTTGTTGATCCACGCAGATTCCAGAACTTTCCACCACATAAATGTGAGGAAAATGTGTTTTTTTTGTCAAATTCTTAGCTTTGCAAGGGATTCTGGGTAATAAAACCTGGTGGTAGGCAGTCAAGTCACCCCATCCTGAATTTCCCTGGGTGTCTACTTTTCAAAAATGTATAGGTTTGCTAGGTTTCCCTAGGTGCCGGCAGAGCTAGGGTGCAAAAACTACAGGTAGGCACTTTGACAAAAAATGGTCAATTTGTAACTGCAAAAATGAGGTGTGACCACGTTGCATTTTGCGCCGTTTCCTGTCGCAGGCACAAGGCCGACCCACACAAGTGAGGAACCATTTTTATCGGGAGACTTGGGGTAATTCAGATTTGTAAATCAACTGTTATTACCAATTGAGCTTTTATGCATTTCTCCCTTTCAATGAAAGACATTGTGTAAAAAAAAATATTTTTGAAAAATGACCAATAATTCTCATGCTAGTATGAGTATTCCCAATTTTGAAAATGTGCAATTATATACTGTTTCTGAACTCTATAATTTGTACCCAATTCAGAAATACAAAGGTGTCTTTCATACAGATTTTTCCATGTATACATTTTCCAAGACAAAGTGCTCTATACCCAGTATATGAAAAAATACCATTGCAAGTTGCTGCTCAGTTTGTGGATCTGGGTTCGTCGGGTGCTTGGTGAAACTACAAGTCCTATATATCCCCACAACCAGGAAGGTATATCAGATGTAACAGTATATTGCTTTCCAAGAGCTGTCAAAATTAGAAAAAGTTATAGGTGAAAACGTTGAAACAAAAGGCTGTTTTTTTCCAACAAATTTTCAAATATTCCAATATTTAACTGTTAGTTTATATAAAGAAACATTCATGGATTTAGACAAATGACCCCTTTCTGAATTCAAAATTGTATCTACTTTTCGAAAATGTACAGCTTTCCAGGATCCATTATTGCTTTCAAACTCATTTCTACCATTAACTGGAAGGAGGTGGAAAGCTCTAAAAAAGCAAAAATAGGCTATGTCCCAGAAAAATGCCAAAACTGTGTGAAAAATGTCGGTTCTCTGACAAAAGACTGTCATTCCCTAAAAGCTGAGAAAATGGAGATTTCAGCCCCACAAACCCTTTTTTGATAACATTTTCAGGGAAAAACCTAGAGGTTTTCATTTGCAGCCCGTTTTTCCCATTTTTCTGAAAAAAAAAACATTTCACTATATTTTGGTTAATTTCTGGGACCCCTCCAAGGGAATCCACAAACCCCGGGCACCTTTAGAATCCACATGATGTTGGAAGAAAAGGACGCAAATTTGGCGTGGATACCTTATGTGGTCAAAACGTTACAGGGGCCTAAGCGCGCACTGCCCCAAAACGCCAAAAAAAGGCTTAGCACAGGAGGGGAAAAGGCCTAGCAGCGAAGGGGATAAAGGAAATAACTTGATCATTTAAGTTGAATTAAATATAATATTAGGCCTCACAATGTCCTAACGCCTTTAGACTCTTGTTTGTGAATATTATGCATGCCTAACAGTTGTTTAATTTTGTGCTGGGGTTAGAGAACACCCTTTCTCATCGTCCACTAAGTAAATTGTGGTGTACTGACAAAGTTATGGACCGTAAAACAAGGAATCCTGTACCGTGGTGTTCGTATGCCTTATTCACCCAAATTGTTTGATCACAATCTATGTCCTTACTATTTCTTTTTACCTTTAAAAGCCATTATGTGATAGATGAGCCAGATGCTTGGCTCAGACTTAGCAAAGTTATCTTGGATCCTCGAGCCCATAAAGAGCAAAGCCTTCAAATCACTTCTGTCTGCAGTCACGTTCTCACCTCACGCACCACAAATTAAAGGCAAGGCATTAACTTTGATGCAAAATGAGATAGAGAAATAGATACCCCAAATAGATAGTGGCTGAATTACACATTGAGAAATCAGAAAACCTGGGATTTAGAAAATGGTCTTATTTCACCTTGCTTCCTTTTTCTTCATTGTCACATATAACAGCATCTTAAAATAAATGAGTTCAAGATGTGCATTCTGCATTCTACAAAAACATGTAATCTTTGATTTAATAGACTATAATGTTGCTCCATGTATAATAACAAGCATGGCCACTTAAAGAGTGCACCGAGCAACTGGCTTGCCTCTTGCTTCAGTAATGACATTGTCAACAGAGATGGGGAAGGACATGAATGTTTGTAATTCATGTTCGAACAATATCCTTTCTAATAAATGCAATTCAATGGAGTGACATAATCTGATTTACTAAGGTGAAACCCTTACATGCATTAGAGAAATACAATTGTTAGAATTTTGAAGAGTTTATCATTTGCTTTTTGTTTCTCAAGGTCTGTAAACATGAAGGTGTTCCTATAGGTAAGCGGAGGAGGACACCTTCTGTAGTTCCTTTCCTTCATTTCACATGTAAATAAATGCTTGCTGGTTTTGTCTATCATATTTCTGCATTTTAGTCCTCAGCTAAGTAAACAGCAGACCAGTAATTCTGTTCACCAGGGAGCCATATGAAAGGTTATGGGGGCTGTAAGTTGTTCCCAAGCCATAAAATAGTTGTCCAATTACTTTTGGAGATCAACTACTGTAGCGTGGAATATCATTGGCATTTCTGAATTCTCCAGGGAGCCGGCCTCCTTTATTTGGTTGCTAAAACAGTATCATCTTAGGTACCCCTCACATTCATATCCAGGATAGGACAGGTTGCTGTAGGAAACTCTAAATTCAAGTTGCTGTGCATATACCATCACTAGTTACACAGAGAAAAGTGCAAGTTTCCATCATTGAAGTTGCGGAACCAAGGAGGATGACGTACTAGTGTTCAGTACTGGGTTGGTCCACAGGAAGCTGGATCTAGTGACTTCCAGGCTAGATGGAGAAATAGTTCAGGAGCAATAAAAGCAGAGACAGGATAGAAAGTCTCACTTGTGTAAGCTTAATGCAAGGTAGCAGTGGTTGGAGAGTTTTGCTTGTCCTTCAATAAGCTTGTACACGCACTGCATCTCTGAAAGTTTGTTTTTAAGTCAAGCCTAGGCAGCACATAGGCTGTCTCTTCGAGATATGCTGTATTCACTCTGTGTGCTTAAACCCTGCCCATTGCCTTTTTATTCGTCCCTTCATTCGATTGTCATTCAAAAATGCTTGCTTGTTAGGGGTTAATCCTTCCTCTTTGTCCCTATGTTTTCTGTTTGTTTCCTCCCACTGACTACCGCCCAATTACTGTTAGCATTACGCATCTGTGTTTATGTGTTGATTTGCGGGACAATTTTTGTCTTTGATTCCTGCTCGTGTCATTATTTGTCTGTCTTCGGTGGTTCCGCTTCAGCGCCTGTCACTTAATCTCCCCACCCTGTTCAATACTGAGATGAAATGTCAGACGATTTAGATACTGTTTTTGAAATTGCCCCTTTAATTTTCTCTCACTTCAAAGTGTGATGATTTCCCCCAAACCCACCCACTGCTACTTCCCTGCTGGTTGCTTTAGTGACCCTTGGTCACCAGGCTTTCAGAAGCCCAATGTTACAGCACAGGTAAGGGCAAGGTGTGGTCAACTCCCTTTGTCTCTTATGCTTGTTTATATAATGTGAATTCAAGTGACCCGTAGTTACATTACACAATGTCAGATTAATGTTTGGGGCATTTCTATGAGCACAACTCGACTGACCTAAGCGATTTACACAAGTGCCAGTTACAATTCTCTAGTGATGCAGTCGCACCAGAATGTTATAGTTCTGTTGACGTGCATTGAGGCACTTCTCTTTTTGTCTGTGCATTTGAAAAGCCTTGCAATGGGTCCATCAATGTTTCCAGAGGCAAGCATGTATTCCTGAATCACACTGCATGAACTAGTTTGTAGTAATTGTATAGCTCTTCAATCCCTGATGGCAAAGCACCCAGGATAATGTGCTTCATGGCTAAAGACTTATAAGGTCTTAAAGGTGAGGCCTACTGGCTATGCCAATGCTTTTTTCTCTTTGCGGTTATTTATGCATTTAGTTCTTTGTGACTAATACCTTTCCTTCTTTTTCTTCAAGCCTCCAGATTTCTGTTAGCATGTTATTGAAGATATTGGATTCTCATCTCTATTGAAATGGTAACCAAGCAGCAGGACTTCAGTTCAGAGTTTCTAAATGCAGTCCACCGTCATACTGTTTGCTTCTCTGGATGATTCCAGGTAGCTGGTGGACTCGTTATAGTGATGCATACAGTATTGACAAGTTAGTTTGTATATTCATGATTATTCATAGATCTGCCAGTGTGTTCCCATTCTTGCTTATTATTTACCTCTTCTCCTTCTTCCCACAGTCTACATGTGCCCGATTCTCATGAAATCCACTCCATACCTCCTGGTATTCAGAGCCTCCTGAAGGGTTGCCTGCAAAAACCATTTTTTTCTCCCTTCCTGTGCCTTTTTCCCCCTAAGGGTATCCCATCGTCTTGAGTCACCAAGCATAGAGTGTTACCATCACAAACAGAGAGTGGAATTATACTCTGCATCTAGTGCTACTTACAGACCTGTTTGGGATCCTAACAGTCACATCTTGTCTCTGAGCATGTGTCCCCTGGGTGCATCTGCTGTACTTCTCTTTGGTGTTTCCCCCCTGCCCATGAGGGGATTGGGGGTGGAGGGGAGACAGTAGACGTACCTGCCATTCTCTTCACTGTCAATATTGTATCATTGATCACTGGCAGTTTTTGTAGACCTTCTTCCGCAGGCATCAGATAGCTATTCTGCTGAATATACTCTAGCATTACTCTGTTAAGGTCTTCTTATACCATGCGAACATCTTAGTGTGCCTCTACGCTGACAGGAATCCTGCTATGTGCAGCAAAGTGGTGGGAGTCAGATAGCTTCAACGGGAGCCGGCTGACTTTAACCCACAAAAGACTTCTCTCTCATCTTACTGCCTATCAAAATCCTGCCTCTCATCTTACCATCTAAATTGTAATTATTAGTCAATGTACAAGTTAACTGTCCTTATATAACTTCACTTCCTTTTTTATAACACATCTCTGCCTTCTTAGTTGCAGCATCGTATAATTTTTCAAACTGATGCCATGTTCACACAGTGACAGAGCTAGCGACGTTTTAAACAATGTTACAAAGAGGCAGCAAAAGTGTTTTTGTTGCCACTCAGAGACATTACTTGGTGTTGCCGTCGCTATGCTGTAGGACATCAGCCGATAGTCCTGTGTTTATGCATATTTTGTTTGTCTAGCTTGCATGGTGGAACCTAATTGCTTCTGAGTGCTATTATACATAGAAGATCAGTAAAGTCATTGATTTTATTTTGGTGGATTGTGAAGTAGAAGCCAGAAAGGGACAGCTAGGTCAGCCCTTCCATGAAATATATTCTCCAGTGATTGACTGTATGTAAAAAAATATCTCACACAGGATATAGTTAAGTATAGGTTATGGCTAACACCAGTATGTCTATTAAAAATATTAAAACCTAGAGAAGCAAAAAAAAGGATTCTTTTTAATGAGTCCATCAACAATGTTCACCGTTGACATTTATTAACCATAGTCTTAGCTACTCCAAAACCAATTGTTCCCTAGCCATCTTGGTATCCCTGCCTCCCTGCCTGCTAATGGGTAGGGAGTGCGCTATCTGCCATTGCCAGCTCCGATACATTTCTTCTGCCAACCTTTACCCCATCACATTGACCTTGTCTTAACAAAAAAATCTGTAGCCAAACTAAACATAACCTGCATGATCCCTTACTCCTTCTGTGATAGTCACAGCACCTTCCATTATACACCTTCTTACTAGTGGTGGCTACAAAAATATAGCACTTACCTTGAGGCACAACGCGACATCCTCCTCCACCGTAGTCTCTCTTCCAGGTAGGCTCGGGGACCCTGAAAACTGCATCAACCAGTCCTGGCACTGTTCTCACCAGCATGAGAGCAGCGCCAGGATTGGGTGGATCGGCCTCATTCAGCACTCTCATGAGCAGTGGAGGCTTGCGCTTTCTCTAACCCAGCTGTGTAAGACAGCTGGGTTAGAGAATTTAAAAATGTGCATGTCTGGCTAGCCGCCCCAAGTGTGTCGGACAAAGCGACTCCAAATCACTTACGCATTTTAAAGCGCACAGCTCCCTGCTGCTGCCTGTTGGCAGCACTGGCCCCACCCGATCCTGTCACTCAGTTCAGGATGTGCCAGTTGCTGAAAAATAAAATTGTAACAAATAAACTTTACTGCCATTTTATTTTTCAGCTCTAGCCTGCGGAGCAGCGCTCCTCCGCTCAAATGGGCGAGCCACCCCTGCTTCTTACAACAACCATAAACCTATCCCAAAACTCACCATTACCTAACCACCTTTTACCAAACACATGCCAAATAAAGTTGAACTACTAATAGGATACAGGTTGCGGGGCTGGTAGGGGCAGAGCCACTGAAGTTTTGCAGCGACGATATTCAAATTGTGTCAGAGTTGTTTAAATTATACACCAATAAAAGGGTAATTATGTAGCAGAATGCATCACATTCTGTTGCAATATAATTACACTGTTTTGCCATTTTAACACACTTGCTCTCTGGGAAAAGGTTTCACCAATTTAACACATGAATACAACAATTGTCCATTCAAACATTAGGCTTTGCAAAGTCCTTTCTCTGCTCAGCAGCATGCACAGTGCTGTTTTCATAACCTTTCAGCCGATCGAGCTAGATGGTGGATTAGGTCAAGTGCAGCAAATGCAATTTACTACACTGAAAATGTTGCTGCAGATGAGTCTTATAATTCCAGTGGATCTGGGTAAGAGTGACATGAATAAGCAGCATTATATGGCTTTGTAAATACATGTGCATATTGCTGTGGGTATTACTAGTTAGTGCTTTTTTTCTTGTCTCCTCAGGACATAACATCATGCGGAGACCATCTGAGCACACGCGCGATTGGTATGTGTGCTGAGGCAAAATTAAAAGAACAACAGAAAAGGAGAGCCGGAGGTAAGGGATACATGATCTCCAGAGCCACACATAGAACCCTAATCTTTCAAACAACATGTGTTGGGGAAGGTAATCAGTGGCTAATTTGTAAAGAATTAAGTATATGGCCCTTCTCGGAAGGCCACTGCAGTCTGCACCACGCACTGCCCCTGCCATTGCTGCCAATGACAGTACCAACATAACACCTAACATCACACTCCTACTAGTGTGACAATTCAGACTATTTCAGGCCACACAGAGCTACAATAACGGCAAGAGGTGCTGGAAATATTTATTTTCAATGCCATTCAATTTAATAAACATGGTTTTTGTGCATATCTCGGACTGTGCCACCATGTGGTGGACTTTCACTAGAGCTGGTGCTAACAATTAAGCGTGGGTGCCGAGCACCAGAAACTACTGGCGCAAATTAAGCACTGCGTGATATAATAGTGTGTGTTATTTTGGATTTAGAGAAAGGGTAGGTGTGTTATGTTTTAGGATGTTTTTTGTTGATGGACTTAAATATATACTTGTCTTATGCATAATGGCCTTTTCCTTTACATGTGATTTAGTGATTTACTTGAAGGTATTGCTTGTAAAGCAATAGCTTCCAAGTAAACCTAGGGAAAGGAAGTTCCCCATGGCCCGTCACAAAAGAATAAACATATTCCATAGTTCACTCCAACTCTATACATGAGCTCCCTTCCCAGGACACCCCCAAGGCAGGGCTCAACCCTACTTGTAGCCAATATGGGAACTCTTACCTCCACTCCTTGCAGTGTGGGGTTCCTCAGGGCTCCTCCCTTAGCCCCACACTTTTTAATGTGTACATGTCCCCCTTAGCCGAGATAGTGGCCCCCTATGGAATTGAATTAATCGGATGTATGACGTTACAACGCATACTTTTACCACGCATACCTTTACAACGCGGTTTTACCACGCATACCTTTACAACGCATAGCGCTTAGAGGTGCTGGATAGTGGTAAGTATAATTTTCTATTCCAACTCCAGTCCCCGTGGACACTAGGGAAGGTGTTGGATAGAAAATTAAACTTATTCCCTATCCTAGAGCGCCCCCCAGCGCAATGCGTTGTAATGGTTTGCGTTGTAATGGTATTGCACGGTAAAAAATGCGTGGTAAAGGTTGTATACCGAATTAATCAGCTATGCTGATGACACTCAGCTCGTGGTCTCTCTGAATCAGGCCGATCTGTCCAACACGAGTCTGAGCGACTGTTTTGAGGAGGTATCAAAGTGGATGGGCCAGTCTCAGCTCAAACTTAATAACCAGAAGACTGAACTGATGTTATTGGGCAGGAAGGCATCATTCAACTCCCCCACGCTATGGCCTCCCTCTATGGGTGCTGGTCCGACCCCAAAAAGCGTGATCAAGAGCTTAGGATTCTGGTTAGATGATGATCTTTCATTCAAAATACAAGCCAGAAAAACTGCGGCCACCTGCTTTGGCTTGCTAAAATCCATGCGTAAAATCCTCCCTCAACTTCCTGATAGAGCCCAAAAAATCCTGGTCCAAGCTATGATCTTATCGAGGCTTGACTACGGTAATGCGCTCTACATGGGAGCCCCGGTTTCTGTGATCCAGAAACTACAGGTGGTCCAGAATTCAGCAGCTAGATTGCTGACGAGCACTAACCATCGCTCCTCAGCCAAGCCAGCTCTAAGATCACTCCACTGGCTTCCGATAAAAAAAGGGTACATTTCAAAGCCCTCTGTATTGCCCACAAAAACCTGCAAGGCAAAGGCCCCCCTATCCTTAGTAATCTGCTCAAACCATACAAAACTACCAGAAACCTCCGCTCCAACGATCTTAACCTGGCACATGTCAACAGAATCAACAAGGCTCGTACAGGTGGCCGCCTCTTTTCCTATAACACTTCAAAGTTATGGAACTCTCTGCCCCCCTCACTTCGTCAGGAGCCCAATCATCTTTTATTTCGTAAGAAAATAAAAACCTGGCTTTTCCCTGGAATCTAACGAATAATTGATCCCTGCTCATCTCAGACCCTCTCTGTCGCAGCTTTAAGCGCTGGGATGCCTCCGGCTAGCCATGCACTATAAAAGAGTTATTTTCATTTCATTTCATTTCACTCCATCTTTGATCTTGTCCTGCAATTTGACTGTGCTGTGCATTGAGTGCTGTGCAGGAAGCACCAAGCTTGTACCAGCTTGTTGGAGTGACCCCATATGCTAGAGGGGGCCACTGTAGAAGTGACTTTGCTGATAAAAACCCAAGACTTTTATAAGCCTTAGCAGCAACCTTGTATGATAGAAGTCTAAACCTTCCCTGCAAGTATTGCTGCAACCCCATTAGCCAGGAGGGGCTGTGGGTACTGAGTTTTGTTAAGTAATGGCCATCACCCTGGAAAAATGAAGCTGCAACCTGAGGGTCAAAGTTATGCATCGAGATCTGCCCCATCGCCGACCCTATGGAGTCTTGAGGACACCAAGAGAATTTTGCTCAATCGCTGAGATATGTTTGCGAGCATGAAGATCAACTCCCTGCCACCTGTGTTGGTAAAACTGAACTTACAGCACTGACAGAAGCTGGGAGCACCTCCAATCTCTGTTGGGACCGGTAGAAAAACTTGGGAGAGGGACTGCACCTGCCAGGTGTCAGGTGCTGCTGCTTGTACCGGGAACAGCCCGACTCCTCTCAACAGGACCAGAGCTTGCAAGACATATAAGGAAATTATGTATTGGGGTTCATTGGTATAGAATGGGGTACAAATAAAAAGTACTTGTGTGGGTGATATCATTCCTAATGAGGGGTGGGTGGTTTGAAGTACATCCAGAGGCAAGTGGATGTGCGCAACCCACCGTTACGACCTCTGCAGGAGACCCATCTTGCAGCTTCCAAAAGGGTAGTGTTAAGAAAAGGTGGTGGGGGGTATCTATATGCCACCTCCTATTTTGCATTTGCCAGAGGAGTTTTTATATAGATTCACCCTGGGGTACCTTCCTAGAAAACAAATTAATTGATTGACCCTGGAGAAAGCAATGTGGTGGTGTCGGGATGTTTGGCTGGTTGGGACCTGACCATTGTGGGAGTCTATGCTCCAACTACAGATCAGGGCAGGTTTCCTCTGGAATTAACTAGGAAATTTACAACATATATGAGTCACAACCACTCATATGGAAGGGGGTCCCTGAGGCTGATAACAGGCAGAGAGGACAGGGTAAAAACCAAGAGGAAATCAAACAGACAAACTCTCTGCCTGAAAAACTTTTTTAAGGAGTTTTGAAAGTCACAAATATACTATACCGGTCCTAAAATGCTAGCCTTCCCAATTATAATGCAGAATGCAGAAACAATAAGGCGCATCTTGAATCGCACACACACAATCTTTCAAACCAAACCAACAAGTGACATATCCACACATACTCGTAGATCCCAACAGACATCACAATTAATTAAATATCATTGTACATTCTTGGGCAGTAACCAAAATACTCCCGCAGTTAAGGAGAAGACACATAGACTTAAATAATACAAGGCAAGTAGGTTATATAACCATGTACAGAAGGGAATCACTTCGTCAAACAATAATGCAGTTCATAATCCAGTTTCTTCTGAGGAGATGCGGTAGAATCAACAGGGACCACATATATCTCCAACGCCGATGCGCGTTTCAGTGTATAGCCCGAATCTGGGTCACACCTTCTCCAGGGCGAGCTGGTTAAGTGCGAAACCCAAGATAAGATGCGCCTGGAGTCAGATAACCAGGAAAAGCCAGGATTACGAGAACCAGCAAGGCAATGGAAAATAGGCTCAATACTGGGGCCCCAGTAGGAAGATGGACAGCTGGGTATTCATTTTTGAAAAATGGCCAAGATTCAAGAAATGGAATGCAACGAACTCCGAGGGAGAACCATGGATACTTTTATGCTATAGGGGCCTCGTCAGGCACATAATTGGTTTTCAAATATAGATAAACCACTAGATCTGATATGTATGTAACAGACAGCGAGAATAAACCATCCGACGACTGGGTCACCCAGGGCAAAGCCTACGACTGATACGAGCAGCTGATATATTTATGACTCACAACATACTTATGGAACCCAGCTCAGAATAGATCGGACCCGCCCCTGATACACTCCTTGGTGCATCGTGTTGCTAGGCAACTTAGAAACTGGCAACAGAGGTGGGGGTTAGTTGATCCGTGGAGACATCTGCACCATAATGCTAGGGAATACTCATACTTTTCATGGCTTCATGAACTTTATGTACGATTGGATACTTCTTTGTTTCCCTCTGGAGTAGATTATGAGGTGCGAAATTTGGAGTGTATATGCAGGATAGTCTCTGATCATCATCCAGTTCTAGTTGTGAGAGGAAAAAATCGAAGAACCTGTGAATGTAATGTCAGTGGGGAGACAGTAGAAAAATATTTTCAGGACAGTGAGACTTCAACTGTGTCTCCTTTGATGGAGTGGAATGCATTCAAGGTTGCTATTCAGGGATTTTGTATAGTAAAAATAGAGGTGGGAAGGCGTACTTTAGTGAAAGAAATTGAGGAACATGAAAAGGTGCTGCATGAATTTAAGCTGGCAAGGCCAGGATACAATGGTCTGAAACAACAGATTTTAGATGCCAGTGAGCAGGTAACAGTGGATATAGAAAAAGTGCACTGTTTTGACTATAGGGAGTATATGGCCAGGGTGCTTGTGAGCATGATGAGGCGGGTACACTTTTGGCCTGGCTTACAAATCCTAAGAGTAGAAGCACACAGACACTCAAGGTGGATTCTGAGGATAGTACACACCTCTAAACACAGGAGGCCATTAATAGCAGATTTCGGGAATATTATGCAGCGTTAAATGTCCACCCTCCTGAGTTACAACCCCAGATTATATTTAAGTGCCTAAACTGGGTGGAATTGCCGAAAAGAACTGTGGAGGGAGTGAGAGACCTGGGTGGAGATTTACCATTCAAGAAGTGAAGGCTGCTATAAAGTGTATGTTGAGAGGGAAGGTCCCTGGGGCGGTCGGATGGATTCCCAGTGGAATTCTGTGCTGCTAATATGGAGGTGTTGGCACAAAAATTGGTCACTTTCTAATCGTCTGGTCATTAGGCGGGACGTTTGCACCCCACAACTGCGGAGGCATTAGTAATCATGCGTTAAAACTGGAAAGATCTCTGGAGGATGTTTAGGCTTATCATCTGCTTTCCATGCTAAATTTGGATTATAAAAGACTTAGCAGAGTCTTGGTAATGCAACTGTTACCATTAATGCCCAAATTAATACATAAAGACCCATCTGTGTTCATCCCGGGGTGAAATACAGCTCACAATATCAGGAGGGTGCTGGAGATTATGGAATCAGAATTCAAAGAGACAAAAAAGCAGTGATTGCCGCAATAAATATTGAAAACGCTTTTGATAGTCTTTGTTGGCTTTGCCTTTATAGGCTGCTCAATAAAATGGAATTGGGTAATGGGTCTGTCCAATGGGAGAAGCTCCAGTATGCGGCTCCTACTGCCTGTGTTTGAATGGGTAGGCATGTCTCTGAAAGGTATGTGGTGGGAAGGGGGGCATAGCAAGCCTTACCCCTTCGCCATTCTTATTTGCAATTGCGGTCAAACCACTCACTAGTTGGATGAGGACCAGTGAGGTTTACAAGGGACTGGATGAACATAGTGTCCAGAATTATTGAGCATCATATGCTGATGATATGTTGTTGTTCCTGAGAGATGCAAATGTAGATTTACCTCATGCAATTAGCCTCTTAGATAATTTTGGACAGGCTTCAGTATATGTGTGAGAAGTTGGCCTGATATATGATGTTTCCAATTCTGGAACCACCTTGTATCAGTCCAAGCTATCCCTTATGGTGTCTGGTTGTAAGTCAACCTTGTAGACAAGCTATCTTAATGGTAGCATAGACTAAGCAGCCTTAAAGGCTTAACTCAAGAGGTCGTGTTAAGCGAGCTGTTTTACCAATCACAGTCCTGTAATATCAAATGAAAGGACACCACACAAGTATATATTATAAAAATATATGTATTTATTTCTACAAATAATCCCCAGTACTCTTTATGAACAAAGGGGCACAAGCGTTAAATCAAAAGCACAGTATAACATACAAAGTTGCACAATTATGGATAAGGGCGAGGGGCCACTCAGACCATATACTAAGAAAGTGGTATAAGTGATACCAATCGAACAGTGGTTAGGCCTAGGGCCTAGGGAATCGCTGGGAGCAGTCGGGACAAGCAATGCTGAAGTCGGGAAAAGCCCGCGGGATTCGGGTGCAGTGCTTAAAGCACACGCATGCACCAATGCAAGTCAATGGTGCGTAAAAGTTAAGCAAACAGAGTTTTAGGATACTTCTGATGAACCTAGAGGGACAAAACTTTAGACACAGACCCTAGAGGTGTGTACCAGTGTGGGAACACCGGCCTTGCAATGTTACCTCACCCACAGGAAGCGGGTGCATAGGGTCGAAGTGGCGTCGGGTTTCGTCACGCAGGTTCTGGGTGCTTGAAGCTGAAGATGCTGCAGGCGATGGGAAGGAGAAGTGTCCGGTGTGATCCAAGGGTGGATCAGAGTCGTAAAGTACCTGAAAGCAGAGGGGACAGAGTCTGGGTCACTCAGCAGTGACCAGGGTGGAACCAGGACGGAACCAGGCAATGTCGGGCGCAATCAGGTGGTTGTCGAGGAGCTTCTCTCCGCTGTCACGTGGGCTCTGGGGCATCTACGACGTCCAGGAGCGGGTCATGATCTGTCCCACAAAGGCTCTCGCCGTCGCCGCTGTCGGCTTCAAGATTGGAGCAAACAACACTTGGCAAAAGCAATCCACGCGGAACTGGGAGATTGCTTCTCACTCAGACCATGAGGGTCAGAGTGGGTACTCCTTTTCAGGGGAGTGGGTGCAAATCTGGAGCAACCAGAATCACAAGGCGTATTTTGGTTTTCGTTGGCACAGGGGCCACAAGCCAGCTGGCAAGTGACCGGACCAACGCGTTGAGCCAAAAGAAGCAGAAGGGCCCCACGCAGCGCTCGTCAAGTGTGGAGGGCTGAACTTCGGTTGGGGCTTCTCAAACCCCGGTGTACAGCTTCGAGGGTCACTCGTGGGCTGCACGGTCAGTGTCTCGTGGTCTTTTCAAGATGGCGTGCCCCACGCTTCCGGTCGCCTCCACGGGTCTCAGCTCTGCAGGGACTGTGGATCGGGCTGTTAGAAGGCAGGCAAACTTGATCTCGTCGATTTCTGTCGCTCGAGTTCTGGCGGGAACTGCAACAAAGCAGGTGTCGAGGTGCTGGATGGTGCCTGTTTGCACAGGGTGGTCACTCCTTGACCACAAGGGAGATTCTTCAGTCTTCTACGTTGAGTAGGATGTCGAAGGGTCCAGAGTTTCATTTCTTATGTTTCATCAGGATAATCTGAAGTGCATTGGCACTGCTCCCATTCTTATACCAATCTAGGGGGCTGGATTACCTGCTAGGTCCCCTCCTATGGGTGGGACCCAGGAAGGGGGTGGGTACACCCATTTCCTTTGATCCAGGCCGCGCTGGGACGGGGGCTGGTGTGCCCCAGAACCGGTTTGGCCGGATTATGCAAGGGGCAGCCTTGTGCTCCCCATGCAGTGTCTGGTTTCTTTCAAACCTCCCTGCTACAATCCACTATCTCCTGTCTGGGGTGGTGTGACACCTCCCTGCGACAGGAAACCCTTTGTCCAGGCCCCCTTGGCTGAGTTTCGGTCAGCTGCAGGGGGTCAGACTCGTGTCTGTGGCAGAAGCATCCATTTTGTGGATCTGAGGCTCTTTTAAAAATCAACCACATTTCAGTAAAGTAACATGTCTTCTCCCTCTAGAGGGGTGGAATGCTATCCCCGTCACCAGAACTGGCGAGGGCATAGTATTCCAAATCGTATGACACCTTACACGACATGTTTTGATAAAGCCAAACCAAAGTTGCTATATAACCGCGAGTATTATAATGCACTTAATAGTATATGGTATGGCATTATCCTGAAACAGCTTAGGGATTTGTTCCCGACAGCTGCAGACAGGCTCAGCTCATGCTAGAGCTCCATCTCACATTAAACCACGCACTCTGCCTCCAGAATTGATAAGGCCTTCCATAGGAGTGGCTCACAGGTTCATATGTGTCCAGATATAGGTTTGGATATAGGTATACTATATCTAAGCAAGAAGTGATTACACCATCTTGCCCCAGCTGAGTGATCAGCCAGTTGTGTCAATTTAAGAACCAGCCAGGGGTGGCAAAAGATATGCTGCAGCCCCTGGTAGGCCTTGGTGGCACCTATGCCCTGAGCACCTATAGTGCATGGTACAGGGGCTGACAAGGAGTCCATTTCCAATTGTGGTATGTACCTATAGCACATGTATTAATAATTTAGAGAGAGAACAGCAGGCTGGGGGTCTGATTAGCAGGCCCACAGCCTCAGTAGTCGAAAACCAGTGAAGCAAAAAGCAAAAATTTGGGGTGACCATAGGATAGCAGACCCTACTCTCCTACACAATCCCCCCAAACGCAGGGACATTAAACTAACCTTGACCAGATAAGTCTTCATGTTCTAAGTGGACGTACCTGGAGAGACCATCTGCATTACCATGGTCAGTCCCTGGGCGGTGCTCCACTGTAAAGTCCATCCCCTGTAGGGAAATGGACCACCTGAGCAGTTTGGGATTTTCACCCTTCATCTGATTTAGCCACAAGAGGGGCTTATGGTCTGTCTGAACTAGGAAGTGAGTTCCAAACAAGTATGGCCTCAACTTCTTCAGGGCCCAAACCACAGCAAAGGCCTCCCTCTCAATAGCTGACCAACGTTTCTCCCTGGGGGTCAGCCTTCTGCTAATGAAAGCAATGGGCTGGTCTTGACCATCTTGATTAAGTTGTGAAAGCACAGCTCCCACCCCCAACTCAGAAGCATCTGTCTGTACAATGAACTGTTTGGAGTAGTCAGGACTCTTCAGGATAGGTGCAGAGCACATGGCCTTCTTCAGGTCTTCAAATGCCTTTTGACAGCTAACTGTCCACTGAACCTTTTTTGGCATCTTCTTGGATGTCAAGTCATTTAATGGTGTCACAATGGACCCATAGTTTTTCACAAACTTTCTGTAATACCCAGTCAGGCCCAAGAAGGCTCTGACTTGTGTCTGGGTAGTTGGAGGAGCCCAGTCCTGTATGATCTGGATCTTGCTCTCCAGTGGTTGAACCTGACCCCCACCTACTAGGTGGCCCAGGTACACAACCTTGCTCTGCCCTATCTGGCACTTGGCAGCCTTGATAGTCAGGCCTGCCTTTTGCAGGGCCTCCAGAACTTTCTTCAGGTAGATCAGGTGATCCTCCCAGGTGGAGCTAAAGACAGCAATATCATCTAGATATGCTGCTCAAAAGTCATCCAACCCAGCAAGGACTTGGTTCACCAACCTTTGGAAAGTGGCAGGTGCATTCTTCAAACCAAAGGGCATTACCACAAACTGATAATGTCCACTAGGGGTAGAGAATGCTGTCTTGGCTTTTGACTCTTCAGCTAGTCTGATCTGCCAGTAGCCAGCTGTCAAATCAAATGTGCTCAGAAACTTGGCTGAAGCCAATTTATCAATGAGCTCATATGCTCTTGGAATGGGATGTGAATCTGTCCTAGTGACAGCATTGAGACCTCTGTAGTCCACACAAAATCTCATTTCTCTCTTTCCATCTTGGGTATGAGGTTTTGGCACAAGGACCACTGGGCTAGCCCATGGGCTCTCTGATGGCTTAATCACTCCAAGCTCCAACATCTTTTGCACCTCAGCCTTTATACAATCCCTGACATGGTCAGGTTGCCTGTAGATCTTATTCTTCACAGGCAGACTGTCACCAGTGTCCACCTCATGGGTGCACCAGTTAGTTTGACTGGGTGTGAGTGAAAACAAGTGTCTGTGGGCTTACAAAACTTGTCTGCAGTCCATCTGCTGCTGGTCAGTGAGGCTGCCTGCCAAGGCTACTCCATCCACTGAACCATCATCAGGGTTCTGGGAAAGCAGGTCTGGGAGAGGGTCACTCTCTTCCTCCTGTTCCCCATCTGTGGCCATGAGTAAGCTCATGTCCTCCCTGTCCACAAAGGCTTTCAAACGATTTACATGGAGCACCCTGTGGGGGCTCCTAGGGGTTCCAAAGTCAACCAAGTACGTGACTTCTCCCTTTTTCTCAATGATAGGGTAGGGTCCAGTCCATTTGTCCTGGAGTGCTGCTGGGGCCACTGGCTCCAACACCCACACCTTCTGCCCTGGCTGGAACTCAACCAGAACAGCCTTTTGGTCATGCAAAGCTTTCTGTAATTCTTGGCTGGCCTCCAGGTTTTTGGATGCTCTCTCCATATACTCAGCCATCCTGGAGCGGAGACCAAGTACATAGTCCACAACATCTAGCTTAGGCTTTTTGAGAGGTAACTCCCATCCTTCCTTCACCAAACATAGTGGACCCCTCACAGGGTGGCCAAACAAAAGTTCAAAAGGGCTGTAGCCAATCCCCTTCTGTGGGACCTCTCTGTAAGCAAAGAGCAAGCAGGGTAAAAGGATGTCCCATTTCCGCCTGAGCTTCTCTGGTAAACCTTTTATCATTCCCTTGAGGGTCTTGTTGAATCTCTCCACAAGCCCATTGCACTGTGGGTGATAGGGTGTGGTAAACTTGTAGTTTACTCCACACTCCTTCCACATTGCTTTTAAATATCCAGACATGAAGTTTGTACCTCTGTCTGAAAGAACCTCCTTTGGGAAGCCCACTCTTGAGAAAACTGCAATGAGGGCTTTTGCCACCATAGGTGCTGTGGTGGTCCTCAGGGGAATTGCCTCTGGGTACCTGGTGGCATGATCCACTACCACCAGTATAAATCTGTGCCCAGATGCTGTTTGAGGATCCATGGGACCCACAATATCTATTCCAACTCTTTCAAAGGGTACCCCCACCACAGGGAGTGGTATGAGGGGGCCTTTGTTGTGCCACCTGACTTACCACTGGCTTGGCAAGTGACACAGGAGTGACAAAACTCCTTGACATTTTCTGACATATGAGGCCAGTGAAAGTGTGGAACAAGCCTGTTCCAAGTCTTTTTCTGGCCTAAGTGTCCTGCAAGGGGAATATCATGGGCCAAGGTGAGAAGGAAACCCCTAAACTTCAAAGGTATAACCAACCTCCTGGTTGTACCAGGCTTGGGGTCTCTAGCCTATGAGTAAAGGAGTCCATCATCCCAATAAACTT
This sequence comes from Lissotriton helveticus, assembly GCF_964261635.1. Lineage (NCBI taxonomy): Eukaryota > Metazoa > Chordata > Amphibia > Caudata > Salamandridae > Lissotriton > Lissotriton helveticus. The sequence continues at coordinate 592,230,219 of NC_136057.1, forward strand.
TATGGGCACCTTGAGCATTCCCTGCAGCCTCAGCAGCAGCTTGCTGTCTGAGGGGTTCAAGTGAAGGGCAATCTAATTGGGCCTGCCCCAGGTCTGCCCTTGAGGGTCCCCCTGTCCCCAGAAACTCAACCTGATCAGGCTCAAGTTCCTCTGAGACAGTCTCCTCTTGGACTGCAGAATCAGTTTCCTGTGAAATCTTATCCTCAACCTGGGGCAAGGGGGAAGACACAGCCTTAACCCTCTTGCTCCTTCTCTTGGGTTGTGGTTGGTCTATTGTTCCAAGATCCACCACTGGTTCAGGAAGGCACTTCTTAGCCTGAGTCCTTGTCACTGCAAGGACATTTGCTGAAATCCCTAGCATTTCTGCATGAGTCCTGTACTCCACTTCTGACCAAACTGAGCTTTCAAGATCATTGCCTAACAGACAGTCTACTGGGAGGTCTGCACTCACAACAACTTTCTTTAGGCCATCTACCCCTCCCCAGGAGAAGTTTACAACAGCCACACTATGTGAAGTAGTGGAGTTGCTTGCATTGGTCACTAGGTAACTTTCACCTAGTACAATGTGTCCAGGGTCCACAAAGTCAGGTGTCACCATAGTGACACTGGCACATGTGTCCCTGTAGGCCTGAGCCAGTTTCTCATTTATCAAATGCGTCTGCCTATATTTGCCCAGGTTACTGGGACTCACTGTAGTGGACAAAGCTAAGTCCACATCATATAGGAGAACTGCCTGAGTAGGGATTCTGACTAGGCCTGATTCCATCTCAGTACCCAAGGTTAACCCCACTATACCCTTAGGTTGTGTACCACCACTGCTAACTGTACTAGGGGGTGCAGGTGCTTTAGGAGCTGCAGTCGTGGGGACTGGATTTTTCTTGGTGCATTCACTGCCCCAGTGTGAAACTGATTTGCAGGTATTACACCAAGGTTTCTTTGGGCCATCATTCTTCTTTTTCTTGTTTCCATTTTGGGAACCACCCTCCTTATTACTAGTTTGGGGGCCTGAAGACTTCTGGTCCTTTTCTTTATCCTTCTGATTCCCACCCTTCTGGTCACCACCTTGGTTCTGGGGTTTCTGCTTAATCCTTGTTCTGACCCATTTGTCTGCCTTCTTTCCCAATTCTTGGGGAGAGGTCAGATCAGAGTCAATAAGGTATTGATGCAACAGCTGGTTCTGACAGTTATTAAGGATCTGCTCTCTCATTATAAGATTGTACAATCCTGTATAGTCTGAGACTTTACTTCCCTGCAGCCAACCCTCCAGAGCCTTAGTGGCACAATCAACAAAATCAGTCCAGTCCTGAGTCTGTGCTTTTTGGGTGTCTCTGAACAACAACCTGTATTGCTCAGTGGTTAGGCCAAACCCTTCAATAAGGGCACTCTTCAGGACAGAGTAGTTTTTGGCATCCTCAGGTCTAACTGTGAGGAGCCTATCCCTCCCTTTCTCAGAAAAGGAGTACCATAAAATTGCAGCCCACTGATCCTGAGGAACCTGCTGTACCATGCAGGCTCTCTCAAGAGCAGTCATCCATTTGTGGATGTCATCCCCTTCCTTGTAGGGGGGCACCATTTTTGTCAGGTTTCTATTATCATAGCTCCTGTCTTTCTCTCTAGGAATTATGCTGCCACCAGTGGCATCTAAGCCACACAATTTCTGCTCTCTTGCCAAAGCAAGTCTAGCTTGAGCCAGGGCTACCTCCTCCCTCTCTATCTGGAGTTTGACAGCCCTCATCCTGGCTCTATGCTCTATCTTCTGAGAGGAAGTCATCCCTCTCTGAGATTCTCTTGAGGCACTAGAAACATGAGAGTCCCCTGATGGAGATCTCACTCTTCTGTTGCCTGGGAGAATGATATTTTGGGATTTGGGGAGGTGCTGGCCCTCTCCATTCCCAAGTAGGTTTAAGTTGGCCTGGTTAAGCCTGGCAACTATAACCTGGCTACCCCTCTGATCCTGATCTTCAAGATCCTCTACATCTGAGTCATCCTCCTCCTCCACCTCCTCTTCTTCTTCCTCCTCTGGAGTGGTATCAGTTACAGGGGGGTTCACTCCATCTCCTGACTCTAAGGGAGCTGTCCTCGCCTTATCTAAGTCATCCTGTTCTAGAATGGCTATCAGGGTAGGAATGGTGGGACCTCTGCCCCTTTTTAGCCCTCTTGATATGCACAAGGCACACAAGTCATTGTGGCTAAGTTTGTCATAGCTGGAAGTTGCCTGGGTAAGGTCAACTGTCACAGGCAGAGAGCTTGGAGCTTCACCTGCGCCAGACATGACTGCTAGTGAGGTGTAAGTGGTGCACTTACCTACACTAAGTGTTTTCCTACTGTACCTTGCTAGTGAGTCGTAGTCAGGGTGTGCTACTCCCTTTAATCTACAAGTACTAAGTTCAGTAGAACTTAATATGCTAAGCTTTTGATTTATATGTACCTAAGGTACTTGATGTGATCTTTCAATTTGATAAAAAGATTGCAATGGTAAAACAACAGCAAGCTCAAATCCGCACCGCTGCACACCAATGTGAGAAGTTGGCCTGATATATGATGTTTCCAATTCTGGAACCACCTTGTATCAGTCCAAGCTATCCCTTATGGTGTCTGGCTGTAAGTCAACCTTGTAGACAAGCTATCTTAATGGTAGCATAGACTAAGCAGCCTTAAAGGCTTAACTCAAGAGGTCGTGTTAAGTGAGCTGTTTTACCAATCACAGTCCTGTAATATCAAATGAAAGGACACCACACAAGTATATATTATAAAAATATATGTATTTATTTCTACAAATAATCCCCAGTACTCTTTATGAACAAAGGAGCACAAGCGTTAAATCAAAAGCACAGTATAACATACAAAGTTGCACAATTATGGATGAGGGCGAGGGGCCACTCAGACCATATACTAAGAAAGTGGTATAAGAGATACCAATCGAACAGTGGTTAGGCCTAGGGCCTAGGGAATCGCTGGGAGCAGTCGGGACAAGCAATGCTGAAGTCGGGAAAAGCCTGCGGGATTCGGGTGCAGTGCTTAAAGCACACGCATGCACCAATGCAAGTCAATGGTGCGTAAAAGTTAAGCAAACAGAGTTTTAGGATACTTCCGATGAACCTAGAGGGACAAAACTTTAGACACAGACCCTAGAGGTGTTTACCAGTGTGGGAACACCGGCGTTGCAATGTTACCTCACCCACAGGAAGCGGGTGCATAGGGTCGAAGTGGCGTCGGGTTTCGTCACGCAGGTTCTGGGTGCTTGAAGCTGAAGATGCTGCAGGCGATGGGAAGGAGAAGTGTCCGGTGTGATCCAAGGGTGGATCAGAGTCGTAAAGTACCTGAAAGCAGAGGGGACAGTGTCTGGGTCACTCAGCAGTGACCAGGTTGGAACCAGGACGGAACCAGGCAATGTCGGGCGCAATCAGGTGGTTGTCAAAGAGCTTCTCTCCGCTGTCACGTGGGCTCTGGGGCATCTACAATGTCCAGGAGCGGGTCACGATCTGTCCCACAAAGGCTCTCGCCGTCAGCGCTGTCGGCTTCAAGATTGGAGCAAACAACACTTGGCAAAAGCAATCCACGCGGAACTGGGAGATTGCTTCTCACTCGGACCATGAGGGTCAGAGTGGGTACTCCTTTTCAGGGGAGTGGGTGCAAATCTGGAGCAACCAGAATCACAAGTCGTATTTTGGTTTTCATTGGCACAGGGGCCACAAGCCAGCTGGCAAGTGACCGGACCAACGCATTGAGCCAAAAGAAGCAGAAGGGCCCCACGCAGCACTCGTCAAGTGTGGAGGGCTGAACTTCGGTGCAAGAGTGGCTCAGGGTTGGGGCTTCTCAAACCCCGGTGTACAGCTTTGAGGGTTACTCGTGGGCTGCACTGTCAGCTTCTCGTGGTCTTTTCAAGATGGCGTGCCCCACGCTTCCGGTCGCCTCCATGGGTCTCAGCTCTGCAGGGACTGTGGATCGGGCTGTTAGAAGGCAGGCAAACTTGATCTCGTCGATCTCTGTCGCTCGAGTTCTGGCGGGAACTGCAACAAAGCAGACGTCGAGGTGCTGGATGGTGCCTGTTTGCACAGGGTGGTCACTCCTTGACCACAAGGGAGATTCTTCAGTCTTCTACGTTGAGTAGGATGTCGAAGGGTCCAGAGTTTCATTTCTTATGTTTCATCAGGATAATCTGAAGTGCATTGGCACTGCTCCCATTCTTATACCAATCTAATGGGCTGGATTACCTGCTAGGTTCCCTCCTATGGGTGGGACCCAGGAAGGGGGTAGGTACACCCCTTTCCTTTGATCCAGGCCACGCTGGGACGGGGGCTGGTGTGCCCCAGAACCGGTTTGGCCGGATTATGCAAGGGGCAGCCTTGTGCTCCCCATGCAGTGTCTGGTTTCTTTCGAACCTCCCTGCTACAATCCACTATCTCCTGTCTGGGGTGGTGTGACACCTCCCTGCGACAGGAAACCCTTTGTCCAGGCCCCCTTGGCTGAGTTTCGGTCAGCTGCAGGGGGTCAGACTCGTGTCTGTGGCAGAAGCATCTATTTTGTGGATCTGAGGCTCTTTTAAAAATCAACCGCATTTCAGTAAAGTAACATGTCTTCTCCCTCTAGAGGGGTGGAATGCTATCCCCGTCGCCAGAACTGGCGAGGGGATAGTATTCCAAATCGTATGACACCTTACACGACATGTTTTGATAAAGCCAAACCAAAGTTGCTATATAACCGCGAGTATTATAATGCACTTAATAGTATATGGTATGGCATTATCCTGAAACAGCTTAGGGATTTGTTCCCGACAGCTGCAGACAGGCTCAGCTCATGCTAGAGCTCCATCTCACATTAAACCACGCACTCTGCCTCCAGAATTGATAAGGCCTTCCATAGGAGTGGCTCACAGGTTCATATGTGTCCAGATATAGGTTTGGATATAGGTATACTATATCTAAGCAAGAGGTGATTACACCATCTTGCCCCAGCTGAGTGATCAGCCAGTTGTGTCAATTTAAGAACCAGCCAGGGGTGGCAAAAGATATGCTGCAGCCCCTGGTAGGCCTTGGTGGCACCTATGCCCTGAGCACCTATAGTGCATCGTACAGGGGCTGACAAGGAGTCCATTTCCAATTGTGGTATGTACCTATAGCACATGTATTACTAATTTAGAGAGAGAACAGCAGACTGGGGGTCTGATTAGCAGGCCCACTGCCTCAGTAGTCGAAAACCAGTGAAGCAAAAAGCAAAAATTTGGGGTGACCATAGGATAGCAGACCCAACTCTCCTACAATATGCATAAACTGGAATAACTGTTCTCTGTTACCATTATTGAAGGTTACTTAGGAGGGAAATTGCCTAAGGTATTTGGAGGTTTGCTTATACCATGCAGCTATTGATTTATAGAAGGGTTATATTGGCATGGCTATCGGAGGCCTACGAGCATCTGCAGAGTCCTGGAAGATAGTGCCACTTTTAGTGGCAGGACAAGTAGCGGTAGCAAAAACTGTGGTGTTGCCCTGATTGCTTTACTTTTTCACAGCACTGCCTATGGTGACACCCTGTAGGGCCTATGGGAACTAAATTTGTTGTTGGTTAGCCTTATATGGGGAACGGGCAGATGCAGTGTGACCTTGTCTAAATTGCAATGACCAACATCAAAGGGAGGATTAGCTGTGCCAGAATTTGTAGCCTTCAAATTAGTGGCACAGTTGCAGCGGTTTGTACAGTGGATTCACTTACGTAGATTTCGAGAGTAAGCAAATTTGGAGATGATACCAAATTTAGATGTGTTATATAGAATCCTCTTAGTCCCTGGGAGACGTGTACGGGGAACAAGCACACTGTCGAGGAGTGTACAACACTGTTGGTGCTGTGTGCTCCAGCAAACTCATGCTCAGGTGGGTCATGCCCCGGATATCCCATTGAGAAGTCTGGAGCAAATTAACCCGGGCAGAAGATTGAAAGGTTTACCCTGGAAAAACATTAACTATTAAAAAGAAAGAACTTAAAGCCTCCTTCTTGTCATTTAGACAAAACCGTACTGCAAAAATGGAACTAAGTAAACCAACTGTGGCTTTATACAAAACATATATGTTAGAAGAGGGAATTAAAGGTTATCTGTTGCATGTGACTCACCCGCAGCATCAGTTTGTTTTATTGAGGCAGAGATGTGGTATTGTACATTATTGTGTTGCTTTCCCAAAAATAAAGATATGTCCTTCAGATAAGGTGCAATGTCTTGTGATAATAAGAGTAAATAAAGCACACTGCACTTTATATTGTTCTGCAAATGTTACTGTAATTTTAGGAATTTTTATTTGAAACCCCTGTTTGTTAACCGTGGAATCAGGTCCCATAAATTGGCTATGAAATTCCATGTAGACCTAGAAGATCCTTTGACATGTTATAGCACTGCCATGTTTATTTTAAAGCGGTACAAAAGGGGGTGGTGATGGACGGAGCATCTGAATCAATCAAACACTCACACCCAGTCAAAAGATCTGGGTTTAATCCTTCACCAATCTTTAGCCCACTCTGCCACCCCAGTTTAGACATGGCTATATGCAAATCAGTCTGACCCTGTGCCTCATTGGAACCGTCCAGCCCGAACTGCCAAGCCATGTCTTCCCTGGACCGGAAACAAGCTTCAGAGGACCGGTTTCTGGCATTCCAGCCGTCTTCAGCCCGGCTTGCTTGAATCCAGTGGCAAAGTGAGCAAGGGACTCACGTCTGAGCATACCCTGCCACACTTGTGGCGGCCAAAAGCGGTACAAAAGGGGGTGATGATGGACGGAGCATCTGAATCAACCAAACACTCACACCCAGTCAAAAGATCTGGGTTTAATCCATCACCGTTCTTTAGCCCACTCTGCCACCCCAGTTCAGACAAGGCTATATGCAAATCAGTTTGACCCTGTGCCTCATGGGAACAGTCCAGCCCGAACTGCCAAGCCATGTCTTCCCTGGACCGGAAACAAGCTTCCGAGGACCGGTTTCTGGCATTCCAGCCGTCTTCAGGCCGGCTTGCTTGAATCCATTGGCAAAGTGAGCTAGGAAATCACGTCTGAGCATACCCTGCCACACTTGTGGCGGCCAAAAGCGGTACAAAATGGGGTGGTGACGGACGGAGCATCTGAATCAATCAAACACTCACAAACACTGTACTGGGATGAATGTATGACACTGTTCTAGATTCTGTCCATCAACTGTGGTTTTTGCAAATTTCACCCTGAGTGGGCTGGGTATGCTCAGACGTGAGTCCCAGGCTCTCCACACCACTGGAGTCAAGCTATCCAGGCTGATGAAGGCTGATAGCCAGAAACCGGTCCTTGGATGCTTGAGTCCGGTCTGGGAAAGACATGGCTTGGTAGTTCAGACTGGACTGTTCCCATGAGGCACAGGGTCAGAGCTGAATTGCATATAGCCAGTGTCTAACCCAGGGTGGTGTGGAGTGCAAAAAAACGATGGATTTAGGCCCAGATCTTTGTACTGGGATGAATGTATGACATTGTTCTACATTCTGTCCATCAACTGTTTTTTTTGCAAATTTCACCCCGAGTGGGCTGGGTATGCTCAGACGTGAGTCCCAGGCTCTCCACACCACTGGAGTCAAGCTATCCAGGCTGATGAAGGCTGATAGCCAGAAACCTGTCCTTGGATGCTTGATTCCGGTCTGGGAAAGACATGGCTTGGTAGTTCGGACTGGACTGTTCCCATGAGGCACATGGTCAGAGCTGATTTGCATATAGCCAGTGTGGCGCCAAGCTTTTTCGAGGGTTCAGCATGATTTCTTTGCGGTTTTGAGGGCATCTGTGAACCATGAGGTTTTTCTGTTGCTCGTCTTGGCTGGGGGTTTCTTCATAGGAGCGAGGTCGTCGGCGCAGTTGGTGATCCACTGTGCAAGATTGTGTGCTGCGTCGTTGGTGTTGGGGGTGTCGACAGGTGGGTTCTGGCTCAGCGATGTGGTCAGCTGGTCTGTGGTGACTTTGCTCCAGCATCTGCGGGGGATCTGTAGTGTCTGTTGGTGGGAGGTGGTCTTCTTGAAGGTGATGTGGATGCAGCTGTGGTCGGTCCAGTGTGGTCTGGTGGAGTGGCTGAAGGAGACGTGGTTGCTGGCGGAGAAGATGGGGACGAGCGTGTGGCCCGCGAGGTGGGTGGGCGTGTCCACCAGTTGCTTGAGTTCGAGGTCGGCGAGGTTGTCGAGCAGGGTGGTGGTGTTTTTGTCGTTGTTTTTCTCCAGGTGGAAGTTCAGGTCCCCTAGGAGGATGTACTCTGGTGAGGCTAGGGCGTGCGGGCTGATGAAGTCGGCAATGGTTTCGCTGAATTGTGTTTGTGGGTCTGTAGATGAGTGTTCCTCTGAGGCTGGTCTGGGGGTCGGTGTGGATCTGGAAGTGTAGGTGTTCGGCGGCGGTGAGTGTGTCTTCAGCATTGGTCGTGACGCTAATGGTGTTCCTGTAGATGATGGCGATTCCTCCTCCAGTTTTGTAGACGCGGTCCTTCCGGGTGATTTTGTAGCCGTCCGGGATGGCTATGGCGATGTCGGGGGCCGAGGAGGCGTTCAACCAGGTTTCCGTGAGGAAGGCGACGTCTGGTGCTGTAGTATCAAGGAGTTCCCAGAGTTCGACGGCGTGTTTGTGGACGGAGCGGGTGTTGAGGAGGATGCACTAGAGGTGGTTGTTGATGTCGTTGCTGTGTTCGGTGGGTGGGGTGCAGGTTCGGAGGCCGGTGAATTTGCAGGTTTGGCAGGTGAAGGGTACGTGGGTGCACCTCGGGGTGGCTCGGTGGCAGGCGGCAGGTCGTCCGGTGTTGAGTGCGATGAGGGTGGTGGTGTCGTATCTCAGTCGGGTGCCCTGCCATCGCCTGGGGCCAGGGATTCTGGCGCTGGGCGCGGTCCAGGCGCAGACGGGCTTGCCTTTGACGCGCCTTCGGCATGCCCGCTGCGCGCGTCCGCTGCGTTTCCGGGCGGCGCCCTCCATAAGAGACGAAGTGGGAGGGAGGAGCAGCTGGGAGGCGGGAGTGGGGTGGCCAATGGGTGATTGGCACGGGGTACAGAATGCAAAAGGGGGCGGGCCCCAAGGGAGCAGCGGTGGGAAGTGATGAGCCGGGGGGCAGAGAGGGCAAGGAACTGACAGCACACAGAGGGGCAACCAAAAAAATAGAACAGGGCAGCAATCAGCAGGACAAATTAACAAGCAGCAGAGACAGGTACAGGGCAACAATCAGCAAGACAAATTAAACAGACAGCAGAGACAGGTACCAGGGCACACCAGCGGCGAGCCCTTGGCAGCAGCAGCAGGGGCAGACACGGGCAGTCACGGGCAACCAGGGGGAGCCGTGCGGCGTGGGGAGTGACCAGAGGTCAGGTCACACTCCCTGCCACGCGGCGCCCTCCATAAGAGGCCAAGTGGGAGGGAGGAGCAGCTGGGAGGCGAGAGCGGGGTGGCCAATGGGCGATTGCACGGGGCACAGAAGGCAAAAGGGGGCGGACCTGCAAGGGAGCAATGGCGGGAAGTGGTGAGCAGCGGGGCACAGAGGGCGAGGAACGGGCGGCAAACAGAGGGGCAACCAAAAAAATAGAACAGGGCAACAATCAGCAGGACAAATTAACAATTAGCAGAGACAGGTACAGGGCAACAATCAGCAAGACAAATTAAACAGAGAGCAGAGCCAGGTACCAGGGCACACCAGCGGCGAGCCCTTGGCAGCAGCAGCAGGGGCAGACACGGGCAGTCACAGGCAACCAGGGGGAGCCGTGCGGCGTGGAGAGTGACCAGAGATCAGGTCACTGGACAGGACTCTGGAGGCTTGGCAGCAATTATCCTCCTGGGCCTGAGTGCAGTCTTCTATACCGTGAACCATCGTCTGCTGATCTCTAGGATTAGAGAGGCAGGGATATCGGGGGCTGCACTGAGGTGGTTGGAGTCTTTCCTAGAAGGCCGCTCATTCCAGGTCTTCGAGGAGAACTGCACCTCCAGAAGCATGCCCTTGAGGTGTGGGGTGCCACAAGGCTCTTCGCTAAGCCCCACCCTTTTTAATATTTATATGAGTCCCCTAGCCAAAATGGTTGAGCCCTTTGGCATTCGAATCGTTACATATGCTGACGGCACCCAGTTGATAGTATCCCTCAACCAACCAGGAAACAGTCCAAACAATCTAGCCAATTGTCTCAAAACAATCTCAGCCTGGATGGAGCGCACCTTCCTTCAACTAAATGGAGCAAAAACAGAATTGGTGCTTCTGGGTAAACCTCTCCCAGGGGGGTCCACCTCCTTATGGCCTAATTGTTTGGGCAGCGCACCAACCCCCAAAGACCAAATGAAAAGTCTGGGAGTTTGGCTGGACAAGAAACTAAATATGAAAGTCCAAGCGCAGAAGGTTGCAGGATGCTGCTTCGGATTACTAAGGATGATGAGGAAAGTTTTTCCGATATTGTCCTGGGAGGCTAAGAAACTAGTAGTCCAAGCGTTAATCCTCTCCCATTTGGACTACGTGAATGCCCTTTATGTCGGATCATCATGATCCACAATATTGAGGCTCTAGGCTGTGCAGAATTGTGCAGCCAGACTGCTTCTGAATATTCCCCGCAGAGAGTCAGCTCGAGCAGCCATAACTTCGCTGCACTGGCTGCCTGTTGCAGAGAGGATTCAGTTTAAATCCCTCTGTGTCACCCACAAGATTATGGCTGCCAAAAGCCCACCAATTTTACAGTCAATCATTGTCACATATTATCCCAATAGAGCTCTACGCTCTGGAAACAAACGCCTGGCTACTGTCCCGAGAATTCACAAGACCAGAAGTGGAGGCCAACATTTCTCTTATGTTGCCTCCAGAAGGTGGAACACTCTTCCTGACTATATTCGGTTGGATGAAGACCATCTGGCTTTTCGTAGGCAACTGAAGACGTTCTTATTTCCATCCAGTTAAGGTGCGCACCCGCAGACTAAGTCCTTAGCGCTGGGAGGCCTTATGGTAGCCATGCGCTTTATAAAAACCTTTTTCATTTAATTTCATTTCATTTCATGGAACAGAAATGATACACATGATCTGGTACTGTCAATCATTGGTGGAATACTGGAGGAAGGTGGAGACCTGTATAAATTAGGTGACCAGAGAAATATTGAGTGTGCGCCAGTGGTCTGTCTTTAGGGGGATTTCCAAGACGTGCTAAGCGTAAAAACACAAGACAGTTTGTTGATTTGATTTTGCCCTTCAAATTGCTAGACAGAAGATAAACATGCTTTGGAAGGGGGCTAGCCCCCCCCCCCCCAGTGTAGTGAAATGGAATGAGGAGGTGATTCGGTGGGCAGGCTATGAGAGTAAAGTGTTGTATGGTGAAGTAAGGAAGGGAAGAGGATGAATTGACAGGGTATAAGCAAAGGATCATTTATTAGATTGCTTAATAAATCTTTATTAGGTGGAAGAAAGTATGTAGAAGTAGTGCAAATAACTTTGTAAATAAGAAAGTGTGTGGATGCAATACAAATAACTTCTGAAATGAATGGGATGGAAATGTAGTGATACATGATGTGATGGGGACTGGACTTCGGAGGGGTAGTGGGTTAATTATTATTTATCTTGTAATCGGTTATTGATAGCTTATCTTTTTATAAATGCCAATAAAATTATGATTACAAAAAAAACAGTAAGTATATGAAAATGTATAAATCATGTGGACATAACTTTTCATACAGAAATTCTAGTGACCCTAGAGAAGTACCAGCACCGTAGTGTGCCTGACTGACTATACAAATGTGCTTGAAGTGGGAGCTATAGTTTATGGGTTTTTTTTTCCTCACAACAAGATCATTCTCTTCCCTTTATAGGCCCATCCATGACCTCCACTGATGCTACTAAGGATGACGAGCTCTGGTGGAAGAAACAGCACTTGAGAACAGCTACTGTGCATCAATGAGTGCAAAATAATTATTCATGTGATGGATGTGATGGGCTTAACTTTGGTAACTTGGTATTTCATGCTAGTTTGATCATTTGATTCAGGATGAATGCCGAGAGTGTTACTTGATTAGCACTTTGGTAATTTGCTTGCCACCATCTCTTGGTTCTTCTCAAACTTCTCTGTTTACCTCAACTGGACTACCAACAAAATTATTATTCTTTTCTTTTTCAACGTGTCTGTCCCTTTTTGTGAGAAGAATACACTCTAGATGTCTCAATTACAACATGTGGAAAAAAGGCCAATGGATATCTACTTTAGTTGGAAATTGAAGGACTTAAAGAGATTTACACACTTTGACTGGAAATGGGTGAGTTATTTCTAACATAACACAGTCTAACATCTCAAGTGGCAAATCCTATGTGGTTGTGGTGGACATTGATGATGGGTTAAACTTAAATAAGTGGTTATCATTTGGTGTACTACTTGAAGCTATTTGTCTAGGATCGGTGCTACTACCTTGTCCATTGTAAACTGTATGATAGCTTGTGATTTGCACTCTGACTCCTCGCACACCATGTCTACCTTGACTCTCAAATATTGTAATTGTTGATTTCTAATTCTACAGACTTTCTATTCTGCAAAGAGGTGGAACCTCCATGCTGTTCACCCCTTGTTGCCAAGACAGCCAGTGCCAGAAAAATTCAGGTGCACCATTTGTACACAGTATCATTTATCTTCACTTTTGTTATAAATATTTTAAATTGTGTGCATTGTTGCCTTTTTGGACATAACCTCAATAACTTTCTACAATTAATTTCGGAGTATGTTGGCTGCTAAAGACTGAGTAGTTTAGCTTAATCATCATCTTCTTGCGCGGACAAATGTCCTGCAATCACCGACTTGCTTTCTTTGTCTCTCTATAGATTTACCTATTTCCCTCTACCCAATCAATCATTGATACGTTAACCCACTTCCCTGAAGTTTAGAGATCAATTGTGTTGTTATCTATTTCCACCATCAACAGATCTTGCATTTGGCAAGGCAAACGTGGTGCGGGGAATAAATTCTAACAATGGTAGGCACTTTTTCTTCCACAAAATATGCCCTACAGAGCTATCTACCTGATGATTCTGTTGATGCTAACCTCCTTCTGTGACTTGCATTTTCATCATGCTTACAGCTATATAATAGTCTTTGTCATGGCTCTTCCACTCACTCTGTTTTTCTTTTTGTTTCATTGTGCATTCATTTTGTTTCATTTTGCAGGATGAGAATCCTTCAATACAACATTACCCGCTCTATTTAGAATAATAATAATCTTGTTTTTCCTGTGAAGACTTCCCTGTTTGGACCTGTTAGAGCTAACTGTACTTAGTCTGTTTTGAAAAATCCATTCAGCAGTAGCAAGTCTTAGGGTATGTAGCATACAATAGATTTATGCTCATGTAAGAATGGGAAAGAGAGGGTGGTTGGGTTTGTGGTTGACCAGGACTTCATGTTATGCACACTATAAACATATCTCCTGTATTGTTTTGGTTATTATAAGTACCATTGTTCCTTAGTGGTGAGTGTTGACTGGGTGACAATGCATTACATATTTTTTAATAATACTGAGTGATTGGAGGTACATTCTCTCAGGGGATATCAAGTCATAAACGGGCGAGGCAAAGGTAATGCATTATCATTTTTCTAACAGTGATTGTAGGAGGGTGGATGGGAGATATACGTAGGGGTCAGCCTTATGGTAAAGGAACTCAAGTCAAGTAGAGACAGCTAGACAATTTCTATGTGATGAACAAGTTTCAGGGCTCAGCACCTTCTCCGACAGTAGGAATTTTCAGAGTTCCTTTTTTATGGATGTTACACTAAAAAAGTACCACTACCAATATAACTGACGATAACCATAATATTATAATCACAACCTTAATAAGAAAGTTTAAAAAAACAAAAGTAGGATAAAATGCTTACAATTACCCCACTCACATCATTCGAAGCAGACCCACCCTCTACCTAAAACACTCAAAACGAAACAAAACATATGTATTCTAAATCTATTAAATTCTAACCCTTCCCTAAATGTTCCTACCCACACCACCCACAGCAGGCTCACCCATCTCACTATTGATTTACCTTCAAATAGTTAAGTCCTTATTCTTTAATTTGCTTATGACTCTGTCCTAAGTCACCGATGTCTTTGCAGACCTTTTTGAGGTGGACCATACAAGGTAGGAGGGGGAGTAGCGGTTGCTGCTCTGTGGGACGAACATACACTTAGCCCCTTATGGTGACTTGGATGATATGATGATGCCTTGTCTTCCATTCTACATAGAGGACACTAATAGTAGGCAAACCCTGGACTGCTGCTACCTCAACCCCTTCCAGTATTACTAACTGGCGATACACAACTACAGTTGCTCCCATTTATGTGTGTTTTCATGTGCCGCACACTAAATTAAAAAAGCAACACCTATCTCCTGTTTTTTTTTTACACAGCACAAATGTCTGTTTTGTGTTCATCCTAAAAAATTCAGGGAGTTAGTCTGCAGGATAATCACTCACTACAGTTTTCATCTCTAAGAAACTTCCCTCATCCACAGTTTTATATTCTGGAGTCCTGTATTTTGTAGAAATGAAATGTTTATTCATTTTTATCATTGTCCATCTCACCACATTTTGCGGAGAGAGACTAGTCATTCTGAAAGTGACATTTGCCCCAGCTGCACTAAACAGGCATTCTGAGGAGATAGACTGGGGTGAGGACACTTTATTGGCAGCCTGAGGAATTATGCTCTCTCTTACTCGTTCACATGCCAAAAGGTCAACGGGTCTTGATCCAGGTAGTGTAATCAATCTTTCAAAAAAAGAGAGTTTCCCATAAAAATCAGAAAGGACTGGGTAATACAAGCAGTAAACAAAAAAGAAATTTCCTTTCTGTGTTTTTCAATCCAACTATATTCGAGACCTTCTCAGACAGTTTAAGTAGAAAGCTATACATATAAAAATGTCCACAATTACACATAGAAATGCATATATTCTCTTGATTTTATTATTCTTAAAAAGAGGCTTGGTGCCTAGATTCACAGTTTTTTATATGCAAGGTATGAAAAAAGTACATTTGGTTTTCACATTGCTTCCATTATAACAAATCGCTATCTCCTTACATTTCAATCAGTGCAAAATACAGATTTAAAAACAAATAAAACAACATTAGTTAAAAAGAAGTCCTTATGTCGACGCGTTTCGGTGTCTTGTTCAAATTCCATCAACACCTTCTTCAGGACAGATCAATATAAAACAATTAAACCTGGAAATAAATGCATACAATTAATATTTTATGATTTTATATGAGTTTTCTACAACTATTTAAACTATGTGAATGTTTTTGTTTGCTCCTGCTTTTTTAAAAGTTGCTTGGCACTTGAATTAAGCCTTTGTATATCCATAAAACAACACATTACAGATGTTGGAAGAGAAGCTATTGGTGCTATAGGTATAGTAGCAGTTGATGGTATTAACACTGGTGGGTGCTGCTGCTCTGCTCATAACAACTTCTTGCTGAATATCAGCTGAACTTCCTGCGCTGCTTCTACCTCTAGAAAATCAGGTGCATTAGACTGTAGTTGCTGTTGAGCTTCCAGTGAAGATTCGGTTTGCTGATGGGACAATTTGATTTCTGATTCGCTGCTCTCAACCAGGACTGCAGTCACTGCAGAACTGACAGACATTTTCTTTGGTGGTGTTGGTGGTGCTGGTGTTGATCCAGGCGTGATACTTCTCCTAGTTTCTTCCCAACCAGTGGAGTTTGCAGATGGTGCACTGCTTTGTTGGAAAAAGGTTGAGGGCTTGATGCCAGTCATGGAGCTGGCAACAACCTTCTCCTCTCTGGCCACTTTCATGGCAGGAAGGTCCTTCTCTGGAGCCATATTCATACTCTTTGTATGGATCTGCAGCACAAGCAGAAGCCTCTATGGACTGCGATGTAAGGTAAGTAACAGGCCTTTCTATATCAGTCAATAAGTATCCTCTTGTGCAGCTGTGGGCAATAACAAATTGAGAGAGTGATACATGCCAATTTTTGTCAATGCAATACATTTCCCAAATAATCATCTTTGTCATCATAGCAATATTATGAAAACTCAATTCAATTAGTATAAAAAAAGAGAAGTATCCATAGGGCCCATGTGGGAGACAGAGAAAGGCATGCAAATATTGAATATATTAATATAAATATACATAGTATCTCTCCAGGGCCCATGTGGTCCCTATGGAAGACATGGGGCAGCAGTAAGTGAATACATGCATATAAAATTTCCTGTGTCCCTCCAGAAAAAGTAGAGATCCAGCTTCCAAGGGTGGATGATGCAGAAAAGATAACAGACAAAGGAAGAGTAATTCTTGAATCCAAAATCCAAAACACAGGGGGTTGTCTTCAGGCGCAGAAGTGGAACATAACATTTTAAACAAATTTAAAAGTATTCTTTTCTGTTCAAAATGTACTTGAACGAGCTGCTCAGCAGAGTTTATGCAAAAAGATTATGCAAAAAGAGTTTTTGTGTTATCTTGTTGGTGCCCATATTGAAGAAATGATAATGCTTTTGGGTCACTCATGTTGTTGCTGCATGCGATTATGTTGTATGTTTGCTTGCACAAGACGACTTTTACTTAGACAAGGTGGTGTAATGGAGTAATATCTGGCATTACAAGTAATTTTCGCTATGTGTAATTCTTGCGATTACACCAATTTACACCAGCATGACAAAAATAATGCCCACACCTAATCAAAAACTCAAAGGATTCAAGCATTGTAATCATGCACTCTATTAGTCACCTTCTGTCACCCCTTCTCCTTTGTAGCACACAATCATTTATAGACTTACGCTGCTCAAAATGGCATTGCAGTATGTGCAATCTTGCATTCCAATAGGATAGCAGTTGTTTTATGAGAGTTTTAAGGGGGCTTTATTTGCTTGCTGAATGTTTCCGAAGCTCTTCTGGGCTTTAATGGAATGGCAAAAAATGTGTCAAATCCTAGGACAGTTAACCAGTAGGTTGTGGACTACTTCTTACATTTTGAGGTGATCCTTCACAATCATTAATGCAGTGGCTTACATAGAGCACTAAGAAGGGCCCACCTCCTGCCTTGACTTTAGCAATGTTACTGACTTTGTCAGTTTCCACGAATCCAACCCTGAGAACCTTATTTTCGAAGCTATTTGTAGACTCTGGCATTGGATTCTTCCAGGATATTTGCAGCTGTGCACTCTTCATTTAGAACATTGTAACTGTTACATGCTACCGAATACCTTGAAAACCAACAGCACCAGTTGTGGTGGTGCACATTTTGGGGCCTATTCAAAACTGCGCTTTGCAGTATGTTTAGTAGTACCACAATAATATTGCTCATGTAGTACAAAATGCTATTTACATACTTACATGCTGGGATCTTCGTCCCCCACAGGCTTGTAACAGGTAGACAGTACAAGTTCCTTTTTTCAGACAGCAAACATCATTGCAACCTGTCAGATACGCAAAGTTGATTCATCTATCACGCAAATCTGAGCGTTTCTTTAAGTCTGTCAAGGACTGTGCTCTAATTGTTATAAGTAACCACAGCTACAATTAGCAGGACAAATAAATGAAACATGGGAGTTAAAACACCTTACTAAATATGAACCCTTACTCCAATTAATGTAGGTACGTTGGGTTTTGCATGGTATCTACCACTATCAATCTTAATCAAGGATGATTTATTTGGATCACGCCTGGTGTGTTAAGAGGACGGCAAGCAATTGTCACCCCTCCGCCAATAAGCACAAAAGTCCATAGTTCTAACATTGTGCAAGCGCTTGATATTGTTCACCCAAGCCTCAAGACCATTGAGCGCCACAACACATCCAGCCTCTTAGCACAAACTCACCTGCTGTCACAGCCAGCCCCAACATGGGGAAGGACAGACTGTCAAAGCCTGCACAGAAGGAGACTACGCTGGCCTTCCAGCGCCGCTGCTCCCTCAGCCAAGCATGGGCCCTGAGTGAGAAACACACCTGTGTTCGGATCGACATGCCAGAAGCACCACCTTTAGACAAGGGAGTAGACCTAAAAGCGGGACCTTTTGTGGTTGAATGAATGCAACACCACTCAAAACCAAGGAAACTACAAGCTACTTTAAACACACTGGGTAGAAACACAGTCAGTAGGGCAAAGGATCTTCTTTTTGTTACTTTACAAATGAAAGCTTAAATCCATCTCCGCTTTTTGCAGTGTGAATTCAGAGAGCCTGACCCTGAAATGGCCACCCAAAGTAGGATGTGGAAGAAATGCAGTGCATTAGAAACCTCATTAGGCGAACATAGTGCACAAGTTAGCACACCCAGTAGAGTGATATCCTTGTGTACATTTTTCACTGCTGCATGTAAGGGTGGCAGGAAACATCACCACACGGCAGTTGGCAACGTTTTTGCCAAACTCCATGTTCCAAGCAGAGCGCGGAGTGGGTAAAACTCTGCGAAATCTACAAGAGTTACCCGCCTACCTCTAATCTTTTTTTCTATCCGATGATCTCCACCCGACTTGTGTAGATCTCTGCACATGTAAGCACGTTTCTGTAGTAAATGTGGGAAGGATAAGATGAGATGATGAATATCTGCTACAAAATGGGGGGGAATTAGATAGGGAGAAGGAGAGCTTACAGGAGAGGTAATGAGAGGGTAGGCGAGGGGTAATAAAGGGTTTATGAAGGGGCAAACACCCACCAACCAAACAGTAAGCCCATTGCTATTCACAAAATGCTCTCCTAAAATTTCTACAGCCAAAAGGACCCAAAACAATACTAAATTTACTCCAGGTAAGCCTTGGCATAAGTCCGGCATCATACATGGCCAACCATTGGTACTGTAACACAAACACATTGAAAATAATGGAGGCACCAAACAAGTATAATTTTTTGAAAAACAGAACATTTCTACTCATAATCCAACACATACATATACCAATAAAACGAGGTCGCCACATTAATCATATGAAAAAATATTTATAATTGCAAGTTATTCAGCAAACAGAAAATGTAACTGGTGCTCATAAAGTAACAAAAACTATACAACAAATATACAGTGTAAACAGAAAACAATGACAGAGGGAGAATTTTAACATAGAAAAAGTCAGTCCAATGACAGAACAGAATACAATTAATGCTTCCTCCTGGTTAGCCAAAGGAAGGCAGCCCCCGGCGTTTCAACCACTGTTAATTCAATAGGTAATCATAAGGACAAGAAAAAATAAGAGCAACTATCAGAGTCATTTTCAAGGGACAAAACATATGTCCACCGAAAGAATAAATCTTCAGAGCACTTATCAGAAGTGCCAAGTGTGGATTAAATCAATTACACCTAGTTTAAGGGGTCAGGCCCACCAGTATGGTAACATTTCTCCAAATCGCAGTCGACTCCTCACGCAAAACTGTATCTTCGTAAACTTCCTACAATGATGGTTAAGAAAGGATAAAAAATCAATCATGCAAGGTAGCATGAATCATCCCTGTCATCCCGATGTATCAGTCATGTTGACACATCCGAGTCTCCCAAAAATGTTCTCTCTGAACCACTGTTGCTTTAATATTGTTTACTGGCCTCAGGGTCTGGTGAACAGGGCTACACAAAAATGAATACAACGTTTTTGTTTCTTAAGATCCATTAGTGTTGTTAACTAATTCCTGCTAAATGTTATTACAAGATTTAAAAAACAAAAAATTTTCTCTTAAACTTTATCCTGTTTAATTTGATGACAAAGTATGCAACATTTGCATTACACCTGGCAGTGCAAGGAGTGAATGTTTTCGACTCATCCGCAAGTGAAATACATTTCAACAACAACCAATCACAACCAGGGTGACCTCATATGAAGTTAACTCACACACCAAACAACTTTTCTTCCTTCACTTCATTGGTAAACATACTTTTTGCTTTTGACCCAACATGTTCAGAAACAACTATATGAGAAGGCGAGGGAGAGTTCATAGGCAAATGATCAACATATTTGGGATGTCCAGGGAACCGGTAATTGTCAGACACCACTTCTCAACGGAAGTCATCCTTGACATGTTGAAGACTGCAAGCAGGAGCTTGATTCACATACAGCCTCCTGCCAGGCAATCACTTCCCATGTCAAAGTACTGGATGTACTTGACTTCTTGGCCACAGGATCTTTCCAGAGGATCAGCTGACAATGTTGACATGTCATAGACAAGCCAGTCTTGATGCTTGCGTCATGCACTCCGATTCATTATAAAAAGAGTGCACCAGTTGCCATGCCACAGTATTTGCCGAAAAGGCGAAGGGAGGCAAGGGAATTTTATGCCTTTTCCGACTTTCCACTTGTGCTAGGTGCCATTACCTGCACCTATGTGGCACGTCAGTCACCTCACCACATGTCACACCACTACAACAGACACAGCTGGCACTTTAGAAGTGTGGAAGCTGTCTGTGACGCCAGATGCTGCTTCACTAATGTGTATGTTGCCTTTCCTGGAAACATAAAGAATAGATACATCTTCTGTAAGACTCCTTGTGGGCATCACTTGGTTGCAGTAAATTTCGGTGACATATAGCTCATTTGTAAGCAATATCTCACACTAGGGCTACATGTGCACCTGAGAGGGTGTCATTTCAAACATACACATTAATCACTATGACACAATACACACACATTACTCTTACACACACTGCATGTCTGTAGGCATGGCATATTACATTTAGAATAGAGATCCCTTTTAATAAGGTTTACAAGCCTTTTTGCAGGTATGCTGTCTCCATTCTGGGAGGGCCAGGGCTTGCTGAAGGAGCAGGAAGTAGCGGTTTATCTTGACAGATTTGTGGATTGCTGCATTCCTGAGAGTTGGATGGGTCACACTTTGAAGGAAGGAAGAGCCACGCTCTTCTGTGCACATTCATAGGGGGTCTTTGATTCTAAAAGGAAGTCACTGGTCAAAGGGTCTAATACACATCCGTGGAAGGAGAATGGGCTGATAAGAGAATCAAAGAGTAGGGCTTGGGCCCTTTGGTAACCTTTTGATGCACATGTTACTGGGACTGATATCTAGGTGTGAAGCTCTAGTCACCCTATGGCCTGCGTTTGGGGTTTTAAAGATTGGTGACTGTCCTTGTGTAATAGACTGCTCTCTGGAGAAAGAACCTACCAAATGAGTGGGCACATCAAAGTGGGTAATCCCCAGAATATGAACTTAAAAGACAGAGACACTAAATTACCACTGTGCCTGGAAATGGATTATGAGAATCTCAAATTGTTAGACTGAAGCTGTATATGAGCAGGGAGAAGCTCAAGACAGGTTCTGCATGTTTTAAATAGGACAGGGCACTGAGGGTCTGCCAGTCTTCCATGCTAGGTGAGTGGCTTTCACCCAGGGAAAACAATAGCCCTCGCCTAGAGTCTGGAGCACCAGCGTCTGCCTGACGCAAGACCAATGAGCCATGTGAGGGGAAAAGATTGCCTGGAGAGAACGAGGTCCTGTGGGGTGCAATCGAGAGGATCATGGGAGCAGAGTGTGTGATTATGGTTCATCGAGAACAGCGCGCCAATTGAGTCATCTGATTGTGTGCCTTGTGTGATCCCCTTATGCCAGGACGTGGCCACTGCTAAAAGAAAAGGTCACCGCTATGGTTCTGGACTGCCATGGAGGGGGGGAGGTGTCCTTCATATTGCTAGGACTGCCATTCTAGCAAGACTTATACCAAGCCATTCATGACTTTTGCTAAGAGCCCTTCTAAGTCTTGAACTAACCAGAGGGGCCTAGCTTGCCTGTAGCCACACATGAATGAGGAATAACCATTACACCTAGATGGGGAAGTGGGATAGGCGCTGACCTGGGTAGTGCTAGCGGGGCTGCTTAAAGACGAGTGTATATGTTATTTGTCGTGTACTGTATTGTACTTTGTACTTTGTGTTAAAGAAAAATATTCCTTTTTTCATAAAAGTAAGTATTAGAATGGACAATCATGTAATCTCCCTGAGAAGCCTTGGACTGCTCGACCTGCGTTACCACTGAGAGTCAGGTACTGATGTGGTCCTTCGCTTAGGTGTTTAGAGCTCATAGTGCGCCGGGCTCATTGACATCAAGGGTACATGCCCTCAACCACCACCACCGCTGGGCCCAGTAGTTCTTGCTTGCCCAGTGGCCCTCTGAAAGAGGTTCTGATAAACACATTTTGGGATCTTTACATTACGATTCAGATGTACTGACTGTACCGAACACCATGGGCTGATCCGCACCACCAAAAGGACATCATTCAAAGAGCGACTAGACAACAACACCCACAACAACAAGGAACTCTTCAACATCGTCAAAGAGCTCTCCAACCCCAACGCCAGCAACAACAACATCACACCATTACAAGAACTCTGCAACTCCCTCGCCACGTTTTTCCACCGAAAGATCGGAGACATACACGTCAGCTTCGGACCCCAGACTCTGCCTCCAGTAACAGAACCAGCGACCCCAACCACCACCCTCAGATCCTGGACCCCCATCAGCACTGAATACACCACCAACATCATGAACTCCATCCACTCCGGCTCCCCCTCCG
This sequence comes from Lissotriton helveticus, assembly GCF_964261635.1. Taxonomy (NCBI): domain Eukaryota; kingdom Metazoa; phylum Chordata; class Amphibia; order Caudata; family Salamandridae; genus Lissotriton; species Lissotriton helveticus. Next base: position 592,252,680 of record NC_136057.1, read on the forward strand.
ACCCATGCCCTCATCATATCTTCAACAAAGCCGACACCATCATCCCCGAGAGCTGGAAGCATGCAGAAATCAACGCCCTTCTGAAGAAACCCACAGCGGACCCCAAAGACCTCAAGAACGTCCGCCCCATCTCTCTTCTTCCCTTCCCGGCTAAAGTCATCGAGAAGACCGTCAACAAACAGCTGACTGCCTTCCTCGAGGCAAACAACTCGCTCGACCCATCGCAGTCCGGATTTTGAGCCAACCACAGCACCGAGACTGCCCTCATCGCAGCCACCGACGACATCAGGACCCTGATGGACAACGGAGAAACAACCGCCCTCATCCTCCTTGACCTCTAGGAAGCCTTCGATACCGTCTGCCACTGCACCCTAATACCCCGCCTCTTCAACACTGGGATCCAAGGAAAGGTCCTGGACTGGATCACCTCGTTCCTCTCCGACAGAACCCAGAGAGTCCGCCTCCCCCCCTTCCACTCAGCGGCCGCAGAGACCATCTGCGGTGTACCACATGGCTCCTCGCTCAGCCCAACCCTCTTCAATATCTACATGAGCCCCCTCGCCGCCATCGCATGCAAACACAACATCAACATCATCTCCTACGCCGACGACACACAGCTGATACTCTCCCTCACCAAAGACCCAGCCACCGCCAAAACCAACCTCCAGGAAGGAATGAAGGACGTTGCAGAATGGATGAAGCTCAGTCGCCTAAAGCTGAACTCAGACAAGACGGACCTCCACATCCTCGGACAATCCCCGTCCGCCTGGGACGACTCCTGGTGGCCCTCAGCACTGGGCTCCACGGCGACACCGTGGGACCACGCTCGCAACCTGGGATTCATCCAAGACTCCTCCCTCACGATGACCAAGCATGTCAATGCCGTCTCATCCTCCTGCTTCAACACCCTGCGCATGCTCCGAAAAATCTTCAAATAGATCCCCACCGAAACCAGAAAGACCGTCACCCAGGCCCTCGTCACCAGCCGACTGGACTACAGAAATGCCCTTTACGCAGGAACCACCGCCAAACTTCAGAAACGACTACAACGCATACAGAACGCCTCGGCACGACTCGTCCTCGACATCCCCCACCACAGCCACATATCCGCCCACCTTAGAAACCTACACTGGCTCCCCGTCCACAAGAGGATCACGTTGAGGCTCCTCACCCACGCACACAAGGCTCTCCACGACATAGGCCCCGAATACCTCAACAACAGCCTCTCGTTCTACATCCCCACCTGCCAGCTCCGATCAGCCAACCTCGCCCTCGCCACCGTCCCACAGATTCGCAGAACCACCACCGGAGGAAGATCATTCTCCTACCTGGCAGCCAAGACATGGAACTCCCTCCCCGCACACCTACGAATGACCCAGGACCATCTCACCTTCAGGAAACATCTCAAGACCTGGCTCTTCAAGCAGTAGCAGTACCCCTCCCCCCCCTCAGCGCCTTGAGACCCTCACGGGTGAGTAGCGCACTCTATAAATGAAGCTTCCTGGGAGTCTTTTCCCATCCGTCCTTCACCAGGCTGAGAGGACCCCGTACAGGGTGCCCATACAGAAGTTCGAAGGGGCTGAAGCCCACTCCCTTCTGTGGCACTTCCCTGTAGGAAAACAAGAGACAGGGTAGGAGGACGTCCCATTTCCTCCGCAGGCTCTCAGGCAGACTTCTTATCATGCCTTTCAAGGTCTTATTAAACCTTTCCACAAGACCATTGGTCTGTGGGTGATAAGGAGTGGTAAACCGGTAGGTAACACCACACTCCTTCCACATAGCCCGCATGTAAGCTGATAGGAAGTTGGTCCCCCTGTCGGACACAACCTCCTTGGGGAAACCCACTCGGGTGAAGATCCCCATCAGGGCCCTTGCCACTGCCGGTGCAGTGATGGTCCTCAGAGGAATTGCCTCTGGGTACCTTGTGGCATGATCCACTAGAACCAGGATGAACCTGTGACCAGCTGAAGTCGGTGGATCTAATGGCCCTACAATGTCGATGCCCACCCTTTCAAAGGGGGTGCTAACGACTGGAAGTGGTTCCAGGGGAGCTTTCAGCTTCACCCCTGTTTTCCCACTGGCTTGGCAAGACACACACGTCCGACAGTAGGTATCAGACGCCACTCTCATCCTAGGCCAGTAAAAGTGGGGGACAAGCCGGGCAAAGGTCTTGTCCTGTCCCAAGTGACCTGCCAAGGGTATCTCGTGAGCCAGTTCTAGAAGAAAGTCTCTAACACATTGAGGGACCACCAAGGCCCTGGATGAACCATGTCCGGGTGCCTTGGGCTCACTGTAGAGGAGTCCATCCTCCCAGTAAATCTGGTAGCTCCCTACAACGTTCCCTGCTGCCTGGGCTTTGGCCTGTTACCGCAGCCCCTCAAGAGTAGGACACTCCTTCTGAGCTTTGCAGAATTCCTGCCTGGAAGGTCCTCCCTCCACATGCCACTCAGCAGGGATGGGTAGGTTCTCCAAGGAAGTAACATTCTCCTCCGTGGACTCCAGATCCACCTCCGCAGGTGGCCTATCTATCTCACGAGGTAGAGATGTTGAGGCAGGTTCCACCTGCCTACTATCCTTCCCTTCTCTGGCAGCGGGCTGGGCCATTGTTCCAGGCTCCAGCGTAAGCGAACTCCCACACCGGGTAGTCGCGGACCTTGTGCTGACACAGGCCCAGTCAGGTGTACCCAGCATCTCAGAATGAGTCCGGTATTCCACCTCCCTCCAAGCATTGTGCTCCATGTCATTTCCTAACAGGCAATCAACAGGCACGGCAGGGCTTACGGCAACTCGAAGTAAACCTGCAACCCCTCCCCACTCAAAGGGTACCTCGGCCACGGGATAGTGACCCAATCTGCTGTCAGCCATCACAGCGGGATGGAGTACATTTGGGATGACCTGCTCTGGATACACCAGATGACTTCTCACCATAGTCATACTGGCTCCTGTGTCTCTCAGAGCCTCCCCTCAATGGCCATTGATGGTGACCCATTGCTCATACTTGGTAGTATTTGAGGGCAATTGGGTCTTTGGAACCATCTCCTTATCTCCCAGGGACACTAAAGTGACACCCGCCCGCTCCCCTCCCTTATCCAAAGGCATCTCCTCCCCGAGCACTACACTAGTTATTCCCGGGGCTTTTCCTCCAGTGGGAGGGGGTGGTCTTTTTGGGCATCTCACGTCTCCTTTATAGTGCCCCACACCACCACACTCGAAGCAATGGACAACCCTTGGCTGCTGGCTTTGGACAGGATTAGGGTTTCGGAATGGGTTAGCCTTAGGGATGAATCCTCTGCCCCTTCCTTGAGAAGTATTTTGTGGACCTTTTGAGAACTCCCTCTTGTTATCTCCCCCCTCTTTCTTCTGGGGGGCGCCCTGTCCAGACTACTGGAAATCCCCTCCAGTCCCTTTCAAGGACACCTGGGTACTAGCCCAGATGTCCGCCTCCTCAGCAAGCTTCCTGGGGCTGGTCAGCTTGCTGTCCACCAGGTGTTGTCGCAGCTCGGGAAAGCATTTCTCGAGTAGGTGTTCCTTGAGTATGAGGTCATATAAACCTTCATAGTCCCCTACCTCACTGCCTTTCACCCAACCCTCCAAGGCTTTTTTTGCATAATCCAAGAAATCCACCCAATTTTGTGTGCTTAATTTGTGACTCCCCCTAAACTTCTGACGGTATTTTTCCGGGGTTAGCCCAAACTTTTTCAACAGCGCCACTTTCATTGTAGGGTAGTGGGTTTGCTCATCCCGCTCCAGGGCCAACAATGTATCCCTGCCAGCAGATGGCATGTACTTATACAGCCCACCCCCCCAGTGGGTTTCCAAGATCCCATGGGCCCTTAAGGAGACCTCATAGGCGGCTAGCCACTTGGCAATATCATCACCTGGGGTGTAACTAGCAATGACATCCTTGGGCAAATAGGGTCTGGGTTCTCTGGTGATCTCTTTGTTTTCGCTGCCATCATTGTTAGGATTGGGGGACCCTAATGTTAAGGCTTTAAGGTCTAGCTCCTTTAGTGTGAGTTCGTGGGCCAACCTCCTGTCCTCCCTCTCCATTTCTAATCTAGCTAACTCCAATTTCAGTCTCCTCTCTTCCCTCCTGTCCTCCAGCTCGGCTTCAGTAAGGCTCCTCACTGAGACACTGCTGCCCTCCCTTGAAAGTGTCCTGGGACCTGTCAGCAGATTCCCCCCTTCAGTTTGGTACAGCAGGCCTGCCCCAAGGACAGTGTCTCTATCACTCTCTTCTGTTTCCCGATCCTCCTCTGTATGAGCTTCCACCCATGCCCTCAAGCTTGTCTGCAACTCGCTTTTCTTGGCACCTTTCTTGAAGAACACCCCCTGTCGTTGACACCACTCTCTAAGTTGGGCCACAGTGTAGGTTTCTATCTCTTCAAGGTTCAATTCCATTTTTCAAATATGGTATCAAATGGGCACTCAGGAGAGAACTAAGAAGTGTAATCTGAGGACAACCTCCACCCACCTCCAGGAGTAAATTTGGAAAATCAAAATATAAATTTGGGAGACCGCTTGGAGAAAACTCCAGGTGTAGGCCTATGGTGCACCCTGAGTTACTGCAAGGTATACGCAAGCACAAGAAGCATCCCACCGCTGAAAACACCAATATGGTTAGACCTAGGGGTTTCCTAGCCAACACGTGGATAGCCTGGCACAGAGGGGAAGACTAATTCCAAAGGCTTGATGTGTTAAGCTTGCGTAATAACCTTTCAGGAACCCAGCGCCCATCCACTCCAAAAACGACACTACACCTTGTTAGAAAAATACGGCTTGTATTTTATAAAATGGATTCTTTGCTCTTCTTATTCTTTTCTGTATTTATCACATTAGTGCATCATTTTTCAACTACTGCAATTTCAGCACTTAATACATTTCATAACACATTTCAGTATCAGTTTACATGACCCTCCTTTTTCCTAGAGAAATCAATACACTACAGTTACACACAGTAAGATTATTGAGTTAGATGATTCCCTAGAGGGAACCAGAGTGTACTTCACCCTCACGCCTGCAGGATCAAAACGCTCCAACATTCACTGTAACACAATACTTCACAATGGTTGGCACGGCTGTATCACTAGGAAAGAATATGTAGGTTACCATCACATTTCACTTTGCCTCCAGTGACATTTCCCCTGCTGTCATAAATACAGCTTGGCAGGATCTTAACACACTGTTTCCTCTGATCGTGTGACTGTTTCCACACTTTCCCCTGTGCTAGGGATTCAGCCTTTCTCTCCTTATTTCTTTGATCTAAACCCCCCTCACGAGTTCCACTCTCTCCTCTCAATCTCCTCCCCCTACTCGCTTGGCAGTCCTCGTGTTCATCAGGATTAGTTCTCTTATAGCTTGCTCGTATTGTGGCAGAATAGTTCAGGGAAATTACTCTGGCCGGTTTCTATTTCTTGCGGGAATCACCTGACCTCCTTTTAGGCACCGCTTCTCCTAGAACTGACTCCACCCTTCGCCCAATGGATGCCCCAGCTTACTTTGTCTCCGCTGGTGTCCTTTTGCCTGTGCGAGTCAGTCTCAGGGGGCGGCCTCACCTCGTGGGTCGGAAGGCCGGCATGCGACGCTCTTCTACCGCAGCCGGGTATAGAGCGGTACGTCCTCCTGCGGCGATGGCGGGTCGTGTCACAGCCCCTCACGATCTCATCACCAGTGCTGGTGCTGTTCCTCCCTCTGCGCAGGTTTGCCTTCTCCGCTGATGCTGAGGACGGCTCCGGAAGCTCTTCCTCCACCCTGCCTTTGCTGGCGTTGGTCTGTCTTCTATTCTGACGGCTCCGCCGAACAGCTGAGACCTAGGTTCACCAATGCCGCCTCAGAGAGCTCCACGCAGATTAGACGACTTTCCTCCCAGCAGTTGCCACGGTCTTCGCTGCTCTCTCCTCACGGTGAGTGTGCTTCGCAGACACTGCGGTTGCGATATTAGCTCACTTTTGCTTCTTCACTGGAGTGCCGGGTCCACGGGGTAGTCAAAGGAAATAATAGCAAGAGTGTCCCCGGGGTATATGAACCCCCGCTAATGTCTAGTTACACCGATAGAATCTCCGGTGCCTTTGAGGTGAAAGACTAGGTTCCAGGTGCATAGGTGGTTTCCAGACCCAGTGGGGTTTGGTCGGTTCCAAGGGGGTCACATCCGAATAGGACACAGCAGGCCACAGGTCAATTGCGCCCCTACTAGTGCAAAGCTCTCCTCTGGTATTCGCCTCTCTCCACACTGGTCAATGCTACCTCTCTGGTCACGGGCTTACACAAAATGGCCACCCCTGTCCTGGCCTTTTATAGGCTGACCTCAGGCTCTCAGAACCAGCCAGGAGGTTCTAGAACCTTCTACATACAACCCAATGGGTCAGCATTGCTAAGCTGACCGTTATGTCAGTTGGTGGACTCCATTTTAGGTTTCTTGGATTTCCCTAAATTTTCATGAGGATGACTAGGCCTCAAGGGGTAGGCGAAACGTCCTACTCAAGGAACACCTAGCCCCCCAGTCAATGCTGACAACCAAAAATCCGGGTGGACATAAAAAAAGAATAATAACACTCAGAGGCCAAAGGGGACAAAATAAATCATAATTGTGAGGGGACCCTCAAAAGCAGACAGGTCTAACACTGCTTCTCCTTTTATGTTGGATAACAATAAAGCTGAGACCTGCTTGAAGTCTTTCAGTAATTTCATACCCAGAGTTAAAGCAGGTTCTGGACCGTATTCATTTTGAATCTGTTTTAGCACATCTGGTATTACCGCCATGGACGGAACACCATGTGTTTTTGTGTAAATGGAAGCAAAGACTGTGCCCCAAGTGTCACAGTCCTCCACATGTGGTGTGATCCCCATTGGAAGACAGATAGTCAGAATTCTGTGTTTCTCACTAGGGGTAGTATCCGGAAATACTGCCTCTATTTGAGTGATTTTTTGTGCTAACCAGAATGGAATTTGTTCCCGTTTTGCGGGTACTTTACCTAGACATGACTGTATGTTCTGTGGTGTTATTTTATTTGTGTTCCCCTGATGCTCTTGGTATTTTAATGGTATTTCCCCCTCCTCGAAAGGAGTGTACTCATCCGGTGGTTCTTCTATTTTATAACAGTGGAACTCTTTTGTGACAGCGTTTGCTGCTGGAAAGTTTATCCATGAATAGAATACCTCTGTCTGCCGATATTCGTGTGCCTCAATTACGAATATGACCGTACCACCTCTTGGTGTTAGTCCATTTTCTATAAGTTTAAGTGTTATAGTTTTTCTTATGCTGACCGGGATGAGTATTGCATCCGGGTCTTGCTGTAGGAGACTTGTGTCATCCGCTAGGAGTTGAGCTGCTAATCTAGCTGTCTCCCTATCTCCTTCACCGTCTGACATTTTACTGACAGGAAGGTTTTTTGTTGCAGATCAAGTTTTCAAGGAAACAAAGATTAGGTGCACAATATTTTGGAACACTGTATCCTTCAACGTTGAATAAACCAAAAACCATACATAAGAGTCTCCTCCTACTAAGTTTGGCGGATTTTTAACCTTTGACCCACTCCAGACGTCTTTGGAGTATTTATGGGAGAAAGGGTCTGTGTGAAAAAGCACGACTGAGTTACTCTAATGCCTTGCGTTAGTTTTATCGCCTTACCAAACGTTGGGCGCCATGTAGTGTAGTTCCTATATTCCCAATAGGCTCTGCGCATTGGAATAATATCTTCAGTAGTGTAGACGTAGGACTGAGGTTAACTAGGTCTTTTACTGATGATATTAGACTTAAGTTTTGTGTGCCAGCTAGCTCAGAGTTCACTAGAAACTTTCTCGAATAGGCGAGGAGGAGTTTAACCTCCCTGGATAGACAAGAAGGGATTTAGTTTCTGACAACCATAGAACATGACAACTTTGCTCTCCCAGATCAAGAGTATATCTCTAGAGTCGTGTGAAAACAAAAGACAGCTATTTTACTCAGTCAATACGTGCATACTTAGTTTCACCAGATTGTAGAGAAAAGAAGAGACGGGCGTTTTCAATAAAAGGTGTTATTTATTGATCAGTCTCTTGTCTCATACAAGAGAAATGAATCGCTACAATTGTAATACTGATAGTTAAGTAAAATGCATACAGTAAGAGCAGGATCATAAAATAATACTGTAAAAGCATTGATATGGTTTCTTAGCCATATGTTACTTAAAATGGATAAAAGATATACATACATATATACATTGACTAATCGTACTCAACTGGTGCTTCTAACTACGCCTACCCCGGTGTACCTGACCTAAGCCTAATACATGGGAAGGAGTAAGTAGCAGTTTAGGTTAAGTTTGGTTTGCCAAGAATCTGACTCAAGAATTCTCTGTAAGGGGTTAGTCAGTTCAGTACCTGGGATTTAGAAGGCAGGAGGTCTGGTATCTCTTTCTCAGGACTCGGTATCCCAGTCACCCGCGAAGGTGGGCTGGAAACGCTGGAGGATTTCTCGGCAAGAGAAAAGACAGCGTCTTCCTCAGCGCGTCAAAAAGGGAGGGGCAGCGTCCGTGGGCTCTCGCATCAGCTGGGCTCTCTGGCAAGTAGTCGCTGCTCCAAGCTCATCACCACCGTGTGTTTACTTAGAGCAGTGTCGGTGTATGTATACCTGAGAGGTGCCGGGTTTGACGTAAGGATGGACATAAGACGTCAATTAAGAACTGCCCGTTCTTACATTCTTTACAGGAGTTCTCGAATGAAATCAAAACAATAGCAGCGGGGATTTCCCAGGTCTGCTGGAGGCTTGGTTTGTTTAGAGAACTCGGTGTGCCTTCTAGGGGGCTGGAGGAATAGTGCTTGCTTAATGTGACAGCATGCGCTATGACTAATTTATGAAATGGGTTTCTGTGCCGTTGTATGGATATTAGTGATTTATAACCGGACAAGGGTCAGAAATTGGAGTATCGATACAGGTCCCTAGATAAACACACTACAAGCCTATGGCATGTTGTACAACATTGCTGTGTGACAGGGATTACATTTAAATTGTAACCCTGAGCTACAGCTACATCCAACGACCCATAATAGGGTATAGACTAGAGGGCAGGTTATACTGGTGTAGGATGGACTACTTAACTAATTTTTCTTGAGCTGCAAGTTTGGCTGCTCCATTTATGTGGTTAGACTGTCGCTTGTCAATGATAAATAGTGGACTACTACACATCATCAACAAATGTGGTATGCGCTAGTTAAAACTATATTGCTACTGTAACAATCAGGAAGCATTGTTAATAACACTTAAGTACATGCTATAAGCACAATACATTCATGCTTTAGAACAGACATACCTATACTCTTAATTTTGATGTATAAATGACATTCAAAACAATCTCAGTTACAATTTTTGTGATCCTCTAAATTTTATGGGGTTCTCTACATGTTGGGGTCTCTATCCTGTCCTGCATGTGGAGGTTACTCTTCTGGTTATGGAACGTTCCCTCCTGCATGCAGATGTAAGTATTTATGCATAGAGTATTTCTATAGTGCAAACAGTCAAAAGGGAGTAGAGCACTTGTTAAAGCAAGCATAAAGTCAATGATTCATGGGAGAAGTAGCTGGCTTTTAAACAAATTTGGTACTGTGATGTAGTCTTTAAAGTGGTCTTTAACTATTTTCTAAATTAAAGCAGTAATGGGCCAGTCCTGACGAATATAAGAATGTTGTTACAGATCCTGCGTGCATAGATGGAAAAGGCCTGCTGTCTTGATGTTTCTTTTTTAAACTTTTTTAGGCTGCAGTATGATTGTATACTCGCTGCAGGTGTCCTGATAATCACCTGAGATGAAGAGTTTGTCTGTAAGATAAACAGGGATGCAGTTTGTGGTGGCTGGAGTCAATTGATTTCCATTAGGATGCTGCGGTGTGTAGGATATTCTTAAGGGGCGTACCAGTGTGGTGCCTGAGAGGCCATATTATGTTGTTATGTCATGTTATATGTTTGTAAAGAGCTCAAATCACCCTGGGGCATCTCGGCGCTGACTAGGAAAGTATGCTGAGAGTTGGTGAGCCAGGATAGAATAGATATCTTTGTTAAAACAGAAAAGCTTTCAGCTGTTTCCTGAAAATGGTGTAATTTGGGATTTTGCGTAGAGCTGGAAGGAGCTCATTCCAATATATTGGGGCAAGATATGAGAAGGCTCTACCCTCAGTGCAGATGAGACGAATTCGAGGAACCTGAAGTTTTCTACAAGGAGAATATTTTAATAGTTTTTTTCCGCAAATATAGGGGACCTCTTTCGTTCAGGGCGTTATATGTAAGACAGCAAGTCTTAAAAAAGGATCTCTTCTTCACTGACAGCCAATGCAGTTCCCTTAACCACATCAATGCTACAGCAATTTCCCCTCAGTGCTGGAACTCATTTATTCCCATTGTTCATGACGAGCTCAGCTCGTCATGAGCACACGAGCAGTGTACTGCATGACGAGCTGAGCTCGTCATGAGCATGGAAGGGGTTAACAAAGGAGCCGAGGATGAACCTGCAGGACGATTTAAAATCATTCTTGTTGCAGTGTTCTGTACTACTTGGAGTTTGGCCAAGAGGGTCTCTCCCACTTCGGCCAACAAGGCATTGCCATAGTCAAGGTGACTAATTACCATCGCCTGGACTAAAGTTCTGCGGTGGGGGGTAGGCATGTAAGGAAGAATTTTCATGAGAAGCCGCAGACCATAATAGCACGAACTTGTGGTAGCCGCGATGTGATCCTTAATAGTCAAAGCCCGGTCCAATTTTAGACCTACATTTTTTACTGACTGTTTAGGAGGGAGGGGCCATGCCCAACTAAGCAGGCCACCAGTCCTCCGACCAAATGTCCATGGCTTTACACATTAACATAAGCTCCGCCATTGAGCAGGGAGTTACCACACTACAGATGCTAAAGTATAAGTGCTTGAACAGAAGTCACTTTCTGGAAGAAACAGTTTCACTTTCTATAGAAGTCAGAGCCTTCTTTTTTTTGGCATTGTGTTCTTTGAGGATGAGGTTGATATCCCGTTTGAATCCAAGTGATTTGGCATTCAGTAAAAGGTGGGTATTGTAGCTGTCAAAGTTCATTTCATTAAGCCAGGTTTCTTGTTTGCTATTCTTGAAGAATAATATGACATCTGTATTGGCATGATTTGAGCTGCATATAGGTGCAGTGGAACTAGGTTTGGATGATGTGCAGGAAGCGTTTGATGCATTGGATGAGATTAAGCATGCTTGGTGCTGGTGATGTGCTGTTGGTTCTTGAATATTTTTAGCTGAAGACAAGGTTGCTGGCATTGCACTTTTTTGTGGACGAAGTAATAGGTGAATCTGACAAGGGGTTGATGCAGTGCTTGCCTTTAAAAGCACTCTGCATCTGTTGATGGGTTCAATGATAGTGTTGGTATAGTACTTCCCATTGGCTGATGTGATGAGCTGGCTGTGTGTTGCGAGACTTCAGTATCATCAGATCATCAGGAGTTTTGTTATTCTTTGTTAAGATCTCCACAGTCGAGGTGGAGATCTCAACCTACTGCTATAAACATGAAATTACATAGAGGGAGAGGGTGTCAGCCATTTACTGACATTCTGAGCCATCCTTTCATCACAATAGCTTCACTCTCTGTCCTGCTGGAGTAGTTTCTTTGTTAAAAACCACCAACATGGTTGAAGGACAGGATTAGACCCCCCGTCCATTCACTGAATAAGAACAGGAGATTATTTGTGAGGGCATCAGCCAAAGGAACCCTCATCTTTATGGGGGTTCGGAGACCCAGCTGAGCAATGCAGCACACCTCAGATTTGTAGGGACATCAGCACATGCTACAATGCAGTGCATGTCCACACCCAGCAGGGAAATCAGTACAGGAGGCGCTAGGCAGACTTTCATTGCTGAGGTGGATTAAGATGCACATGTACATGAGGGTCCTCAGAGCAGCCTGGCCGACCTTCCTCACTCAGATGAAAGAATATGAACAGCAGACAGGTGATAACTGTTTTTTGTGTATTCACTTAGGAGCATGTGAGTTTTGAGACTGATGGTCAGTCATGTGTTCAGTATGAGCTTTGCCCTAACATTCCATTTTGGATTTAACATCTATTATTGTTGTGTTACGAAAGGAATGGAAATCTACCAATGTCATTTTACACTCAGCTTGTATGGACTCGTTTTATGTGGATCCAATAGAAATGCGTATTCAAATGGTATATTTTGTTCCAACATAACGGTTAAAACACAACATCAACATTTGGAATTTGTTACATGTCTATTTTGTCAACGTCTGTTTATGTGATTCTGACCATATGTACCTATTCCTAACTTTCAAACCACCATATATTTTAGCATGAAAGATATTGAAATATTTTGAAGCATTTACACAAAAATAAACACTGATACATAACCCTTTGTAATGTTTTTACCGTGTAAATATAGACTTAAATTTAAACTAGGCAATATGTTGAAGATGTTGCAAAAAATCTTTTAAAATGTAATCACAGGATTTTGCCAACTAAACAACCATCTTTGCACAAACATTTTTCCTCCCTTGAATGCCCGATTCCATAATAATTTCCCACACTTCAGAAGTTATAAAAATGTGTATGTAAACATTGGCTTGCTCCAGGTTTAGTAAGAATGCACAACATCAGTTCTTGTATTTAGAAATATAATATTCATTGTACATAGAGTATGTTTGATATGACATATTGAACATGTGAATTGAAAAGGAATCACATTCCTTTTCTGCAAACCAAGGTGGTCAAAATGTCATCAGAGCAGGACCTGGGGGAAGTAATAAAATCCTTGATTGTGAGACAGGTACAACAGCTGTCCACTACTAGCGAGGAGGTGGAAGCCCACACAAGCAGGGGGAGTGCACCCCCTTGGAGACAAACAAACTCTCTCAGGAAAACACTCGATGCATAGAGTGTAATCCAAGCTGGGGTGTGGGCGATACAGATTTCCCTATGAGGAAGCATGCCGCCTCTGGTGGGTGAGGTAATTCATTCTTAAAGTTGAATAATCCACATGCTCAACGTACACCCTTCCTTTTACCCTATTCATGATCCCTCTCTTTAATAGACTCAGGTGTTTATTTTGTGGTTTATTTAAATATTTTGGGAGGTAAATCCTGCTGGTCACTAAATCCACCCTGTCCCTCTTTCTGTGTTTTGGATATGGATTTCGTCAGCCAGGAGAAGGGAATAGGAAAATATTGGGGTACCTGTTGTTCTTGTACTTAAGCAAGACCAACAACTGGCATCTCAAAAGCAAGCCACACCACCATTTGGGCCTCTGCCCACCCCTTCTTATCTTCAGAAGCCACCATACCATTGGGGCTGCCAGGTGGACCAGGTCCTTAATCTACATCTATTCCTCAATGTCCTTGTCCAGAAAACCACCAGTAGTTGATGGACACTTCAGCCCCTTGACGCCCTAGAACAATCTAGTGTAGCCCACTTCCAAACCCAGGATATGTGGCTCTGGCTGCTTTCAAGGAGATGCTGAGACCAATTGGAGAGGTTCATGGAGTGATCTCTCAGATTATTTAAAATCTAGTTATAGTAATCCGAATACTCCAAAAGACGGTCATTAAACAGCTCCAACATGGCCTAATGACCTAATTGATAGCAGGTATAACATTGCATTTACCTCCCCAGCTGGTCACGCCTCCTGTTTTCCTGTAGTCCTGTCACCCAGTTCATCTGGCATCACTGTTTCCCCCGCTACTCCTGTGTTTTCTTTTTCCCATGGGGAGACTGGTCCTGTCACTACCAGCCATTTAACACCAGCATTGCAGGAGGATTTTTTGTTTTTTAGAAAGTGCTTTTAATATCAAATTTTTAAATGCAATACATTTTTCCATATTCTATGACTGGTTCATCTTACTAACTGGCACCTTTTTTTCTAGAAATGTACTTCTGATTTGAATCCCATAGCGGGGCTCAGTGTCAATTCCATGTTGCTTTCATCGGAAGAAAGGCTTGGAGAAGATAGGAGAGTTGGCCTTTTTTTCTTTGAGGAGGAGCTGGTGTAGATAATATGTATGATGAAACAGCAGACACTCACTCTGCTGAGCAGCAAACACAATACTTTGAGATGCTGCAACTGCTGCTTTCTACTCTGCAGTAAATGCAGCTTCCTGCTATGCAGCAAACCAAATATACTGCTCCATCCTAGGGCAATCAGGTGTAGTGTGATCCTGTTCTGGTTGATAGAAAGGTTCTGTTTGTTGGGAAAATTATAATTTTAACTCACTGGTCACAAGCCTGCACACACTGAGAGATGCAGGCTTTGATTTTGGTGGTGGTAATGTTGATATAGGGGTAACCACAATATTGTTCCATAGAAAAATATCTAGTATGTACGTGGTGCACTTTTGTCAGAAAAAAGAAAGAAAAGCATTTGATGTCACTTTCCCTTCCAATGGTGAGGCACAGCCTCACTGGCCACTTTCTTGTCAGGGACCAGTTTCTTGGGTGCTGTTTCCTTGACTTCTTGTTGATTAGCACTTAGCAAAGAGGTCTTTGAGGTCTGGTTTCATGAATGAGCTTCAAAAATATAATGTATAATATGGTTTGTAGATTGAGCACTAAGGATGGCAAGCATTCTTCTTGAAAAGCTGATATTACAACAAAATTATTAATGGTTTTAAATTAGAAGATGCATTCATACTGATTGTTAATACAACCACAAAGCACCTATGGTAAAGAGAAAGAGACAATTCAATTCAATTACATAAAAAATATAGGTATGGCCCAATAGACTCAATCAATATGGCAATAAAATGTTGAAACAAATTATGTAAAATGATAAATACTATTAGACGTACCTGCAAGGCTCTTGGGCATGTGAGGGATCCTGGGAAAAATAGCTAAATTAATTAAAAAATAATAACCAAGGCCCAGCAGAACCAATCACACAACAGAAATCGTTCAAACATATGATGTAATATCTGCCATGCTAGGGCAATAATCTGAAGGCTCCATAAGGGCCCTCACTTGCACTTCACAGCAGAAAGTTTCTATAAATGCAAAATACTGTTCATATTCAACCATGTCTTTCTCTCTCTCTCTCTCTCTCTCTCTTTCTCTTTATCACACACACACACAAACACACAAAAAACGAACTTTACAAAATGTTCAACTCACACATATTTTAGCAAGGAAGGAGGAGGCACGAACACCAAAGTGAAAATGGCAGCCTACCACACACACACACACACACACACACACACTGGTTTCACAAAATGGCAGACAAGCACATGGCTTGTCTAGGAAAGGAGGAGGCAAAGAGGAAAAAAAGAAAAGACGGCCTAGCATGTATACACACACAGGGCCAGATGTAGGATGCCCTTTACCGGTCGGTAACGGCTGAAAATCGGTAATTCCGGCCGTTACCGACCGGTATTGAGCTTTCGGGATGTAGGAGCCCGAAAATCGTCCGAATCGGTAAATTTACCGAATCGGTAAATTTACCGAATCGGTAAAATACCGAATCGGAAATATTACTGAATCGGTAAATTTACCGAATCAGTAAATTTACCGAATCGGTAAAGTCACCGAATCGGTAAAATACCGATTCGGTAAATAAGAAGGGGTAAAAATGGATATTGAGATGTATGGAAGCTCTGAAATACTGAATGTGCTTGAAATTCGGTATTTAAGAGTCGGTATTTACCATGGATTGGAATCAGGTGGTAAACAGGTGCAACCTATAAAAATTGACCCAAAATGCAATTCTTCTTGCACAATGGCGGCATTTTATGTCATTGCAAAACGGCTATGGCTACAGGAGGAAGGAGAGAGGGAATGGCAGAGAGAGGAGCAGGTCTACAGACAGAGGATAACCCTGTTCATGCTCACAGAGGCAAAGATACTCCAGAGGTACAGGTTGGCCCCAGGCACCATCACGGAACTCATCAGGGACCTTCACCCACTGTTGGAGCATACTACCCCAAGGGCACACGCTATTCCTCCCCACGTGCAGGTGCTGTGCAGCCTACACCTGCTTGCGTCTGGGAGCTACCAGAGTGTGGTTGCTGCGGTAGGTGGGGTGACCCAGAGCAGCTTGTCAAGGTTTTTCCACAAATTCCTTGACGCCATGTTACAGGGGATGGAGCATTATATATATTTTCCTGCAACCCATGCTGAACTGGTCCAAACAAAATCTGACTTCTACCAGATGGCACATTTCCCCAATATAATTGGCTGCATTGATGGCACGCACATTCCCATTTGTCCCCCTGCTGCAACCGAATATATATACAGGAATAGGAAGTCCACCCACACCATCAATGTGCAGGTGATCTGCAATGCCAAGTTCGCCATTACTGACCTTGTGGCAAAATTCCCTGGGAGTACCCACGACTCCTATATATTTCAAAACAGTGGCATCTATGCACGGCTGACTGCAGGGGAATTTGGTGAAGGATACCTCCTAGGTGAGACACAGTGTGCGACCCCTATAGCACCTATTGCAGTAAGAAGCACATGATGCATGTGAGTAATGTATTCCCATTTCCTTTTAGGAGACAGTGCATATGGCCTTCGCTCCTTCATACTCACCCCCTACCTCAACCCCTCAACACCCAGCCAAAGGAGATATAACCGGGCACACAAGAGCACACGGAATGTCGTAGAGCGAACATTTGGTATCCGGAAAAGCAGGTTCAGATGCTTGCACAAGAGCGGAGGTGCAAGGCAGTATACCCCCATCACCTGCTGTAAGATCATTGCTGCCTGTGCTATGTTGCACAATCTCGCTGTGAAGGGGGGTACTGAGGTGGAGTTGTCAGACTATGAGGATCATGACGACGACATTGCTGTGCCTGAAACACAACCTGCTGGAGTGTCAACACCAAGTGATGGCAGATACAGACATGAGGAAATTGCACGCAAGTATTTCTGAGTAAGTGATGAGACTGAGACCTATATTGAAAGCACGAGAATGTGTTTTATTTAGTATATTTCTAGGTATGTTAAAGAACAAAAGTGCAACGGTAAGCATTTCACAGCAATGCTCACAGTGATCAAACACACACAGACAGGTGTTGAATCCACCCACCGTAGTTGTATATTGTCACTAGGCAGGTTTAAATGGCACAAATGTGCAACAAAAACATTATTATCTATAAATTGAATGTCCAATGGCACTAGGCCATAGTATTAACTGTTCATTTGCGGCCACGCTTTGCACTGGCAGGTGTCTGTGGCTCCCCCTGTTCACTGGGCGTTTGGCCTGTACCCTCACCCTGTCGCCTGCTGCTCCTCCTTGTCTCTACGACATGGGGGCTTGCCGTGCTGCTCCTACTGGTGCTATCTTCAGTGTCCGGCACGTCAATAGCAGCAGTTTGTGCAGTTTGAGCATTGAGTAGTGCCTCCAGCGCACCGGTCATTCTGGCTATGCCCCTTGTCAGCTGATTGCTGTTTTGAGTCAGGACTTCCTGACTATTCATGCTACGGCTGCATAGCAGGGATGTGGCTGTTGCCAGGTGGTGGATAGATTTCTCAGTTCTCTCTGCACGCTGCTTCTCCCTGCGCCTTGATGTTATTTCAGAGTCCAGTTTTGTGCACAGTTGCTGCATGGATTGGGTCATGTCATGTATGCCTGTTGCCATGCTCTTGTTAACTTCCACCAGTTCCCTGATGCCCTTACCAATTTCCTGCATGTTGATGTTGAGGTTGCGCATTTGTCTTTGACAGGACATGATGCCCTTGCCCTGCATCTTCTGAATCCTGACCATGGATCCCTCCAGGCCTTGGAAGACACTGGACCCCTCCCCACGTGCACCTACACTCCTTCCTTGTACTGTGCGGCGTCTAGTGGTACGTGGTACAGGCTCTGTGCTGGGCTGCAGTCTGGCAGAGATGTCAGCTTCAGGCAAGTTTTGTGACTCTTCACCCACCATTTCACCAGCAGCTGTCTCCATTACAATCAGTGGGGAAACAACATGCCTCCTGCTAGGGTGTGCAGCAGGTGTTTCAGTTTCAAGGGATGCTGGCATTTCGGGTGACGAAACCAATAGTGGGGACTGTGAAGGTCTTGGGGAGGCCTGCATTTCTTCACTGATGTCATGTTCTTGGGAAGGTGGCTGCCCACTCGGAACACCTGTGTCCTGTGATGCACTGGGACCTGGCTCATGACTCTCATCCCTCTCAAATGCCGTGCCTTCTGCCTCCTGAGACTGCCTTCTGGATGTGTGACCTGTGGACATATGAGCTCATATCAGCTAGGTGCAAATGTCTCACAGCCACTACAATTAAACATATGAAATTGCACTTATTACATGCTGCCTGCCCTTCATTATGTCTGCATTCATTTGCCTTACTTGGTGGTTACAGTGCTGTGTGACATGCTCTTTCATTAACTGACTACATGTACCATGATGCATTACTACTGTTTTGTCATAAACAAAATGGAATCCACAAGGTGGAAGATGGTTGTTACCACAATGGTGGGGAGCAACCAGGGTTGTTAAAATACCCCTCACACACCAACAGGCCCCTTGGTGTCATGCTTCATCATCGGGGTCTTCGCAAGCCTCTGCGGGATGCGGCGTGCTACGACTTCACGACTACGCAGGAGCACTTTAATTGTGAACTATGTGTTTGGTGTGTGTGGGTAAATAATGTGAGTGGTGAGGTGAAAATGAAAACATTAAAAAATACCTGGCACGTGAGTACTAAAAATTTGTATTAAGTCTCCGGCTGGTATTGTTAAAAAAGTGCTAGGATGGTTGTGGTCTACTAATTAGGGTAACCCAACCATGTCAGTGCGTCGACATGTTTCGGAGTTTGAAGAACTCCTTCTTCAGGACGAGGATGTGCACTACTTATCCCCACCTTACTCACATGTGTGTAGATTTTAAAGTGTGCTCTACAAAAATTAGATATGGTGAAAATGTACCTATCTATGTTTAAAATAAGGTCCGTTGCGCCCAATTGGCGATTAAAGACACTTATGAAAAGAGGTTACATGGCCTCATGAGCCACAGCGTGTTGGGGGTCCGTTCTACCCGATATGGCAACGGTTACTCCCAGAGCTGTCTGGCTTCCTACCCCTCCACGCGGCTCCGACGACGCTTTCAGGCTCCAAGGTTGTGGCTACCATCTCCTCCAGGTCGGTGAGGGGGGGTTCTGTGTTCTTTCCTCCACCTGTTTGCGAGGCCTGTTTGTGGTGGTCAGCTAATTTTTTTTGTGAGGCTCCTTAGGTCATAAAACCTCTTTTTTAAATCTTCAGTGACTCTGGTGGTCACTCCCACTGCATTGACTTTCTCTAGGACTTCAGGCCTAAGCTTCCTTTTTGCTGATTCAGGCACAGTAAGGGAATGCCTTCCAAACAGTCTGTGGTGCACCTTTACCACCTCCTCCACAAGGACCTGGAGCTCCATGCTGCTGAATTTCAGCTTTCTTTTTCTTTCTGTCTGCTCTGTGTCCTTGCTGCTTGCCATGTTTAAATTTTAAAAGAGCACAAACTCTGTCTGCTGCTGCTCCCAGTCTCTCTGCTCCAACTGCCTCTCCAGAACCTTCTAATTAGTTGCAGCTGCCTGTGTAGCCACTTCCTGGTAGGAAGGGGGAGGGTGGTTGCACCTGATTGGCTGTTGTGTTCAGTTTCACTTTTGCTTGCTGACCTTTTCGGTATTTACCGATTCGGTATTTACCGAATCGGTATTTCCAATGCATTCCTATGGGCCTTTTGGCCCATAGGGATGAATGGGAAATACCGATTCGGTAAATACCGATTGGGTAATTACCGATTCGGTACTTTCCGAAAGTCCGATACCGAATTTTACCGATTCGGTAAAAAATACCGATTTTCCCCCCACATCTCATTTACCGATTTTTGAATACCGAATCGGTAAAATTAGGTATTTAAGAATCGGTAAATTCAGATTACCTACATCTAGCCCACAATGTTCACAAAATGGTAGAACAGAGCAGCCTGCCCTGCATCTCCACCACCCCATCAACAAACTCATGCAGAATGGCAGGGCAATGATTACACACACATACACACACACACACACACACAAATATGTATAGAAAGTAGCTATCCAGTGCACACACACACACTCTCTAACACATACACACATATATTCCTAAAAGGTGGCTATCAAAGGCTACACCACCAGTGCAGGAGCCGGATTAGGCCCAATTATAATAATAAAAAAAGATAAAGCATTTGTGGGTGTAAATAAATCCTCTCCGGACAGCACAGAAATTTTGAAGCTGTCAATAGTTCAAGCCAACACTTTTAAAAGTTGCAGCTAACACAAATTACCCAAACATCTCATACACTGACAGAAACAACACCCCGCACGTTTAAAGAAATGAATGGAGATCACATCGCAAGACAGAAGGTTGACAAAAGGAACACGGATGCAGGCCTGGGCTCGCAGCTTTCTAAACCACCATCCATATGCAGACAAAAAATACTACGATTCTGGAATATATTCCTTCACCGCCATACACAGACGCCCTAAAACATCTCTAGCAGAGAAGCAGTGAGAATGTGAAAATTTTATTTTTTGAAAAAACATCAATGGCCTACAGCCGATCAGTACACCAGGACCCAAGCAGTGAAACATCAAAGTACAATAATAGTAAAAATGAATCTGGCCAAAACAAAACAAGGAAAGTACAAATTACATCGGCAAACATTACATTGCCAGGCATCACAACTCCCTTATTTAAGACTTCAGGCCCTCCAGCAATGAACAAACAACATGAAATACATTTGAATAGAGTCAAATATATGGTGGTGTTCGCCTTCCAAATAATTATATTACAAAGAATTGAGCTGCACTAACCTGATGTTCCTCAAGTAATCCAAGGACAGATGACAAACCAGAGATTGTAGATTAAGGATGAGTGAGGCTTTAACTTCAGTCTCCAAATTCAAAATGACAAACGGTCAATAAAGAACAGGGAAACACTTGAACAAGGAGGGCGGTAGGTGCCACAGTACCTCCAAATTACCATTTAGGATTTCATCTGGAAAAGTAGCTATAACAGGCTGTGAAAGATTCTTTTTCTGGCAGTGCTTGATACAAATATGGAGGGTCAAGTATCAGCCAACTTCCTATAATAAACTGCAATTTTTTTTCTCAATGAGATCTTTGTTTACCTTCTTTGAATGACAAGTGAGCATATTTTGTACATCTTATACTTCTTTGTACTTTTGTATTCTTGTACTGGTAAAAGAGTGCGTAAAATGAGAAGTTAGGATATATAAATGAAAACATTTTTTTTTTGTTATTTTAATTTGTGTACTTCTAAATATACCAAAAGCAGGGAAGGCACACATGTGGTGCATTGTCTTTTATTCCGGTAGGCAAACGATGCATTTTTCACCTTACACTATGGTCACAATAATTCTCAATTTAAAATATGACCTTATTTAATTTAAAATCTACAATAGCAATCCCAAAACCGATTCCATAATGTATTATTGTCATAAATACCCTTTATCTTACATACCAACACTATAACAGCACGTACAAAAGCGCATGTGACAACCTATTTTCACTGGGAAGTAGTGTTTATTTGTTCAGTCCATTTATTGGTAATCTCCACTCTGTGATACAGTTATACTCTGTCTGGTGAAATTGTAACACAGAGGGGAACACCTGTCACATTCCCAGCAGTTAAATGTTGCGGGATAAATATACATATATGTTAGGGAAATGTCTAATTTTGCATGATGATATCCACTGTTTGGACTGATGCTGCTAGATTTTCAAATCTGAAGGTGCACTGAGTCCTGCCAAACAGGCCTCAGTGCCTTGGGCCTGACCTTCGAAAAGGTATATTACAAATTGGCTCACCGAAAACTGGCATGAGTTATCTTACTTATAAGTCTGTATTATGTGGTACCAGAGGGACCCAGGGCCTGCAAGTGAACGCGTCCCACGTGGACTGCAACACTTATTGTGCCACCACAAGTGTCAGAAAACAAAGCATGACTGCCAGGCCACAATTGCTAGCTATCACAGCAGTTTTCCAACTGCGAACTCGACTTTGCTATTTAAAGCAATGGTGTAGCCATACCTTTCTTTTTAGTATTTGTAAGGCACCCCTATGGCAGGCCTTCTGAGCTGTGAAGGCAGGATATATTATATTTAAAAGGTTGGACATGTGTTTCTAACTTTACATGCCCTGACAGTAATAACCCAACATTGTTGTTTTAACTGTGGGGAGGCTAGTAGCCTCATTGACAAGTTCAAAGTTAAACACTGACTGCTCAGCTGTGCTAACTTCTGATTAGGACTACTAAATATGAAAATTCAAGGTATCAAAAGAAGGATTGCCTTAAACCTGACTTTGTTGCCCACATTTTTCTAGTGACCATTTAGGGTTGCTGATCTCAAGACAGTATTCTGCCCTCTTTTGGGGAAAATGTAAGTGACAGGAAGGAAAACAGAGGGACTGACGTTGGAAAAGGTGTGACCTCCTCCTGGGAGAAGGCTAAACAGGATGTAAGCCCAAAAGGAGAGCTTCAAATCGTCAAATGGTAGTCAAACACAAGAGGGGCTGCACTTTTGTTTATGCATACAGGCTGGTATTGGGGACGGATAGGGGGGAAGCCATGTCCAAACCGTTTTTTCTGTGGGCGTGTAGGCCCAGATAGCCACACCTCTGGCTTAGGCTAGGGAGCTACACATGCAATCAGAAGGGTTACGCCATATTGGGATTGAGCAGAGTTATGCATTCTGGGCTAGGTGCCGCATTTCAGGAAGTTGTCACTATGTGGAAGAGGACCTAGTAGGCAATGGGTCGTAGTTACCACATTCCCTGAGTGAAGAATTGGGCCCAAATGTGTCAGCCCTAACCTCCATTGATCTCAGATCACATCTGAACTGGAGAGAGGACCAAAGGAGGAGTGCCCTTCTGTTCCCTGGACCTAGCAAAGAGAGGTTGCACCAAAGGCTGGACAGTACTGCTGTTCCTTGAGATAGTAAAGAGAGTACTGTGCCTGCGGTGCCCTGCTCGAGGAAATGTAATCTCTGAGCCCAGAGAGAAGAAGTGACTCCAAGAGTCAGCTGGCTGACTTCCTACTACAGCTACAGTGTCTCAAAAGTAAAGAAGATTGCCTTGGTAAGTTGGTATCCAAGTAGCCTTTATTATCACCAACCGCAAAGTGCAATCTGGGAGACCAGATCCCAACCCTCAATAGTTTCTCCCAAGTCTGCTGGGCCTGGTAGATAAGTTGGAGTGCAGTTTGTTTGCACAACAAAGGAGTTACTACCAGTTAAAGGGAACCACTGGTTTTGCTGTAAGTGGAGACCTGTAGACCAGTGGCAACTGTTTTTTGGGTACACCTCACCCGGGCTTTGATTGCCATTGACCTCTGTGTCAACGTAGCAGCACCATGTTTGTGCTACTTTTAAAAAAAATTATTATTTTATAAAGTTTTACATAGCGCGACCCAGATCGAAAGGGATATCAGAGCACTTTACAATATGAAGAAGGTAGAGTAATACTCTAGTATCGATGACAAAAAGAATGCCAAACAGTTGTAATAACCAAACATCAAATATAAGTGATACATCACGAGAAGAGAAGGAGAATACAGCTCCAGTAACGATATCAGTTAAGGATACGAAACAGTTATTGTCACAATAATCACAGACAGGTGGTAGACAGCGAGTAATGCAATTAACAGGTCAATACCAAGCAGCTACGGGGGCAAACCTTACATCCGAGAGGTGCAGAGAGCAAAAACACAGGATGATAAGAAGGATGTAGAGTTAATCAAATTGGCCAAGTTAAGGTAAGAATTTGTTCAATAGGAATCTTTTGAATTCCAGTTTGAAAGTAGTTAATGATGATATTCTGCGCAAAACCGGTGGAAGAGAATTCCAGATCTTTGGTGCAGCACCCGAGAAGGCTCGACGACAATTACTCGTTTTATTCGTGATACGTGGCTTCAGGAGGAAGTTGTTAGCACTTCTTGAAGATCTCTCGCCACATGATAATTCAAGCTTTTGTACTAGGTACCTGGGGGTGTTGTCGTGCAGGGCTTTGTGTGCAAGAACGATGATCTTTAACTGGATTCAGGCTTCGTAGGGCAACCATTTAAGAGACTTTAGGACTAGGGAAATGTGCTCATTTCGTTTGGTACCAGTAACTAGTCTAGCCGCATCATTCAGAGCTGACCTCAGTGGAGCCAAGGTGTACTTGGGAAGGCCACAAAGTGTAGTGCTGCCATAGTCTAGCCTTGGTAATACCAATGCTTGGACTGCATGTTTGAAGTCATTCTGTGGAAGGAATGGCTTGAGGTTTCTGAGTGTCCTTATCAAGTGATAAGCTCCCTTACATACGTTGATGATATGATTTTTCATATTCAAGCGCTTGTCCAAGGTGATTCCAAGGGATTTGGCAGAGTGTAGGATGAGATGGGTGCAATTGAAGGCAGTGAAGTGAGTCAACCAAAAGTCTAGGCTGAAGGGGTGGTTCGGAGGAGAGATGAGAAGAAATTCAGTTTTGGCTGTGTTGAGCAGGAGGTGGTTCTCAGTTAACCAATTTTGGGTAGACGTTAATGTAGAGTTGAGAGAAATGATGGTTTCCAGGGATGAGATTTTCAGGTAAAGTTGTGTGTCGTCAGCGTACATATGGAAGGGAATGTTCATGTAATTTAGAGATTTAGCAAGAGGTTCCAAAAAGAGGTTGAAAATGATAGGATAGAGGGCGGAACCTTGGGGTATACCCATGAGTACTGGAGAGGGCTGGGAGAGGGAGTGGTTTGCCTTAACGCTTTCTGTTCTGTGGTAGATGAAGGAGGAGAACCATTGTAGCACCATACCTGTGAATCCCATCCTGTTCTTCAGAGTGGAAAGGGGGTTGTCATGATTAATCGTGTAGAATGCGGAGGAAAGATCAAGGAGAATCAAGAAGCAAGAGTCATTTTGATCGAGTATGTTTAGTATGTCTTCCATAACGTGCGTGAGTGTGGATTCAGTGCTGTGCCCCTTCCGAAAGCCTGATTGATGTTGGTTAAGAAGTTGGAAGTTCTCCATGTGAGCGCAAAGTTGGGTTTGTACACATTTTTCAAGTAGTTTAGCTAGAGTGGGGATGTTAGAAATGGGGCGGAAATTTTTGAGGTCAGATTTCTCAACAGTAGTTTTTTTTAGTATAGGTGAAACCTGCGCTGCTTTTAAACAGCCTGGGATCGTGCCTTGGGATAGAGAAGCATTTACTGTCCTTGTCCAAGCGGGGATCAGCACATTCTTGATCTCTTTGAAAATGATCGGGCAGTGGGTCATTGAAGTGGTTGGATGGGTTGATGTTCTGAAGAATCCTATTGATCTCTTTTTCACTGAAAGGGGTAAAGGTGCCCCATGAGGCCTTGTTCTTGATGATCAGGGTAGTAAGGTAGGGATTTTCTGTGACAGGAGGTGGTGTTGACCCAGAAATTGGCAATAGAGCCTTCTTGGAGGCAAGATCGCTGGAGATGAGTCTTGATTTCTCAATGAAGACAGCCGAAAATTCATCACCAGAAGGTGGGCAGACATTGGAGACAGAGTGATTTGTAACCCCAGTTGATTATTAATCCCAGTGACTGACTCCCTGCCTGAGCTGGTCACAAGACTGTCCCTATTGCCATTTTGGAGTTATAACCCTAAACCACGAGCAGTGGTAAATTACAATGATTTATTGCACTATGTGCAAATCTATGATGTATTGTTTAAAAAAAAAATCATATCTCTGGAACCCTCCAGTGGAGTTTTGTTGTTGGGGCATCTATTTAAAGTTACAAATACAACCCATTTTTGTACATTGATGTTGAATTTTTATTGTTTTTCATTTTTTCCTTATTCAAACTGTTTTGATGCTTATTAATGCTTTATACTACTTCCTTTGAGAAAGCATGACAGCTTAGAGCCACAGCTACCCAGGATTGAGTTAAGGTTTTTCAAATGAACCTGACTCGCCCAATATGGATTACACTGTGAGGCTGCATGACCCCACCATTTCATAAACCACTTTCCTCACTGATATAAATGTGCAAAAAAATCAATCTGTAACAAAGTTATTGCATGTCATGCCTCACGTTTTGCTCAATAAGGATAGTTTCCAGAGTAACAGTAATTTCCTCTATTGCGTTTTACCTTCCTCTTTTGCGTCAGGTATAAAAGAATACCATTAAGCTTCTTATAACTCAGGGATCCTGGACATTTCATTTCATTAGGGTCACTACATTGTTTGTTTTATTATTTTTCATCTTATGTATTTATTTGCCTTTCCTTCTGTTTGCGATATTGTTTGCCATTTGCAGGAGATGCATTACATGAAGTTAACAGTGCAACATTAATTGATCCACAGCTGCTGGTTGAGAGTAAACTGCTGGTCATTTAATTTATTTAATTTTGCCTTAAGAAAGTGTGACTCCATATATATAGATATATACGCCAGTAGGTAGTTATAGTTAGGACCTAGTTTCCATAGGAAATCCACAACATTCTATTTGGATTAACTTTGGCACCGGTGGACGAATCTTCGCGAATTTCTCATAGAAGATGGCCCGCTCCGCTCCTTCCCTGAAAGTTTTGGGGGGATTTGTCAAGTGGGGGCTGAGAAAAAAGGGGGGGTCCCAAAACGTATTTTTCCCATGTTATTTTCCATAGGACGATTAGACACGGCTACAGCCCGAACTGCTGAACGGAATTACAAGAAATTTGGCAAAATGGTAGAGTCTGATTCGCAGATCACAGTTTTGCTTAAATGGTGTAAATCCCTCCAGTATTTCCTGAGAAAATCAAAAGAAAAAAATATATATATATCTAGCATTCCGAGCACAAGCTGCATGCTGATTGGCTGTCAACTGTCTGTCAACACTCCAAACCAGAAATTGTTGGCAGCCATCTTGGGACCAATATACATGATAGCACCTCATTCAAAAGCATTGCAGTTAATAGAAGGTTTTAAGACTTTAGTTACATTATAAATCATTTGTTGATAGTACCATACTAATTTTAGGAATTGTGGTGTGTTCTAAGGTGATTTTACCATGTGAAAAAGCCTTCTGCTGGGATATCATGAATCATGTTATAGAGCTTTTCCCACAGAGGTTTGGAAGGTGATCTATAAGCTAAACTGAGAGCATATTTTCTGTAAATTCACATTATCTTTGTCAGTCATGTGAGAATGACGTCTGACATTCTCAGTAAAACATGTACATCCAACAAGAGCAGAGACTGTCAGTTGATTCCTTTGTGTTCTACTGCAGCTTCCCAGAGTGTTCTAAAGAACAAATAGAGCGCTAACAGTCCTACTTATGACAAACGTATGGCACACCTGAAGCCATCTTGATTGGAATAAAGTGGTAACTCTTAAAACATTTAATTTAAAAAGGAACAACATGAGGGGGTTTGTTGGACTTGGGCCTTAGGGCAGGTTCACCCCTAATCTTTTTGCTTTTATTTGTGACCCAGTGTTAGTGATTTTTGGGTCTCTGCGCACTTTTTCCCTGTGCCCCAGAGTAAAGTGCGTGCGTGTAGTATGGCTGGCCTGCCCTCCCATAGGAATGCATGGGGAATGTGTGTGTCCATGTTAGTTCCTGATGTGTGGGGAGTGCAGGCTCGAGTTTGGTATGTATGAACTCGTGAGAATGGATGCTGCGCAATGGTATGTGCGGCTTGTATGTGTCTAGAAGGGAAGTGCTACTTCTGGACATTGATGTATGTGTGCAGTGAGGATGCTGGAGGGTGATTGGCTGGAGCTGGCTGGCATGCCAGGCTCCAGGAAGTCTGGATGGGTCTGCCCGGTGGTGAGTGTGAGATCAGCATGAGTGATGTGAGGGAGGAGTGCACCTGGGTCCTGGATGGGCTGGGTTTTTCCCCCCACAATGCTGGCTCCGCCCCCCTGTGGTTTGTCTAACGACCCAAGCCTCCCCAGTGAATGAAAGGGGTGGTTGGGCCATCAAGGGTACTCCCAAGCCAGGTGCAACTGGTTTCCCCCCACCCTGCACCCTGAAACAAAGGATTTCACAGTATAAGAAGGGGATGTGTCCCCTTACAATTTGTTCTACTTTTGGATCCTTGCCAGAGGGGGCTGTTGCTGCTGCTGGGGCCAGGAGGACCGCCACTTGGACTGTCTCCCTTCCTGGAGACCAAGTGTGCCTGCTCTGGCCCTGCCTTGCCCCCCTGCCTGCCTCCAGACCCTGCTGGAGCTTTGCTTTTGGCCAGAGCGCCTAGAAGCGCTTTATTTCTCCCCTCAGCGCTGGGAGCGCTTTGCTAATATTTCTAGCGCTGAAGAGCGCTTTATTTTACCCCTAAGCGCTGGGTGCGCTTTATTTCTATTATAGCGCTTTGGAGCGCTTTGTCTGGCAGAGCGAGTGCCAACCTCGCTTTATATTTTATTTTGGACGCCGGTGCCCCTCCGGCCTTGCCCCGCTTTATTTGAGTATTTACAAGCCGGTGCCCACCCGGCATTGCCCGTGATCGCCGCCGCAGCCCAGGGGCACTGAAAATCGTTGCCGGGCCGCTGCCTAGTGCGACCCGGAAGTGCTTGACAGACCGGCCAATTACAGCGGGCCCGGGAGAGGCGAACCGGAAGTCCCGCCCCCCCACCGAGCCGCGAGAGGAAGGAAGCAGCCGGCGTGTCCTGCCCGAGGCTCCCGATCGAGGGGAGAGCCCCGGGACGAGTGTAGAGGAGCCGCGTCCGCGGCCCCAGTAGAGCCGCCGCCGCACAGGAGAGAGAGTCCCGGTGAGTGAACGAGGGCTTCGTGCTGGGAGCTGCCTGGTTGGGTGAGCGGCCCGAGGGGCAGCGGGCCGCTCCCACGCTTGCAGGGGCAGTTTCCTTTTGCCTTGAGCGGCCCCAGTGGCAGAGGGCCGCTCCAACGAGCGACGAGGCATTTTCTTGGTTGGAGCCACGAGGGCTCCAGAGGCCTCATCATTCCCGAGCCTGCGAGGCTCGAGGCGCCCACTTTGATTTAGAGCCCAGAGAGGCTCTGGGGGCAATTTGTGATTTACGAGCCAGAGAGGCTCCTGAGCCTTTTCATTGTTAAAGAGCGCTGAAGCTCTTTAGTGCCAGCATATCTGCTTTGTGAGCCCTGAGAGGCTCTGAGGGTGCCAGTTCCTTTGCGAGCCCTGAGAGGCTCGAGTGCCCATTCCTTGTTCCTGAGCCCACGAGGCTCCAACGTTGGCCTAGCTGTGATTTACAACTGTCCAGCACTTAGTGGACAGTTGCTACGTTTAGGCTTTGTGTTCTTGGCTGCCGGCGCAGCCTCCCCTGACATTGAGACTCAGGGCATTCCAGCCCTTTCGAGGCCAGTTGGCCTGGGGGACATTTCTAGTGTTGTGCCATGTGCACCCTGCGCAATTTATGATTTACTGCTTATGTGATTTCTGCGCAAATGTTCTTCCTGCACATCTGAATGTGTTTTAATGTTTCATGTGCAATTGTTTGTTATTACCTTTGCTAAAAGTGACCTGCTTAGGTGATTCTTTATGTGTTATTCCCCTTTGCTAAAAGTGACCTGCTTAGAGGATTGTTTATGTTATTACCTTTGCTAAAAGTGACCTGCTTAGGTAATTGTTTGTTTTATCCCCTTTGCTAAAAGTGACCTGCTTAGAGGATTGTTTATGTTATTACCTTTGCTAAAAGTGACCTGCTTGGGTAATTGTTTGTTTTATCCCCTTTGCTAAAAGTGACCTGCTTAGGTAATTGTTTGTTTTATCCCCTTTGCTAAAAGTGACCTGCTTAGAGGATTGTTTGATATTACCTTTGCTAAAAGTGACCTGCTTAGGTAATTGTTTATGGTTTATTCCCCTTTGCTAAAAGTGACCTGCTTAGATGAATGTTGATGTTTTATTGCCTTTGCTAAATGTGACTTGCTTAGGTGATTATTTTAGGTTTCCTTCCCTTTGCTATATGTGACTTGCTTAGGTGATAGGTTTTCCTTCCATAGGTCCTGATGATAAGGTCCTAGTTCCCTGCGTGATTCCCCTACAGTGTTTAGGGTGGCGTAGGAGGTATTTTCCCTTTACCAGTAGTTACTGGTTGTATGCTACATTCACTATTTCTGTGTTACAGTCATTATATGTTGATGTGCTAAGTGTTATACCTACAAGTATTATTTCTAAAAAGTGCATACCCCTGACAGTGGTCCAGGTGGCCCTGTCCTGTACATAATCCCTTGTAAATCTTGCCCGTGCCTGTTGGCACATTGTAAAGTGTGTGTGTTATCTAATGTGTTTTTATTATTATAATACAAAGGCTATTTTTGATATAACCTTGTGTGGAGTTTCCTTTGTGGTGGGCCTAGGGTGTTGTCGCTGGGGTGCGCGCGCAGACGCTTTACACATCGCCTCTGAGATTAGCCTTGCTGCTCGCGCCACGTTGCCTAGAGGGTGAGCGGGGGTTATCTTGGTGTGTGACTCCCTTGCCCTGACTTAGAAATGGTGATCCCTGACTGACCTTGGCGTGAGCCGTGGCCGGCCGGGGGTCCCGTTTCTAACATTGGTGGCAAGCGGTGCGGATTGGACTTGCGTTTGCGCTGTACCACAGTGGCGACAGGCCACACTACAAAACTCTGCAATTTTAGATAATCACATTTTGGGGATTATTGTTTTTTAGGGAAGATCAGTATTGCTTCTCCTGAAAGGTGTCATTTTGTAATTTCTGTCCAGTACATTTGTTCCCCGCCCTGCTTCCAGAGTTTGGTACCTGTGTCACTTGTGGTCAGGTTGAGAAAATCAGGGGTGGTAGAAACTGCCTTACCGGTCAGAGGGGAGGGTGTGTGTGAATGAGTGGTGTGTTACACTGGATAGTGGAGTGCAAGTTCACTGAGATAGGAATCTTGCTGAATTGTGTTAATTGTGTACTCCTGTGTAAGCTCAGACCCCCAGGTTCTCTGTGTCAAACTCTTCTTGAGAACGTCCGCCAAAATGGAGCCTGTTTTTGATCTCTGTTGTCTTTTTAGGTACAGTAGGTCAGAGCTGGTCAGATTCTGTGAAGAGGGAGGCATGGAGGTGAGTGAGTTGGATACTCAGTCCCAGCTTAGGGACAGCCTGATCCTATGGCAAAAGGGTCAGTGGGATCTTGAGCACAGTGAGAGAGATAGGGCCCGGGCCGCACGTCATGAGGATGGTGAGTCTGTGGAGAGCCCTGAAGAATGTGAGTTGTATGATGATGACAGTGGATGGATATCAGCAGATAGTGAGGACCCCATAGATAGGGAGTCCCTTGCTGGGTCCAGTGTCAGTATCAGCACCCCATCCCTTTCCCTGTCCCCAGAGGAGTGGTTGGATAGGAGGGAAGAGCGGGAGCATCAGCTAGCGATGGAACAGCTCAGGTTGGAGCACGCCAAGCTAGAGGCTGAAAGGGCCTTGTTCAGGGAGAAGGTAGCCCTAGAGGATAGGTTATCCCCTGAGTGCAGTTATGTTTTTCTGGATTCCCCAGGGAGGGTTGAATCCAGTGGTGGCAGCTATTTAAGTGTTAGTGTAGACAGTCCCACTCCCAGTTCCCCGAGTATGGTACCTGTTTCCCTAGAAGAGGAGTATAGGTTGCAGTTCAGGGACAGTAGGAAACTGTCTCACCAGTCTTGGGAGGAGTTTACAGAGGACTGTCAGTGTGCACTGATTGAGTGGATAGAGGTTCCCACGGGACCTGAGTATTACAAACTGTTTTGTCTTATTCTCAAGGAAAAGGTGCTCAGTCATTGTCGGCCGGAGTTGCGGCAACACCTGTTAGGGTTGACCTTTGATCCTTGGACGCTTGCAAAGGAAGCAGACCGATGGGACAGTGCGAGAGGTTCTTTAGAGTCACTAGTGGGTGATTCCAACAATAGTGGGTCAGGTGTCCTCCAGCCCAGCGTGGTGGAGGAGGGTGAGAGTAGCCCAGCTAGGTCCCAGGTTAGTGAGGAGGGTGTAGGGGCTGACTGCCTGTCTCAGTGGAGCAGGAGTGAGTGTGTGACCGAGAGTCCCCAGACGCCCGAAGCCCTGTCACAGAGCCTGGATGGTTTCTTTAGGGAACACCAGGATGGGAACCTAGGCTTGCCTGTTAGTTCACTTGAGGGAGATCTCCTAGTGTGTGGAGGACCTGGAGCATCTGTAAGCGGAGCTTCTATGGTTCTAGAGTCTGGCAGTACCGCTTCAGTGGGGAGGGTACAGGAGTCCAGCGAGAAGAGTGATTGGGGGATAGTATGTGAGTCCCCAGAAGTCCTGGAGTGCCAGGCATTGGTTCCACCAAAGGTTCTAGACCAGAGGTTGGAAGGCCAGGTTCAGGATCCGCCTGACCTGAAGGGTGGGACTACTGTAATCAGTGTCCTGACCAGTTCTTTTTCCAGAGGTACCGCCCCGGTTGGGAGGGAGCAGGACTCTGGAAGGGGGTGCAGAGGGTGGGAGAGCCCACCTCTGACCCCGGTGCAACCTGAGGGGTTAAACCCCAGGTTGGGAGAATGTTGTTTAGAGGGGACCCCTCGCAGGAGGAGGAGGAACCCTAGAAGAAGAGGTAGGGGGAGGAGAGCCTTCCCTGAGACTCCTGGTCCGCCTGAGGTTGTAGACCCTAGGTTGGAGAACAAGTGGCAGTCTAGCCCTGTCTTGCAGACAGGAAGGGTGGAGAATGGCTATTATGTGCCAGCGGTTACTACCCCCCACTTTGTGAGTAGGCAGGATCCAGTGGCACCTGGATGGCCTAGGGCCTGGTCCTGGCCGAGGGCAGCTGGAGAGTATCAGTGGGGTACCCCAGTTAGTCCCTACAGTAGTTTTAGAAGGAACCCTAGGGGTTCACTGTGGCGTAAAACAGGAGGGTGTCCCTGCAGTTGTGGGCCCACGTCCATGTTTTTTCGCCCCAAGCAGGGAAGTCCATCACGGTGGTGATTGGTCTGCCCTGCGTTTTGGCTGGAAGGGGGTTGTGTTGGACTTGGGCCTTAGGGCAGGTTCACCCCTAATCTTTTTGCTTTTATTTGTGACCCAGTGTTAGTGATTTTTGGGTCTCTGCGCACTTTTTCCCTGTGCCCCAGAGTAAAGTGCGTGCGTGTAGTATGGCTGGCCTGCCCTCCCATAGGAATGCATTCGGAATGTGTGTGTCCATGTTAGTTCCTGATGTGTGGGGAGTGCAGGCTCGAGTTTGGTATGTATGAACTCGTGAGAATGAATGCTGCGCAATGGTATGTGCGGCTTGTATGTGTCTAGAAGGGAAGTGCTACTTCTGGACATTGATGTATGTGTGCAGTGAGGATGCTGGAGGGTGATTGGCTGGAGCTGGCTGGCATGCCAGGCTCCAGGAAGTCTGGATGGGTCTGCCCGGTGGTGAGTGTGAGATCAGCATGAGTGATGTGTGGGAGGAGTGCACCTGGGTCCTGGATGGGCTGGGTTTTTCCCCACACAATGCTGGCTCCGCCCCCCTGTGGTTTGTCTAACAACCCAAGCCTCCCCAGTGAATGAAAGGGGTGGTTGGGCCATCAAGGGTACTCCCAAGCCAGCTGCAACTGGTTTCCCCCCACCCTGCACCCTGAAACAAAGGATTTCACAGTATAAGAAGGGGCTGTGTCCCCTTACAATTTGTTCTACTTTTGGATCCTTGCCAGAGGGGGCTGTTGCTGCTGCTGGGGCCAGGAGGACCGCCACTTGGACTGTCTCCCTGCCTGGAGACCCAGTGTGCTGGCTCTGGCCCTGCCTTGCCCCCCTGCCTGCCTCTAGACCCTGCTGGAGCTTTGCTTTTGGCCAGAGCGCCTAGAAGCGCTTTATTTCTCCCCTCAGCGCTGGGAGCGCTTTGCTAATATTTCTAGCGCTGAAGAGCACTTTATTTTACCCCTAAGCGCTGGGTGCGCTTTATTTCTATTATAGCGCTTTGGAGCGCTTTGTCTGGCAGAGCGAGTGCCAACCTCGCTTTATATTTTATTTTGGACGCCGGTGCCCACCCGGCCTTGCCCCGGTTTATTTGAGTATTTACAAGCCGGTGCCCACCCGGCATTGCCCGTGATCGCCGCCGCAGCCCAGGGGCACTGAAAATCGTTGCCGGGCCGCTGCCTAGTGCGACCCGGAAGTGCTTGACCGACCGGCCAATTACAGCGCGGCCCGGGAGAGGCGAACCGGAAGTCCCGCCCCCCCACCGAGCCGCGAGAGGAAGGAAGCAGCCGGCGTGTCCTGCCCGAGGCTCCCGATCGAGGGGAGAGCCCCGGGACGAGTGTAGAGGAGCCGCGTCCGCGGCCCCAGTAGAGCCGCCGCCGCACAGGAGAGAGAGTCCCGGTGAGTAAACGAGGGCTTCGTACTGGGAGCCGCCAGGTTGGGTGAGCGGCCCCGAGGGGCAGCGGGCCGCTCCCACGCTTGCAGGGGCAGTTTCCTTTTGCCTTGTGCGGCCCCAGTGGCAGAGGGCCGCTCCAACGAGCGACGAGGCATTTTCTTGGTTGGAGCCACGAGGGCTCCAGAGGCCTCATCATTCCCGAGCCTGCGAGGCTCGAGGTGCCCACTTTGATTTAGAGCCCAGAGAGGCTCTGGGGGCAATTTGTGATTTACGAGCCAGAGAGGCTCCTGAGCCTTTTCATTGTTAAAGAGCGCTGAAGCTCTTTAGTGCCAGCATATCTGCTTTGTGAGCCCTGAGAGGCTCTGAGGGTGCCAGTTCCTTTGCGAGCCCTGAGAGGCTCGAGTGCCCATTCCTTGTTCCTGAGCCCACGAGGCTCCAACGTTGGCCTAGCTGTGATTTACAACTGTCCAGCACTTAGTGGACAGTTGCTACGTTTAGGCTTTGTGTTCTTGGCTGCCGGCGCAGCCTCCCCTGACATTGAGACTCAGGGCATTCCAGCCCTTTCGAGGCCAGTTGGCCTAGGGGACATTTCTAGTGTTGTGCCATGTGCACCCTGCGCAATTTATGATTTACTGCTTATGTGATTTCTGCGCAAATGTTCTTCCTGCACCTCTGAATGTGTTTTAATGTTTCATGTGCAATTGTTTGTTATTACCTTTGCTAAAAGTGACCTGCTTAGGTGATTCTCTATGTGTTATTCCCCTTTGCTAAAAGTGACCTGCTTAGAGGATTGTTTATGTTATTACCTTTGCTAAAAGTGACCTGCTTAGGTAATTGTTTGTTTTATCCCCTTTGCTAAAAGTGACCTGCTTAGAGGATTGTTTATGTTATTACCTTTGCTAAAAGGGACCTGCTTAGGTAATTGTTTGTTTTATCCCCTTTGCTAAAAGTGACCTGCTTAGAGGATTGTTTATGTTATTACCTTTGCTAAAAGTGACCTGCTTAGGTAATTGTTTGTTTTATCCCCTTTGCTAAAAGTGACCTGCTTTGAGGATTGTTTGATATTACCTTTGCTAAAAGTGACCTGCTTAGGTAATTGTTTATGGTTTATTCCCCTTTGCTAAAAGTGACCTGCTTAGAGGAATGTTGATGTTTTATTGCCTTTGCTAAATGTGACTTGCTTAGGTGATTATTTTAGGTTTCCTTCCCTTTGCTAAATGTGACTTGCTTAGGTGATAGGTTTTCCTTCCATAGGTCCTGATGATAAGGTCCTAGTTCCCTGCGTGATTTCCCTACAGTGTTTAGGGTGGCATAGGAGGTATTTTCCCTTTACCAGTAGTTACTGGTTGTATGCTACATTCACTATTTCTGTGTTACAGTCATTATATGTTGATGTGCTAAGTGTTATACCTACAAGTATTATTTCTAAAAAGTGCATACCCCTGACAGTGGTCCAGGTGGCCCTGTCCTGTACATAATCCCTTGTAAATCTTGCCCGTGCCTGTTGGCACATTGTAAAGTGTGTGTGTTATCTAATGTGTTTTTATTAATATAATACAAAGGCTATTTTTGATATAACCTTGTGTGGAGTTTCCTTTGTGGTGGGCCTAGGGTGTTGTCGCTGGGGTGCGCGCGCAGACGCTTTACACATCGCCCCTGAGATTAGCCTTGCTGCTCGCGCCACGTTACCTAGAGGGTGAGCGGGGGTTATCTTGGTGTGTGACTCCCTTGCCCTGACTTAGAAATGGTGATCCCTGACTGACCTTGGCGTGAGCCGTGGCCGGCCGGGGGTCCCGTTTCTAACAGGGTTCATTTTGACATACAAAGTATGATTAGTGCTGCAGAAAGAAAATTTAGGACACATTTTAAGTGACTTCTCAAATCCTTTTCTATTTCATTAAGAAATTCTGACAAGCAGACTGAAACATGCACTTTCAATACCAGCAGCAGACTTCCCTGGTGAGCAGTAGCTTTACTACAGTGATCTAATAAGTAACTAGAGTGCTAACATTCTGAATTTATGGAAAATGTGTGACACATCTGAATGCCTCCTTGATGGAATCAAAGTAAAAAACTGAAAGTATTTCCTACTGAGGAGACTGTAGTAAATGATGAAATTAGGAAACTTCATAACAAATAAGTCTCCCAAGATGGCCACCAGAGACAAAAGAGCCCAAATGTAGCACAAATATCATCCAGATGTAGCCCAAATATAGCCCAATGACAGAATGTCCCAGAGTGTTCTAAAGAACAACTAGAACGCTAACAGTCTTACTTATGACAAAAGTATGGCACACCTGAAGCCATCTTGATTGGAATAAAGTGGTAACACTTAAAACATTTAATTTGCAAAAGAACAAAATGAGGGGTTCATTTTGCCACAGAAATTATGATTAGTGCTGCAGAAAGAAAAATTAGGGCACATTTTGACTTCTCAAATCCTCTTCTATTTCATTAAAAAATTCTGACATGCAGCATCTTTACTTCAGTGATCTAATGAGCAACTAGAGTGCTAACATTCCGAATTTATGGCAAATGTGTGACACATCTAAATGCCTTCTTGATGGTACCAAAGTAAGCAAGCATTGAAAATGCAATAGGTTTCGCCCTCGTTTAAGTTAAAGCAATTCTGTTTGTAATTAGGTGGCTTTTTAGCTTTGCTTGTATTAGTGTTTTTCAAACTTTCATGTACATAACATGCATTTGTATGCGTATATGTATATGTATGCATGCATTTATATTTGTATTTATATAGATATGTATTTTATATATATGTTTATATATGTATGTATATATATATATATATATATATATATATATATATATATATATATATATATATATATATATATATATATATATATTACCTACTGGCGGTCGCCAGTAGGTATATATAGTTAAGATTTTTTCTCTATGGGATTTTCGAAAATTCTATGTCGAATAACTTTGGCGTTTGAGGACGGAATTGGCTGAAATTGTCAGGAAAATGGCACATGTTGTTTATGAGCAGCCCCTGAAAATTTGGGGGGGGTTTCGTCAAGGGGGGCCGAGAAAAAAGGGGAGGGTCCCAAAACGCGTTTTTCCCATTCATTTTTCCATAGGGCGGTTGGACTCACTTTTAGGTCGAACGGCTGAATGGATTTCCACGAAACTTGGCAAAATTGTAGATATTGTTTGCCCGATGTGCCTTTGCTAGGTCTCAATATATGTGCTCCAGTGGATTTTGATAAATTAACGTTCAAAAAAATATATATATCTGTAACAGCGCTCCGGTTAGCGCCCCGGTTTGCGTACCTGACGCGTAACGGAACTTCGCGAAGCGAAGCTGATTGGCTCTCCGGTGTCTGTCAACATTCTAAACAGTCCGGAGTGGCCGCCATCTTGTCTCTCGGTAGGATCGAGAGACAAGAGGAGGCCAAAACAAAGGGGGAAATGACCATAAGGGGGCATAGTAGATCCTCCCTGACCCCCTAGGTTTGATGTGGAGGGTTTAAAAGGGCCCCGCGTGGGGAGCGCCCGGTACGCGCACCGGGAAGCGGTCCGGGGAGCGTACTATGAGGAAAAAAGAATGATAGACTTTTCAAATATTGTATGTTTATTGATTGTTCGTTTTGTTGTTTTTTTATTTTTTTTATTTAAGTAGCAATATGTAGGTACCAATGCAGAGTTAAAAAATTAATATACACCGTCTCCTTTGTAGATATCTTGCATGTAGTTTTAGAAGTTATTGTGGAATATGGAATTCATACCATAGTGTGTCAGGAAAGCAGAAACAATATGGAGGCAGGAGATGATAAAGAGATGTTAAATACACATTGGAGATAATATAGTTGGAGAAAGGAAGTAACTATGAGCAAAATTGCTATGTAACATAAAAAAGTTGCACAGTATACTATAAGTCTGACTTTACATTATAATCAATTTGGTACTAGTTTATAAATTACATATAAAAATGATTAAAGTCTGGAACAATTTTTGATTATTAAATATAAATTTATTTTTGTGATTGTTTTTCAAAATTTAATAGAACGTTTAACATTTGACTGTCCGAAATGTCGTCATTTTCAGTGAACATAACTTCCAACATTTGAGTGTCCGAAATGTCCTTATTTTGAGTGAACATAACTTGCAACATTTGAGTGTCTGAAATGTCCTCATTTTGAAGGAGGAAATCTACAGATTGTACACATTGTAGTAGTTCATGGTCCCGTGATTCATCCATGAATTCAATGTCATTTGGTTCAATGTTTTCTTGATTGGTCTCTGCAAGGACAATTTCAAATGACACTTTTTGTTCTCCTTCCATTTTGCCTGAAATTTGCCTAAAAAAATATATATATCAGTAGAGATAGGGCACTGTTGGGATTAATTTTAGATAGGTAGTTTTTAACAGTGAATTTATCTTTGTGCAGTGTAAGGTATCAGACTGGAAGTAGAAATATAAAAAAGTGTATGTGATGAAACCTAAGTAAATTCATAATTATACAAGACAAGCCTAAATCCATCCATAACTATAACAGAGAAGTCTATCTAAATCTATAACTATTACAGAGGGATAGTATATAACTATCAGAAAAAGTTTTCCATATTAACTTAAAGTGCACAATATACTTCAGTTTTCAAAATAACATCTTACCTTTTAAAAACAAGTTTAAGTTGTCAGTGAAAATGCTCTTGCAATGTACTTCAGGAAGTAGTAGTCAAAATGGCTGTGTTTCTCTCTCTTTCTTTATATATATTCAGGTACATAACCAATCAAATGTCAGGTAAAAAAAGTAGAAAATGAAAGTAACATTTTAATTGGTTGTCAATTCCAACACTTCAGATGTGTTTTGTGAAGTAATTTACCTCAAGGTATTTAGAGAGGTCTACAGGCTAAATGGCTAAATGGAATTCCAATCAAATTTGTGAAAATGGTAGGGATTGGTATGTAGTATAAGCTAATCTATATTTGGTGAAAGTGTCTCCAGTGGTTTTTCTGTGAATTACTTTCCCACCTTTTTTAAGCGAGCGCTTCCCGGTGCGCGCCCTGGTACGCGAACCGGCAGCGTTACGGGAGTCCTCCATTTTGTGTTTCGGTAGAATTGAGATACAAGATGGAGGGCAAATAATGTTCAGAATGGGTAGAAGGGGGCACGGTAGACGTATCCTGACCCCCTAGGTTTTCTGAGGGTGGCTGAGGAGGCCCATATGTGCGAAAAAATAACATTTTTTTTCAAATTTTCGTGCGGTTAGCGTCCGGTGCGTGTACCGGGTAGCGCTCCGGAAAGCGTAAATCGTGAAAATTAGTAAAAAAAAAGTTACATTTAAAATTTGTTTAGAGTGATCATAGTTAGGGTAGCTCTGAGAAGAGCTTTTGGGTATGTGGTAGATTTAGGTACTTATAAGTAGGTACCAATACATAGTCTTAAATTCAGGATGAAAACTCTGTTCCCCTCATCTGAAAAGTGAACTCCATCTCCTCTGTAGATATCTTGCATGTAGTAACGCAAGTTATTGTTGTAGATGGAGCCCATTCCATGGTCTCTCATGTAAGCTGAAACAGACTTATTTACATGCTTCCTCGATTTCTCAATTTGTGGACAAAATTGGTTGGACCACCTCCATTTCTGTCTTTGGCATATATTTGAATATACCAAGGCAGTTTGAGGAAAAAGTGCCATCAATTGCTCAAAGGTGTCCTTTAAAAGCATTTCCAGACCTACCCCAGTCAAAG
Source organism: Lissotriton helveticus (assembly GCF_964261635.1). Lineage (NCBI taxonomy): Eukaryota > Metazoa > Chordata > Amphibia > Caudata > Salamandridae > Lissotriton > Lissotriton helveticus. The sequence goes on from NC_136057.1 coordinate 592,292,547, forward strand.
TACCCAAGTAATTTCCTCCACAGTGCACAATTAACAGGTCAGGGTTTGGCAAAAGCAAAAAGGTTTTCACCAATGGTATCAATTGGTGACATCTTAATCCTCTGTGACCAATCCAGTTGATTTCCACATTTTGTAAATTGAGGTTGTGTAAATTTCTGTTATCAGCATACCTTTGAGCCCAGTGGATGTAATTATGTCCAACAATCCAGACAGAAAACATGGTGAGAGGAGGTTCTGCTGCAGTCAGATGTAGTGTGGGAATGAAATGGCAGTTGAAACAGTAGGAGTATGTAATTTAAAAAACTGTGGAGTTTCTGTGCTAATGATTCAGTAGCAGTGATTGGTGGATTTTGATTGCTGAAAACAGAAAGTTAGGGTGCATGGATGAGTTCTTTGAAAGATGTAATTTGAATGGTCAAGAAAAAATCATTTTATGAAAGATTGCACTGGATACGCAGGTGTACTGAGAGTTCAGAGTTCAATTGAAACATTATTGTGTGAACTTGTAAACATGACAGGTCTTTCAGGAGGTGGTTGCTATGGAAAAAAGGCAGAAAGGGCAGAGGGGGGAAGGGTGTTGATTTGAAAAAAGTGAGGGAAGAGTTTTGATTGGGTGACATGAGAGATATGTGTGATGAATTACAGCATTTCTGTGCCATTGTTGGTTGCAGCCTCTGGAGTGCATACCCTTTGCTCTGCTAAAGAAAAATTGGTGTGTGTCTGAGACTGTTTTGAAACTCAAAAAGTATTTGCTAAGGTGAGAAAAGATTCATTTAATTTAGATAGAGAATAGTATGCTTTAGGGATAAATTTATGAAGAAAGTTGTGTATTTAAAATGTTGCTTTGTGTCAAGTGTTTTACAAATAGATTTAGTTTCTTTGAGTTTCATAGCCATGTTAAAAGTGACGCAAAAGTGGTGGAAGGGCCTTAAAAATACGCTTTCATGTGTGTTAGGGCATTTTAAGTCACTTCCCCATGAATGTGGGTGAATAATTGGTTTACTTGATGTGTTTAAAAACGTTTCTTGAAGTCAATTAGGTTTCTTGATATGTACTGCTAGAGTTTCATAGGCTGCTTGGGGCATATTTACAAGGCCTTTGAGTCACTTTGATGTTATTTTCCCCATTTTAATTTAAGTCATTTCCCCGTGGTGCAAGATCCTTGTAAATACGCCCCCATGTGTGCTTGGCAAATTTAGATTTTGTTTCTTTGAGTTACATGGCCATGTTAAAAGTGACGCAAAAATGGTGCAAGGCCCTTAAAAATACGCTTTCATGTGTGTTAGGGCATTTTAAGTCACTTCCCCATGAATGTGGGTGAATAATTGGTTTACTTGATGTGTTTAAAAACGTTTCTTGAAGTAAATTAGGTTTCTTGATATGTACTGCTAGAGTTTCATAGGCTGCTTGGGGCATATTTACAAGGCCTTTGAGTCACTTTGACGTTATTTTCCCCATTTTAATTTAAGTCATTTCTCCGTGGTGCAAGGTCCTTGTAAATACGCCCCCATGTGTGCTTGGCAAATTAAGATTTTGTTTCTTTGAGTTACATGGCCATGTTAAAAGTGACGCAAAAATGGTGCAAGGCCCTTAAAAATACGCTTTCATGTGTGTTAGGGCATTTTAAGTCACTTCCCCATGAATGTGGGTGAATAATTGGTTTACTTGATGTGTTTAAAAACGTTTCTTGAAGTAAATTAGGTTTCTTGATATGTACTGCTAGAGTTTCATAGGCTGCTTGGGGCATATTTACAAGGCCTTTGAGTCACTTTGACGTTATTTTCCCCATTTTAATTTAAGTCATTTCCCCGTGGTGCAAGGTCCTTGTAAATACGCCCCCATGTGTGCTTGGCAAATTAAGATTTTGTTTCTTTGAGTTACATGGCCATGTTAAAAGTGACGCAAAAATGGTGCAAGGCCCTTAAAAATACGCTTTCATGTGTGTTAGGGCATTTTAAGTCACTTCCCCATGAATGTGGGTGAATAATTGGTTTACTTGATGTGTTTAAAAACGTTTCTTGAAGTCAATTAGGTTTCTTGATATGTACTGCTAGAGTTTCATAGGCTCCTTGGGGCATATTTGCAAGGCCTTTGAGTCACTTTGACGTTATTTTCCCCATTTTAATTTAAGTCATTTCCCCGTGGTGCAAGGTCCTTGTAAATATGCACCCATGTGTGCTTGGCAAATTTAAGTACTGACAGGGTGTGCTTCTACATAGGAGCTGTGTTATGTTTTCAAATTATGACCAGAAAATCATTTTTTTTTTAAAAGAAATGCTTTATTGTGAGTAATGTACATTGCTCTGTTGCATACAGTCCTCATCTTCTGCGTACTCTTGGATATGCTAGACTACATCTGCACAATGAGATACCTAAGCTGAAGAAACACATGATGTGATTGTGAATTGAGCATAAATATTTGCACGTTTTTCAATTACATCACCTGTGTTTTCTAACATTACGAATCACATTGTGCAGATGAGGTTTAGGTCTGTCCAGGGAGACAGAGGAGGTCTGGCCTTTGTTCAAGAGTGCAGTGGACATGACTCACTTCATTGGTAGGCCTGCACATGTATTATCTCCTCTGTACTCTTCAACAAGCCTAAATTTCATCTGCAACCCTGAGTAGGCCTCACCTCAAACAAACCTCTGGATAGTCCACACCTTATCGTCATCCTGAATCAATCATTTAAAATGTTAGGGGCAAATTTATGATGGCCGTGTGCCTCTTTTGCGCCGCTGTTGCGTCACTTTTGTGACGCAGCAGTGGTGCAAAAGATGCACCATGTTGCAAGATAGGCCTCACTTCATCTGCAACAAGATACCGTCACTTTAAACTGTATACATTTAGGACTGTGTAGGGGGCATGGAGAAGCTGAATCTTCTGTAAGTGTCAAAATTGTTGCATACAGTGCTCACCTTCTGCGTACTCTTTGATATGCTAGACTACATCTGCACAATGAGATACCTAAGCAAAGGAAACACAAGTGATGTGATTGTGAAATGAGCAAAAAAAATTGCACGTTTTTCAATTACATCACCTGTGTTTCCTAACATTACGAATCACATTGTGCAGATCAGGTTTAGGCCTGTCCAGGGAGACAGAGGAGGTCTGGCCTTTGTTAAAGAGTGCAGTGGACATGACTCACTTCATTGCTAGGCATGCACATGTATTATCTCCTCTGTACTCTTCAACAAGCCTAAATTTCATCTGTAACCCTGAGTAGGCCTCACGTCAAACAAACCCCTGGATAGGCCACACCTTATCGGTATCCTGAACCAATCATTTAAAATGTTAGGGGCAGATTTATGATGGCCGTGTGCCTCTTTTGCGCCGCTGTTGCGTCACTTTTGTGACGCAGCGGTGGCGCAAAAGATGCGCTATGTTGCGACATATTTACAACTTGATGCATCTAGGCAGATGTGTCACCGTGTAAAGTCCTGTGCCACATGAAACCTGCGTCAGGTTTCACGTGGGCGTTTTGTTGCAGGGTGGGCATTCATTTGCATGAAAGCCCTGTAAAACTAACACGGTGAAATTTAGAAGATTTCACTGAGTCAGCTTTATGGCATTGCTGAATCAAATCCTTACGCCTGTTTGAAACAGGCATAAGGAGTGATGCACCATGCAATGTGTGGCTTGCCCCTGTGCATTGCAGTAGACATGTCGCGCTTACGACGTGATTCCTGCAATGTGCCGCTTTTGCGGCACAGATGCGTGACGCATCTGTGCTATTTTTGCTCAATGGTGGTGATGGATCAAGCCCTGATCTTTGGACTGGGTAAGAGTGGTCTGCTTAATTCAGACACTCTGTTCATCACCACCCCCTTTTCTGAATCATTTTGTCCACCATAAGCGTGGAAGGGTATACTCAGACATGAGTCCCTTGCTCACTGCTCCATCAGGATTCAAGCAAGCCGGGCCGACGACGCCTGAAATGGCAGAAACCGGTCCCCGGAAGCTTTTCTCCTTTCTGGTGAAGAATTGGCTTGGTAGTTTGGTCTGCCCTGTTCCCATGATGCACTGGGCCAGGGACAGACTAATTTGCATATAGCCAGGTTCTGAGCTGGGATGGGGCAGTGAGCTAAATAACGGTGATGGATCAAGCCCTGATCTTTGGACTGGGTAAGAGTGGTCTGCTTAATTCAGACACTCTGTTCATCACCACCCCCTTTTCTGAATCATTTTGTCCACCATAAGCGTGGAAGGGTATACTCAGACATGAGTCCCTTGCTCACTGCTCCATCAGGATTCAAGCAAGCCGGGCCGAGGACGCCTGAAATGGCAGAAACCGGTCCCCGGAAGCTTGTCTCCTTTCTGGTGAAGAATTGGCTTGGTAGTTTGGTCTGCCCTGTTCCCATGATGCACTGGGCCAGGGACAGACTAATTTGCATATAGCCAGGTTCTGAGCTGGGATGGGGCAGTGAGCTAAATAACGGTGATGGATCAAGCCCTGATCTTTGGACTGGGTAAGAGTGGTCTGCTTAATTCAGACACTCTGTTCATCACCACCCCCTTTTCTGAATCATTTTGTCCACCATAAGCGTGGAAGGGTATACTCAGACATGAGTCCCTTGCTCACTGCTCCATCAGGATTCAAGCAAGCCGGGCCGACGACGCCTGAAATGGCAGAAACCGGTCCCCGGAAGCTTGTCTCCTTTCTGGTGAAGAATTGGCTTGGTAGTTTGGTCTGCCCTGTTCCCATGATGCACTGGGCCAGGGACAGACTAATTTGCATATAGCCAGGTTCTGAGCTGGGATGGGGCAGTGAGCTAAATAACGGTGATGGATCAAGCCCTTATCTTTGGACTGGGTAAGAGTGGTCTGCTTAATTCAGACACTCTGTTCATCACCCCCCCCTTTTCTGAATCATTTTGTCCACCATAAGCGTGGAAGGGTATACTCAGACATGAGTCCCTTGCTCACTGCTCCATCAGGATTCAAGCAAGCCGGGCCGACGACGCCTGAAATGGCAGAAACCGGTCCCCGGAAGCTTGTCTCCTTTCTGGTGAAGAATTGGCTTGGTAGTTTGGTCTGCCCTGTTCCCATGATGCACTGGGCCAGGGACAGACTAATTTGCATATAGCCAGGTTCTGAGCTGGGATGGGGCAGTGAGCTAAATAACGGTGATGGATCAAGCCCTGATCTTTGGACTGGGTAAGAGTGGTCTGCTTAATTCAAAAACGGTCACCCACGCACTGGTTACAAGCCGCCTGGACTACGGAAACACCCTTTACGCCGGTTCCACCGCGAAACTACAGAAAAAACTCCAACGCATCCAAAATGCTTCAGCCAGACTCATACTAGACATCCCCCACACAGACCACATTTCCGCTCACCTGAAAGACCTTCACTGGCTCCCCGTCAACAAGAGAATAACGTTCCGTCTCCTCACCCACGCACAAAAAGCCCTTTACGAACTTGGACCTGATTGCCTCAACACGCGCCTTTCCTTTTACACCCCCACCCGCCAGCTGCGTTCGTCCAACCAAGCCCTCGCCGCTGTACCACGCATCCACAAAGTCACCATGGGAGGAAGATCCTTCTCCTACTTAGCGGCCAAGACCTGGAATTCCCTTCCCATCCACCTCCGCCTTACTCAAAACCACCTAGCCTTCAGAAAACAACTTAAAACATGGATATTCGATAAATAACCCCCCCCCCCCCTCTTCCTCAAGCGCCTTGAGACCCTATGGGTATGTAGTGCGCTATATAAATTCTGACTTGACTTGACTTGACTTGAATTCAGACACTCTGTTCATCACCACCCCCTTTTCTGAATCATTTTGTCCACCATAAGCGTGGAAGGGTATACTCAGACATGTGTCCCTTGCTCACTGCTCCATCAGGATTCAAGCAAGCCGGGCCGACGACGCCTGAAAAAGCAGAAACCGGTCCCCGGAAGCTTGTCTCCTTTCTGGTGAAGAATTGGCTTGATAGTTTGGTCTGCCCTGTTCCCATGATGCACTGGGCCAGGGACAGACTAATTTGCATATAGCCAGGTTCTGAGCTGGGATGGGGCAGTGAGCTAAATAACGGTGATGGATCAAGCCCTGATCTTTGGACTGGGTAAGAGTGGTCTGCTTAATTCAGACACTCTGTTCATCACCACCCCCTTTTCTGAATCATTTTGTCCACCATAAGCGTGGAAGGGTATACTCAGACATGAGTCCCTTGCTCACTGCTCCATCAGGATTCAAGCAAGCCGGGCCGACGACGCCTGAAATGGCAGAAACCGGTCCCCGGAAGCTTGTCTCCTTTCTGGTGAAGAATTGGCTTGGTAGTTTGGTCTGCCCTGTTCCCATGATGCACTGGGCCAGGGACAGACTAATTTGCATATAGCCAGGTTCTGAGCTGGGATGGGGCAGTGAGCTAAATAATGGTGATGGATCAAGCCCTGATCTTAGGACTGGGTAAGAGTGGTCTGCTTAATTCAGACACTCTGTTCATCACCACCCCCTTTTCTGAATCATTTTGTCCACCATAAGCGTGGAAGGGTATACTCAGACATGAGTCCCTTGCTCACTGCTCCATCAGGATTCAAGCAAGCCGGGCCGACGACGCCTGAAATGGCAGAAACCGGTCCCCAGAAGCTTGTCTCCTTTCTGGTGAAGAATTGGCTTGGTAGTTTGGTCTGCCCTGTTCCCATGATGCACTGGGCCAGGGACAGACTAATTTGCATATAGCCAGGTTCTGAGCTGGGATGGGGCAGTGAGCTAAATAACGGTGATGGATCAAGCCCTGATCTTTGGACTGGGTAAGAGTGGTCTGCTTAATTCAGACACTCTGTTCATCACCACCCCCTTTTCTGAATCATTTTGTCCACCATAAGCGTGGAAGGGTATACTCAGACATGAGTCCCATGCTCACTGCTCCATCAGGATTCAAGCAAGCCGAGCCGACGACGCCTGAAATGGCAGAAACCGGTCCCCGGAAGCTTGTCTCCTTTCTGGGGAAGAATTGGCTTGGTAGTTTGGTCTGCCCTGTTCCCATGATGCACTGGGCCAGGGACAGACTAATTTGCATATAGCCAGGTTCTGAGCTGGGATGGGGCAGTGAGCTAAATAACGGTGATGGATCAAGCCCTGATCTTTGGACTGGGTAAGAGTGGTCTGCTTAATTCAGACACTCTGTTCATCACCACCCCCTTTTCTGAATCATTTTGTCCACCATAAGCGTGGAAGGGTATACTCAGACATGAGTCCCTTGCTCACTGCTCCATCAGGATTCAAGCAAGCCGGGCCGACGACGCCTGAAATGGCAGAAACCGGTCCCCGGAAGCTTGTCTCCTTTCTGGTGAAGAATTGGCTTGGTAGTTTGGTCTGCCCTGTTCCCATGATGCACTGGGCCAGGGACAGACTAATTTGCATATAGCCAGGTTCTGAGCTGGGATGGGGCAGTGAGCTAAATAACGGTGATGGATCAAGCCCTTATCTTTGGACTGGGTAAGAGTGGTCTGCTTAATTCAGACACTCTGTTCATCACCACCCCCTTTTCTGAATCATTTTGTCCACCATAAGCGTGGAAGGGTATACTCAGACATGAGTCCCTTGCTCACTGCTCCATCAGGATTCAAGCAAGCCGGGCCGACGACGCCTGAAATGGCAGAAACCGGTCCCCGGAAGCTTGTCTCCTTTCTGGTGAAGAATTGGCTTGGTAGTTTGGTCTGCCCTGTTCCCATGATGCACTGGGCCAGGGACAGACTAATTTGCATATAGCCAGGTTCTGAGCTGGGATGGGGCAGTGAGCTAAATAACGGTGATGGATCAAGCCCTGATCTTTGGACTGGGTAAGAGTGGTCTGCTTAATTCAGACACTCTGTTCATCACCACCCCCTTTTCTGAATCATTTTGTCCACCATAAGCGTGGAAGGGTATACTCAGACATGAGTCCCTTGCTCACTGCTCCATCAGGATTCAAGCAAGCCGGGCCGACGACGCCTGAAATGGCAGAAACCGGTCCCCGGAAGCTTGTCTCCTTTCTGGTGAAGAATTGGCTTGGTAGTTTGGTGTGTCCTGTTCCCATGATGCACTGGGCCAGGGACAGACTAATTTGCATATAGCCAGGTTCTGAGCTGGGATGGGGCAGTGAGCTAAATAACGGTGATGGTTCAAGCCCTGATCTTTGGACTGGGTAAGAGTGGTCTGCTTAATTCAGACACTCTGTTCATCACCACCCCCTTTTCTGAATCATTTTGTCCACCATAAGCGTGGAAGGGTATACTCAGACATGAGTCCCTTGCTCACTGCTCCATCAGAATTCAAGCAAGCCGGGCCGACGACGCCTGAAATGGCAGAAACCGGTCCCCGGAAGCTTGTCTCCTTTCTGGTGAAGAATTGGCTTGGTAGTTTGGTCTGCCCTGTTCCCATGATGCACTGGGCCAGGGACAGACTAATTTGCATATAGCCAGGTTCTGAGCTGGGATGGGGCAGTGAGCTAAATAACGGTGATGGATCAAGCCCTGATCTTTGGACTGGGTAAGAGTGGTCTGCTTAATTCAGACACTCTGTTCATCACCACCCCCTTTTCTGAATCATTTTGTCCACCATAAGCGTGGAAGGGTATACTCAGACATGAGTCCCTTGCTCACTGCTCCATCAGGATTCAAGCAAGCCGGGCCGACGACGCCTGAAATGGCAGAAACCGGTCCCCGGAAGCTTGTCTCCTTTCTGGTGAAGAATTGGCTTGGTAGTTTGGTCTGCCCTGTTCCCATGATGCACTGAGCCAGGGACAGACTAATTTGCATATAGCCAGGTTCTGAGCTGGGATGGGGCAGTGAGCTAAATAACGGTGATGGATCAAGCCCTGATCTTTGGACTGGGTAAGAGTGGTCTGCTTAATTCAGACACTCTGTTCATCACCACCCCCTTTTCTGAATCATTTTGTCCACCATAAGCGTGGAAGGGTATACTCAGACATGAGTCCCTTGCTCACTGCTCCATCAGGATTCAAGCAAGCCGGGCCGACGATGCCTGAAATGGCAGAAACCGGTCCCCGGAAGCTTGTCTCCTTTCTGGTGAAGAATTGGCTTGGTAGTTTGGTCTGCCCTGTTCCCATGATGCACTGGGCCAGGGACAGACTAATTTGCATATAGCCAGGTTCTGAGCTGGGATGGGGCAGTGAGCTAAATAACGGTGATGGATCAAGCCCTGATCTTTGGACTGGGTAAGAGTGGTCTGCTTAATTCAGACACTCTGTTCATCACCACCCCCTTTTCTGAATCATTTTGTCCACCATAAGCGTGGAAGGGTATACTCAGACATGAGTCCCTTGCTCACTGCTCCATCAGGATTCAAGCAAGCCGGGCCGACGACGCCTGAAATGGCAGAAACCGGTCCCCGGAAGCTTGTCTCCTTTCTGGTGAAGAATTGGCTTGGTAGTTTGGTCTGCCCTGTTCCCATGATGCACTGGGCCAGGGACAGACTAATTTGCATATAGCCAGGTTCTGAGCTGGGATGGGGCAGTGAGCTAAATAACGGTGATGGATCAAGCCCTGATCTTTGGACTGGGTAAGAGTGGTCTGCTTAATTCAGACACTCTGTTCATCACCACCCCCTTTTCTGAATCATTTTGTCCACCATAAGCGTGGAAGGGTATACTCAGACATGAGTCCCTTGCTCACTGCTCCATCAGGATTCAAGCAAGCCGGGCCGACGACGCCTGAAATGGCAGAAACCGGTCCCCGGAAGCTTGTCTCCTTTCTGGTGAAGAATTGGCTTGGTAGTTTGGTCTGCCCTGTTCCCATGATGCACTGAGCCAGGGACAGACTAATTTGCATATAGCCAGGTTCTGAGCTGGGATGGGGCAGTGAGCTAAATAACGGTGATGGATCAAGCCCTGATCTTTGGACTGGGTAAGAGTGGTCTGCTTAATTCAGACACTCTGTTCATCACCACCCCCTTTTCTGAATCATTTTGTCCACCATAAGCGTGGAAGGGTATACTCAGACATGAGTCCCTTGCTCACTGCTCCATCAGGATTCAAGCAAGCCGGGCCGACGACGCCTGAAATGGCAGAAACCGGTCCCCGGAAGCTTGTCTCCTTTCTGGTGAAGAATTGGCTTGGTAGTTTGGTCTGCCCTGTTCCCATGATGCACTGGGCCAGGGACAGACTAATTTGCATATAGCCAGGTTCTGAGCTGGGATGCGGCAGTGAGCTAAATAACGGTGATGGATCAAGCCCTGATCTTTGGACTGGGTAAGAGTGGTCTGCTTAATTCAGACACTCTGTTCATCACCACCCCCTTTTCTGAATCATTTTGTCCACCATAAGCGTGGAAGGGTATACTCAGACATGAGTCCCTTGCTCACTGCTCCATCAGGATTCAAGCAAGCCGGGCCGACGACGCCTGAAATGGCAGAAACCGGTCCCCGGAAGCTTGTCTCCTTTCTGGTGAAGAATTGGCTTGGTAGTTTGGTCTGCCCTGTTCCCATGATGCACTGGGCCAGGGACAGACTAATTTGCATATAGCCAGGTTCTGAGCTGGGATGGGGCAGTGAGCTAAATAACGGTGATGGATCAAGCCCTGATCTTTGGACTGGGTAAGAGTGGTCTGCTTAATTCAGACATTCTGTTCATCACCACCCCCTTTTCTGAATCATTTTGTCCACCATAAGCGTGGAAGGGTATACTCAGACATGAGTCCCTTGCTCACTGCTCCATCAGGATTCAAGCAAGCCGGGCCGACGACGCCTGAAATGGCAGAAACCGGTCCCCGGAAGCTTGTCTCCTTTCTGGTGAAGAATTGGCTTGGTAGTTTGGTCTGCCCTGTTCCCATGATGCACTGGGCCAGGGACAGACTAATTTGCATATAGCCAGGTTCTGAGCTGGGATGGGGCAGTGAGCTAAATAACGGTGATGGATCAAGCCCTGATCTTTGGACTGGGTAAGAGTGGTCTGCTTAATTCAGACATTCTGTTCATCACCACCCCCTTTTCTGAATCATTTTGTCCACCATAAGCGTGGAAGGGTATACTCAGACATGAGTCCCTTGCTCACTGCTCCATCAGGATTCAAGCCAGCCGGGCCGACGATGCCTGAAATGGCAGAAACCGGTCCCCGGAAGCTTGTCTCCTTTCTGGTGAAGAATTGGCTTGGTAGTTTGGTCTGCCCTGTTCCCATGATGCACTGGGCCAGGGACAGACTAATTTGCATATAGCCAGGTTCTGAGCTGGGATGGGGCAGTGAGCTAAATAACGGTGATGGATCAAGCCCTGATCTTTGGACTGGGTAAGAGTGGTCTGCTTAATTCAGATACTCTGTTCATCACCACCCCCTTTTCTGAATCATTTTGTCCACCATAAGCGTGGAAGGGTATACTCAGACATGAGTCCCTTGCTCACTGCTCCATCAGGATTCAAGCAAGCCGGGCCGACGACGCCTGAAATGGCAGAAACCGGTCCCCGGAAGCTTGTCTCCTTTCTGGTGAAGAATTGGCTTGGTAGTTTGGTCTGCCCTGTTCCCATGATGTACTGGGCCAGGGACAGACTAATTTGCATATAGCCAGGTTCTGAGCTGGGATGGGGCAGTGAGCTAGATAACGGTGATGGATCAAGCCCTGATCTTTGGACTGGGTAAGAGTGGACTGCTTAATTCAGACACTCTGTTCATCACCACCCCCTTTTCTGAATCATTTTGTCCACCATAAGCGTGGAAGGGTATACTCAGACATGAGTCCCTTGCTCACTGCTCCATCAGGATTCAAGCAAGCCGGGCCGACGACGCCTGAAATGGCAGAAACCGGTCCCCGGAAGCTTGTCTCCTTTCTGGTGAAGAATTGGCTTGGTAGTTTGGTCTGCCCTGTTCCCATGATGCACTGGGCCAGGGACAGACTAATTTGCATATAGCCAGGTTCTGAGCTGGGATGGGGCAGTGAGCTAAATAACGGTGATGGATCAAGCCCTGATCTTTGGACTGGGTAAGAGTGGTCTGCTTAATTCAGACACTCTGTTCATCACCACCCCCTTTTCTGAATCATTTTGTCCACCATAAGCGTGGAAGGGTATACTCAGACATGAGTCCCTTGCTCACTGCTCCATCAGGATTCAAGCAAGCCGGGCCGACGACGCCTGAAATGGCAGAAACCGGTCCCCGGAAGCTTGTCTCCTTTCTGGTGAAGAATTGGCTTGGTAGTTTGGTCTGCCCTGTTCCCATGATGCACTGGGCCAGGGACAGACTAATTTGCATATAGCCAGGTTCTGAGCTGGGATGGGGCAGTGAGCTAAATAACGGTGGTGGATCAAGCCCTGATCTTTGGACTGGGTAAGAGTGGTCTGCTTAATTCAGACACTCTGTTCATCACCACCCCCTTTTCTGAACCACATTGTAAATGCGGCACATCATGGGTGGCAGAGCAGCGGCGCACATTAACTGTTGCATCCCTGGGGATGCGCCAGTTAACATAAATCTGCCCCTTTACATTTAAGTATGAGCAGGGGACACAGAGTTGGTGACGCTTATCCAAGGTTAAGAAGAGATGAGTCCTGTTCACTGAAAACTTGGACATAGGCCTCACCTCCTCAGCATCGCTGGACATGGTTAAATAATATCTGCAAAATGTTACTCTTGTTAAACAATTTTACTAGTATAGTCTCTGAGATTTGTCTCTTACTCTGCAACATCTCATTGTTGTTCTCTTTTTTTAAAGATAACGACAACATCAAGCATGAGTGATAATGAGCAAACTGTTGATCTCGATCTTATCATTGAACTTGTCATTGAAACATCAGTGGAAGTAGGTCCCTTGGATGATTTAAATCCTGTGGATGATGAAGAATATGATGAGGATGCCGATTTGTCAGAACTGTATGACATAGGGTGGGAAGCTGACCTGCTCGAGCCTATGGAACAGTCTGCCGGCCGATGTCCGCCAAATCACTCATCTCCTACCCTTTAGGAAACGAATCAAAACCTGGCCCCTTCCTCCACCCCTTTAACCTGCCAGCCATAGTTCAACCCCCCCCGTCTATAAACCCAGGAGTAGCTACCAGCGCCAGGACACCTGCCAGGTGACAGCCGCGCTTTATAAATGTTTTAAATAAATAATAAATATGGAACTATAAAGACTTATTTTTAAAAGTTACTGGAAATGAAAAGTAACCATGTTAACCGTTTCATTTAAAATTAAACACAACTTCAAAAACAGCTTGTGTGAAGTGTCTTTAATAAAATAGTGAAATATGCTAATAAAATTAGTTCAGATTCACATATAAAAGAGCACAGGTCAAATGTAGAAGCATTCCATTTCTTTGCTACTATTTGTGAGTTTTAAATTTGCCAATGCGCTAAAAATTATTGTATGTAGAATTGACAAGTAGTGTGTTAATTTTTTGACGACTGTTATTGATTTACTGTTTGGTAATAGTGGTTAATAACATTTTTTATTATATTTTACCACAGATTCAACTGCAGATCATTTCAAAATTACACAATGCCTTCGAAGCAAAGAAGGAGAAAGGCTACAAAACGTCAAACACAGCAGCTTATTACGTGCTTGCAGCAGTCCTCTACAATAAAAACTTGTCAAGTCACCAAAAAAGGTCCGGGTAAGAGAACAAAATCTTTCCTAAGAAACATTTCCAGAAAAAAAGTATCACTACAGAACATGTTTTAGTCCAGAAAAAGAGAGCCAATTTAAACGGAAAGGAAAGGCCACTCAAAAATGTTACTGCTAGAGCAGGAGATGGTAGTAGAAGGAAAATCAGTTTAGGGACATTCGTAGACGAATGTTCCGCAACAGGATAATTGGCAATTTGTTAAAAAATGTTAAGAAACGTCAACAGAAAGTGGCTTTTTATAAGAGAAAGAGAAACATTGAGAACATTTTTGATCAGTCATTCGAAATTAAGCAAAAGTTATTTATTTTGATAATCAATAGAATTAGGAAACTAAACAAGGTAATTTATGATTTCAAAACAAATAGTAGATGGAAGAGAACAGTTAATCGTAGTAATTTTTGTGAAGTTTTTTCAGGAGAATGGATGCATAGTTCAAGTTGTGAGGCATTTTTTACTGAGGAGAGTTATTTCCAGGATAATGATTTGGTGCATGCAGTTGACACCAGTGGTCGAGCATATGAGGTGAAAGATGGTTGTCCGGTTGAAAAAGAGAAACTTGTGTCAACAGAGGCAGAAGAGGTGTTAGGTAATGAGGTTTTAGGAAGACGTCCTAAGGGACCAGTGTACACCTGGAAGTGTAGTAGTATTTGCAGTGTGCGACAGGATTCCATCAATTTGCTTTGTGATTTTGTACGGACATTTAATAGGAAAAGTTTAAAACAGAAAATGAAATTGTTGCAAGAATTAGAGCCTTGCAGAGTGAGAGAAGTGACAGGTTTGCATGGTCATTCACTGGCTTGTCTTTCTAGGAGAGTATGCCAGAGTGTTTTTCATCATTTCAGGATGCTAGCAGTACATCATAATAAAGTGAGGAAATTAGTTAGAATGTTGTATTATGCTAAGAGTCCAGCAATTATGCTTAAACAATTATGCACTGCTCTTTTGCATGGTTCTGAAATAGATGTGAAGAATATTTGTCAAGAAATTGAGTTTTGTTACTTTGCAAGTAAAGAGAAGAATGTTGAAATTGACCCAGAAGAAGAAGGTAATGTGGAAGAGAGTGTACAGGTTTTCAGTACAGATAATTTTCAGAAGGAAATTGCCACGTTTCAGGTGAAATCAAGTGAGAGGCCTAATTTCACTTGTGTGTGTTGTCGACGCACTTATTATAAGAATCGGACTAAGTTAGTGGATTTATATGCAAAAAGTAAAAGGGAAAATAATAGTGAATGGAAGGATTTCGCAACATACTTGATGGTAGAAAATTGTTTTGATTTGGGATCGGATCAACGTGTGTGTACTTATTGTTGTAACAAATTAAATCAAAACCAGATGCCTGCTAGGGCGGTTCATATTAATCTGGAATTGGTTGACATTCCTTCTGAATTGAAGGATTTAAAAACTTATGAATCTATTTTGATTCAAAGTGTCCATCCCTTTCAGGCTATTGTACGAATGGAGCCAAAGACAGTGAAATTGCCTCCATCAGATTTACAGAGAGGATTAAAGGGAAGAGTTGTTTATTTGCCTCTAGATTTGAAGAAAAACATTAATACAATTGGAGTAGAGAAAGTGGAAGAGGAACCTCTGGTTATCTTAGTTAATGGGGTTCCAACAAAGAGTAAGAAAATCTGGCAAGATTTAGTGGATGTTAGGAAAGTCAAAAAGGCAACATTGTATTTGAAGAAAAACAATAAGTACTACAAGAATGTATATGTTGCAGAAGAGGAAGTAAGTGAAGAAGAGGACTGCGATTTGTGTGCTGGACAAATTGAGAAAGTAGAAGCCTCTAAAAATGAAGAAATATATGAACATTATAGTGTTCATCCTTTGCATTCCAAGGAAGTCATGGGGAATGCTATTGAGTTGTTTCAAATGAAACAAGCCAAAGGGAGTCCCATTAGTGTTTGGGAGGAAAGTTTGGAAGCTCGGTGTTTCCCACAACTATTTCCAACAGGTCAAGGAGGAAAATATGAGGAGCGACCTGATCAAATTCCTGCTTCTGAATACCGGACTTTACGATTGTGTGCAGAAGATCCTAGGTTTCGTCAATGTATTCCCTATTTGTTTCATCTACTGTTTGAAAGCGATCTGTCTGGACTGTCATATGCAGTAAACCACATCTTGAAAAGTGGTATACAGATGCAAAATATCTCAGCAAGGGACTTTATGGATAAAGTCAATGTGCAAGACAGTATTTTGGATTCTCACCTGATTAATCTCATGGCATGTCAGCGTGGTACTAATGAGTACTGGTACCGTCGACATGGAGATTTAGAATGTATGCTGAGGAACTTAGGAACTCCCACATGGTTCCTCACTCTCAGCTGTGCCGAGTATGGCTGGGAAGACTTACTTGAATTTCTACGAGAGGCAAATGGAAACATTGAAAATATCGAATTCAAGACACCCGGAGAACTGTGCTCTTTGGATCCAGTGAATGTATGCAGGTACTTCAATCATAGATTTGAAGCTATGATGTCTTTCATCATGAACAAGAAAAATCCACCTCTTGGAGAGGTGTTGGATTTCTTCTGGAGAAAGGAGTACCAAGCAAGAGGTGCTCCTCATATACATATGCTGCTATGGATCAAAGATGCACCCAAATTTGGAACAGATCCGGATGACTTAGTGATGAGTTTCATAGAACAGTATTCTACATGTGCTGTTCCAAAGACAAAGGAAGACAAAAGCCTAAGAGAACAAGTTTTACGCTTCCAAAGCCATCGTTGTGGAAAGTACTGTCGTCGTAAATTCAGAAACAAGGACAAGTTCTACACATAATGTCGTTTCAGATTTCCACGAACGGTGAATTCTAAAGGAAGAGTGAACAGTTGCGACATAATGTGACGAGGAAATCACCCAAAAATACATACAATTTGAAAAAAAACGAAGAGTCCAAGTACATCAACGACTACAACCCAGTGATTTTGTCCATGTGGAATGCTAACATGGATATACAGTTTGTGGCTGATAACTGTATGGCTGTGGCTCGGTATGTGACATCTTACATCACAAAAAAAGAAAAGACAGAATTGAAGGATATGTGGGAGGACATTTCCCATGAAAAGAGCCTCAGTAAGAAGTTGTACAGTTTCAGTCTGAAGATGTTGTCGCATCGAGAAATCGGAGCTTACGAATGTTCTGACCGGTTATCTTCAGCAAGTCTCTATGCCAAATCTAGGAGTATCATTTGGGCGAGTCTTGGTCTTGCTGCAACACGTAATCGAGTTCTGAAACCTGTACGGGAAATTGAGTATTTGGCGGAAAAGGAGCCAAACAGTACAGATATTTTGAAGACCAACATGTTGGATACATATTATCCAAATAGAAGCAGTCACCTCGAGAATGTTTGTCTGCATGAGGTTCTACAAAATTACATATTCAAGAGGAACATCAAAGAAGATATTGATAAAGGAGTGTATGCTGTAATTGGAAGTGAGGGATTTCTGGTCAAGCAAAGAAAATGCCAATTGGTAAATCATCGAAAATTAAGTGGCGAATCTCCTAAAAGAAAAGAGTTTTTCTATTTAGCTCTTTTGCAACTTTTCAAGCCTTGGCGTGCAGAAGAGGAACTGCTTGGAGATTTCCTCTGTTACGAAGACTCTTTCAATGCAGCCAAGGAGACCATAGAATGTCCTGTTTTTCCAAAATATCTAGAAATGTTGAATGCGGAAATCGAGCAGGAAGCAACAATTGCAGCCGAGATTGCTAGAGACAGTTCTCAGGACAGTCAGAGTTCTGTTTCATTGAGTCAGGATCCACTAGGAGGACCAGTTATCGAAAATATAGCTGCCGCTGCCATGATTGAAGTGGAAAGAGCCATGGCACATGCTCAGGAGGATGCGGTTAACTTAGAAGATTTGGAAAGACAACTCAACGTTGAGCAGAGGAAAATATATGACGAAGTTACCAACCAAATTGATCATGGATTAAGTCATGAGAAGAAAGAGTGCTCATGTACGTCGTTGAAGCCTGTCGGACTGTACGTGAGTGGAGAAGCAGGAACTGGAAAAAGTTTCCTCATTAAAGCAATTTCATGTTATTTGCAGAAAAGGACTGAGTCATCTCTGTCTTGTGTTGTCACCGCTCCAACTGGACTGGCAGCACATAACATTAAAGGTATTACTTTGCATCGTCTACTGATGCTGCCAGTGGAGCATGATAACAAATTACAATACCAAAAGTTATCTGGAGATGCTTGTTGTGAAGTTTCAAGAGTCTTGAGGAAAATGAAACTTCTTATCATTGACAAAGTAAGCATGGTTTCCAATGTCATGCTTGCCTTTGTGCATTTGAGAATGCAAGAAGTTCTTAAAACAGAGTATGATGTGTTATTGGGTGGCAAACACATCATTGTTTTCGGTGATCTTCTGCAGCTGACACCAGTGAAAGGACAACCAGTGTTTAAACTACTTACACATGAAGATACCAGGAAGTGCCTAGGGAGCATTGGCAACGTTAATATATGGTTAAACTTCAATTATGCTGAACTGCGTGAAAATATGCGTCAAGCGAAGGATGAAGATTATAAGAATATTCTACAAGATGTTAGAATCGGAAAAGTGACCGAGCATGGGAAAGAAGCTTTACATGCACGATTACTGTCAAATTTGTATCCAGAAGAAGACGTTGTGCCAGAGAATATTTTTCGGAAAATTACTGAGAAGAAATCTGGAATATGTTTGATGCCAACTCTTGCAGAATGTGCCATCTTCAACAATAAAATGTTGAATTTAGAAAACCAAGAGATTGTGAAACTGGAAGCTATTGACAGAATAGAGCATATGGGAGCAACAATTATTTTGTCTAATTTGAAATCAAAATTGGATTCATTAGAGAAGACTATATCTAAAACTGCTGGTTTTGAAAAGACTCTGAATGTGTGCTTAAATTGCCGTATCATTTTGAGAAGGAATTTACATGTTGAAAGAGGTCTGGTAAATGGATCAATGGGTAATGTTGTTGATTTTGAGAAATACAGAAATAGAGATGGAATTGAATTTTTAAAAATTAAATTTGATGGCATTGAGGAAGTACAGTTAATTGGTCGTTGCTCTGCTAGATTTTTGCTTGTAAAAGACTTATATGTTCGCCGTAAGCAGTTTCCTGTTTGCTTGGCATATGCGGTGACAATCCATAAATCGCAAGGTTTAAGTGTAGACAGTGCATTGGTGAATATTGGCAGTTCTGTGTTCAAGGAGGGAATGGCATATGTGGCATTGTCACGAGTCAGAACTTTATCGGGATTATACTTGATTGACTGTGATGTCACAAGCATTTGTGCGGATCTAGATTGTGTTAAGGAATACAATAGGTTAAGAAGAGAGTATGCGCCACATTTGCTTCAATATCCGTTGTTTGAGAAACGTGTGGTAGGCCGGAAACGAAGAAATGTGACCAATAGTAGGGAGGTTGTAGCAAAAAGACGAAAAGTCGATGAACCCAAAATTATAAGCAGAAAGAAAAAGGATTCTGTTGAAGATGTTGTTGGTTTTCAATTTGAAAACAGTTCTGGTGTCAACTGCTATGCTAATGTAGTGGTTAATGTTTTGTTTTCTCTAGAAAATGTAAAAGAAGAGATTGTGATCAATTCGGATCAAAGTTTTTTCTGTTTACTGAACTCTGTGTTAGAGAAATGTAGCACTGATAGAACAAAAATAGAAAGTGTGTCTGAAATTCGAAATCTGTTTGACAAATGTTCAGGTCAAACGCAATTCTCTCAAAATATTCAGCAAGATTGTCAGGAGTTTTTAATGTATATTCTTGATGTATTGCAAGATGAAGGTGTAGATGTAGATCATCTGTTTGGCCTTTCTTATCAATGGCAGCATGACTGTGAGAACTGTAGGGTATCAAGTACTACTAGTGTAGACTCAGAAAGATTTATATATTTAACTTTGCCAGACAGTAAATCAGTGTCCTTTAATAAGCTAGTAAAAGCAGCCGATCACAACATGGAGTGTAGCCAATGTAAGTCTGCAATGCTGTCCACATTATTTATACGAACATATGGCCAGTATGTCATTTTAATGTTCCAACGATGTAGGCCTGATGGAACAAAATTGAAAACTTTAATTAAAAATGTTGTGGCTTCGCAGTTGTCAATATCAGGAAGGACTTTTGTAACTACAGCAATTATATATCATGACGGTCCTTCAACAACATCAGGACATTACACAGCTTATTTGAAGTCTAGAAATGGCTGGTCATTCTGCAATGATTCTGTTTTAACTTAAAAAAAAAATTTGCCTTTTGACCTTAAAAATTCTTACCTGGTGTTTTTACAACCAAAATTTTAGGGAAAGAATCTCGGGATTTGCTCTGAGGATTTTCAAGAGGTACTAATGGCTCCTACACTATTTGGCCTTGAGGATAAGTGTAGTACAGAGTAAAAAGTTATTTTTGAGTTTTAAGTAGTTCCTGAAAAAAAAGAAGGTTTTCTTACAGAAAGTGGTGGGCACGGATTAGTTAAAGGACAACAGAGTATTTCCCAAAGCAAACGGTGTTCTTACCATAACACTTGACGTCATGGAAAAATAACTGCACTTTGAATGAGTTCAGAAAAACTGTTTCTTTTAATAAGCTAATTCAAGCAGCCAATCAAAACATGGAGTAGAGGTAATGTAAGTCTGCAATGCTGTACACATTATTTGTACAAACTTTTGGTTATAATGTCATTTTAAAATTCCAACTATATAAACCTGATGAAAGTAAGTTTTCAACTTTAATTACAAATGTTGTGGCTACACAGTCGTTGATTTTAGGAAGAACATTTGTAACTGCAGCTATTATATGACATAATGGTCCTTTGACAACATCCGCTTATTACACAGCTTATTTAAAATGTAAAAAAAGCTGATGTTTCAGAAATGATTCACATTTGACTATGAAACAATGTTGCCTTTTGATTTAAAAATATTCTTACTTTCTGTTTTCAGAAGAGAGAATTTTGAGTAGGTAACTGGCCTATAATGATTCTAGGAGTTGATATAATTTTATGTACTGTTTTAAATTGCTTTGTGATTAAAAGTGATGTAGAGAATTAAATAATTGTAGTAGTCATAGAGGTAGTGTAAGTGTGCCTCATAGTAAGCAGTATCAGTGTCATAGGAAATGTGGAACATGAGTGAGCAAGAAGGGTGAGATATTACTAGTACAGGATTGTGAAAGTGATCTTGGACGTTTTCTTTCTGAAAGTTGCAGAAAAAGAAAATGACGGGATTTGCTTAGAAGAATTCCAAGAGTTATAAATGGCTCTTACACGATTTGGCCTTGAGGAGAAGTGCGGTAGAGAGCGAGAAGTCATTTATTGTATGTAACATATTTGTCAAAACGATGGAGCTTTTCTTTCAGAAAGTGGTGGGCTGAAAATAATAACAGCACAACAGAGTATAAGCTGTTCATAGGACATCCTTCGACGTCATGGAAAGTAAGTTACTTTTAAGGAGTTCTGATTTCTGATTGGTTATGTTATATGGGTTTTTTAAACACAATCATTTTGATTGTTTTTTTTTTCCCCGCTGTTATATGATGAATACCTTCAACTCACTGTTTTTAGTGAAATTTGATATATTCTGAGAACAGCAAAAATAAACCATTTAACATATATAATTAATTCTGTACTTTGTATAGTTAATTTTAATTTGTACTCGTCTTATCTCATGCTCACTCATCTTTTACTACCTTCTATCAATCCTCCTTACATACTCACATTGCCTTTTGTTTTATTCTCTTTCACCCTTGCTCTCTAACTCCACTTATCTTTCAACCTTTGTTTCCCTAATCCAACTCTGCTTTTTTCTTTTCTCCCTTGCACCATTTTCCAGCTTTTAGACCTTCTTCTTCGCTTGTCTTTTCCATCTTTCCTCCCTTTGTTTTCTAAATTAAATATTTTTGGGTTCTCCTTTTTTGGTGCAATCAGTTAGTATAACTCACCCTCACTCATTTATCTTTCTTTGTTGCCTCACTCAGTCTGTATCTGACACTCTTTCCTTCACTTCCTCTGTCTCCTCTCTCCCTCACTCTCTTTTCCTTATTCACCCTTTCCTTATATAGTTTACCTTACTCACTTTCTTTTAGTAGCTTACACAACTTCAATTTAGTTTTCTCTTCTATCCTTCTTTTCTGTCACTGAAAGTATCTTCCTTTTTTTTCTCTTAGTAATTTACTCAATTACAATTTCTTTTTGTCTCTGACTGTCTATCACCGTTTCTTTCTCTTTTTTTCTGCATGTTTATCTCTAACTTTATTTCTTTGTAAAATTGGATGATTTTCAATCTTTTCCCTTGTCTTTTCTAATTTTTAAATACATGTTTTAATATTTTTCAAATTTTTGTTCTTTCTTTCACAGATTGAAAGTATAAAAATAACAAGTGACTAAGTTAACGACAATTATAAGGTAAGTGTTTTGTACTCTTTTCGTTACATTTCTATCACATTTAACTTCTATTAGTTCCACTGCTTCATTTCTTTAACCCTCAGTTTTCTGCCTTTGCTACTTCCCTCATTCCTTTTTCTATTACTTACTTACTCTACTCCTTCCACTCCTTTTCTCAGTCCCTCTGTTCTCATAGTTCCTCACTCCTGTTCACTCACTCCGTCTCTATTACTCTCACTATCTCTGACTCATCACTCTTTCACTACTTGTTCATTATGCTTTCTCCCTGTAGTTCAAGCACACTAAGGGGCATATTATCAACACAGGCGATAAAATTATCGCTGCTTTTATCGGCAGAAAACTGCCGCAAAAGCGGCTTTAGCGGCAGTTTTCTGCCGATAAAAGCAGCGATAATTTTATCGCCTGTGTTGATAATATGCCCCTATGTTATTTACATTTCTTTGCTGTTTCAATCATTCCTTTTCTGTCACTTCTTCTTTTCTGCTTTCTGTTTTTTCTCTCTGTTATTCCACATGTTTTAACCTTAGTCACTGTCATACATCTTGTTTTATTCCTATTTACTTTCGCTCACTGTTTTCTTAACACTTTCCCTCAGGATTGTTCTTTTAGTCCGGTTCTATCCCTACCTCTCATTCCACATCCTTTACTGTTTTTCTTCTTAATTTGAACATTCACTCACATTCTCTAAGAAACTCTTGTTTATTATTCTTCTACTCTCCTTTTTTTCTTTCACTTCCTTATCTATTTTGTTTTTCACAATTATACCCTCTTCCATCTTTTCTTTGGTAAATAGATCTATTAAACAGTATCTCTCTGTTACTCCCTCTAGCTGTCTTTCTTTTAACATTACTCTCTGTTTCCTTCCCTTATACTTACTCTTCTTTTTTGAAAAAAAAAATAATTTCTGGTTCGCTTCCGGTTCGCGTACCGGCGCGCGAACCGGGAAGCGAAACAAAAGAAATAGAGGTTGCCAGAGTGCTAAACATTCTAGCAATTTTTTATAAAGGGGAGATAGTTCTGAAAAGAACTTTTTTTTAAATTATTTTTGTTGTTTTATATATTTTTTATTATTTTTCTGAACATTTTTTTACTTTTTTTGTATTTTTTGAACGGTTTTATATTTTTTTGTTTTTTTGGGGGGGGGAAACGAAAATGATTCATTATAAAGGGCTCAACAGGAGCAACAAAAAAAAGAGAATTTATTTTCTGGGGCGTTTTGGACAATTATGATTGTCAATAGCAACGTTGATTAAATTTATGCTACTCTCCCTGTAGCAAATCAATTGGCCGCAATAAACGCACACTTGTTTCACATTCCCAAACTTCAGCTGGATATTTGAGACCGTCTCCCTCGCCTCTGGTCCCGTCACTGCCTCTTCATTTGATTTTCTGGCCACAGGAGGGGGGTTATCCTGCAGGTGACGTACCTGCGCAGCACTATAATTAATAGGGTGCCACCTCTCCATGTGGCAATGCATTGTGAAATTGCCATAGCTGTATTTCTTATCAGTCCCTCTGGACAAATCTTTTTTGCAGATGAGACAAGTAACATAGCGGGCATTTACTTTCTTTTGGCCCCGGGGAAATGAATAAAATTGCCAGATGTAATCTTCTTTTACATGGGACCTCCTTGGTTCTTCAGGCAAAAACTGCCTCTCCCCTTGCTCCTCTTCCTCTTCTTCCCCTTCTTCCTCCTCTTGCTGAAGGATAACCTGAGGAGGTGGTCCTCTTTTCCTAGGAGGTGGTGGTGGTGGTGGGGGTGCACCAGCTGCAGCTACTACTGAAGCCATTTCTTAGTAAGCAAAATAGGTCTTCCTCTCACAAAGTTGAAAGTCAGAGTGAGAAAAAAGGTGTGGGCTTTCATCATTTTGGAAAAAAAATAGTTCTAAACCAATGAAAAGTGTTATTTTTAGGTCACATGACCTAGCCTTACATCATTAGGAAACCAAAAGTGAAATGAACCAATGAAAAGTTTTAATAACAAGTCACATGACCTGTTACACTTACGTTACGCGCTGCGCGCCGCGCCCCGGATCGCTTCCGGGGAGCTGCGCTTCGCGCCTCGGTACGCGCTCCGGAGCACTTCCGGGTGCGCTAACGCGGCGCATCATAAGACGCATTACGCGAGAACGCCATACGTCGCGCTTACGCGATGCGTCACGATGTTGTTTTCTAACGCGGCAGTTGCGCAAACGGAACGTTTACCGGTTCGCGGCACCAAATTGAGCTAACGGGAAGCTACCCGGTTCGCGGACCGGGAGCGAAACAAAAAAAAAGAATAAAAAAAAAATACATAAAAAAATTGTATTAAAAACATATAAAATATATTTTTCGAATTAAAGAAGAATACATTTTAAAGCTTTTGATATTTGCTATTAAAAAACCATTGAAATTCACTGAAAAAACCATAGGTTATAGACCATATATAGTTAGGAATTAGCATTTACAAAACCTTGAAAATTCACTGAAAAAACCATAGGTTATAGACCATATATAGTTAGGAATTAGCATTTACAAAACCTTATTTTACTCACACAAAACCATTGAAATTCGCATATATATTTAGTTGTACTAACTATATATCGCGCACCCGCAATCCACTGCTGATCATGTCACATATTACATCATTCATGACATGGTCAGTGACATCACTGATGACATCTCAAATGACATCACTTTTGACATCACTGATGACATCTCAAATGACATCACTGATGACATCACTGATGACAACATCCAGTGACTGTCTTTTCTGTAAAGTTAAAATATGTCTTACATATTGAAGAATGAGTGGATGTATAAGTGTCTGGATGAAGGATTTAGTAGGTGCATGACTGACTGTATGAGTGAGTGATTAAATGTGTCTCACCGAGTGCATGGGTTAGTGACTAAAGTGTCTTAATTTGTGCATCATTATGTCTGTTGTTCTGTAAACTGCTGCATGTGTTGATCAGTAGCTATATGAGTAACTATATGGGTTATTGATTGGTTGCCCAAGTATTTGTATGGGAGACTGAGTGTGTGTGTGGGTGGCTGGGAGGTGTATGACTCTGTGCATAGATGTGTGAGCAGTTGATTCACTAGATGTATGGGTTCAAAAGTGCATGTGGAAACAGCTGTATGGGCGGTTGACTGTGTGCATGAGTGTATTGGTGAGTGAATGGATATCTCAGTGCTACATGTCAAAGTAAGTACATATGTAAAACACAGTACATGTGAGAGTTGACATATATAAATAACTGTGCATAAGAGCTAGTGAATGTGTGAGTGGCTGTATAGATCATTGTGAACTTGTATCAGGGATTGTATAAGAGAGTAAATATGTGTTAGTATATGTTTGAATAAGTAAGGTGTGTATAACTTTATAGTTGAGAAAATGGAGGTGTGATTGATTCTTTGCATGACTGAGTAGGTGTGTGAGTAACTCCATGGATGAGTGACAGTCTGTGAGTGTCTGTTTACACTGAGTTTATCTAAGGTTATATTAGAGTCTGAAGAGGTTCATCGTATTATCACATGAATATTGTCATCAGTGATGTGCTCAGTAATGTCATCAGTGGTCATCAGTGATGTCATTTGAGATGTCATCAGTGATGTCATCAGTGATGTCATTTGAGATGTCATCAGTGATGTCATCAGTGATGTCACTGACCATGTCATGAATGATGTAATATGGGACATGATCAGCAGTGGATTGCGGGTGGGCGATATATAGTTAGTACAACTAACTATATTTGCGAATTGCAATGGTTTTGTGTGAGTAAAATCAGGTTTTGTAAATGCTAATTCCTAACTATATATGGTCTATAACCTATGGTTTTTTCAGTGAATATATATATATATATATATATATATATATATATATATATATATATATATATATATATATATATATACCAACAAAAAGAGAGATAGGGAGAGTTATGGACCACTCTTATTCCCCGGTTAAGTCTGTTAAAACAACAAAAGAGTGTCCTCTGGAGTCTGAGAAACCACAAACAGGAGCAGAAGAACAAAAACTGGCCGCACTTGGATCAGTTAGGAAAGCCCTCACTCACCACCTAGTGGTGACATGCTTCATCATTGGGCCCCACTAAAGAGGCCGAGTGCCTCTTTAGTGTGCTTCAGCGCCAGATTTACTGCGGAGCAGGTTTTGTGAGTTCGGGCGTGCAGTGAAAGTAAATTATTTTGTGGTGAGGGGATTAAAAAGATGTCTTAAGTGTATCCAAAAAATTGTTTATTATCAGATCACTAGGACATATATTTAAAATTGAGTGTAGGAAAGTAGTCCACAATTAATTGTGTGGTTATTTCCAAAGTTAGTGTAGTCCACAATTAATTGTGTGGTTATTTCCAAAGTTAGTTATCACTAACTTTGGAAATAACCACACAATTAATTGTGTGGTTATTTCCAAAGTTAGTGTAGTCCACAATTAATTGTGTGGTTATTTCCAAAGTTAGTTATCACTAACTTTGGAAATAACCACACAATTAATTGTGGACTACTTTCCTACACTCAATTTTAAATATATGTCCTAGTGATCTGATAATAAACAATTTTTTGGATACACTTAAGACATCTTTTTAATCCCCTCACCACAAAATAATTTACTTTCACTGCACGCCCGAACTCACAAAACCTGCTCCGCAGCAAATCTGGCGTTGAAGCACACTAAAGAGGCACTCGGCCTCTTTAGTGGGACCCAATGATGAAGCATGTCACCACTAGGTGGTGAGTGAGGGCTTTCCTAACTGATCCAAGTGAGGCCAGTTTTTGTTCTTCTGCTCCTGTTTGTGGTATCACTAACTTTGGAAATAACCACACAATTAATTCTGGACTACTTGCCTTCAATATTGCTTCTACAGGTCCAGCCCCTAATTTTTTAGTAAAACCCAAGAGTGCAGAGGGTGTTCTTGCAAATGCGATATTTCTGTTTTTTTGTTGCGGGCCCCAATTCCCCCTGTCATCAAAAAGAACTCCCAGATAGGGAAATGTGGGCACTCTACTGACTTCTTTTCCACAGAAGAAGAACGTGTTCACTTTATTTTTCCTGCTGCACTTCCCCATAATCATAAATTGGGATTTTTTGGCATTAATTTTTAGATCCAAAGTCTTCATAAAACTCCCAAGAGCGTCTAACAACCTTTGAAGTCCAACGTCATCCGCGTACAAGAGGACCGGTATAACCAAGTCCCCTATACGCGGTATGTCCTGTGACGCCCCCCTCAATGCAGGCTCCAGGGCATTAATATATAATTTAAAAAGAAGGGGGCCAGAATGCATCCCTGTCTGACCCCCCTCTCTGAGTTAAAATGCCTAGTACAGCGTCCCTCAGAAGTAACCCTTACAGAGGCCAGAAGACCAGAGTGTAAATCAGCCAAAAGGTTAACTAGGGCCTGGTTAAAACCCATTTTTAATAAAAATTTGCCATAACTTTGACCTGTTCATTAGGTCAAATGCCGAGGAGATGTCCATGAACCCCAGGTACATCACCCCTCCTTAGCTTTGGAGTATTAATCAATTAAAAGTTGAAGATTGAGGCATTGGTCTAGGGTACTCCTTTTGGCTCTAAAGCCGTATTGTACATTCGACAAGACCCCTCTATCGTCCAGCCACTCCATTAGTTTATGTAGGATGACACGACCCAGTATTTTGACTGAGGAGTCTATCAGGGAGATAGGCCTATAGCATGAGGGGTCCTGCCTTTCCCCCTTTTTAAAGACCTGGATGATGATTGATTTCTTCCATGATACTGGAATGTTATTTGGTTCCGAAGCATTAAACACGTTACACAGAATTTTTGACCAGAATTTCGGGGCGTATTTAAACATGTCAGCGGGGACCCCGTTAGGGCCTGGAGCCTTGTTCTTTGACGTCTGCTCTATCGCTTTTTCCATTTCTATTACCTCGAAGACCACAGGAGAAACTACATTTCCAGGAGAATTAGTAACTGTGGAATTCCCGATACCTGGGGAACAGTATATTTTTTCAAAGTGAGCTATCCAATCGTCGTCTACTATCTTAGACTCGAGTGGCTAGTTCTCCTCGTTCAAGAACAGTGGTTGGTTTATGGTTGCCCAAAATTTCCCACTGTCTCTCAGAACCTCAGGGGCTAAAAGTTGAGTCCAAGCCTCCTCTTTCAGATCATGTTTCCATGCTTGTATAGCTTGTTTATATGCTATCCTTTTACTTGCTCTTTGTGCCCTATCCTTAGGGCTGGCCTTCAGAGCCTTAAATAGGGCAGAGTAGGCCTTTGAGCAACTTCTAGTGAACCATCTTTTGCCTCCTTGCCTAATCTGGTTTTTTCCGGCCAATAGACTATGATTAATTTGTATGCAAATAGTATCAAAGGCATCAACCACCTGAGAACCCAGGGATTCATTATTTATGCATAAAGCTACCTCGGGTTCAACCCTAGATAAAACTTCCTGCAAGAAGGTTTCAGGAACCACTTTGGACCATTTTAATCTTCGTCCCTGATCTTTCAGTGTCACATCCTTCCCGCCCTTGTGTGATACAATCTTAAAACCAAAAAGGACCCCTGACACCATCTCTATTATAACAGGATTATGATCACTAAAAACAGATACCTCAGTCTTATATCTTAAAACCTTAGATAAAATAAAAGAAGTAAAAAAATATAATCAATAATTGTACCCGCGTCTATCCCTTTAAACGTGGGGGCCCTAGGACCACCTTCCCTGCAACCTGACTCATAAAGGTTCCAGGAGGCCAGGAAATTTTCAAGTACCTCCCCCCGCTTTGAGTGTTAAAAATGTATGGGGATAGAATATAGGGGGCCCTCTTCCACTGTATTGACACAAAATTGGTCACCGGGGTGGATATTGAAGTCCCCCATAAATATAATCTCAAAAGCATTTGCGGTTATGCTATATACTGACAAAAATGTCTCCACTACATCCAAATTATGATTAGTGTTATCATTGGCACATGAGTTATGCAAATTCATAAATAAAATATTAGGGGTGTCGTGACATGACAGTTCCACTACTACACAGTTTTGGCATCCTGAGTCACATTGTATTAAGGAGCCCTTCAGATCTAATTTAAATAGACTGATTAGGCCCCCCTTGGGTCTACCTGCCTTACTGCATGTTGCTGGGATACAAAAAAGACTATAACCTTTCAGGGAAAAGCTGTTTGTGTGATCCCATGTCTCTTTTTAACATATTTACCCAATGTTCGTTTCCAGTTTTTGCCTTAATACCAGCAACATTCCAGCTCATGATCCTACAAATAGAAGCCTGGGACTGTATGTCTGGGCCTGGGTTGTCTTTTAGTCAGTTGTTCTCCTCCAATGTCATTAATGGGTTAAAGTGATTAACCAACAACAAACCCGAGTCAATTTGTCTATCAGACATCAAGGGTGCATCCCGTACCCCTAATGTACTCTGTGTGTGGGGGGGGAGACATTCTGTCGATAAGTAGACACATTCTTTGTCCGAACAGCAGGATACCATTGTTTTTTGGTAGGAGGGGGATAAAAATACCCAAAAGGAAGTGACCTTATACCAGAATTTTGTAGGTCTGACCCATCCCAAAATAGGTAGTCCGTAACATTATATTTGTCAATATTTAAGACAATGCAATCCCCTTCCAAATTCTTATGAGACGGTCCTACCCATCCTACTCTCCTCGCCATGTTGATACTGTTAGATATGTCTAAGCCCCCACTAGAGTACTGTCTACACCACTTTCTAGATGTTTACATAAGTTCCTGGGTACTCTCCCTGATGTCCACCCCCAGCGGTGGAACCCCTGTTAGTACTGCCACTAGAGGGGCTGCATTGGGAGGGAGATGTAACTTAGTTTGGCATAAGATATAGGCCGGATTGTTAGTAGACTGAGCAGTTTGGGCCGGTATTTGTGATTTTGCCTTTGCTAATAGCTTATCCAAACAGACGGGGGGCCTAAGAGTTATCGCCGAGATGGCGGTAGTAGGAGATGAATCAACAGTAAGTTGTGTGTTACTAGTTGTAGCAGTTGGGCCCTTGCTCACATTGTGCCCCATATTATATGAATGTAATATCTGAGGGGATATCCCTGTCGCAAGCAACCCACGATACTCTTGTACAAAGGCATCAATAGTCTCACATCTCTTAAGTAGTCCTGCAACACAGGTGTTTAAAGTGTCTATAATATCCTTTGCGGTGGCAACCAAAGCAGGTTCTAAGAGAGAAATAAACATCTCCTCAATTTGAGCACTAAGTTTGTTCATGATTAGGTCTTCCATGTTAACCGATTGATTCATCACATTTTTGGTCTTTCTCTGGCATTTCTTGGTTGGCCATCCCCCTCTCTCTTGTTGGGCCGTAATTTTAGAATTAAATTCTTGAAGAGAGGACAGCGTCACCAAAGTTTCTGACCCTACTTCAGGGTCTGATGATGTAGCACAACTTAAACCGCCACTGAGCAATGATTGTGAGTGATCGGTATCTTGTTTCCCTCCTTCCACAACAGCATCAGGTGGACGCTGATCAGCTGACAAAGTCACCATGGGAGGCATACCCAGCTCTTTTTCAGCGTCTGCAATTTCTTTATTAATGGCGCCCACAGCTGAGATCAAATATGAAATAATTGAGCCTGCTTTCCTTGGTACTTTGGCTTTCTTACCCCCTTGGCCCTGGTTACCCAATTGTTTTCTCTTACCCATTTTGTGGTTTTCGGGGGGTAGCCCGGCCTGGCCTCGTCTGGCCCTGGACGGCCACAGACGGCCCGCCCTTTGCCCGGGCTTAGCCCGGCGCCGCCCACGCGCGTCTGCAACGCGGAGGAAGCTGCCGATCTTTAAGCGCCTCCGGGCACGCTACGGGGCAGAAGTGGGCGGTGCAGCCGCAAAGCAGCCTGGGAGGTGTAGTCTCCCCCCTCTGCGGCTGTGATGTGGTGATAGCGGCGGCAGGGGAGACCAACAGCGTCGGGCCCCAGGAGCCACTGTTATGGCAGGTGTAGCAGTGTGGCAGTTTCCTTCAAAATGGTGAGTCCGTTTTGCCCCCTTGCAGCGTCAGAGTCCCCAGCTCTACCGAGGAAGCTGCCGATCTTTAAGCGCCTCCGGGCGCGCTACGGGGCGGAAGTGGGCGGTGCAGCCGCAAAACAGCCTGGGAGCTGTAGTCTCCCCCCTCTGCGGCCGTGATGTGGTGATAGCGGCGGCAGGGGAGACCAACAGCGTCGGGGCCCCAGGAGCCACTGTTATGGCAGGTGTAGCAGTGTGGCAGTTTCCTTCAAAATGGTGAGTCCGTTTTGCCCCCTTGCAGCGTCAGAGTCCCCAGCTCTACCGAGGAAGCTGCCGATCTTTAAGCGCCTCCGGGCACGCTACA
Organism: Lissotriton helveticus; assembly: GCF_964261635.1. Lineage (NCBI taxonomy): Eukaryota > Metazoa > Chordata > Amphibia > Caudata > Salamandridae > Lissotriton > Lissotriton helveticus. Next base: position 592,323,838 of record NC_136057.1, read on the forward strand.
GGGCGGAAGTGGGCAGTGCAGCCGCAAAGCAGCCTGGGAGCTGTAGTCTCCCCCCTCTGCGGCCGTGATGTGGTGATATCGGTGGCAGGGGAGACCAACAGCGTCGGGCCCAGGAGCGGCTGTTATGGCAGGTGTAGCAGTGTGGCAGTCTCCTTCAAAAAGTTGAGTCCGTTTTGCCCCCTTGCAGCTGCAGAGTCCCCCGCTCTACCGAGGAAACTGCTGATCTTTAAGCGCCTCCGGGCGCACTACGGGCGGAAGTGGGCGGTGCAGCCGCAAAGCAGCCTGGGAGCTGTAGTCTCCCCCCTCTGCGGCCGTGATATGGTGATAGCGGCGTCAGGGGACACCAACAACGTCGGGCCCCAGGAGTGGCTGTTATGGCAGGTGTAGCAGTGTGGCAGTCTCCTTCAAAATGGTGAGTCCGTTTTGCTCCCTTGCAGCATCAGAGTCCCCCGCTCTACCGAGGAAGCTGCCGATCTTTAAGCGCCTCCGGGCGCGCTACGGGGCGGAAGTGGGCGGTGCAGCCGCAAAACAGCCTGGGAGCTGTAGTCTCCCCCCTCTGCGGCCGTGATGTGGTGATAGCGGCGGCAGGGGAGACCAACAGCGTTGGGGCCCCAGGAGTGACTGTTATGGCAGGTGTAGCAGTGTGGCAGTCTCCTTCAAAATGGTGAGTCCATTTTGCCCCCTTACAGCATCAGAGTCCCCCGCTCTACCGAGGAAGCTGCCGATCTTTAAGTGCCGCCCGGCGTGCTACGGGGCGGAAGTGGGCGGTGCAGCCGCAAAGCAGCCTGGGAGCTGTAGTCTCCCCCCTCTACGGCCGTGATGTGGTGATAGCGGCGGCAGGGAGACCAACAGCGTCGGGGCCCCAGGAGCGGCTGTTATGGCAGGTGTAGCAGTGTGGCAGTCTCCTTCAAAAAGGTGAGTCCGTTTTGCCCCCTTGCAGCTGCAGAGTCCCCCGCTCTACCGAGGAAGCTGCCGATCTTTAAGCGCCTCCGGGCGCACTACGGGCGGAAGTGGGCGGTGCAGCGCAAAGCAGCCTGGGAGCTGTAGTCTCCCCCTCTGCGGCCGTGATGTGGTGATAGCGGCGGCAGGGGAGACCAACAGCGTCGGGGCCCCAGGAGCGGCTGTTATGGCAGGTGTAGCAGTGTGGCAGTCTCCTTCAAAATGGTGAGTCCGTTTTGCTCCCTTGCAGCATCAGAGTCCCCCGCTCTACCGAGGAAGCTGCCGATCTTTAAGCGCCTCCGGGCACGCTACGGGGCGGAAGTGGGCGGTGCAGCCGCAAAACAGCCTGGGAGCTGTAGTCTCCCCCCTCTGCGGCTGTGATGTGGTGATAGCGGCGGCAGGGGAGACCAACAGCGTTGGGGCCCCAGGAGCGACTGTTATGGCAGGTGTAGCAGTGTGGCAGTCTCCTTCAAAATGGTGAGTCCGTTTTGCCCCCCTGCAGCGTCAGAGTCCCCCGCTCTACCGAGGAAGCTGCCAATCTTTAAGCGCCTCCGGGTGCGCTATGGGGCGGAAGTGGGCGGTGCAGCAACAAAAGCAGCCTGGGAGTTGTAGTCTCCCGCCTCTGCGGCCGTGATGTGGTGATAGCGGCGGCAGGGGACACCAACAACGTCGGGCCCCAGGAGTGGCTGTTATGGCAGGTGTAGCAGTGTGGCAGTCTCCTTTAAAAAGGTGAGTCCGTTTTGCCCCCTTGCAGCGTCAGAGTCCCCCGCTCTACCGAGGAAGCTGCCGATCTTTAAGCGCCTCCGGGCGCACTACGGGGCGGAAGTGGGCGGTGCAGCCGCAAAGCAGCCTGGGAGCTGTAGTCTCCCCCCTCTGCGGCCGTGATGTGGTGATAGCAGCGGCAGGGGAGACCAACAGCGTCGGGGCCCCAGGAGCGACTGTTATGGCAGGTGTAGCAGTGTGGCAGTCTCCTTCAAAATGGTGAGTCCATTTTGCCCCCTTGCAGCGTCAGAGTCAGTCAGTGTCATTCAGTCTGTGTCAGTCAGTGTCAGTCAGTCAGTGTCAGTCAATCAGTTTCAGTCAGTGTCAGTCAGTCAGTGTCAGTCAGTGTCAGTCAGTCAGTGTCAGTCGGTGTCAGTGTCAGTCAATCAGTGTCAGTCAGTGTCAATCAGTCAGTGTCAGTCAGTCAGTCAGTGTCAGCTAGAGCAGCTCTGTTGACCTGGTTCTCTGCCTCTAGAGCAACTCTGCTGACCTGGTTCTCTGGCTCTAAAGCAGCTCTGCTGACCTGGTTCTATGGCTCTAAAGCAGCTCTGCTTACCTGGTTCTCTGGCTTCAGAGCAGCTCTGCTAACCTGGTTCTCTGGCTCTAAAGCAGCTCTGCTGACCTGGTTCTCTCCCTCTAAAGAGCTCTGCTGACCTGGTTCTCTGGCTCTAAAGCAGTTCTGCTGACCTGGTTCTCTGCCTCTAGAGCAGCTCTGCTGACCTGGTTCTATGGCTCTAAAGCACCTCTGCTGACCTGGATCTCTGGCTCTAGAGCAGCTCTGCTGACCTGGTTCTCTGGCTCTAAAGCAGTTCTGCTGACCTGGTTCTCTCCCTCCCAAGCAGCTCTGCTGACCTGGTTTCTCTGGCTCTACAGCAGCTCTGCTGACCTGGTTCTCGGCCTCTAGAGCAGCTCTGCTGACCTGGGTCTCTGGCTCTAGAGCAGCTCTGCTGACCTGGGTCTCTGATTCTAGAGCAGCTCTGCTGACCTGGTTCTCTAGCTCTACAGCGGCTCTGCTGACCTGGTTTCTCTGTCTCTACAGCAGCTCTGCTGACCTGGTTCTCTGCGCTCACGATGCACGCACCCGACTTCTCGAAAATATATTTTAAAATAATATTTTATTTTAAGTACAAATATATTATTTTTTATGAATATCTTAGATAATCTCTTGCCCTAATATGTATATTAAAGACTTATACATATAATTTTGGAACATAACTTTTTTTTGCGGGAGTTGTGCACCCAGCGTGCCCCAGCACGTATATGGCGTCACGCGTGACCCGCCACCGTGCAAGCGTCTCGTACCGTAATGCGCATGTGTCACGAATGCGCGGGAGCAGGAGTCACGGCTGGTCGTATTCCAATCACGCGCATCACATAATATTAAATGTATATGATGTAACTGAAAAACACGCAGCCTTTGCACACCGTACGCAGATCCTTCACAACTTTTCTAAAATGGCGTCTAAAATCCACGCACCCACCGTGATGTGTACGCTTTGAGTACGCGACTCCGAAAAAAATTTGGGAACTTTTTTTTTAAATATAATAATATAAATATATTAAAAAAATGAAAACTAAAAAATTAATCAATATTTCAGTTTAACTTTCTTTTTATATTTTTTTGCATTTTTCAGAAAAATATATAATGTTATTTAATGAATAAAATATTTATAAATAAACAGCTAAAAAACTGTAGAAAATCAGTACAAAAAAATAGGTATAACTACTATCACACTTAAAAATTAGCATTAAAAAAACCTTTGAAATTCACTGAAAAAACCACAGGTTTCAGAGACGTTATAGTTAGAAATTAGCTTTGAAAAAAACCTTAGGAAGTCACAGAAAAAAACATAGGTTTCACAGGTGTTATAGTTAATTAGCCATTTCACTCGTACAAAACCATAGAAATTCCTCCGTTATAGTTAGTTCTGCTAACTATAACTTGTGCGCCCGCAATGCACTACTGATGATGTCACCTATTGCATCTTCCACGTGACAATCTGATACACCTCATCATACACAAGTATAACCTTTCATCACTCTCTGTAACCATATTTGAAACCATTGACACACCAATACCAGTTTCTAAAACCCACTAAGTGATTCCTACATCTACACACACATCTAAACACTTACCTATAGATTCACTCATACATGCTGTCAATGATCAATAGAACACAATTAAATATACTTATACACCTACATCGACATTACACACCAGCATACATCCTATTCACTTATGCAGTCAGTCTACTCACTTATGCAAACAATTGATCATACTTACATTTACTTAGCTAGACACTTATACAAACACCACTTTATTTATTTGTGTAGATAGTAACTCATACTTAGTGTGTTATAAAATTACTATTACAAGTATACAGTTTTCGATAGTCACTCATACAATCACTGAGTCTTATGTATACTTATTTATATACAACTGTCACATACACTGCCTTTTATATTTCTAGTTTGTTAGACATGTATCATTGAGAAATATATTTACTCATCACCATACCCATAAAGAGATTCACTCACCCAAACAACTGTTTCCACATACAGTCTTAACCTCATATACCTAGTAAATTAACTATTTACACATCTTTGGACAGTCACACACTTCTCACTCAACCACACACACATTCACTATCCCATACATATACTCACTTAACTAATTAATAACTAATATAGACTTTCACATAGCTAGTAACCAACTTATGTAGTAGTTTACACAACAAGAGATAGAGTGATACGGGTATTCACACATTTTAATCACTATCCCATATATTTAGTGAGACACTTTAAATTAGTCACTTAAACAGTCAATCACATTGCTACTAAATCCTCCATTCAGGCACTTATACATCCACTCAGTCATCAAGGCAGATTGATATATATATATTTTCACTGAAAAAAACATAGGTTTCACACACGTTATAGTAAGGAATTAGCATTTAAAAAACCTTGCAAATTCATTGAAAAAACCATAGGTTTCACACATGTTATAGTTAGCTGGACATTTCACTCATACAAAACCATTGAAATTCCCCTGTTATAGTTAGTTAAGCTAACTATAACTCGCGCATCCGCAATGCACTGCTGATGACGTCACATATTACATCACTCATGACATGGTCAGTGACATCACTAATGACTTCACTGATGACATCTCAAATGACATCACTGAAAAAAATACCAAATAACAATAAACACCATTTACACCCCAAAAAAAAACATGAACATTGATTTACTTTAGAAACCACATCCAAGAAACACATTTTTTCTCCTGAAGTGGGGATGGTCGTATTTTGTGGTACGTCTCATATGCAAAACGTCAACCTCTCTAATTCTTTCTTCGCTCTCAATTATTGAAACTGTTCTAAAGTTGATCTCTATCACACATTAACCTAACTCTTGTCTACGTACACCCATATACTTACTCAGCTCTTGCTGAAAGTAACTTTAATTTCATGCATTCGCCACGGTTTTAAACTGTAGCCGCCACTTTGTGTTGATATTTAGGGCTACATGTATTTGCATAAATTACATTATGCAAAACAACAATGTATTGCACTGTATCTAACATTGCAGTTAATGGGCAAAACCAGATAGAATTCAGCTTTACAGCACTATCCATGCAGTACCTGCCAGTAACGACCTGAGGTGCAGAGAAAAATGGGAAGTTCGATCAATTTGCCCAACAGCATCATTTATCCTCTATTAGAGAAAGTATAATAGATTGCGCGGAAAGGGTTGCTGCCCTTCCATTTAATGATATTGGCAGCACCATTTCACATTCTCCCAGTAGTGTCCCTCAACACAGAATAAATGGCTGATCTCTTCACAATAACAGCTGATTTCTATTTATTAAGCTAAAAAGGTCACCATTTTCTATGGCTAGGCCGCCCTGCACTGTTGATAATTTTATGCATAAACAAATGGCAAATTTGTGCCACATAAATATGCATTAGCAATTACTTTTTCCGCGGGCAACGCTCAGCGCATGCAAATGTGTCCCTTGCAGGGGCTGGTGGCTTTTGTTTTAGCTCTTGAGCTGGGAGACAAAAGAGCACAATGAATAGCCTTTGAAGAAAAAAAAACTAGCAGTGACTGATGGAAATGCAGGGTAAATGGCACAAAACCTACCCACATAATAAAAACATAAATAACAGGAGTCACTGGGATAAACACATATGAAGAATACATTTTCTTGTCACAGCTCATGAAATGTCTGGACCCTCATAAAAAAAAGGAAAACATGCACTTTCTGTAAACAAAATCGCATTCTTAAAAAAAAAAAAAATCTTGCGTCTATTGTTATTTGTACAGGAAATCAAACTTTCTTGTGAAGCCTGAATACCTGGAGCACTTCCATATCGTTTGTAGCCCTTTAGTTTATGGAACTGTGAAAGCCTAACACAATACCACGAGCTCTTCCGTTCACCATTGCATTGGTTTAATATTGTCTTATCGCAATAGCATAGATTGTGCCAGCATCTAGAAACCTTGTCCCCAGGTAAAAGTTAATAATGAAATTTTAAAAAGTATTTTTTGCCTGGTGACCTAACGGCTCTATATCCCTTTAAACAATTAGTATCACAATTGGCAATTAAAAAGTGACTCTGTTTTGTATTTTAGATGGAAGAAAGGCAGTTGCAAGCGCTGGAACTTAATTATTTTACCACACATTGCGAAAGTATTTCTTTTTAACTAAAGTAATAAAGATATTTGAAAATAAAATATGTTACCAACCATATCAATTTGATATATAATCAATGTAACTACTTTACCGGTACCGTGCACGCTACCATGATGTAATGCTCTTGCTGCATATTTCTTTGATAGTTTTTAATTACACTACAACATAGGATTTACACAAGCATCCTGCAAGTTCCTCAGTGATATCCAGCTACCTTCAATAATTGTCAATGTTTACCTAGCCTCATCATTTAATATTATCAATTAATACGTTGGATGGCACTCAGATTTTGACAAAACCCAAATTTACATCAAGATTGTGGTTAAAATTTACACCTTGCTCCTTTACAATCTGTCCTCCGTGATCCAGGAATGGATGTCAGAATTATATGTAGTCAAACGGTAGTTATTGTTTGATTATTCTCTATTTATTTATTCATATATTTATCTTTGTTATTTATTCATGTATCACCTTTATTTATGTATCAAATCAAAATACCTTTAATCGGATACGAAAAATATCCATAAAAGCACAATCAAAATAACAGCATTATGACAATAGCACATAATCAATAGCAGAGGGGTTGAAAAAAGAATCAAAAGTAACGACATTGCATATGAAAAATAACAAAACGTGACCAATCATGATTTCAAAACATGTTAAAAAGTTTAAAACAATGCGGAATTCATCCAATTGTGCATTACAAATTAAAAGCGATAGAAATTAAATAACGGAGTTTCTACTTATAAAATTATAAAATAGACCAGAATTCATCGGGTGCGCGATATATAGTTAGTGCAACTAACTATATATGGAATTTCATTGGTTTTATGTCAATAAAATGTCCAGCTAACTATATATGGTCTCTAACCTATGGTTTTTTCAGTGAATTTTCAAGGTTTTGTAAATGCAAATTCCTAACTATATATGGTCTATAACCTATGGTTTTTCAGTGAATTTCATTGGTTTTTTAAAAGCTAATATCTATAGCTGTAAAATATATTCTTTATTACGTGACGTATCACGTAGCCACGTGAGACGCCTCATGACGCGTCGCATAACCGTGACGTATCGGCTCTGCAGCGCAAACAAAACCCGTAACTTAAGCGTGCCGGAGCACGCTTACAGATATATATATATATTTTTTAACCTTAATTAGACAAAATCCACACGTGCATATATCTTGAGGCCTTGCAAAGGCACATCAAACAAACAGTCCCTACAATTTTGCCAAGTTTGCTGGAAATCTATTCCCTTAGTTTTTTTTTTACTGTTTCTCTTGGTTTTCCCCTTGTTACGCTACCCGGTACGCGAACCGGACGCTCCAAAAACACAAGATGGCGGACTCCCGTTACGCTGCCGGTTAGCTGCCCGGTTCGCGTACCGGGAAGCGCCTCTACCGCGAAAAATCGCGGGGGACTTTAATATCCCCCTCATCAATCCTAGGGGGTCAGGAGGGGTTTACCTTGCCCCCTTTCCTTCATTTCCCCCTTCTTTTTTCACCAAGTCTTGTCTCTCGAACCTACCGAGAGACAAGATGGCGGCCGCTCCGGACTGTTTACAATGTTGACAGCTACGCTGCCGGTTAGCTGCCCGGTTAGCTGCCCGGTGAGCTGCCCGGTGAGCTGCCCGGTTCGCGTACCGGGACGCGCCTCTACGGCGTAAAATCGCAAAAAAAATTATTTTTTATTTTTTGCCCCGCGGGGCACTTTAATATCCCCTTCATCAATCCTAGGGGGTCAGGAGTGGTCTACCTTGCCCCCTTTCCTTTATTTCCCCCTTCGTTGTTCACCACATCTTGTCTCTCGATCGTACCGAGAGACAAGATGGCGGCCGCTCCGGACTGTTTAGAATGTTGACAGACACCGGAGAGCCAATCAGCTTCGCTTCGCGAAGTTCCGTTACGCGTCAGGTACGCGAACCGGGGCGCTAACCGGAGCGCTGTCACAGATATATATATTTTTTTAAACGTTAATTTCTCAAAATCCACTGGAGCACATATATTGAGACATAGCAAAGGCACGTCGGGCAAACCATATCTACAATTTTGCCAAGTTTCATGTAAATCTATTCAGCCGTTCGAGCTAAAAGTGAGTCCAACTGCCCTATGGAAAAATGAATGGGAAAAACGCGTTTTGGGACCCCCCTTTTTTCTCGGCCCCCCCTTGACAAAACCCCCCCAGGGGCTGCTCAGAAACAAAATGTGCCATTTTCCTGAAAATTTCAGCCAATTCCGTCCACAAACGCCAAAGTTATTAGACATAGAATTTTCAGAAATCCCATAGAGAAAAAATCCTAACTATATATACCCACTGGCTATCGCCAGTAGGTAATATACATATATAAACATATATAATCTGCATATCTATATAAATATAAATGCATGCATACATATACATATATGCATACATATGCATGTTATTTACATGAAAGTTTTAAAAACACTAATAAAAGCAAAGCTAAAAAGCCACCTCATTACAAACAGAATGGCTTTAACTTAAACGAGGGCGAGATCTATTGCATTTTCAATGCTTGTTTACTTTGGTTCTATCAAGAAGGCATTCAGATGTGTCACACATTTGCCATAAATTCTGAATGTTAGCACTCTAGTTGCTCATTAGATCACTGTAGTAAAGCTAGTGCTCACCAGGGAAGTCTGCTGCTAATCATGGTTTGCAGCCATTTTCCCGCATTTTTTATCCCGCAGACTTTCAGTCCGCATACCATTATCCCGCAAGGTCATTGACCTCGCATACCATTATCCCGCATTTTTTCAAAACGCATGTGCATTTATCGCGCATGCCTTTACAAAGAATTACGTTTTAAAGGCATGTATGGTAAATGCATTTGCGTTGTGAAAACCACGATGACGAGAGAGGTAAGTGGGTTTGTGTTAATTTTTTCGTGGGTTAGTGATTGTGTAGTGTAGTGTTGTGTAGTGTAGTGTTGTGTTAGTGTAGTGTAGAGTTGTGGTGGTTGTTTAGTGTAGGGTCATGCTGGGGGTAGTGTTTTAGGGTTTAGGGTTGTGTTGTAGTGTTTGCGTAGTGTAGGGTCATGCTGGGGGTAGTGTTTTAGGGTTTAGGGTAGTGTTGTAGTGTTTGCGTAGTGTAGGGTCATGCTGGGGGTAGTGTTTTAGGGTTTAGGGTTGTGTTGTAGTGTTTGCGTAGTGTAGGGTCATGCTGGGGCTAGTGTTTTAGGGTTTTGGGTAGTGTTATAGTGTTTGCGTAGTGTAGGGTCATGCTGGGCGTAGTGTTTTAGGGTTTAGGATAGTGTTGTAGTGTTTGCGTAGTGTAGGGTCATGCTGGGGGTAGTGTTTTAGGGTTTTGGGTAGTGTTGTAGTGTTTGCGTAGTGTAGGGTCATGCTGGGGTGTAGTATTTTAGGGTTTAGGGTAGTTTGCGTAGTGTAGGGTCATGCTGGGGGTAGTGTTTTAGGGTTTTGGGTAGTGTTGTAGTGTTTGCGTAGTGTAGGGTCATGCTGGGGGTAGTGTTTTAAGGTTTTGGGTAGTGTTGTAGTGTTTGCGTAGTGTAGGGTCATGCTGGGGTGTAGTGTTTTAGGGTTTTGGGTAGTGTTGTAGTGTTTGCGTAGTGTAGGGTCATGCTGGGGTGTAGTGTTTTAGGGTTTTGGGTAGTGTTGTAGTGTTTGCGTAGTGTAGGGTCATGCTGGGGGTAGTGTTTTAGGGTTTTGGGTAGTGTTGTAGTGTTTGCGTAGTGTAGGGTCATGCTGGGGTAGTGTTTTAGGGTTTTGGGTAGTGTTGTAGTGTTTGCGTAGTGTAGGGTCATGCTGGGGGGTAGTGTTTTAAGGTTTTGGGTAGTGTTGTAGTGTTTGCGTAGTGTAGGGTCATGCTGGGGGTAGTGTTTTAGGGTTTTGGGTAGTGTTGTAGTGTTTGCGTAGTGTAGGGTCATGCTGGGGGTAGTGTTTTAGGGTTTAGGGTAGTGTTGTAGTGTTTGCGTAGTGTAGGGTCATGCTGGGGGTAGTGTTTTAGGGTTTAGGGTAGTGTTGTAGTGTTTGCGTAGTGTAGGGTCATGCTGGGGGTAGTGTTTTAGGGTTTAGGGTAGTGTTGTAGTGTTTGCGTAGTGTAGGGTCATGCTGGGGGTAGTGTTTTAGGGTTTAGGGTAGTGTTGTAGTGTTTGCGTAGTGTAGGGTCATGCTGGGGTGTAGTGTTTTAGGGTTTTGGGTAGTATTGTAGTGTTTGCGTAGTGTAGGGTCATGCTGGGGGTAGTGTTTTAGGTTTTAGGGTAGTGTTGTAGTGTTTGCGTAGTGTAGGGTCATGCTGGGGTGTAGTGTTTTAGGGTTTTGGGTAGTGTTGTAGTGTTTGCGTAGTGTAGGGTCATGCTGGGGGTAGTGTTTTAGGGTTTAGAGTAGTGTTGTAGTGTTTGCGTAGTGTAGGGTCATGCTGGGGGTAGTGTTTTAGGGTTTAGGGTTGTGTTGTAGTGTTTGCGTAGTGTAGGGTCATGCTGGGGGTAGTGTTTTAGGGTTTAGGGTTGTGTTGTAGTGTTTGTGTAGTGTAGGGTCATGCTGGGGGTAGTGTTTTAGGGTTTAGGGTAGTGTTGTAGTGTTTGCGTAGTGTAGGGTCATGCTGGGGTGTAGTGTTTTAGGGTTTTGGGTAGTGTTGTAGTGTTTGCGTAGTGTAGGGTCATGCTGGGGGTAGTGTTTTAGGGTTTAGGGTAGTGTTGTAGTGTTTGTGTAGTGTAGGGTCATGCTGGGGGTAGTGTTTTAGGGTTTAGGGTAGTGTTGTACTGTTTGTGTTTTGTAGGGTCATGCTGGGGGTAGTGTTTTAGGGTTTAGGGTAGTTTAGTTGTTTAGTGTATGCTAAAGGCATATTCGTTCTAAAAGTTTTCGTTATTTTAATTTGCGGCCTAATAGTACATGCAGGATTTTTTTTGCGGACTGATGGTATGCGGGATTTCGTCATATATTCGCTAATCATACTTTCTATGGCAAAATGAACCCCCTCATTTTGTTCCTTTTTAAATTAAATGTTTTAAGAGTTACCACTTTATTCCAATCAAGATGGCTTCAGGTGTGCCATACCTTTGTAATAAGTAGGACTGTTAGCACTCTAGTTGTTCTTTAGAACACTCTGGGACATTCTGTCATTGGGCTATAGTTGGGCTACATCTGGCTGATATTTGGGCTACATTAGTTTTTTTTGTCTCTGGTGGCCATCTTTGGGCTACATTGGGCTACATTGGGCTACATTGGGCTACATTTGGGCTCCAACATATATATAGCCCAATGTAGCCCAATATATATTTTTCAAAGTTAATTTTCGTAAAAACCACTGGAGCCTATATCTTGAGACATAGCAAAGGCACATCGGGCTACCAGTCCCTACAATTTTGCCAAGTTTGGTGTAAATCCATTCAGCCGTTCAGGCTAAAAGTGAGGCCAACCGCCCTATGGAAAATTGCATGGGAAAAACACGTTTTGGGACCCCCCTTTTTTCTCGCCCCCCCCTTGACGAAACCCCCCCAAATTTTCAGGGGCTGCTCAGAAACAAAATGTTCCATTTTCCTGAAAATTTCAGCCAATTCTGTCCTCAAACGCCAAAGTTATTCGACATAGAATTTTCAAAAATCCCATAGGAAAAAAATCCTAACTATATATACCTACTGGCTATCGCCAGTAGGTAATTCCCTCAGTGGAATCCAATTGCCTTCCCTGCTGGGTTCAGTCTTGTCTCTGGTCCCTAAAGTAAGAAGCATATGGTGCTAGTGTGACAATGGGGGCTCTAATCAGCATACTGTGTAACTGCTGCTTCCACCTACTAACTCTGTAAACTATTCTCCAATATGTTTATTTTTTTATTATTTTCCTCATACTCTCAATTGTGGTTAGAAGCCGGCTAGTAGTCTTCTACATAAGCAGAGATGGTCCATAATCCTGCCATTAGCCATTCAGAAAAGAAATCATATGACTGAAGTAAGGCCTGCTAGGTGGAGTTCCACGCCTCCATGTAGCACCTGGGCATCCCGCTCCCTCGCCCCTCCCACCACGAGGATGATGGCGTTTGCGTCTGCACTGCTCGCGCTCCTACCGTCAAGCCTGAATGAGCGGATCCTGCCTTTTTCTGCCAAATTGCTGAGCTACTGATCAGCTGACATTGTGGTAGCGTTCTCCTGCATCGTGCGAATTGGCTCGAGGACGCCGCTGCCCTTCTGCGCTCCGTACTTGGACTACTCCCTGTAGTAGGTGACCTGTTTGACTTGTGGGGCTTGCTGTGTCTGCTGTGCTGGTGCTCGGATACGGAGCGAGTCCAGAGCCTGAGCCTGAGTTAGTTCCACCCGCTGCCGCAGTCTTTCACGCGGCCGCTGTGCGGTGGGGACTACGTATTCCAGCCTCCATAGCGGTGATCTACAAGTACTGCCCTTACTCAAATTCAAAGACTGCCGGTGAGCGGATCTGCGGCTTCTTTTTTTGGGGGGGTTTTGTGGCTCTTTTTACTTCTGACTCTCAATATTTTCTCGGGGAGTTTCTGCTTCTCCCTACCTTCTCTGGATATCGCTGGATATCACTGAATAAATCATCTAGAACTGTCTGTGTGGCATGGAAAGGTTCCCCTGTGGTAGCTTTATTATGGGCAATTTTTTAGGGGCATGTACGAAGGCGAGAGCTCGTCGCCAGCAAGCCAAGGAGGAAGCTGAAGCAGCTAAGCTGGCGGGCCAGGAGGGCAAGGAGGAAGTATCCTTTCAAAGTTCAGAAGAGGAGGTGGAAGAATCTTTTGCAACAATGTGTACCCAAGTCAGCTTAGGAGATAAATGTGGCTTAGAGAAGCCGGCAGAGACACTGGATAATAAGGTCGCATCTGAGGTAGAGCAGACAGGACAAGTGATTCAAAAGGATCTGAAAGTTGCTACGAATATTAAGACGCCGGCAGCAATTAAACCTTTAAAACAATTTCCTTTGTTCGAGACTAAGCCTAATGTGTCTGTCTCCAGCAGTCCTGCTCCCCCTACTCCTTGCTTGGGTCTAAGCCCTGCTTCGACAACACCAGCAACGTCAACTGCCATGGCTCCCTCGGGAAATCGGGGTTTAGTATTAAACCCCGTGGATACCATACTGCTTAACCCTCTACCGGTTACTGGGCAAAATGCATCATTTACAGATAAAGGAGCATGTCACTTGGCGAATCCTGCTGGATTTCAAAGCGCTCCTAGACCATCAGAGGGCATTGACCCATTTAGCTCAATCTTAGCCATGGATACTGAAACAATTGGGGAGCTGCAGATGTCAGTTTAAGACATGTTGAATTTGATACTAGACGAAGCGAGGCAGGTGAAACAGTTTCAAAAAGCAGAGTTGGCTGTGATACAGCTTTGTTTGGACAACATTGAGGATTAACAGCCAGATTCATCAACGGAAAATCGGCACGCAAAGGGCCAGATTCTGCGAATCTGGCCCTTTGCGAGCGCTTTTTTTGATTTTGGGATTCATCATCCCAAATGCAAAAATCGCAAAATTTGAAATTGCTAAATTGCGAAGAATTGCATTTAAGGAATCTCAATTAGAGATTCCTTAAATGCAATTCATGAACCATTTTAGAATTGCGAATTCGCAATCTGGGGCCGCTATATACCGCGAAGTCTGACTTCGTGGTAAATATCGAAAACTTAGAAAAATGCACTTTATTGCATTTTTCTAAGTTGGATGTTACACACACACATGTCCTTTGGACATGTGTGTGCGCAACACCAGTGTAATTCACCATTTCAGGGGTGCTACAGAGTGTCCTTTGGAAACCCTGGCACCCTTGAAATCGCTTCCTTATTTGCGGTTCGCTAATTCCTAATCGCAATTAAGGAATGACTCCCCATTCATTCCTATGGGCCAAAGGAATTTTGGCCCATAGGAATATTTGCGATTAGCAATTAGCGAATCGGAAATAATGAAGCAGTAGAAATCGCTATAAATTTTGCGATTTCTACATGCATCCCGTTTTGCGAGTCTTTAATAGCGATTCCTTAATAATCGCTATTAAGGACTCGCAAAAGAGGAGCATGATGAATCTGGGGGTTAGTGTCTACATTCCCTGCTCGTTTTTAAGAGGCTGAGGGTAGAATCTCCGGCTTAGAAGATGAAATGACGGAAGTCAAGAAAATTGTCAAAATTATGTCTAAAACTTCCAAAGCTTTGGAAGCAAAATTGGATGACTTGGAAAACTTTAATCGAAGATCGAATCTCAGAATAGTGGGGGTTCCGGAAGGAATCGAGGGGTCTAATATGGTCCAATGGGTCACCTCCTTTCTTCAACATGACGTGATCCCTGAGTTCAAGGGGGACTTAACGATTACCCGAGCTCGTCGGGTGCTGGCTTAGCCATTTCTAAACTCTACACTCCCCCGTACTATTCTGCTGAACTTTGCAGACGTCCGAGTCAAAGAGACAATTCTATCCAGAGCTATTAAACAGATTCAATTTGCAGCCAATGCTACTACTAAATGTAGAATCTTTTCAGATATGTCAGCTGCTGCAGCTCGCAGACGGAAGGAATTTGTTAAAATTTTGCACCTGTTTAAAGCCAAAGGGGCCCAAGTCTCAATTGCGTAACAGTCGAAATTAAAAGTTCTGGTTAAAGGCAAATTTTACATGCTGGCAGATATAGATGAAGCACAGGAGCTGCTTAGCAAGATATCGCATGATTAAGGGGTTTTGACCCGGTGTATTTTTGTGGTCTTTTTCTTTCTCTTTCTTTTCTTCCTCTGATAAGCCTTTAAAAAAAGCTTGGATGAAAATTTGTCCTTTTGTAATTATTTCTGAAAGTTCCTTAGATGGAGGATTTAGCTATATTTTTTGCTTGTAGGCTTGAACGGTTTGGTAAATTTGAAAGTCTTAGTATCCTTTTGAACGTGCCTGTTGAATATGGCTTTGGATTTTGAAGATCCATGTGGGGAGGAGGGAGGGGGGAGGTAGAGCGGGTTGTTTGGGGGGTTAAGAGGTGCTATAACAAGTCACCTCAATGGTAGGGGTTAGGACCCACCCAATGGCAGGCGTGGGGGAGGGCAGTAGTAGGAGGAAGGCCACGGGGTGAAGTCGGGGGGGGGGCACGGGTGGTGGGGGGATAAAAGGGGAAAAAAATTGAAGTTCTTGGCGCTCTTTGTATTAGGTTTTTTCCGGTTGAGGGGTCTCCTTTTTAGATTTCTACAGCCCATGAAAGGCTGGTTGGTTGGGGAAATGTGTATTATTTGTGCAATGGTTTTGTCAAGGTTATATAATTCTTTATGTCTGTTAGGGGGGGGCCGAAAATAATTTCTTTCAATGTCAATGGTCTCAACAACAAGAAAAAAATGCGTGCCATAGAATCATGGATCAAGACCGAAAATCCCGCTGTAATAATGTTGCTAGAGACTCATGTTTCTGTTGCCAAAAAGGATGATTTTTCTATGTTTAAAGCATGGGCCTCTTTCCGCGGCTTTTCATTTGCCATCGCTTCACAACAGGGGGTTGCGCTCTTTTTAAATAAGAACATGGATGCTGAAATTATACAGACAGAGGAGGGTAGCTTAGGTCGCTGGTGTTGGGTTTCATGTAGAGTTAAAAACCGACAAAGACCCATTACCTTTGTCAGCTTTTATGCTCCTGTAGAGGACAACTCTCGGATTTATGACGATATGTTTCCGTCCTTGTTATTGGTGGGTGGGGATATTATTATTGGCGGCAAATTTAATATTCTTATGAACACTAAATTAGACTCTACCGCCTCTTCTAAAAGACAGTCTAAACCTAAATCATTCAGAACCATGCTAAATAATATGTCAACACTTGATTTATGTGATCCATGGCGCATGACAAATCCACAAAAAACAGATTTTACTTGTTGGTCGGGCAGATTTAAGTCTTCCTCCCGCATTGACTTTTTCCTTGCTTCTAGGCAACTTAATTTCTCTTATCAGAAAACTTGCCATAATGGTTTTTCTGATCATGCGATGTTAGCTATTGAGTTCGTTCTGGGAGATAAGGCGAAAATCCCTAAAAGATGGGTATTTAACAAGGCACATCTACAGGATGAAAATTGGGTTATTTTACTCAAATCAGAGATCACGGATTTTGTTACCCGAAATACTGGTACGGCACCCTTGCACATTATCTGGGATTCTCTGAAAGCTTTTATTCGGGGCATCGTAATAGGCAAAGATGCAGCAGACTGGTCCACCGTTAAGAATATCAGAAACTCTCTGCAACAGAAAGTTCAGGCTCTAACTGCGCAACGACAATGCAATCCCATGCGTAGTGTTCAGAATCAACTAAGTGAAGTTAAGCGGGAACTTAGCGCCCCATTTTTTGCCCAAAGTGAACAGACTTTTCGTAGACAATCACAAAAAGTCTATGAAGAAATTAACTTTACGGGTAAATTCTTAGCTTGGCGAATATGATACACTCTTTAAAATGCCCAGTTACTCATAATGAGACATCAGACTCAGCGGAAATAAGCTCTATAATGTTCTCCCATTATCAAAAAATGTATAATACATGTCACATTACAGATCATCAAAAGCTATCCGATTTTTTAGGTAGATATGAATTCCCAAGTCTATCACAAGGCGATCAATTAATAATGCAGAGTTCATTTTCTAGGGAGGAGTTGGAGTCGATATTGAAGGACCTTACACTGGGCAAGGCCTGTGCTCCGGACAAGTTCCCAGCTGAGTTTTTTAAGGTTTTTTTAGTTCTTTTTGCGATTTCTTTTTATTATTGTTAAACTCTATGTTGGATGGCGGGCAAGTTCCAGAGTCTTTCCATGAAGGTACTGTAGTCAGTTTCCTGAAGAAGGGGAAAGAATCTCAGGATCCCAATTCATACAGACCAATTACGCTATTAAATTCCGATTACAAAATTGCCACCAAATTATTGTCATTGCGTTTCAACAATTTCACTGCAGATTTGATTCATCCCGATCAAAATGGTTTTATTTTAGGTCGGCAATTATTCACGAATACACATTTTTTGATTGAGGCTTTAGATTATTTTGAGACACGGGGGATACCGGCTTTGATTCTGCTACTAGACGCAGAAAAAGCTTTTGATTTGGTGGTCTGGGTAACACTTTTTATAGTTTTGCAGCATTTCGGGATCCCACAACAAATTATTAATTTAATTAGGAATCTGTATACAGGCGCTAAATCCAACGTGATAATTAATAAAGTCATGGCGGGGTCAATTTTAGTCCAGCGGGGTACCAGGCAAGGTTGCCCTTTGTCCCCCATTCTTTTTGCTTTTTTTATTGAACCAATTACAGTAGCTATTCGGAACTGCGTACAGGTGGCCCCCCCAGTTATTTCTATGGCCAAGATCAAATTATATGCAGATGAAATTATGTTATTAATTATACCAGATCTGCAATCACAAACGCAGGTGCTACAAATTTTTGAAGAATTCGAGGTCTAAGGTGGCTACTGGATTAATAAAAAAAGACGGAAATTCTGGTCTGTGGGGGAGTAGACCCAGAACTGCATCCGGATCTTGGCGGTTGTATTAATTCAAGACCTAAAAGATATTTGGGGATTCTATTTTCTGCCTCGGTTCAGGATTTATATACACTTAATTTTGTCCCTCTGCTCCAGAAGGTTCGCTCAATGTTTGCCCGGTGGAACCCGTTGCCATTACCCATCCTTGGTCGGGTCGCACTGATCAAAATGTCCATATTCCCACTTTTTAATTTTTTATTTTCTACTATCTCTGTTTTTTTGCCTGGTGTTTTTTTTTCTAAAGTGGAATCTATGTTTTCAGCCTTTGTTTGAGCTAAGTAAACGCCCAGAATCGCGATAGGGACATTATATGAAGAGACAGAACAAGGTGGCCTTTCGCTACCAAATCTTAAAGATTACTACAACGCATATTTTGCACAGTATTTAGACAGATTTAAAAACTCTACTCCGGGTTTGGGTTTATTCATAAATTTCTTTTTTGATTTAATTTGTTTGGAGATTCAAATTCCCTCCACTCTTCAGATGCCAATTCACCTAAATTATAATATAAGACCTTGAATTGGTTTTTTAAAAGACGTGATGCTATGCTTAAGAGATACTCCCTTCCTCTCTTTAACCTAACAACCCCCCTAAGAAGTGCACTTGATTTTATAGGGATTAAAATTGAATCCGGAATAGTTGCAAACTGGGGACGCGCCGGGTTCAGTACATTATTGGATTTCGTGGGTAATGGTTCCTGGCTAACTTTGGAGGAAATGGCACGTTTAATCCAGGGAAACTTTCTATTGATTGGGTCCTACAATATGATCCATAAAACTTTTGTGCAACTGGACCCAAGACATATTAGTATTCCTTCCCCTTTGGCCGATGATCTCTTTCTGAATGTTTACAAAGAAGCCAGGGGAATGGAAACGCTGCTTTGCACAGAGTAGGGAGGGAGACTTGAGCTCAAAAGCAATAAGGAAATGGCAGGAACAAGAGAATCTAGTGTTAATACTTGGAAGACCATTAATAATCTTAATTTTGGGTCATTACGGGGTGCCAATTGGCGCAGAATGCTTTTTTTTTTTAGCAAATGGCTTTTGTATCGCACTCCGGCTGCCATTGCCAAAATGTATAATAATATGTCAGCACACTGTTTTAGATGTTTACAATGTGCTCCAGCCAACTGGTCCCATATTATGGCTTACTGTTCTAAAATCAAGTTATTCTGGGACGAAATTTTCACTTTTCTTAAAACTTATTATATGATTCAGGTCTCATGTAATGTCAAATTAATATTGTATGGCTTTGATTCCGATCTTAAGTTCTCAGAATACTTGGCAAAATTATATTGTAATGGCAGTGTCTAGGTCATTGTTACTGCAGAATTGGCGTTCAACACAGGTTCCTGTATTTCAGGAGTGGTTGGACAAAATGAAGCGGGTTAGGAAAAGCGAACAACTTTATTCACAACGAATTGGGGGGTTAAAAAGTTCGAAAAAATTTGGGGATTGTATTTTGAGTAAATCTATATATATAATGTTTCCAAGGTCGAAAAGAATGGTAATGCCGATATATGTGTGGAATATGTTCTTTTGTTTGATTTAAGATGTCGGTAATAACTTCAATAAAAATTAAAAAAAATATATATATATATATAACTGAAGTAAGGAAAATGCTGCACTGGGTTCTGGTAAAAGACAGATTCCCTGTACAATAACGTGTTTGAGCTTTGAATGCCTACATTTGTCTGTCCTGAACTATTTGATGTATATCTACGGGCCAGATGTATTAAACATTTCTTGGTTGTAAACATTCCAAATTGGTGTTGTTAACTGCAAAAATAGTTTTGAACATTTTTGAATTCCATTTACGAGTCAATAAACTTTTACTGACTCTTAAAATGGGATTGCACCCCCATACTGAATTGGTCTTTGGAAGGGGCATATTGGAGGTGCCTCTTCCGAATACAGAATTTACATGACATGTATTAATATTTTAGAATCAAAATCCAGCTGACTCCCACATCAAGGGGACCACTGCCAACTCGCAAACTTTTGAAAACAAAGTTCTTGTTTAAACCCAGCTCTGTTTCCTACAAATAATAAGAATGCATTTAAAAAGATAAAAATTGGCTTTTTTGAAAGACGATCACGAACATGATCATCTGCAGACCACCATCCCTCTGATGGCCACCAATCAAAGTGAGTCACAATTTGTGACATACCTCAACAGTCATGAGTTAATATTATTATTATTAAGCATTTGTAGAGCGCATAGCTACCCTTGGGCATTCCAGCGCTAGCGACTGAACAGAAAAACGGGTGAGATTATAGGTCCGATTGTTGGAATAACTAGGTTTTTAAAAGTTTACAAAACAAAAGGAGATGGGGTTCAAAGCAGAGTTGTGGGGGTAATGTGTTCCAAAGTTAGGTCGGATTACGGCCCACTACAAATCAAAATTTTATGAACCAACCTATTAATACTTAAGTCGGTACATACAAATTCTTTTTTTGCGTTGAAAGAAAATAGGTAATGATACTGGGTTTTGATGTAACACTGCAAATTGAAACGCCACAAAGAGATTTTATGTTTCTAAGCTTAGCAATAGCACGTCTTTTGATCGCCACAGTGTGGAAGGATTCCGAACCACCAACTTTTCATCAGTGGCTAAATCGACTAATATGTATTGGGAAACAAGAAATTGCTTTATACAAATGTAAAGGTTTAAAAAATAGAAAAAAAGGTATGAATATCTGGAAACCTCTTATTGTTTGGATGGAGGAACGAAATAGGCAAGGAGTAGGGTAAATAAATAGAGCTAACGTTTTTGGTTATACGTTAACATAACAATGGATATCTGTAAAGAAATATGTTATCCTCTTTTCGCTATATATGCTTTTTTTCTTTTTTCTCCTTTTTATTGTGTATTAAATCTAACCTCTTTTTTTTACCTGTTGTTAATTTTTTCTCCTTTTGTATACCCCAATGTATCATGTCTGATTTTCAATAAAAAAAGAAAGAAAATAGGTCACAAACTGTGACAAATCTTTTGTGACCAGCAGTTCATATTTATGGCCCTAGCATCACTCCAAATGCTCTGTTTCAGTCTCTGCAAAGAGCTACTGTTAATTACATGTGTGTCACAAAGTTAAAACTGCTATTTAAAAGAAAACGTCACTTCTCACTTCAAGCTCCATAATCTGGACAATATCCTAGAGAACAAGGAGCCTGTACCACCTTATCCATGTTTAAACACCCTTCCACAACACATGTCTTCTGAAATCAATCTAGGAGAGGAGCACCTTGAGATTCAATAGGGTATCACTATTCTATATGTGATAGTTAGTCCGTCATTGTGCATCATAAAAAATCAGAAGACAAGGAAAATGGGTGAATGAGCAGTCATTATCGTCACTATAAGCAGATAGTCTGGGCCAAGGAAAAGCCAGTAACTTGGATGAAGTGAGGCATCATTTTGGGCCCATAGTACCGATGCTTTCAACCCACATATTTCTCTGTCATTTGGCCAGTGTTGGTCTCCATACCATTGACAATAATGCAGCCATCAATCACATTACCGCCTCTGGGGCGAGCTTGCCAACAAGGAAATTAGCGCACTTGCACAATTGCATTTCTTGTGGTTTCCCACTTTTGTACTATATTCACTCTCATTCAGGATCATATGAAACTTCACCAAGTACCCTCCTGATTTCATTAAACATCATACATATGCCCATTTGCTGCTCAACAACCTGGTGATAGACAAGTTTGCAAAGCGGACACTAAAAACAGGGCATAATTGCTTCATTTTATACAACTTACTAGTAATATATTATGGTGCCTTTTGTTTATAGTGCACATAGGCTTATCCATAAACTTGTGTATTCCCGCTCCACCCTATTGACATCGAGACGAGGGTCATGGGCGTTTTCAGTTATTGTGAGATGCATGTGGTCATTCTCCGTTGAGCTTATGGATCACATGTCACTTTACCAAAAGCTTCCATGAGTTTAGTATAGATCACCCTTATGAAGGGTTTGTCCTTCTGTCAGATGATCCTGATATAGTTTAGAATACACAGAGAATTTGCAGGTCTAATGTAACAACCTTCACTGAACCCCGCACATCGGCATAGCAAGAACAGGTGGAGGAACCTTCTCCTAAATCATGGCCAAAACCTGGAACGGGCTGCCGATTAACATCAGATGCACCCGACCCTGCACATCTTCAATTCACCAAATTACAAGTGAAGTAGTATTTTGTGATATGATTGTCAATATTCAGTTTCCACTTACTGCACAATATTATGTTTCTGCTGTAGCATTCCACAGTAAAGTAATGAATACTGGGTTTTGCATTGCTTTCATAGAGATGCTGTCTCACAACCATTACTGATTGTACTACTGTCTACATTAGCTTTATGGACTATACTGTTGAGGACCAATCTTTTATCACTCACAATTTAAGTATTTTGGTGTTCCAAGTCTCTGCACACCTGTCAAAAACCTCAGAGCATAAGTTGACTACTTATTTTAGTTAAAAAATGGCATGACGAAAGGCATGGTGCGTCAGCCGCTTGATACATGGCAGTCCTTGTCAAAGATACTGTCTTTTACCACTGATATTTCAGGGCCTTAAGTACTATTTATCATATGCCAACTGAATAAACAAGTTGCACCTCATCTATACTTTCTTTTTGCAGTTTTATATGGTTGAAACACGACTCAAATGTATTTCAGCACTTTACATAATCAGCACCAGTTACATTACACAGGGACACATTTAGTTTAGGTATACATGGAGGTTAAGTGATGGGCCAGAATTACAGGACGTTGAGCCGACCCCAAGACTCAAACCTGATTCCCCAGTACCAAAGTCGGCATCTCTGCCTGTTAGGCCACATCCTTCCCCACTTGTTTTTACACAGTTAGGTTCGGTAAGCAGTCGAGGTTTGCTTCAAAGATAACAGCAAGTTTCAAAATTGGATGCAATATGACAGGACATAACACCTAAAAACCCAATGTTCATTCAAAGATCTATATTTTAAAAAATAATCAGCCTTTATTTATATATAGGAAATGTGGGGCAAATAAAATAAGAAACAGCACAAAATGTCTTAATAGACTCTGGGTCTGATATACAACTACAACAGATTTTATAGTAATTACATTGTACGGTGCTACAATTCAAATACCATGAGCATCTGTGGATAATGTTATCCTCTTGGGGACATGTTTGTGAGTTCTGGGCTGTCCTCAGAAATCTTCAGATCACAGTTATTTGGTTGAATTAAAAGTATCAGAATGAATGCTAAACTTTATTGTGTAAGCTTTAAAAGGTCCGTCCCTAGTTTCGCGCTGGCTTCAGTTGCAATAAAGGACAACTGCATAGTTTTATGAGTCCAAGTAGCTCACATATGCTACCTACCACTGTTACCAAATACAGAAATGTTTCAAATATCTAAAATCACACTACCAAAAAGTGAACCGCGATTTCCGCTCAAATAAAAATAATGGTTTTATGCATTAAAAATCGATCGAAATTAACATTTTCATCACTTTCTCAGTAAACGTGTAACCACGCTCTCATCGTAAATGACAAAGAGGACATTGACCGAAACCCGTAAGAAAGAGTACATATCCACTGATATGATGTGTATGTTGTTATCAGTCTGATTTTTGATATATCTTCCATTTTTGTTTTAATGAGATTGTTTAAGATCTCAGTACAGCTTTTAGTTTTTGCTCTCTGTAAACTTTTTTTGATGACTTTTGTTGGATAGTTCCTCTTTCTGAATCTTGCTTGGGCCGCTGTACTGTGTTTTTCAAATTCATCATTCGATGGGCAGTGAAAACACTCTTTTGGGAGAGTCTTTCAAAGGGTTATGATATACTTCTAGCAGAACAGGACTGGCCACCAGAATTTTTCAGGTAATGCTCACATGGCCAAGACATCATTATGCCAGCCTTCTCCAACCATGTTCCAGTACATTTAAAATATACTTATGCCAGGAAATGGGCAGTTGCCCAAGCCCCAGCATTACATAAAAATCATGTAGGCTGGGATGAGGACTCACCTCACGACAAGATCCAGTTAAAAAATCAACCTAGTGCACAAAGGCAGTACATAATAAAGCAAGAAGCTAAAAAACAGGCCAGGGAGATCTTAGATCAACTTGAATACCAAGGGGTGATTGAAACATGCACCTCCTCAAAGAACAATCCTATGTTTCCTGTTTCCAAACCTGACAACACACATCGTCTAGTTTTGGATTACGGACACCTGAACACTTGTTCAAAAAAATTTGCAGTGCAACATGCACATAGTACAGCCTTAATGAATAACATTGTGCATAAAAATTATAAAACCACATTAGACATTCTTAACAGTTTCTTTTGTCAAATAATAGCACCTGAAAGTAGGTATTTGACAGCTTTCTCAATAATGGGGAACCAGTTACTTTTGTCGACTCCCACAAGGGTTCAAGAACAGCCAGGGCTTATTCCCAGCAAGAGTAACGGAGTTACTACAAATTTATGATGACAAGGCATTGTCATATGTCGATGACATCTATCTGAAAGATGATGACCTGGATAAGCACTTCAACAGGGTGACTACCATTATATTGGGCTTTGCCTCTGAGGGCTACAAATTCAATAAAAAAAAAAAAGAATTGCCCACCTCAATGTCCTTTTCCTAGGATATGAGCTTTCAAGTGAAGGTAAAAGCCTGGCAGCTAACTTTTTAGAAAGGTGTGCGCTGCTCCAGCCTCCAAAAACGCTGAACAATTTACAGTTAATTCTAGGTTTCCTGAATTTTAGAAGAACTTACATTCTAAATTACGCAGAAAGGGTTAAACCTCTCTCTACGTATTAATCAAACCCGATTTCAAAATAAAAAATTGGAAACAGGAACACACAGATATTCTGCGTTTACTTCAAGCTGACATGTTAGCAACAAATCACTTACAAACACGCGTAAACCTATGCAATTTAGTGACCCGAATCGTTCCAAGTCAATGTGGATTCACCTACTTAACTTTTAATGAAGGAGAAAAAGTACCAATTACATACAAATCAAATTTGTATACACAAGTGGAAATGCGCTTTAAATCAACAGAAAAAATTCTGACAGCAGTTCAAACCACTGTAGCAAAAGAAAGAGCTCTAGCTCAGGGGAAACGCATAATTGTTGTGACTCCAGTACCAGCCTTAGAGGCAGTTACAAAAGTGAGCATTCCGAATGTAAACGCTTTACATCCAAGATGGATACAAAATCCTCTTGCTGTAACAGATGTTGTATATGTTTTTGATCCTTATTTAGAAACACAAGCATTCCAGCAATACAACCACAAGTGTGCTCTGCCTATTGAGATTCTCTCTCTTGATCAGTACGAATATATAATTTATACTGACAGATCTGCACAACCCGCTATGGAAAGTAAGCAAGCTTACAGTGCAGCATGCATGATTGTTAAAGGTTGTTTGCGCGATGGTCACAAAAACACAATCTTGAGGAGATTGTACAGCTCAGTGAGATGAACTACAAGCATTCAAATTGGCACTTGAAAATAAGGATCATGAATGCCTAACACTTATTGTGTGGGATTCTTTTTATTGTGCTCAATCATAGAGTGAATATTTACAGAATTGTCTTCAAAATGGTTTCAAAGATGCAAAAGGTGGCACAATCAAGCCCCATTTCAAACAATAACAGGTCGTCGATAAACCTGAGCCATAAAATTATACTATAAACATAAACATCATTTATAGACTTCCAGGTAATTTTCTGTTCGAACCATCCCACAACCATATTAGCAAAATTTGGAGAAAAGCAAAAGCCCATGGCTGTTTCTTTGAATTGCCTGAAGAAGTTTTTGTTGAATGTGAAGCTGTTGTTTTGTAAGCATAGAGAGATCATGTTAATTAGCTTGTTGTTGTGTTGTCTTGTACGTAATCTTGTTTGTTTTGGATTACTATATTCCGGCCTTTGTCCGCAGGCTTTATTTCTATGGAATCATCCTGGGAAAGATTGACAACATTCATGGTTTCCCCTTTCTGCCCCTTTATACCCATCATACCCTGTCATCATTTCCACAGGCGCTTTTTTGTCACTTTTTTCTTCTTTCTTTTGCTTGCAACCATGAATGCTGTCAATCTTTCCCAGCGATCGCTTACTGTGGAAGAAACGGATCATCTTTCATTAGGTATGTCTTTTTGACCATCAATGAATCTTAATTTTACACAGACTAGAACTGATTTGTTTTTCTGTTTAAAACTGA
This sequence comes from Lissotriton helveticus, assembly GCF_964261635.1. NCBI lineage: Eukaryota > Metazoa > Chordata > Amphibia > Caudata > Salamandridae > Lissotriton > Lissotriton helveticus. The sequence continues at coordinate 592,349,928 of NC_136057.1, forward strand.
AAAAGTGGTTTGAAATGCAGTACAGTAAAGGTGTGGTAGCAGATGAAACTGTAGGAATAAGCCATTTGAATATTGATGACATCGAGATGTTACATACACTTTCTACACTTGACGGTAGCGAAATGTGTAATGAAAATACAATTTTGAATTTGCAAAATATTGATTTGGAATTAGGTATTAATCCCGGAAGTACTTTCAAACCCAAGTCAGTATTTTTGCCGAATATCTAATGTGATGCAATTGAAGTATTTGAGAAGGGACTTCTGCAGGATTTGAAAAATAAATCAGATATAAAAAGGTTCCAGAGAATAAGAAAAACCTAACAATTGGCCAAATACATGCAATAGAGAATTTGAAACTTGATAATACCATTGTGATCCGTCAATCGGATAAAGGTGGCAATGTGGTGGTTTTAGAGAAAGAAAAATATCTAGCAGAAGGGTTGAGACAACTGAGTAATGTGAATTGTTATTGTGTCTCGGACAGAAATGAGATAGTAAGATCTAAAAAAAAGATTTGGGGAAATGTTGTAGAATGGAAGGAGAGAGGACTGATAGAAAGGGAGGAGTATAATTATTTGAAATGTGCCCATCTAAAGGTTCCAGTACTCTACCTACTACCTAAACTGCATAAAGATGCTGAAGCTCTCCCTGTAAGGACAATAGTCACATCAATAGGTTCCCTACTGGAGAACACCTCAATGTTTATTGATCATTACCTAAGACCTTTTGTTATAGGGTTACCAGCCTATTTAAGAGATACAACACACTTCCTTACAATAATCAATGGCATACATTGGGAAGACACTAAGGGGTCTAATATGATGTTGGGAGGATCGCCACTGCCCGCATGGCGGTGGCGATCCGCCTAACATCATGCCCTGCCCGCTTCCCATTTCCCCCACCATAATATAATGTGGAGGGTACCGCGGCGGAAGGGAATACCGTCCGCCGCTTTTCCACCTAGTCGACGAGTCGACTGGGCAGAAAAGGGTTGAATATGGAGGCAGTGTCTGCTAGAGACGGCGATCCATATTAAAATGTCAGCGAAAAGCATGCAGATTCCTCAGCTAGGGGCCTCTTGCGGGCCCCCAGGATGTTGGGGGTGTGGAGGGCACATGGGGGTTATCTATGGTACCCATCTGCATTTTTATGGAGGGTGCATGTGGTACCTGCCACGTTGTGCATGCAAATGTACAAGTGCCTTTTTTGGATTGCGGTGGGTGTTGCTGGCAGCACCGCCCGCCGCAATGCAAAAAAATGCAGAATGCGCCCACGAGTGTGGCGGGCGCATCCTAATTGCACATGCGGGACCGCCACACACATAGCGGGCGGTCCCATTTCACGGGGCGATGGTGGGCGGACAAAGTCCACCTGCCATCGTAATAGACCCCTTACACTCTAGTTACCCTTGACGTCAGCAGTCTGTACACCAATATAAGGCATGATCTAGGACTGCAGGCAGTAAGAATTTGTTTTAAAACACAATCTATCTCTTTGTTCTTACACTCAGAAATGCTAATAGAGATGATTACATTTTGTTTAAATGCCAACTTCTTCATCTTTGAAGATACCATCTATAGGCAGTCACAGGGCATGGCGATGGGCATCTGCTTCACCCCCAGCTATGCGAAAATGTTCATGGGCTGGTGGGAGGAGCAGGTGGCCGCACAACTGATAGAATTTGAGAACAGCATTGTCCTGTGGCTACGATTTATTGACAACATCTTTTTTCATTTGGAGTGGGGACGAGGAGTCAGCTAGAGAATTTGTAAGTAAGTGCAATGCCAACACATGTTATTTAATCTTTACTGAACATATCAGTAAAATATCTATTGACTTTCTGGATGAACAAGTATCCATCAATAGGGGGACACTGGAGACAAAACAGTTCAGGAAAAAAATGGCAGGGAGCATTATATTAAGTGCAAATAGTGTGCATCCCCCTAAACATATCTACAGTATCCTCTATGGGGAGTTGCTGCGGGCAAAATGCAACTGCAGCACAAAGACAACATAGGCCTCATTAGGATGGCGGACGGACCTGCGTCCGTCCGCCACCCCCGTGGAAGAGGGACCGTCCGCATGGGCAGCGACGGTCTCTCCATGCAAATTAGGATGTGACCGCCACCCTGGCGGTCACATCCTGGATCTTTAACCTTGCGGCGGGTGCTGCTTGAAGCAGCACCCGCCGCAAAGGTTAAAAAAGCATGTTTCACAATTACATGCACAAAGCGGCAGGCACCGTGCGGTGCCTGCCGCTTTTTGCATGCAAATGCAGGGGGGTACCCCCCATGTGCACCCCCACACCCCCTTTACCCTGGGGGCCCGCAAGGGCCCCCCAGAAGCAAAGGTCCACATGCTTTTCCACGGTGGAAAAACCGCAGCGGAAAAGCATGTTTACTCATGCTTCCTAATTTGGCTGACGGTGTCTTGCAGACACCGCCACCAAATGGCCCGGCAAAACCCGCGGATCAGCGGCGGACGGACCTACTGTCCGCCGCTGGTCCCACCACATTCCCACCGCCATCCTAATCTGGCGGTGGGTGTTTGATGTGGCCGCGGCGGTGAATCCGCATCCTCCGGTCCGGCGGTGGCTTCCGCCGGCCCGGAGGATGCGGATTCACCGCCATCCTATTGAGGTCCTTAATGTGGAGAAAGAGATCATGTGCAAACAATTCAGAGAGAGAGGATATGGCAAACAGACCACTGAACACGCAAGTAAGAGAGTAGATGAGGTGAGTAGGAATACACTATTACATCCAGTAGACGGGATGAAAATCCATAGACTACAAGATTCATAACCACTTTCTCAGACACAAGAGGTGCGCAAAATATTGACCAGACTTTGGCATGTCTTGCGCACAAATGAAAGCCTTAAGAAGAGTTTAAACAGTAATCCTCAGATCACTTCTAAAAAAAGCAGATCTCTGTGTGATGAATTGAGTCTGAACCTAATTACTGCAAGCGACAATGCACAAAACAGTGGTAGTCCAGGCTTTCGACGTTACAAAAACTGTAAAGCGTGTAGTAATAGTATTGACTGTACTAAGTTCATAATATCAAACTCCAAAAGAGAATTTGTGATTAAGAAACCGCTTACTTGTAACATCATGTATTCTGTATACGCTCTGATTTGTCCCTGTAATATGTTCTATATAGGGAGCATGATACATTGTGTGAAAAAAAGAGTACTGGATCATGTATGTGCAATCATACATAACAATAGGCAATATACGGTGGCACAGCATTTCTTTTATTGTCATTTTCAGAATGAAAGGCTGTTGAAAATGATGGTGATTGATGCAGTATTAACTAATGTAAGGGGTGGGAATCGTGAATTGCTATTCATAGTTATGTAATGGGGCAGGAATGTTATCAAATTGACAAACTCTTGCACAGTTACACAATGCTCAGAAGCATTAATAACAGATTTATTGGACAACCATTATGGGGCTTTTAACTTGTTTTGATTTGGTTCTTTTTATAGGCAAACATGCTTTTTATGAATTGCAAATACAAATAATAACACATTATTCAGTATGACAACTATAGCTGATTTAATTTAGTTAAAATAGCCGCCATGTTCTACACTGCCTTAAACACTATTTGTGGGTGAGGTCCGTTGTTGGTGTTAACAATGTGAAAACATTCAAAATGGCAAATGCAAAGTTTGTTTATTGTGGCCGTGAGCAAGGCGTAAAGCCGAAATGCGTCATTTTATGCAATTAAAACTTTATGTGAAGCATATCAGAGTGTCCGAGTACTTTCCATTATATTGAAGAAGAAGCTGCATTAAATATATACATATATATATTTTTTATGTTAATTAATATTGCTTATCTGATCAGTTATATAATACTTTTTTTTATAAATTAATATGGTTATTCAAATATGTGGTGGCTTTTGAAGTGAAGTACTTTCTTTACAGTTGCTCAGACTGGAGTGGGAATAGTAAATGTAATCTCTTCAAAGTCCAGCAATTTCCCTACTGTTGCATGGACTAGAGTGGTATAGTAAATTTAAACCCTCTTAAGTCCAATGCTGCCCCTAATGTCGCACAGACTGGAGTTGGAATATAAATCTTACCCCTCCAAAGACCAATACTTTCCCTACTGTTCTACAGACTGGAGTGGGAATAGTAAATCTTCCCCCCTTTTGAAGTCCAATGCTTTCCCTACTGTTGCACAGACTGGAGAGGGAATAGTAAATCCAAAGTCCAACGCATTTCCTACAGTTGCATACACTGCAATAGGATTAGTAAATGTAACCTTCCAAAGTCTAACACATTCCCTACTGTTTCACTGATTGGAGGAGAAATTATAAATGTAATCCCTCTGACCTCCAATACTCTCTCTACTGTGGCACAGACTGAACTGGGAAGAGCAAATCTTACCCCTCCGTAGTTTTACACTTTTCCTACTGTTATACAGACAGTTGTGGGAATAGGAAATGTAGCCTCTCTGAAGTCCAATGCTGTCCTTTCTGTTGAACAGACGCAGTGAGAAAAGTTAATCTTCCAATGTCTGAACCCCAACACTTTCTCCAATTTTCTTTTCCTACTGTAACACAAACTGTAGAGAAATTAATAAATATAACCCCGCCAAAGTCCAATACTTTCCCTACTTTAGCACAGACTGTAGTGAGAATAGTAAATGTAACCCCTCTGAAGTCCAACGTTTTCCCTAGTGTTTATAGCATTTTTGGTGCATGTGTTTTACATTGTAATATTTTATATATTCTCAGAATTAATTTATATATTTTTGTTGTTGAAATGTAAATGTTTTTGTGATTTTATTGTGGATATATATTAGATAACAAAACATATATAAATATCATATATATTTATCTTCATAGTAATATATTTTAAATATTAAAAATTATATGATGAAATATAAATAATTGTATTAATTATGTTACATATTTGTAATTACCATTATAAGTGTAGGGACACTATGTTTTGGTAAACAATACTTTTGACACAATCTTTCTGTCAATCAATATTGTTTACCTCAATATTGAGTCAGTGATTCTAATAACCCTTCATTCTTCATATACTATAAGTGCAAGAAGTACTTTCCCTACATGACAGAGGAACTACAATTTATGAGTTTCCAGAAGACATAGTTGTCTTGTACCTTATAACAGTATGCATATGCATTCTTAGTGTAATGAAAAAACTGTTCTTTTGAATTTCATAGCCTTTTTGTTGATCTATATTATCCTTTCTCTACAATTCTGAAGCAGTTTACCTTTTCTACTACATGAGTAAACATGCCCAAAGTCCAATATCACATGTGCATCCAATTGCATAACCATTTCTGGGAGTATACTGTACTTTGTGGTATCTCCATCTAGATCATGCTTCCTTTGTAGAATTTGCAAATTAATCAACATATACTTGGTCTGGTAAACCATTTTACAATTTAACTAAACAACCAAATATAATCATTCTTGCTCGTTTAGCAAACAGTTCAAATAACTGTTCAATTCTTTGAGGGAATCCAGTCCTGAATTGAGATACTCCCTAAAATGTCTAGAGAATATAATTCAATATAGATTTGCTTTTGGCAAGACCAACACAGGTTCGAAAATTACAATCTTGTGTTTCTTTTCTTGCTGGTCACCAGTAGATAGGACCAATGTTTGTTCTCTATATATTAGAGATTTGGATCTGATGTACTTGTTAATATAGCACAAAACATATCCCCATTAATACAATAATAGATTTCTTTTTTTTTTTTTTTTTATCATTTAAAATATTTTAATAAGAATAAATTACATTTTTGTCATAAAATATTATTTCGCGACACATTTGAAAATGAATATTAGTGTATTAAATATATTTCTGTAAGGTGGGCAAAATAATTTGAGTGACGGTTAATTTAATACAAGTAAAGTAGTGTTTGAACTTTTGTGTTTGAATATTGTGACCATTCCTTCACAGCAATTGCGTTGTTCTAAAACTTGAGTGCAAATAATGCTGTTCTTCTGTAATTGATCCTTTTTTCAGTAAATAAGCCATTAGTTGTTTCCACTCAAATCAAGATCACATCAGAATTCAATGTCCCACTTGTTAATTCCTTAATCCTTTTTCACTGTCACAGTTCCTCCTCCTCCAGCTAATCTTTTTAGAGTAGAGAAGATATGATCAAACAGTGCCACTGACAAGATCATTCCTGCAACAGGTCCAAGCCAGTACACAAACATGTTGTCTAAGATGTTGGTTTCCTTGCAGAAAAAATTAAGTGATAAGGCTACAGCGGGATTGAACATGGCCCCAGTCAGTGGTCCAGTTGCCGCTACAAGGCCCGCACAAGTCAAGCCGAGGATGTGCGCATGGTAGCGGCTTTCGAAGTGAGGCAGCATGTGCAGGACAGATTGAAAGGCGAAGGAACAGCCCAGCTCCGCCAGGGTGCCCTTTTGCACGGTGGTGTGCAGGTGGTTGGTACACTCTGGCCCCGCTTTGGAGTACAGATTGGTGATTCCTGTTAGGAGGGCTTGCCTGATGCACACCCATGCTCCGATGGCGCCACCGAGTTGGAAGATGACTTTCTCTGGCGTCTTGCCAAAATCCGATTCTCCAATCAGCAGGTGCTGGAGGGAAGTGTAGGGGTTGCACAGCCCACAGGACGAGGACGATGCGTGCGGCGCGATAGTTGCGTAGACAACGGGGAGCACGACGGGCAGGTTCACGTTACCAAAGTCGGACAGCAGCATAAGTTGATGTATGAAGAGACAAAGCTCAAAGGTGTATATGGCCTCAATGGCCAAAACATGGTAACATTGCGGGATGACATTCCTCAGGCTGCGTCTGCCCCCCTCGCACACCGCAGCGATGGAGAGCACAGCAGTATTTCTCTAGGTTCAAGCGTGATTCCTGGGAGCAGGAAGAATGACTGAGATAAGTCTGCTTGTTAAGAAGCAAATAATAAAAATATATATAATAAAAAAAACAAAAAATTAAATAAAAAAAACAGTAATACATTTCAATAGTGAGTCCATCAGCACAAACCTTAAGCTTCTCTATGTATAAACTAACCAAATCCCAGGTAAGTACCACAAGTTGTCTGCTAATAATTACAGTTCTCATTAATCAATAGATTATAGAATACACAATTAAAAACCCTTGTGAGTATGCTTCTAAGTATCACCTGTATACGTTTGCACATTGCAATTGCTTAACATGCTAACCAGAATCTTCTCAGATTTTCTGTTCAGGCCACAGAATGGCTGTCTGCTACCAACTAATGATTTGGAGTAGTTTTTTTATAATTTATTCTTAATACTGTAAAAGACTTAAAATAGATTTTAGCTCTTTTCTCAAAAAAGAACACTGTGCTAATCCTATGCTTTAAAACTTTGGTAGAAAAGCAGACATTGGAGGTGAGCACATTTAGAGTATCACTGATGTTGAGGGTGCTCTATACAGCAGTTGCTTTCCACCTAAACTTGAGAACTACCCAGAATTATCTGCTTCTGTTTTTGCATAGTTTTTGTGTCACTCTAAGCTTGAAAGGGTATTGTTTTGAGTTACAATGGGTGCTCCCTTGTGTCTGGACAACGCTACACATCTCTGAAGAGCTCTAAAGAGAGCAAATCACAAGCCAGGGGTTGCTTTTATTCATTTCCTTTGTATACAAATTCAGCTTCCATTTTATTAATGGCCCTGATTTCAATGTCATGTGAAATCACTTCCGCCGAACACCGACTCTGTCCTGGGTCCGACTGGCCCCCGGTCGGTGGTCCCCACCGCCTCATTAGGATACAACCGAACACTGTTTGTTTGCATTCCTATATTTCACTATTGGAGCATGAATAACGGCCGCAAACCAGCCATAATGCATGCTCCCATAGTGAAATGGGAGGTGCGATTCATCCCTGAACCCCATGGGAGGTACCGCAAGGTGCCAGCCACGAGGTGCAGGGATCAACAGGGAGCACCACAGGTGTCCCCTCAGCCTCACACCGGAGGCTGTGCACCAAAGGTGGCCCTGCTGGGGCCCCCAAAACTTTCCTTACCAGATGGCGACTGATTGACAGGCTCTCCGAACTCATCGGAAGCCCGCCGGAAATACCAACCGGTTTTCTTTCCGACCACCTGCAACATAATGAAGTGGTCGGAAAGGAAACTGAGCAATCAATCAATCATTCATTTGTAAAGCACACTACATACCCGCCCATTACGATGTGACCCTAAAGTCTCCGACCTTAGGTCGGAGCCCTTATGAACTGTATCATAATCGGCCCCTACGTATGTTCAGTAACAGATTCTTCCAACTTGCTACTGAACACATGAAGTCTTTCAAATTTGTTTGAAGGGAAATGTCATTGCATCCAGTTGCATTATGAGTTGGGTGTCATCTGAGTAGAAATACAAATTAGCCATTTACTACACTTTCCAAGACTTTTTTAGGTAAAGGAAGCAAATATATAGATCAATAATTTGCCATGATATTGGAAATGGCTGTGGGCTTCTTAACAAGCAGACTTATCTCAGTCATTCTTCCTGCTCCCAGGAATCACGCTTGAACCTAGAGAAATATTGCATGGTCTAGTTAGAATGAGAACAATGGAAGGAGCCAAGATTTTTGCAATTGTTGTGGAAGACTCATAACATGTTTTGATTTTGGAAAAGTATCATCAGAAGTGGGGTAAACGTAGAGGAAGAGAGTGTTTGAGGAAAATGCTCTACTTTAGTGTTTGTTGTTACTTTATTGTACCATGAAAGTAATTGGAGAGAGTGAGGCAGAGATCTTGCAACTGTGGAGTCTCAAACAGTCATGTGAGCAAGGGATTTGAACATGGAGAAATACTCTTTTCTAAGATTGCCAACATTTAATATATATGTGCATATATTCATGATATAATTGGTGAAGTACTGAGTGTTCTATCTATTTATGATGCAATTGTCCTAAATATTACCTCCTTAAACCAATGTATAGAAAATCCCATATGTTAGAAGAAGCTTAATTATCAAAACATTTCACATCTTTTCTATCTACCTAACTTGATTTAACAAGCCAGATTTATAAAAATGTAAGATAAACATGAAACAAATGGGCAGTAAAAAAAACAACCACCAAAACATTACTATTGGTGCACAGGAGAGGAGAGACCATGCTGACACCAGTATCTGTAAATTGAAGGCCAAATGACTTAATTTTGACATTTTCATAGAATTTGGGGGCATATTATCAAGGACGGGTGCTAAAATTATCGCCGTTTTATCTGCAGGAAACTGCCGATAAAACAGCGATAATGGGCTTGATAATACGCCCTTGTTAATTCCCATAGAAGCCAATGTTGACATCAGAACATGGGCTTCTATGGGAATTAACAAGGGCGTATTATCAAGCCCATTATCACCGTTTTATCGGCAGTTTCCTGACGATAAAACGGCGATAATTTTAACACCGGTCCTTGATAATATGCCCCTTGGTGATTAGAATGCCACAGAATTTACAGACAGTTCTTTAAATATATGCATGACATTCAATATTAGGCCAGTGTTTCCATAGACAGTTTAGTATTAAAAAGTTAGGCATGTACTTCTACGTGTTTCCTTTGATGTTTTCCTCCTAATATATAACTTTTGAGAATTCGCAAAAGAATGGTGGCACACAACTGGAAAATGGCTACATTCACAGGTTTTCAGGAGTACTCTTTAAATTATTTTGTAAATTACGCTTACAACAATGACAAAATATTTGTGAGTGTTTAAATGTTAATGTCAGACATTTATACTAGTGTAAATGAAAGGCTGTTGTGTAAATGCACTTTACTGTTAGCTTGTCTACTGGGAAAAAAAATATTTTTCCCTGTGGCAAAACCTATTTCCCCTGCACACACAACAATGTTAGGGTTGTTCCATCCCAGCAACCACTATTGACAGGAGTAAATATCCAAACGCGTCAAGCGTGAGAAAGGTTGATGAAAACATTTGCTGAAACCTACAAATGCATTAGTGTGTAGGTGTGCATAAACTCTCAGGACATTGACTCACAGGAATGCTCAACCTACATGAAGAAGATTTACTAATTCAAAAAAGTAAGTGAAAGTAAATCTTTGTGAAGATATTGATTTACGTTTCGAAAACACCATATGTGGATTTAAAATCATAAATTCAGCATCTTTACATGTACGTTGAACTCAGATGAGCAAATGCTTTGTGAAACAACAAACAAACAAACAAATATATTTTTCCCTGTGGCAAAACCTATTTCCCCTGCACCCACAACAATGTTAGGGTTGTTCCATCCCAGTAACCACTATTGGCAGGAGTAAATATCCAACCGCGTCAAGCGTGAGAAAGACAGATGATAACATTTGCTGAAACCTCCAAATGCATTAGTGTGTAGGTGTGCATACACTCTCAGGACATTGACTCACAAGAATGCTCAACCTACATGAAGAAGATTTACTAATTCAAAAAAGTAAGTGAAAGTAAATCTTTGTGAAGATATTGATTTACGTTTCGAAAACACCATATGTAGATTTAAAATCATAAATTCAGCATCTTTACATGTACGTTGAACTCAGACGAGCAAATGCTTTGTGAAACAACAAACAAATTTGCAATTGGACCTAGACAACATTCGAATTTCAAAATGTATATCTCACTTCACCTCGACACTCCACTTGATTTCTTTTTCTTATCCTTCAACTTCTTGGTAAATATGAATTTCTAGTGCGAACCAATTTGGGAGAGACTCGATTGGAAAATTGGGAATTGAATTTTACAAAGATTAGAATATATTCTCAGGTATGTGAGAGCTGAGCTGTTTCTCAGTTTAGGCAATTTTGGAGGAACATGCAGCAGAGCTTCCACATAGAATTAGATAATAGTTGTATTCAGTGATGAAGTCATAAATGGCTACCAATACAAATAATGAAATGCTCCCAGAGAGCCATTAAATAACCCCCACAGAAACAACTAAATAACTGCCTTCTGGCACAAAAGACATTAGTCTGTCACAGCAGCAATAGATTTAACAATTCTACATGAATTCCAAAAATGTTTTGGAAATGCATACATTTTGCCCTAATATTAATTTATCATTTTTTGAAAATATGTTTTACCCATGGCCAACATGTTAATAATTTAAGTAAGTGGGCCATTTGTTACAACACAGTCATTTTTCTTTCAAAGATCATTTTTGCTTTCTGTGTTTTGCAAATGAGCTACTTGTGCCAGAAGTGTTCATTGTTCCTTTCTGTACTTACACATTAGCTTTCATATTTCTTCATTTTGAAAATCTGCATTCTTTGTCCTGGAACACCTATTCCCATTTTCCCACATACATTCATTTGTAGTTTTTTTTTATATGTACACATTTTCCTCATATACCAACTATTCAGATTGAGAAAATAGTTCTATTTGTTACCTGTTACAAATTGGGGTGTTGGTTGACTGGGGTGTAAGCCCTGGTCAAACAGCTAACACAATCCTAGTCAGTGTAAGGCACAAGCAAAACCCAAACTAACCTGCACTCAACTTCCAGGTAGCTTGGCACAGAACAGTCAGATTTAATTTAGAGGCAATGTGTAAAACAGTGAAAACACCACACAAAAAGACCCCACACTAGGTAACGTTTGAAAAATATATCTCACTTTAATAAATAAAACAAGACCAAAAAGACAAAATTCTAATCAGTAGAACTGGATTTATGAGTTTTTAAAGAATACACTGTAAAATAGTCCTTAAAAAACGGAAAAAAACGAACTCATCAATAGCGGCTATCTGGTCAGGTCAAAGTAAAAAATTCAATGCGACTGCGACAGAGCTCTTGTTAGATACAGTCCCAGAGTAAAAACAGTGGCTTATCTACAATTGGCATATTTAATTTACGCCTGCAAATTAAATGCTACTAGTAGGTCTGAAGCACTGATTGTGCCACCCATGTAAGTAGCTCTGTCAACATGTCTCAGTCCTGCCATCAGAGAGAATGTGTGTGAAGTTTAAACTGTCATGTAGACATGTCAAGTTAAACCTTCTACCAGGCCCAAACCTTCCTTTTTGATACATATAAGTCATTACTAGGCCTTGGACAGCAAAGAAGGCAGGGTGCAATGTATTTAAGAAGCAGGATATGTACATTCTTGTTTTACATGTTCTGGTAGTGAAAAAATCTTACATTTATTCATCACTACTGCAAGGCCTATAGCTCCCATAGGACAACACTGGGATTATCTTTTTACATCATATAAGCATAATTCCCAAATGGGTAGATATAACTGGACCAAGTTTTGAGTCGCTGGAAACCTAATTTGAATTGAATTGAATTGGGTACTTATAAAGCACAAACTATCACGCCGGAAGGAGCTGCCTGGTTCTAAGTGGACAAGAATCAGGCTGAGCAGAGAGCGGTGTATACCTATACGAGAGATTGGCAAAAATCATCCGGAACTCCAAAGTTCCAGGTCTTTAATGCCTTCCTGAACTGAGTTTCTGTTTTCAGGAGCCTCAGTTGAGCTGGCATGAGATTCCATACTTTAGCTCGTAAAGAGGCTACCGATTTCCCTCCCTTGGATTTATATCTGAAGCAGGGGGGCTTGTGGAGGTTTGCCGAAGAAGATCTGAGGGTTCTGGCTATGGTGTATGGGGTGAATCTAGCTGAAAGATACACTGGACCAATTTTTGATACAACTCTGAAAGAAATTGTAGGAGAGTAGGATCTGCTTCTTATAGTTACCCCCACTTTTTGCTGATGTTTCACCATTTTTTTTTACTTTAGTCTGGCTGAGGCCATGCTATCCAGATCCCCAGCCTAGCTGATTCCTCTCTAAAATGACTGCATGCACCTTAGGTGCACCACAGATGGGATTCTGGGGTACCCTTATAAGTCCCTAGTATATGGTATCCTATATACCAAGGGCATAGGTACCCCAGAGGCCTCTCAGGGGCTGCAGCATGTATTATGCCACCCCTGAGAGACCACTCAAAATGACACCACAGTTCTGCTACAGCAGCCTGTGTAAGGTGGTGTATGCACCCCTTACTTAGATATATGTTCCCTATATTTACCTTATATCACTGCACATATCAATCAATCAATCAAGAAATTTGTATAGCACGCTACTCACCCGGAGGGTCTCAAGGCACTTTGGGGGAGGGGGGTCTGCTACTGCTCGAACAGCCAGGTCTTGAGTTGCTTCCTGAAGGAGAGGTGGTCTTGGGTCTGATGGAGGTGGATGGGGAGGGAGTTCCACGTCTTGGCTGCCAGGTAGGAGAAGGATCTTCCTCCCATGGTGGCTCTTCGGATGCGTGGAATGGCGGCGAGGGCGTGGCTGGTCGATCGTAGCTGGCGGGTAGGAGTGTAGAAGGACAGGCGGTCATTGAGGTACCTGGGGCCCAGGTCGTGTAGCGCCTTGTGTGCGTGGGTGAGGAGTCGGAACGTGATTCTCTTGTTGATGGGGAGCCAGTGCAGGGCTTTCAGGTGTCCGGAGATGTGGCTGTGGTGGGGGATGTCCAGGATGAGTTGTGCGGAGGCGTTCTGGATGTGTTGGAGTCTTTTCTGTAGTTTGGCTGTGGTTCCGGTGTAGAGGGTATTTCCGTAGTCCAGTCGGCTGGTGATGAGTGCCTGGGTGACCGTCTTCCTGGTTTCGGTGGGGATCCATCGGAAGATCTTTCGAAGCATGTGTAGGATGTTGAAACATGATGAAGAGACGGCGTTGACTTGTCTGGTCATCGAGAGGGAGGAGTCCAGGATGAATCCCAGGTTGCGTGCGTGGTCCGTCGGTTTGGGTGCGTTGCCCAGGGCCGGGGGCCACCAGGAGTCGTCCCAGGCAGAGGGTGATGATCCAAGGATGAGGACTTCCGTCTTGTCTGAGTTCAGTTTCAGGCGGCTGTTCATCATCCACTCGGCTACGTCTTTCATCCCTTCGTGTAGGTTGGTTCTGGCGGTGGCTGGGTCGTTGGTGAGGGAGAGGATCAGCTGGGTGTCGTCGGCGTAGGAGATGATGTTGAGGTTGTGTTGGCGTGCGATGGCCGCGAGGGGGCTTATGTAGATGTTGAAGAGGGTGGGGCTGAGTGATGATCCTTATGGTACGCCGCAGATGACTTCGGTGGCCTCGGATCTGAACGGGGGAGGCGGACTCTCTGGGTTCTTCCTGTGAGGAACGAGATGATCCATTCTAGTGCCTTCTCTTGGATTCCGATGTTGCTGAGGCGCTGCACTAGGGTGCGGTGGCAGACAGTGTCAAACGCTGCGGAGAGGTCCAGGAGGATGAGGGCCGCTGTTTCCCCGTTGTCGAGCAGGGCTCGGATGTCATCAGTGGCTGCAATGAGGGCGGTCTCGGTGCTGTGGTTGGCTCGGAAGCCGGACTGCGAGCAGTCGAGGGATCCGTTCGACTCGAGGAAGGCGGCAAGCTGTCTGTTGACGGTCTTCTTGATGACTTTGGCAGGATAGGGGAGGAGCGAGATGGGGCGGTAGTTCTTGAGGTCGGTGGGGTCTGCTGATGGTTTCATCAGGAGGGCGCTGAGTTCGGCATGCTTCCAGCTCTCCGGGAAGGTGGCGGTGTTGAAGGAGCAGTTGATGATGTCCCGGAGTTGGGGTGCGATGATGGTGTTGGCCTTGTTGAAGATGTGGTGGGGGCATGGGTCGGTTGGTGATCCGGAGTGGATGGTGTTCATCGTGTGGATGGTGTCTTCGGTGCTGACCGGGGTCCAGGCGCGGAGGGTGGTGGTGGGGGGCGTTGGTTCGGTGGTTGGGTGCATGGTCTGTGCGCCGAAGCTGTTGTGTATGTCGGCGATCTTGCTGTGGAAAAATGAGGCGAGTGAGTCGTAGAGTTCTTGCGAGGGGGTGATGTCGTTGGTTCCGGCGCCGGGGTTGGAGAGCTCTTTGACGATGCTGAAGAGTTCCCTGCTGTTGTGTGAGTTGTTGTCTAGTCGTTCCTTGAATGCTGACTTCTTGGTGGTGTAGATCAGTTGGTAGTGTTTGCGCGTGGCGTGCTTGAGGGCAGTCATATTGTCTGTAGTAGGGTCTTTGCGCCAGGCTTTCTTGAGGGTGCGGCAGTTCTTCTTGGAGTTCTTGAGATCATCGTTGAACCAGAAGGCTTTCTTGCTACCGGGCCTGCTGGGATGGTTTTTCAGGGGTGTGAGGTCGTCAGCGCAGTTGGTGATCCACTGTGTGAGGTTGTTCGCTGCTTGGTTGGGGTCCGTTGATCTGGCGGGAGGATTCTGGTTCAGGACTGTGGTAAGCTGGTCGGTGGTGATCTTGTTCCAGCTCCTAAGGGGAACCTGTTGCGGGTGGTGGTGAGTCGTGGTCCTTCTGAAGCTGAAGTGGATGCAGCTGTGGTCTGTCCAGTGGAGTCCGGTGGAGTGGCTGAAGGAGATGAACTTGCTGGAGGAGAAGACAGGGTCAAGCGTGTGGCCGGCGTAGTGGGTGGGGGTGTTCACCAGTTGCTTGAGTTATGTCATGTTATGTTATGTTATTTATTCTTTTGTATAGCGCAACGGTTACTCAAAAAGAGTGTCCCGGCGCTTTAGGTAAGGAGAATTAATTCAGAGTAACATAACACAGTTAAAAAAAGTAGAAAGCAAACAGACAAAAAAAGAGGGACTGCTAGGGAACCTACTGGGTAAACAGCCAGGTTGGCGAGGTTGTCCAGCAGGGTGGTGGTGTTGCTGTCATTGTTGTTCTCCAGGTGGAAGTTGAGGTCCCCTAGGAGGATGTAGTCAGCGGAGGAGAGGGCATGTGGGCTGATGAAGTCTGCAATGTCTTCGCTGAATTGTATGCGAGGTCCCGGGGGTCTGTAGATGAGGGTGCCTCTGAGTGTGGTCTTAGGGTCGGTGTGTATCTGGAAGTGCAGGTGTTCGCCGGCTGTGAGGGTATCGTCGGAGTTGGTCGTGATGTGGATGGTGTTCTTGTGGATGATGGCGATGCCTCCTCCTGTCTGGTTGACGCGGTCCCTCCGGGTGATCTTGTATCCGTCCGGGATGGCGATGGTGATGTCAGGCGCTGAGGAGGCGTTTATCCAGGTTTCTGTGAGGAAGGCAACGTCTGGAGATGTGGTATCGAGCAGGTTCCAGAGTTCCACGGCGTGTCTGTGGACAGAGCGGGTGTTGAGCAGGATGCACTTCAGGTGGTTGCTGCTGGTGCTCGGCTTGGCGGGCGCGGCGCGGGTCCGGATGCAGGAGAAGTTGCAGGATTGGCAGGTGAAGGGTCCATGGGTGCGTCTCGGGGTTGCTCGGTAGCAGCCATGGATCCGGCCGGTGTTGAGTGCGTTGAGGGTGGCGGCGTCATACGTCCGGCGGGTGGGCTGACCTCTGCGGGGACCAGGGGTTCTGGCGCTGGGCGCGGGCCAGGCGCGGACGGGCGCAGACGGGCTTGCCTTTGTCGTGCCTTCGGCGCACAATCGGCACAACGGCTGCGCACGTCCGCTGCGCTCCCGCGCGGCACCCTTCATAAATGGCAAAGTGGGAGGGAGGAGCAGCTGGGAGGCGGGAGCGGGGTGGCCAATGGGTGGGTTACAAAAGAGAAAAGGGGCGGGGCTGCAGGGGAGCAGCGGCGGGGAGGGGGAGAAGCGGCGGGAAAAGGACACTAGGACGGCGCAAATACAGGGGCACAGGAGGCACAACAAATACAAAAGCAGGGGCACAGGCTAAGGAAAAAAGTACACAGACCGACAAAGAACCGGCAGAACAGCAATCCAGGCACACAGCTGTGCGAGGCAGCAGCGGAGGGGTCAGGGGTCCCGGCACTCACGGGGGGAGCTGCGCGGTGTGTGGAGCGACCGGCCCTGCAGGCAGGGGCAAAGGTCACAGCTCACCACCGCGCGGCGCCCTCCATAAATGGCCAAGTGGGAGGGAGGAGCAGCTGGGAGGCGGGAGCGGGGTGGCCAATGGGCGGGTTACAAAAGAGAAAAGGGGCAGGCCACAGGGGAGCAGCGACGGGGAGCGGGGAGGGGGAGAAGCGGCGGGAAAAGGACACTAGGACGGCGGAAATACAGGGGCACAGGAGGCACAACAAATACAAAAGCAGGGGCACAGGCTAAGGAAAAAAGTACACAGAACGACAAAGAACCGGCAGAACAGCAATCCAGGCACACAGCTGTGCGAGGGAGCAACGGAGGGGTCAGGGGTCCCGGCACTCACGGGGGGAGCTGCGCGGTGTGTGGAGCGACCGGCCCTGCAGGCAGGGGCAAAGGTCACCTCTATCAGTCAACCCTATGGCAGGCCTTATTAATCCTGAAGTCAGGGTGCTGGATTTTGTGTGTGAGGGTGCCCATGCATGAGCAGGGCCCCTCTGCAGACTTCGGAATCTATCATCCGGGTTTGTTCTGTGATGCAGCCAGACCATGCACTCTTAAGTGCATTATAACCTCGCGGTAAATGCTAACTTTGGAATGGCTGCAGAGAAAAATGTCATGTTTGGTGTCAAACACCTTGGAATCATACCTCCCCGCCAGTCCTGGCGGCAGAGGTATGATTCCACCCTCCTAAAGGGAGAAACGTGACTACACCAGTACACCAGGTACCAGCTTAACAGAAACCTGGCCACACAAAATGGATGCTGCATCCACAGACAAGAGTCTGGCCTCCTGCTGCTGGACAAAACTCTGGCAGGGTAGTCCTGGACAGTAGATTTCCTGTCACAGGGAGGTGTAACTACCTCCCAGACAGGCTTTAGTGTATTGGGGATGAGTGGGTGCACTCCAAGAGTGATTCGATGTCTGCACTGGGGCACATTTGGTGTCCTTGTGAATAGTCCAGCTCAAACCTGTTGCAGGGGCTACCAGCCCTTGCTCTGGTGTAATACTGGGCAAAGGAAATGAGTGTAGCCACCCTTCTTTCCTGACCCTCCCATAGGTGGGTCCCCAGAGTTTATCCCACCCCTTCCTTGGGTATTATATTGGTATTTTCCCTGGTCCGTCGATCTGTGGGTCTCTGAGAAGGCAACTCTGACTTTCCTTGGGCTTCCCTGGTTGCTCCAGATGTGCCCTGACTCTCCAATGCTTGGGGGTCCCCAGGGCCTTGCTGGTCCGCACCAAAGCATCTTTTCTATTCCTGCGTGGGTTGCTGTTGCCAAGGCTTGTTGGGTTCAATCCAAGCACCGACGCTGCAATACTCGGCATACTTCGTGTGACAGCGCGAATCCAGCTCCTGGTCATCGTTGACACCTCCTGGTCCTCGTGGCTGCAGAGTCAAGCTTCACCTCTTCGCACCTGAAGCACCCAACAACGGTGGCCATTCGTCTATCGTGCCTCTGGTCACTGGCTAGTGACCCAGACTCTGTGCCCTCTGCTTTCAGGTTCTTCACATCTTCGATCCAGGCTTGGATCCTCCCGGACAATTATCCTCTTTCCGGCAGCAGCACCTTGCACCTTGCAGCACATCGCAATTGAAATCAACGACAATTCCCGACACCATTTGACACTTATGCACCCGGCTTCCGTGGGTGAGGTAACTCAAGTACTCCGGTGCTCCCATGGGTGTTGGCCCTAGAACCCCTTCAGTCTAAAGGGGTTTGCTCAAAGTTCTCTCTAAGTGTCCTTTATCTTTAAAATTCCAACTGCAACTTTCAACATAGAAGCTAACGGAGCTCGCAGCTGTGTTCTCACACTGCACACGTCCCCTGTGTCAATACCTTGGGTGGTTCCTTGGGGTCCCAGCAATTCTACATGCTATAGGCACTGTTTCTAGTCAAGTCGTGGTTCTTATACCAATTTCTTAATATATGGTTTGGTCTCCATCTGGGCCCCATTGCATATTGTGCTGTTTACTGAAGTTCCATCTGTTGATATTGTGTATTTTGTTCTCTAATCTCATAAAGAGGTTAGGAGAGAGTGTTTAGTAATCAATACAAATATTTTATGTATACCTT
Organism: Lissotriton helveticus; assembly: GCF_964261635.1. Taxonomy (NCBI): domain Eukaryota; kingdom Metazoa; phylum Chordata; class Amphibia; order Caudata; family Salamandridae; genus Lissotriton; species Lissotriton helveticus. The sequence goes on from NC_136057.1 coordinate 592,368,754, forward strand.
GTGTGGTTCTCCTTTCATTTGGTCATTCAAGAGGTTATAATCTGGTAAACCAAGCTGCTTTACACTCCTTCAAGACTTAGCCTGAAGGCTGCTCTCCATAGCTACCACTAGGATAGCTTTCAATAAAGGTTGTCTTAAACCTATCATCAATAAGGGTTGTTTGGACTGGTGCAAGGTGCCCACTAGAACTAGTGGACAGCATAAGCCAGGCCAACTTCTCACAGTAATTAAGAGAATTTTGATTCTTAATTTAAAATATAAAATCCTAACTTATAGTAAAGTTGGATTTTAAATTACAATTCTGAAAATGCCACTTTCAGAACGTAAAAGACACACAATTGATGGACGGAATGCAGAAAAAAATCAAAACATTCACCCCCAATCAAGGGATTTGGGTTAAGTCCATCATTCTTTTGCTGATCATGCTACCCCAGTTTAGACCTGGCCTTATGCAAATCAGTCTTGACCATGTGCCTCATAGTCCAGCCCGAACTGCTGAGCAAGGTCCTTCTGGACCAAAAACATGCACCCAAGGACCGGGTCCCGTGCCCTCCATGCCACTGGAGTCAAGCTATCCTAGCTGATGAGGGCTGAAACCCCAAGACCGGTCCTAGGATGCTGGTTTCTAGTCCAGGGAGGACCTGGCCTGGCAGTTTGGGCTGGACTGTTCCCATTGGGCGCAGGGTCAAGACTGATTTGCATATGGCTAGGTTCAAACTGAAATGGCATGGTGAGCAAAAAAATGCTGGATTTAGGCCCAGATCTCTGTACTAGGGTGAATGTATAACATTGTTCTGCATTCTATCCATTAATTGTTCTTTTTTTGCATTTGTCACCCCAGTGGGACAGGTATGCCCAGACGTGGGTCCTGTGCTTTCCATGCCACTGGAGTCAAGCTATCCTGGCTGATGCGGGGTGAAACCCCGGAACTGGCCCTAGGATGCTTGTTTCCAGTCCAGGGCTGGACTGTGCCAATTGGGTGCAGTGTCAAGACTGCATTCTAGCCATCTATTGCTCTTACTGCATTTGTCACCCCGAGTGGGACGGGTATGCCCAAACGTGAGTCCTGTGCTCTCCATACCCCTGGAATCAAGCTATCCTGGCTGATGAGGGGTGAAACCCCAAAACCGGTCCTAGGACTCCTTGGATGCTTATGTCCATTCCAAGGAGGAACTGGCCTGGCAGTTCAGGCTGGACTGTTCCCATTGGGCACAGGGTGAAGACTTATTTGTATATGGCTGGGTTCAAACTGGAATTGCAAAGTGAGCAAAAAACTATGAATTTAGGCCCAGATCTCTGTACTGGGGTGAATGTGTGACATTATTCTGCATTCTATCCATCAATTGTTCTTTTTGCATTAGAAAGTGGGCATTTTATTGCCTTAGCCATTTGGTGCCTGCAGCCTGTCTCTGATCACATGTCTGGGTGTAGCTGGAAGTGGGGTTTGTGTATTCCACTTTAACAGCCATACACAATGGTGGCTTAGCTGTGACTTGATGGGGCATCTTGACAGGATGGGAGGGAAGAGCTGGACACAGCCTCACTTACTCAAGAATAGGATGTGTTCTGTCCACACACAAAGGGCTCCCTACCCTCTATAGTAAGTCTGGAATCAGTGTGGAAAGGAGGGCAACAGTGCACTTCAAGGTCATCTCTTTGAAGTCTACCCCACTTCAAATGCACCACTGAGTACACGTACTGGACCTCAGCCACCACCACTTCAGTGCACTTCTGGACCAGTGGATACTCTGGCAGGAAGAAGGACTGCTGTGCTGCTCAAAGGACTGCCACTTTGCTGAACTGCTACTTTTTAAAATTAGGCTCATGTAGCAAAGCAGCTTATTTTTTACACTGTCCTCACGAATAACATTTTCAGCTGCGACCTTTTGCCCATATTTGCTTGAACAACAATGTTGGATTAGTTTCCCTGAAACAAAACTTTTTTACACATCTAGTTTCAAACAACATCATCACAATGCCCAGAACATCATGTACAAGGACTCGTTATGCACTATGTACACATGTCATCACTATCTTCATCCACGAGGTGACCAGGCTATCTACATATCGATAACATCACTAATCCATCGCACATTGCAAGGCTGATTTCTATTATAAAAGATGAGCATTCCGATAGATTAGAGGAGCAGGCGCTTCCGCTAACACTGAGAATCTTTGCATGCTGAGTAATCACCATGCAATAATCTGAGCAGTTTTGCACAGCGCACTTCAGCACTTTACTGGGCAGGAGCGGTGAACAGTCACAATATCAAAAAAAAATATTGAATTGACAGAATATCAAGTTTTAAATATAGAATGGACAGAATATCGAACTGCCAAAATATAGTGGTGCAGAATATCGAAATTCAGGTAAGAAATATCGATTTCCATAATATCGAAGTTAGTAACAGCGATAGTCATATTATAGTTGTTAAAAATATCATTTATTTATAGTGTTTTTAATTTTTGCCTAATTAAATTCTGTAGCGGGTTGTGGGTTTATAGAGGAATAGCATGGGAAGTAATTTAATTATAGTAAACTAAATATACATTTTTTGGAATTATTAATTATTTTTTATTTAATATTGCATTCTTGTTCTGTAGCGGGTTGTGGGTTTATAGGGGAATAGGGTGGAAAGTAATTTAATTGTTATTAAGTAATTATTTATTTTTATTTATTGGTATTGTTAATTAATTTATTGTTAATTAACTATTAATTGGTAATTATTTTGTATTAATTGGTAATTAATTTTTAATTTATTGTTAATTAATTTGTATTAATTGAATAATTCATAATTATATTAATTGCATTAATTAATTATTCGGAGCGGGTTGTTTATAGGGGATAGGGTGGGAAGTAATGTAATTGTAATTTATTATTGCAAATATTTTTGTGTATTGATAAGTAATTTACTGTTAATTAAATATTAATTGGTAATTGTATTACTTTTTACATTTTGGTATTGAAAATTAATTTGTTGTTAATTAATAATAGGTAATTATTTGTTTAATAAATAATATTTATTGGTATTTATAATGAATTACTTATTAAATATTTTGTAATTGGTAATCAATTTTGTTTAATTTTTTATTGGTATTGATAATTAATTCATGTTTATTTAAATATTAAATCATTCCTTTCCCTACTGTTGCACTCACTGGAGTGGGAATAGTAATTTTTACCCTCCTGTTTTGCAATGCGTTCCCTACTGTTGCACTCGCTGGAGTGGGAATAGTAATATTTACCCCCCACTATCCAACTCTTTCCCTACTGATGCACTCACTGGAGTGGGAATAGTAATTTGAACCCCTACGCTATCCAACGTTTTCCCTACTGTAGCACTCACTGGATTCGGAATAGTAATTTTTACCCCTACTCTTTCCAACACTTTCTCTACTGTTACACTCACTGGAGAAGGAATAGTAATTTTTACCCCTACGCTATCCAATGCTTTCCTTATTGTTGCACTCACTGCAGTGGGGATAGTAATTTTTACTCTCCTGCTATCCAACACTTTCCCTACTGTTCCACTCACTGGAGTGGGAATAGTACATTTTACCCTCCCGCTATCCTGCGCTAAAAGTATTTAATATTTTTTAATATTATTAAGTTAATATATATATGTATTAAAAAATAACAATGCATGTTTATTTTTATTTTTAATTACATTCATTATTAATTAATTTTAAGGTTAAGTATTTTTAAGTATGTTTTACTTAATTATATTAATTCTTTTATTATTTTACATGACTTTTTAGACATTTAAAAAATTCGATATTTCTACAAACTATATTATTTACAACAATATTTTGGATTCGATATTTTTGTACTTACCTTTTTGGAGATAGGAATCAGATATTCTGGCATTCTATATTTTGTCATTGATATTTTGCCAGGTCGATATTTTGCTCCTAGATATGCTGTAAGTGATCTGCTAGGAGCAGGAGCCCTTTGGTGCACAGCGCACTTCACCCAGGAAACCGGACTACAATGCCCAGCAGCCTTCGCACCCAGCAGCCTTCGCGCCAGGATCACATTCTGTCTGTATCAGCCGGCGCACTTAAGTGGCTGCCGGCGTGCCGGGGCCATGCCTGGGCCAAGGGTGGGGACGTATGCACCCGTATGAGCCCATCTGCGACCGGACAAGGCCGGGATGGGCTAGGGCCCTTGGCTCTCTAACAAGGAGAGAGGAGTGCCGGGACAGACCCCCCCCAGACTTAGCCAGCACGTTGGGGAAAGCAAAACTCAAAGGTAAGGAGATGAGGAATCATGAAACCGTCATGACTACTAAGGCAAGAGCGCTAACCTCATCAATTACCAACTTTCTAACGACGGCGATGAGGGCAATAACTAGTGAAATAGAGTCAGTGGAGGAGAGACTGGGGGAATTGCACGTGAGCACGATAAAACATCGGAAGACATTTCATCTAAGAGTTTGGAAGCTAGTGGAGATTAAGCTAAAATTGCCACTACTCAGGAGGGGGGATTCATGGATACTCTTTGCCCACCACCATCTAAAAAATCCAAGGCCTGTGGGAAAGCTAAGAAAGACATATTGCCTAAAGCGACATGAAAGAAAACCACGGCCTCACCACAAAACCCAGTAACAAAGACTTGAGCAATGAGGGTTGTGAGGGACCCCATGAACACTGAGGGTGTTCATGGGTGATAATGTGTTAATCAAACACTTTACAAGCTCGGTGGAGGTCATCTTTAAGTCAATCTTAGACCGTTTGGTAGGGGTATTAAACAGCATTGACGTCTCGCTAAAAATATTAATTGGCTCCAGTGTCTCGAAGGTCACTGCAGGCTCTGACTAATTCCATTTTGGATGTAAATTCAGACATTCTTCAGGCCCCCCCACCTCCTCAGACAATGACTCCCGTGGTTGGCATTACCAGTAACATTGAGACCACAACGCATCTATCAAAACAACTCAATAAGGCACGGCCGGGACCTTCAAAAGCAAATGGGGAAACAAGTGAGACTAATCTCACTGGCAGAAATTACAATAAACTCTTAGTTGGTACCAATCAAAGTAATTCGAGAATACTCCACTTACCTCAGGAAGTCACCCCTTATGTTATTGGCCTAAAAAATGTCCCACCTTTGGCTCTCAGCAAGGTAGAAGATTGGAAATATCTTAAAAACTGAACAGCGCATTAGCTGGTGAAAACCTTGGACTGGTCAGGATGTGACGTTTTAAATGCTATTATTAATAATGTAGAACGTGTTTAATCTGTGGACTCACAGGCAAAAACTGAAATAGGAGATTGCATTGTTATAAATTTTAGGCACAGGAACTTTGCACATTGGCTTATGGACAGACTCCCTTTGAGAAACAATTTGGGGGGCACTATTGAAGCAGTACCACTAGGATATTTCTATAGGCCGTTGTTAAATGTAGACACTGGTCGTGCCCACTTACAACCTAAATTATTTTCCCCATTCATCATTCCAACTTTTAATCACTTTTCTCCCCAAGAACAAGTGGAATGACTGAACCATCAGTTGCTGAGGACGTAAGGTGTTAATCCAAATTTAACCTTATTGCATCTCCCTGCTGAAACAGAAAGAGATAGTGACCATGCCCTAACAGCAATTTCCGTCATTTTTCAACACTAAAATATCAAATGATTCTTGTCATCCCGTCAGGATTGTTTATTAGATCCTACATATTCTATAGGGTCTAACCCTGTTAACTCACTAAATGATGCTATATCAGATCTTTTGTTAGTATACCCTGTTGCACTACTAGCTAGTACTCTGAACCCTACTGTAGTAACAAATATGTTGACAGGAGAAGGGGGTGTCATACATACTGGCTGGGTCGAGAGCGCGGACACCCCTCACACTAGTGCAATTACACACACCAGTATATTCTGGAATATAGCGGGTTTGTCAAATAAATTAGGTATTAAAGACTGGGTGGAGTTTATTAGTAAATTTAGTATGGTTTGCTTACAGGAAACTTGGATGCGCGATATAGCTCACACAAATGGCTTTTATTCTGTTCACACAACAGCTAGACCGTCTGTAGGTGTTCACAACAATGGAGGCTTATTAACTCTGATTCCAACAACTTTAAATGGCAGAGTTAGGAAAATACAGTTGGAATCCCTGCATTTCCAGATCATTAATATTTTGTTTAAGAAAAATTTGACCCTCATGGTTATTAACTTTTATCATAATAATTTTAATAGTGTAAACATTACTATTGCCCAGGAATTAGAAACTTCACTAATGAAGCATATTGTTGAGGAGATAAAAACGGACTATGTAATACTTTGTGGGGGTGATTTTAATTGTAAACTGTGCTCATTGTCTAAGCATGAGGCATGTCACTGTCTAGCATGGGACACAGTGGGTGGGTACCACTTCAAACATAATCCTTGTGGGAACATTTTGAATTCTTTATTGTTGACATTTGCACTCTTTTTAACCTTAGACTTTATTGAGCTCTTACATTCTGATGTAGTAATATATGTAGGAAGAGGTCAGGGGTCGTTGATTAATTTTATTATTCTGTCTTGCTATTTTAACTCTCAAACTGTGATTTTTAATGTACCTAAAATACATTTTAATGATCATTACTCACAAACACTAAAATTAGTGGTACCATCAGATCCTCATACTATACCAGTTATTGTAGTCCCCTTGTCTTATACTAAAAATAAGGGGTTAACTCAGAAGTGGTCTACTGTTAATCTAGACCTTGTTTTGGAGGAGTTTATAAAGAGCAACCTTGGGCAAGTATTGGATTGTCTGGGGGAAAACCTAAATGCCTCAGCCATGATTAAATCGTATATGGCAATAACTGAGACAATACAGGTACTCCTAACTAAGAACCAGACAAACAAAATACAGAAAAATAAAAGGTGGTTCAACAGGGAATGTTCTCAATTACATAATAAATTAATTAAGACCCTCAAAATCAAATCACGAGACAAAGTGGAAGTGAGTCAGATGCTCAATAGATTATAAGCGTGCACTGGAGAAACGTAAGATGGAGATTAGGTAGGAAGCATGGAGCCAATTGCACGTGGCATCTCAGTGTAAAGAAGCTAAACTTTTCTGGAAAACTGTCAATGAAGAGTATTTTAGTGACACAAAAAAGTGGCAACATTGATACAACAATTATGCCTGAAATGTGGGTAAAACACTTTGCTGGTCTCTACAGTAATAGCACTGAGACACAATGTGATGCCTACTCTCAATATGTGGCATCTCCCTTGGGACCCCCAACTGTAGATGAGGTAAATAGGGCGCTTTCATAGTCGGTAAAGACCAAGGCTCCTCGGCCGGATAGTATACCTGTGGATTTATTTTTAGCAAATATCTCTCTGTGGGAAAATGAATTCCTGGGTATTGATTAGGTCGGGGTAAAATCGTATTATGTTTATCTTTGTTAAATAATGTTTTTATCTGTGCTTTTATAGCTTTTATCTAGCCGTATAAAGATTTCTGACTGACTGACTGACTGACACCATGCAGTGTTCTGACATCTTGTGAGGGGTGTCCAATTTGTGACCAAGACAAGGGCCTTCATTCTATCCCATCAGGTAATGTGGTGCTAGAATATGAGGAAGCCACATACCTGAAATCCAGGCTGTTCCTTTGGGGAGATGAATGGCCCCCACAATAATGAGACTCTGCCCGACAACACCTACATAAAGGCAAATGGTGACTGGGGAGACTCCAAGGGGAATGGGATTGACATGCGAATGAGAGAGAAGACAAAATAAACTGGACTGGATTCTGCCCTCTGAATGATAAGAATGCTTGTGTAGCCAGCAATCAAACCAACAAAATGAGAATAGAAGGGTATCTGGACTATCTATGAAGGGAAGAGGAAGTTGTTATTATCGGTGATACAAAATATTGTTTTCTATTATGATCACATTAATCTTGCACAAAATAATAAAAACAACATGTCTTTGAAATAATGACTTGACATTATTTGCTTTTGATTAAAAACTTTTTAGCACGGCTCTTGGTACAAACTAATATTCAACCTCACGTAACTTCAAAGCTCTCTGAAACATCTCATAAGTAAACATAATAAAAGACAAGTTAATAACAATCTGTAGCAAATCTCAAGATTAATTAAGCTATTTCTCGGTTCACATAACATAGTGATTGTACAGGCATACTTATTTCAGTGTCCTTTTATGTCTGTTTACAAAAGTAACACTTTTTCTCTTAATGTTCACAATAAAAGAGTCTCCTAATATCCAGAATTCATCCATTCCATTGTTCTCTTCTTTGTGTTCCTGGGAAAGTTTCTTGTGAAAGATATATATATATATATATATATATATATATATATATATATATATATATATATATATATATATATATATATATATATATATATATATATGTATATATATATATATATATATTACTGGCGGTCGCCAGTAGGTAGTTATAGTTAAAACCTATTTTCCATAGGAAATCCGCAACATTCTATGCAGAATAACTTTGGCGCCGGTGGACGAATCTTCGTGAATTTCTCCAAGAAAATGGACTGCTCCGCTCCTTTCCTGCAAGTTTGGGGGTGGTCCGTGAAGCGGGGGCAGAGAAAAAAGGGGGGTCCCAAAACGTGTTTTCCCCATGCAATTGTCCATAGGACCTTTAGCCAGGGCTGCAGCCCGAACGGCTGAATGGAATTACACCAAATTTGTCAAAAATGAAGAGTTCGGTTCGCAGATGACCCTTTTTGTTGAATGGTGTAAATCCGTTCAGTAGTTCCTGAGATAATCATAAGTATATCTAGAGGAGCTTACTGTAAGAAAGCTGAAAACAAACGCGCAAAACACGCAAAGGGGGCAGGGTAGAAATGTTTTAAATCGCGGGGTACGTGTACGTATGCATACCCCGCGAAAAAAAACCAAAAAAAAACCCGGGTTGCTTTTTTTAAAATTAGCCCCTGGGGAGACCAAATCCCGGAGGCATATTTTTAAAAAAGTGGGGGGGGGGCAATCCCCCCCACACTGCCCCGGGGACAGCCACACCCTGGGGCAAAGTTATTATCCTAGCGGGGGGGCACGCGGCCCCCGCGCAGCCCCGGGGACCGCCACCCCCCCGGGGCAAAGACATTAGTGATGGGGGGCCTCCAAGGCCCCCCCGAGCCCCGGGGACCGCCACCCCCTGGGGCTTTTTTTCTAAGTGTGCTGGGGGCTCATGGCCCCCCGCAGCCCCGGGGACCGCCACTCTCCGGGGCTTCCTTTTTTTTTTAAAACAACCTGTATGGGGGGCTCAAGCCCCCCCACATGCCCCGGGGACCACCACCCCCCGGGGCTTGTTAGATGTCGGGACGGGGGCAGGCGGCCCCCCTCCTGGAGCCCTCGATGGCCCAGGGCCGGCTCCTGCAGTGTTCCAGGGTGCCTACCCCCGGGACACTGCTGCCACCCCTCTGCAAACGCGCCCCCTAGCGTGTCTGCAGAAGGGGAAGTAATTCCCCTCGCATACTGGGGGTCCCTGGACTCCCAGTATGCAAAGGGAATTAGTTCCCCCTCTGAAAAGGCACCAGGGGGCTGCGTTGCAGAGAGGTGTAAAAAGGGGTGTGGCCTCTTTACACGTCTCTGCAACGCAGCCCCCTGGCGTATACTGGAGGTTCCTGGTGGGTTAGTTGAGCTCCATGGACCCCCAGTATACAAGGGGACTTAATCCCCCAACTTAGAACGCTGTACGGGGTGTGTTTGCACAGTGGTGAAGGTAGGGGGCGGGGCTAGAGGTGATATGTGTGCAAACATGTTCTGTGGCGCGTTTTAAGTTGGGGAATTAATTCTTCTTCAAACCAAGGTCCCCTAGGGGCCAACTAGTCAAACAGGTACCTCCAGTAAGCAACATGGAGCTGCGTTGCAGAGTGTTGTAAAAAGGGGGCGTGCCCTCTGAACACCTGTCTGCAACGCCGCTCCCTGGCGCATACTGGAGGTACCTGGTGGGCTAGTTGGCTCACAGGGGACCTCAGGATTGAAGAGGAATTAATTCCCAAACCTAAAATGCGCCACAGGGTGTTTGCACACATGTTACCTCAAGCCCCACTCCCTTCCTTCACTATTGAGCAAAATATTCCTGTAAAATCAGCCGAACTACGAATTCCGATTTACTCACCTGTTATCACAACAGACGTCAGTACTGCATCTTTGAGCGCACTACTGATCCTGAAAAGTAATTCTAACCATACTTACAGTAACTTGAATTTCCTTCCATAGGCTAACATTGACTGGTTTCACTTGGAAATTTTTTTGTGTGGAGTTTTGGAACTTTAAAAAATTCCTCTAAAATCAGCCGAACTACGAATTCCGATTTACTCGCCTGTTATCAGGAGAGACCTCATTGCTGCATCCTTCAGCCCACTACTGATCCTGAAAAGTAATTGTAACTCTACTTACAGTAACTAGAATTTCCTTCCATAGGCTAACATTGACTAGTTTCACTTGGAAATTTTTCGAAGTGTGCAGTTTTGGAACTTTAAAAAATTCCTCTAAAATCAGCCTTACTACAAATTCCGATTTACTCACCTGTTATCGGGAGAGACCTCAGTGCTGCATCTCTCAGCCCACTATTGATCCTGAAAAGTAATCGTAACCCTACTTACAGTAACTTGAAGTTCCTTCCATAGGCTAACATTGACTAGTTTCACTTGGAAATTTTTCGAAGTGTGCAGTTTTGGAACTTTAAAAAATTCCTCTAAAATCAGCCGAACTACGAATTCCGATTTACTCACCTGTTAGCAGTGAATTTCTAAGGTTTTTTAAATGCAAATTTTTAACTATAACGTGTGTGAAACCTATGGTGTTTTTTCAGTTAATATATATATATATATATATATCACCTACTGGTGGTCGCCTGTAGGTAGTTATAGTTAGGACCTAGTTACCATAGGAAAATGGCAACATTCTATTCCCAATAACTTTGGTACCGATTGACGAATCTTCGTGAAATTTTCAAAACTAATTCTTTGTTGATACCAGCTCCTATGTTGAAAGATTAGGGGTGATTCGTCAAGGGGGGTTGAGAAAAAAGGGCGGTTCCAAAACGTGTTTTCTCCATGTTAATTTCCATACGAAACTTTAGACAAGGCTACAGGTCGAACGGGTGGACAGAATTACCCCAAATTTGGCATGGAGAAGGGTCTTGGTCTAGAAAGCACGCTTTTGTTTATTTGGTGTAAATCCGTTCAGTAGTTTTTGAGAAATATTGAAATTTACAGATATGAATATTTGGGAATTTTGCCATCTAATTGGCTGAAGCGTTACGAGCACAAGCTTGTTGCTGATTGGCTGCGAGCGGTGCGAGCGGTTGCAACTAGGAAGTGTTGGCCGCCACTTTGTGATTCCGTTGAAGCCAGTAAGGGGAAAAAGGGCAGAAAAAAGTGGGAAAGAAGAGGGCAGGAGTGCTCTCAGGTCTGTAGGGTGGTTAGGGTGTGCTGTAGAGGGAGTGTGAAGTGAAGTATTTACCCCTACCGATGTGAAAGTGCTGTTTTGCCCACTGTGAGATGGTGCTGAGGTGAGGTGCCGGTACACTCCGGGATGAAAGCGAGCGTGTAAACCTTGAGCTGAGTGCTGTAAACTGAGGTTCTCTGTGCGCTGTAGCATACTGGCCGAAGAGAAGTATTTACCCCTACCAGCATGAACATGTGTCACGTGTCACCCTGGGTTAGCCCTGCATTCACACACATATAGCATATGAAGTATGAATGGGGGACTACATATCCCAGAGTGCCGAGTGGTCATGTGTCTCCTCTTTCCTCTGTCTATGCTCCACCTATTTAATACACGTTTAGTGCACTGCTCGGTGCTTGTCACCTGAGTCTGGATCTGTATTTCCTGAGGAGAGAACGAGTTGCCTTGCTGTCAGAACGATAGAGGAACTTTGGAGCACTTGGCGGTTATCGCTGATACATGACCGCATTGTTTTTTTAATCACCCGGACAGGACGCCGTTCTTTGGAAGAAATGCTTGCGCGAGGGTGCATTCGCATTTCAGCTTGAAATCCCGGATTGAATTGACACGCGAACGTGGGAGAGCTCTCGTGTGTCTTCTGAGTATTCCGGAGATGAACTTTTGATTCAGAGGAGAAAAAAAAGAAACACTCACGCAGGAGTAAACGAAGATAGTTGAGAAAGTTTGTCATTTTGGCTTTAGTGTTTAATCAGCTCTGGACATTGTGGCGAGCTGACTACGGGGAATTGACTCGTAGCGATGAATTTTGGAATCCTTGTGACCTTCGTGGGGTTTGTTATGCTGATACTGTGCTGACGAATGGAAAAGCAGTCTTTTTTCATCACTAAACTTGATTGAAAACGGATTCTGCAACAACAGATCGAACAGTTAGCTAAGTACTTGTATTCAATCGAAATTTACTTGACTCTTTTTATAAGTAGACACTGAATTAAGTGACTTCTCGAGTAATGGAGGATTGAAAGACCTTGTGGATATTATTTTCTATTTACTTTATTTTTCTCTTTTTGAGCTCTTTTTCTTGGAGTGCTTGTGGCAGCATACACTTGTAAGTTAATACCTATATTGCTCGAATACACTTGATTTAGAAGAGGGAGGGACAGGGGTTTACTCATACCTGTTTTCTTTCTATCTTTCAGATTAGAATCCAAGGGCGCGTTGTAGGAGTACGAACTACACTTCAGACGTATGCCACAATGTTTTTGTTTATTTGTCCCTTTTTACCCCTTCCCCGGTTGTGGTAGAATCTGGGAAGTACTATAGAAATACTCTCAGGTCCTGCCATAGTAGGGGAGGAGGTATTCAAGCATCGCTCCTGCTGTGTTTGGCTTTAAGGTTAGTGAACCTTCATTCTGTACTCGTTTATGACAACATGCTATTTTGCCCATTGTGAGATGGGGCGGAGTTGAGGGGCTGGTGAACTCGGCGATGAAAGCGTGTGCCTAAACTGTGAGCAGAGTGCTCTTTAGCATCCTGGCAGAAGCAAAGTATTTACCCTTACCGGTGTGGTAGTGCTGTAAAGTCAGGGATGAAAGCGTGGGCTTAAACTGTGAGCTGAGTGCTGTAAACTGATGTGCTGTGGGGGCTGTTGCATACTGGCCGAAGTCGAGTATTTACTCCTACCGGTGTGAAAGTGCTGTTTTGCCTATTGTGAGATGGTGGTGAGGTGAGGTGCCAGTACATCTGGGGATGAAAGCGTATGCCTAAACTGTGAGCTGAGTGGTCTGTAGCATACTGGCAGAACCGAAGTATTTACTGTTACCGGTGAGAAAGTGCTGTTTTGTCTAGAGTACGATGGTGCAGAGGTGAGGTACTGTTAAACTCGGGGATGAAACCGTGTGCCTAAACTGTGAGCTGAGTGCTGTAAACTGATGTGCTCTGGGCGGTGTAGCATACTGGCTGTTGTAGCATATGTGTGCAGGTGGTGTTAGCATGCATTTTGAGTATAGCGGGAGTGGGAAGCAAAGTACTCACTGGTACTGGTCTGAAGACTCAGGGAAGAAACTGTGAGTGTAAGTCATGAGTTTATTGCTGTAAAGTGATGTGCTGTGGGTGCTGTAAGATACTGGCCACTGTAGCATACCTGTGTAAGTAGTGTTAGTGTGCGTTTACTCTTTACAGGGAGTGGAAACCGAACTACTCACCCCTGCCGGTCTGTAGACTCGCATGAAGTGTTTTATGAAGCAGGAATAAAGAAATAATCGTGAAGAATATAATGTAGAATGTTGCAATGCCACAGAAGAAAAATGGTGAAATGAGGTGTGTCTAAGAAAGTGGCTGTGTGTAATAAAGGCATTGAGTTTGCAAGTTAGATAGAAAGTGTCTTTATTTAAGTGCCATAATTGGACCGACTGGTGCAAGAGCTAGGGCATCCAGCTGATGCAAAGTTGAACCACTTCTGCTGTATTCAAACTTAAGCTCCTGCATCAGTGAATTGCAGATTACTTACAGTTGCATGTGACATAAACAATAGCTATTACACTTGAATGACTCTACATTCTATAAGGAGAATAAAGGTAGGCTACAATTACCACATATATCCTGTAAGAAAAGAAAGAAATAAAAATGAATTTGCAAAATGTAATCATCAAACTTTTTAGGTACCTTGGCAGTGCTTTTTTGTAACACAAAATTATCAACAGTAGAATAGTCAGCAATCTGTTGTACAGTAGATTCAATGCGGTGCGTGTTAGAATTGGTACTAGTACTACTCACATTGGAACTTTGAGGAGGAATACAAACATTGCGCTTCTGAGAAGCATATTCTGTACCTTTGTATTCAAACCATACATTATTGTCTTCAGCTGTTTCAAAAACAATTCTTGTGTAAAGAGCTAAGGCATCGAGCTGAAACAAACTCCAACCTCTTCTGCTGTAGTCAAATCTAAGCTCTTGCATCAGTGAATTGCACATTATGGAGCCAATTCCGATCTGGTAAAATCCCCCATGAATAGTTGTATGGAGCGTATTTCCCATACAAATCGTAAACCCTGTACGTCTCCGTACGTACGAGCAAGTACGATCCCAACCCAAAGCAAATCTCCGTACGAACCGTACCAAACACCATACGACAAAAAAATACATACGATTCATATCTGGTCACGTACTACGCGCCGTCGTCCGTAAACAGGCAGCAGTTTCCAGCCCAGCAAGTACGATCTGTGTCGACGACACTGAAATGAAATGAATTTGTACTTGTAAACCGCACTTATACCCCAACTAGGGATTCCTGGCGCTGTACGCTTACTGCTGTGGAACCCTTCCTGGCTTTTCCCTGTGAAATGTCCACTCCTGGGCACCCCCAAGGTGAAGCCAGGCATCCCAGCGCTGTTGGGGCCGTTGTGGAGATTAACAAGCTATTACCCAGAGTTGTAGAGTGGGACCCATGATTAGACATAGGAATGCCCAGACATAGGAGGGGTGGGTGGATATGACTACCAGCAGTGTCCAGACATTGGAGGGGTGGGTGCACAGGACTCCCAGCAGTGCGCAGACATGAGAGTGGTGGGTGGATATGACTCCCAGCAGTGCCCAGGCATAGGAGGGGTGGGTGGATATGACTCCCAGCAGTGCCCAGACATGAGAGTGGTGGGTGGATATGACTCCCAGCAGTGCCCAGACATGGAAGTGGTGGGTGGATATGACTCCCAGCAGTGCCCAGACATAGGAGGGATGGCTGAATATGACTCCCAGCAGTGCCCAGACATAGGAGTGGTGGGTGTACAGGACTCCCAGCAGTGCCCAGACATAGGAGTGGTGGGTGGATATGACTCCCAGCAGTGCCCAGACATGAGAGTGGTGGGTGGATCTGACTCCCAGCAGTGCCCAGACATAGGAGGGGTGGGTGCACAGGACTCCCAGCAGTGCCCAGACATAGGAGTGGAGGGTGGATATGACTCCCAGCAGTGCCGAGACATGAGAGTGGTGGGTGGATCTGACTCTCAGCAGTGCCCTGACATAGGAGGGGTGGGTGCACAGGACTCAGAGCAGTGCCCAGACATAAGAGGGGTGGGTGCACAGGACTCCAGCAGTGCCCAGACATGATAGTGGTGGGTGGATATGACTCCCAGCAGTGCCCAGACATAGGAGTGGTGGGTGGATATGACTCCCAGCAGTGCCCAGACATAGGAGGGGCGGGTGGATATGACTCCAGCAGTGCGCAGACATGAGAGTGGTGGGTGTATATGACTCCCAGAAGTGACCAGACATGAGAGTGGTGGGGGGATATGACTCCCAGCAGTGCTCAGACATAGGAGGGGTGGGTGGATATGACTCCCAGCAGTGCCCAGATATAGGAGGGTTGGGTGGATATGACTCCCAGCAGTGCCCAGACATAGGAGTGGAGGGTGGATATGACTCCGAGCAGTGCCTAGACATGAGAGTGGTGGGTGGATCTGACTCACAGCAGTGCCCAGACATAGGAGGGGTGGGTGCACAGGACTCACAGCTGTGCCCAGACATAGGAGGGGTGGGTGCACAGGACTCCCAGCAGTGCGCAGACATGAGAGTGGTGGGTGGATATGACTCCCAGCAGTGCCCATGCATGATAGTGGTGCCAGACATAGGAGGGGATGGTGGATATGACTCCCAGCAGTGCCCAGGCATAGGAGGGGTGGGTGGATATGACTCCCAGCAGTGCCCAGATATAGGAGGGGTGGGTGGATATGACTCCCAGCAGTGCCCAGACATAGGAGTGGTGGGTGGATATGACTCCCAGCAGTGCCCAGACATAGGAGGGGGTGGGTGGATATGACTCCCAGCAGTGCCCAGACATAGGAGGGGTGGGTGGATATGACTCCCAGCAGTGTCCAGACATTGGAGGGGTGGGTGCACAGGACTCCCAGCAGTGCGCAGACATGAGAGTGGTGGGTGGATATGACTCCCAGCAGTGCCCAGGCATAGGAGGGGTGGGTGGATATGACTCCCAGCAGTGCCCAGACATGAGAGTGGTGGGTGGATATGACTCCCAGCAGTGCCCAGACATGGAAGTGGTGGGTGGATATGACTCCCAGCAGTGCCCAGACATAGGAGGGATGGCTGAATATGACTCCCAGCAGTGCCCAGACATAGGAGTGGTGGGTGTACAGGACTCCCAGCAGTGCCCAGACATAGGAGTGGTGGGTGGATATGACTCCCAGCAGTGCCCAGACATGAGAGTGGTGGGTGGATCTGACTCCCAGCAGTGCCCAGACATAGGAGGGGTGGGTGCACAGGACTCCCAGCAGTGCCCAGACATAGGAGGGGTGGGTGGATATGACTCCCAGCAGTGCCCAGACATAGGAGGGGTGGGAGGATATGACTCCCAGTAGTGCCCAGACATGCGAGTGGTGGGTGGATATGACTTCCAGCAGTGCCCAGACATGAGAGTGGCAGGTGGATATGACACCCAGCAGTGCCCAGACATAGGAGGGGTGGGTGGATATGACTCCCAGCAGTGCCCAGACATAGGAGTGGTGGGTGCACAGGACTCCCAGCAGTGCCCAGACATAGGAGTGGTGGGTGGATATGACTCCCAGCAGTGCCCAGACATGAGGGTGGTGGGTGGATCTGACTCCCAGCAGTGCCCAGACATAGGAGGGGTGGGTGCACAGGACTCCCAGCAGTGCCCAGACTTAGGAGTGGTGGGTGCACAGGACTCCCAGCAGTGCCCAGACACGGGAGTGGTGGGTGGATGTGATTCCCAGCAGTGCCCAGACATAGGAGGGGTGGGTGGATATGACTCCCATCAGTGCCCAGCCATGATAGTGGTGGGTGGATATTGTCATGTATTCCTATAGGTTCTGAATCGATCCCCCTATTCCTGGCCCTATTCTGGTTAAACTAACTATCAAGTTAACTAACAGTCAGCCCATGAGGCAAGAAAAGCCCCCATGATGCAGATACCGTTATCTGACGCAGTCACACTACGGCACAGGAACGTGTTATCTGATTAGGTCATAACGCTTGAGATCTAATTAGACAAGCGACATTCCTCCAGCCCCTGATAAGGCATACGACGTTCTCATAACAAATCAAACCTATGACAACCTGGAAAATCCGTGCGGCCATTGTTTTGATTTCACAGAGAACTTCAGTAAAAGAATGTGCTAACGAGCAAGTCGTATGACATCTTTATTGACGTATCTATCTCTATCCTTACGTCAATCTCGGCACCTTTAAGGTATAAATATTGCCGATCTTGCCCTATGCAAACACACGCGTGGTGACGAGACGGAGCAGCCATACTTGCCGAAGCCAAGAGCAGAGCAGACCCCGCTGGCAGCAGCCCCGCCTTCCTGACGCGCTGAGAGACGCGCTGCTATCTCCTGCCGAGAGACCCAGCACCGGCGCTTTCGGGCAGCCCTCGCAGGCGGCCTGGAATATCGAGAGCAGAGAAAGAGATACCATTCCTCATTTCATCCTAACTTCCAGGTACAGAACTGAATAACCCCTCACAGAGAATTCTTTAGTTATTCACTTGGCAAAAACAAACTTAACTTAAACTGTAACTTTCTATTCCCGCCCACGCATTAGACTTAGGTCAGGTACACGGGGTAGGCGTATTTAGAAACACCAGTTGAGTACGTTTAGTCAAATGTATATGTGTATGTAATATATTTTAATCATTTTAAACATCATATGGCTCAGAAACCATATCAATGTTTTTACAGTATTATTTTATACTATTGCTTTTAATGTATGCACTTTACTTAACTATAAGTATTGCAATAATATCGATCCATTTCTCTTGTACGAGAAAAGAGACTGATCAATAAATAACACCTTTTTATTGAACACGCCCGTCTCTTCCTTTTCTCTACAATCTGATGAGACTAAGAATGCACGTACTGACTGAGTAAAATAATTGCCTTGTGCTCACACGACTCTGGAGATACACTCTGGTTTAGGGGAGAGCAAAGTTGTCATGTTCTATGGTTGTCAGAAACTAAATCCCTTCTTGTCTAATCAGGGGAGTTAATTCTTTCCTGAACATTCGAGAAAGTTTCTAGCGAACTCTGAGCTACGCTGGCAAACCCAAAACTTAAGTCTAGTATCGACTGTAGTAGACCTAGTTAACGTCTGGCCTAGGCCTTTACTGCTGTAGGTATTATTCCAATGCGCAGAGCCTATTGGGAAGATAGGAACTACACTACATGGCGCCCAACGCGTTTGGAAAGGGCGATAAAACTAACGTAAGACATTTAGAGTAACTCAGTCGTGCTTTCTCACTCAGACCCCTTTTCCCAAATTCTCCAAAGACGTCTGGAGTGGGTGAAAGGTAATATCCTCCAAAACCTCGCAGGAGGGAACTCCTATGTATGGTTCTTGGTACAGTCAACGTTGAAGGATACACTGTTCAGAAATATTGTGCATCTAATCTTTGTTCCATTAGAAACCTGATCTGCAAACAAACATAATACCATCCTGTCGGTAAAATGGGAGACAGTGATGAAGAAAGAGAGGCAGTTAGATTAGCAGCTGAAATAGCAGCAGCAGATACTGCACTAAAGGATGCAGACGCGGATATAATACTCATTCCGGTCAGCAAAAGGAGATCTATAACCTTAAAACTTATAGAAAATGGACTGACACCTAGAGGTGGCACAGTCATATTCGTAATTGAGGCACACGAATATCGGCAGACAGAGGTATACTATACATGGATACATTTTCCAGCAGCAAATGCTGTAACAAAGTACTTCCACTATTACAAAATAGAGGTACCACCTGACATTTACACTCCTTTCGAGGAGGTGGAAGTACCACTCAAATTCCAAGAGCATTTGCTCTTATTTGATGGCGCCCTAATACATAACAATCACATTACAAGGCTCGGTCCTTTAGGTAGACCAGGAGCAACGTGGCCGGTCTTAGCCGGATACACACCACACCCAGACATCGAAGGGATGTCTACTGGAGAGCTGTTAATACAGCTAAAACAATTACTAAAAATTCATAGACAATTAGTCCAGTATGTAATGCGGACTTCAACAATTCAGCCAGCGATTAAACTTCCACAGCTGACCCCTCACCAGGGGAACACAAATAAAATTACACCACAGAACATCCAATCCTGCCTAGGTAAAGTTCCGGCTAAACGGGAACAGATACCATTCTGGTTGGCACAGAAAATCACCCAAATAGAGGCGGTGTTTCCTGACACCACCCCGCTAGAAAAACACAGGATTCTGACTATATGTCTCCCAATGGGAATCGCACCACACATAGAGGACTGTGACACTTGGGGTACAGTCTTTGCTTCAATCTACACAAAAACGCACGGTGTTCCATCCATTTCGGTAATACCAGATGTGCTAAAACAAATTCAAGATGAATACGGTCCAGAACCAGCTTTAACTCTTGGTATGAAATTACTGAAAGACTTCAAGCAGGTCTCGGCTATATTATTAGCCAATATAAAAGGTGAAGCAGCAAACTTGGCGATCCGCCAAAGGTTAAAAGAGACAGATATAGCAGACCAACCAGCTGAAATTGCCAGAATCATAGAAAAATCCTATGAGGAACTAGGTAGAGATAGTTTAGGGGGAATACCAGTAAAACCGCAACTGACTGAAAGTCCAGAAAAAATATTTTTTAATAATTCACCAAAAAAGAACTGGGATGGAAACAAACAATCCAATCCAAAAGAAAAGAAATTCCAGTCCCGAGGAAGGTCTCCTAGGCGAAGGGAGAAATCTCCGAACCAGAGACACAGGTCACCCCAGAGTGACCCCTCTGGGAAAAGATATAACCTTAGAAATAGGGATAATATTAAAAAACCTGATAGATATCAAGACATTGATACACGTCCCTCTCAATCTTTTCAGAATTCCTCGCAGAAATCGGAAAGAAGAGGACGATCAGAACAAAGAGAAGAGCACGCCAAGTCCAAAGACAAGGAACCTGCTCAGCTAAAAAAGAAATTACAATTTCCAAAAAAGAAGGTAGCCAGTATCAAGGTAGTTAACAATGCCGAGAATACTGAGGACACAACTGAAAAACGGAGAGTGGGCTCAGACAATGCTAGACAGCGCAGCAGAAGTGAGCAAAGCTCGCAAAGTCCTTATGAATCATCTGGAGACAGTGGACACGAATGAATATCTTCAAGTGGAAACTGCAGACACCAGAGTTAGCAAACCCCACAAGATATACGAGATAACATTACGTATAGAGGGAGATAAGACTAGGAAAATAAGGGGACTATTTTGGGATAATCTCTCCAAGGGCTATGATATCCTTCTAGCTGAAAAAGACTGGCCACCAGAGTTTGTTAGGGAGTGCCCTCATGGCGAAGAAATAATTATGCCTGCCTTCTCGAATCAAATCCCGATTCATAAAAAATATACACTTGCCAGAAAGTGGGCAGTGGCTCTAGCACCTGCTTTATATAAAAATCATGTAGGATGGGATGAGGACTCCCCTCCTCACAAAATCCAGTTAAAATCACAACCTACTGCACAAAGGCAGTACCCAATTAAGCAAGAAGCTAAAAAACAGGTAAATGAAATACTAGATCAGCTAGAATACCAGGGGGTGATTGAAACTTGCACCTCACAAATGAACAATCCTTTGTTTCCGGTCTCCAAACCAGACAATTCATATCGTCTAGTTTTGGATTACCGACACCTTAACACATGTTGCAAAACCTTTGCAGTGCAAAACTCACACAGTGCTGCACTAATGAATAACATAGTGCGCAAAAAATACAAAACAACCTTGGACATCTCCAATGGATTCTTTTGTCAAAACATAGCACCAGAGAGCAGATATTTAACTGCATTCTCGGTAAATGGCACTCAAAAACAATTCTGTCGGTTAGCCCAGGGGTACAAGAACAGCCCGGGGGTATTCTCAGCGAGAGTAACAGAATTACTACAACTATATGATGATGAAGCATTATCTTATGTCGATGACATTTACTTAACAGATGATGACTTGGAGACTCACTTGAAAAGAGTGAACACCATAATACTTGGGTTCGCAGCAGAGGGTTACAAATTCAACTTTAAAAAATCCAGAATTGCCCATCTGACAGTCCTATTCTTAGGATATGAATTATCAAGTGAAGGCAAAAGCCTGGCTGACAATTTCCTAGAGAAATGTGCCGTAATCCAAGCTCCTAAAACACTAAAAAACCTACAGTCAATTCTAGGCTTCCTAAATTTCGGAAGAACATACATTGCAAATTACGCAGAAAGGGTCAAACCCCTTTATGATCTAATTAAACCAGACTTTAAAAGATCCAATTGGACTCAAACACACACAGAAATTTTGAGATCCTTACAAACAGACATGCTAATTAAAACAAAATTAGAAACACGTGATAACACACGCAATCTTGTGATTCGAGTCATCCCAGGGAGATGCGGATTCACATACCTGACCTCTAATGAGGGAGAAAAGGTACCAATTGCATTCAAATCACACTTGTACACAGAAGCTGAACAGAAATTCAGTAATACAGGAAAAATCATTCGTGCAGTTCAAACCGCAATAGCTAGAGAAAAAGACATAGCTGACGGTAGACATATCACAGTCAGAACAGCAGAATCAGCCTTTGAGGCACTAACAACACCGTGTAATTTACCAACAACAACATTGAATCCAGAATGGATACAATGGGTGAATTCAATCACAACGGACAAAGTATACTACTACTTTGATCCAGAACTAGAGGAAGTAAAAAATCTAAAGTATGAAAAGACGTATCCTCTGCCAATCGACATTCTGCCTCTACGACATTACGCCTGTGTAATCTATACAGACGGACATGCTCAACCCCCCGTTTGGGGAGAACAAGCATACAACCCCACATGTGAGATTACAAAAGAAGTGTGGCGCGGAGGTAAACTAAAACCTCTATTAACAAAATCACACTCAGTAGAAACTAATTCAGAACAACAAACTGAAATAATAGCATTGAAAATGGCGCTAGATAATGCGGATCGCGAATTCCCGACACTTATAGTGTCAGATTCATATTACTGCGTCAAATCATATAATAGCGATTTGCAGGCATGGATTCAAAACGGTTACAAAGATGACACAGATGCACCAATAAAGCAGAAACTGCTCTGGGAACAAGTAGCTCTTTTACAAAAAGAACTACCAAAGACTCACGTGACACACTCACTGAGTCATCAGCGTGATGGCGTTCACGTTGTAGGGAATTCATTGGCTGAAGCAGCCGCAGCGGCAGCCACTAAATCGGCTCCCGTAGTTCGAAAAAAGCGTACATTAAAATACATTGACGGTGAAACAGTGCTGGCGGTGAAAACGTCATCAAAAGGCGACTGCTCAGCGTTACCGATCAACTATCCACTCAATTATACATACATAATCGATGCAAACTCCGTCCCTTTTGCTCGAATCCCTGGAGTGGGGGATAGAGTGATTCCAAACATGGACAGGAGAAACTTGTTAATCGCAGACGCACATATGGGGGAAGGTCTTAGACACCTTAAATTAAAAGATTCTCTGGAAGAATTACAATCACGGAACTGGTGGCCAGGCATGAGCCTGCATCACACCATGTTTGTAAAAAAACTGCCCAAACTGCAACAGAGATCGCAGTGGGGAGAGAAACAGTTTAATACCTCGTCGTATCAAGGCAGATAATATCACCAGTAAAAAGCAGGGCTTGCGATTAACATATACAGGCTAGTTTCCAATTATAATGTCGATCCTCAGCACTCGGCTGACGTCCGGACTGTTATACAAAGATTTGCGAGTCTAAATGGCATATACGCTAAGAGCATGTTACGTTTGACCATTGTCTTCACTCTAGCCCTCCGGCCGGGGGGGAAACATGGCCAAATGAGCACAGCCCAGCGGGAATCTTCTCACTTCCTTCCTGAGGGTACGGGATGGTGTAAAGAAAAAACCAAGGCAGAAAGCAATCTATAATGGAAAGGATATTAGGTTCGGGAGCTGGGTGGGTCAAACATCTAATAAGTGTCCAACGTAGTCTAAATAACTTGCCAAGAAATTCTCTGAAGGGATTCAGTCCGTACGAATTATTATTTGGAACTAGAATGATTATCTCTGACCTCGACAGTCAGACTTCAGTGGTTAAAGAAAAAAGCTTTGATGTCAAAGACCGTTTGGCTATTTTGCAGGACTTAAACAAAACAAGAAAAGACCTGAGCAACATACAGTTGAAACAACAGCCAACAACCACTGAAGAATCACCACCTGTCCCAGCAAGACCTGTCTGGATTCCAAAAGTCGGGGATCTAGTCAGGGAGAAGATCGCGGTAAAGAAGGAATTTGGGCCTTCTTACAGAAAAGCAGTTCCTGTCTTGTCTGTCAACGGAACAAGATCAGTTGTACTACCGCCACTTGCTGGTAAAAAGGAGAACCGAGTTGTATCCATCGACCTGGTAAAACCACAACATGTGGCCGATAACAAACAGTAGGCCAAGTGGACTCCCAATAAGTAGCAGAACACCAAGGTTTGCTACCAGTACAGAGGTCCTAACGAAGAGGCTCATCACATTCGAAACGCCTACAGAAGAACAACAAGGACTATGCAACAATGCAATAGAACTAAGACCTCTGAAAACCCAAATAAAAACATTTAGCAGAGACACACCAATCTATAATGAAGTACCAAGTGAAAATGCAAGAAACAAAAATCCTGAAGCAATTGGAACAATTGACAGAACTGCATCCGGCTACTTCATAAACTTCGATGATTCCTCTGAAAGCCTCAGTGAATCAAAGACACAGCCATCATCAAAAACCTTTAAAGAAAAAGCTAATGAACTTTTGAACCAACTGAAAGAAACATATCTGATTTCTCCATGGATTGAATTTTGGGTGGGTTTTGGTGCATTTATCCTCATACTTTGGCTCATCATGGTATTAACTTTGGGACGCTTCATTGAGGGAAAATATGCTAAAATGGACACAGCAAGTCAGAACATCAACTTGATCCTCAAACCACACACATCTTCACACGTCGAGAAAAGAGAACTTTCTTCAGCCAACTTCACAGCCAATCCGATACCTGGTGGGGTAGCCTGGGACAACACTGACTATGAAATTTATGGTCCGGTCGAAATCCTGAAATATCCACACCAAATTAAGATCTCCTTGAGTGACTTCGTAAAACCAAACTCATTTGCTGATGATTGGGACTTCGAAAGCATTAATAACATGATGTCTGATTTAGTAATGTCTGCTAAATTTACCAAACATGATTATTTGCAGGGTTCTACAAATTATGACAGTATGTATTGCTATAACCACTATGGTAATCACTTTTTACATAGATCTGCACAACCTAGAAATGTGTTAAATTATAATCAATGGGAACATTGTGCAACACCTCCAAAAGGGAGCTCAAGAACCGTTTACGACAAATATTCATATTTTTCAGGTTTTAACACAAGTAATGCTGAAACATTTTATTTTAAATTATCAAACAAGACAGGGATGAAAACCATGATAACCAACACAAAATTGTTATATTCAGACTCATTTTTTGAACAAATGAATACTTTTGGATTTTGATTATTGGGACAAAAATGTTGATTTGAAAAGTGTTTGGGGTACAAAAGAATGGCAAGTACAGGGTTTAGAAGCTTTGTTTAGAGCTTGCATGATCCCAGAACAAATGATATTTTTAAATGACACTGTTCAACAAACCACCTGTCTTGGCCTAGCCAAAATCAAAGATTTAAATAAACCGTCTATTCCAAAGCCAACAATGTTTAGCAATAGCTCTGATACGGATGAAGAGATAGACGTAAACCATATATTAAACCAAAACAGAACACATCCTGATTGGAAACAATGGTTGATCTAGCCCACAGATACAAATAACTGTCAAGACAGATTCCTGAATAAAACACAGGGGTTCAAAATGACCAGGCCAGACCCTAGATATCCCCAAAGACATCACCCAGGGATAATAACAACCTACAGTGTGGGCAAATTATGCCTTCAATGGCTACAAACTTCCACACTGCCTGAAATTAAGCAACACCTAACTTTACTTACTGATGGTGCTGACTTGCGTGATTTCATTTTGGGACCACGCAAACAGCGTCAGAAGCGTTTCATAGCAGCCTCTGTATATGCAGCATACAATGAGGCCTGGAAGGTTAATCAAATTGAAACAGCAGAGAGAATACGGGAAATTGACCGTATTAATTTGGAAAAATCACTTTCTGTAGTGGACAATGGGTTAAAGACTCTGTCCTCCAGAATTTTTTCATTGGACAGCATTGTGTCTTCAGCAATCGATATATTATCGCAAGACTTACTGTTATTACAACATGGTCAGTCACAATTGCGTTCTATTGTACAGCTTGGCTGGACGTTACAAAATCTTCGTTCAGGCTATGTGCCTTGGCGTTTAATCAACACAACGTCACTATTCCAAATCTTTAACCTTACTGATAGACAAATCGGTATGGCGCAAAAGTGTGCTGATTATACAATCTTGAGCATTGAAAAACTAGAAAGATTACCAATGACAATGTCAGAACGACCTGTCAGTGAATGGATAATACACGGAATCATAAATATTCCAATCTCAACCTTCAGGTTTCAATACTGCCAAAAATATATACAGGCTGGCATGTACGAGAGATTGGGAAAGGGGTACCTTAAAACAACTTGGAACCTGCCCTATTCACATGCATGTGTCAGTAATAAAGGACAGAAAGTGTTTCTTAGTGGCAACAATTGTGCTA
Organism: Lissotriton helveticus; assembly: GCF_964261635.1. Taxonomy (NCBI): domain Eukaryota; kingdom Metazoa; phylum Chordata; class Amphibia; order Caudata; family Salamandridae; genus Lissotriton; species Lissotriton helveticus. The sequence continues at coordinate 592,394,910 of NC_136057.1, forward strand.
TGTCACTAAGCGGCACGCTTCTGTGTAACGGAATTAGTTTGCATGGAGCCTGTGAAGGGAATTCATACAACCTTTCATGTCACCAGCAAGGCGCACCTGCAACTGAAATAGAACCATTCTTTCAAAGACTCTATAATGGGAGTTACATTCTTATTGTAGACCGCAGATGTTGTAGTCTTACGCCCGGGACTCCTTATCTAGTAACTACGACTGCGAAGGTCAAGTGCTGTGGACGTTCTTTGTTCCCCAGCTCCTTTCCAGACAGGGAGGCAAGGGCATGGCCCAATTTGAAAATTACTTCTATTCGAATAGATACTTTAAGCAGAATGAAAACAGTGCTTCTTCAGACGCCTACAAGGCTCACGTCATCAAAAGAAACGTATGATCTACAAGTCGCAAGGACGACTGCAGAGATACATACATTATTATCAACTAATTCACCCGTACATTTCGCGGAAATCCTGAGCGAAATCTTAAATATTTCTGATACCACTGGGGTCTCAAAGGTATTTAAGACAGTATTTTCGATGGCATTAACACCATTCAAAGCCATACTGGGTATTTTTCCAGATTTCGTCCATTCGATTTTTGGCGGACTTCCCCTGCTCCTGGGACTAATTGCAGGAATCCTATTTTTAGTCCTTATTTTTCGTTATGGCAACCCATGTTACAGATCAAACTCTCGCGACAATGGAAGATACAATCCTAGCCATTGGATACCGGGACCGGATATCAAAAATCCTGGGACTCTCCCGGCTTAGAGACCTGAACATGACTTGGTTTCTATCATTTCGACCAATGTGGCAAAGGTGTGTTTTACCTGTATTAAGGTGTCTGCTATGCGGAGAAGAATGCGTGTTAGACACCTGTCTGACGCTACAATCGGATGCGCCAGTGGATGCAGATACATTGTTGGTTCCTACCAAGGTTCACGCTTTGTGCTGCCCTCAAAGGCTGCCAATCCTGATGACGGCATTCGTGGAGTCTTCACCACTACGATTGAAGAGTAGTGAAGTTCAAGATGAAAGCAGCATCGATCAGGTACGACCCTCTGTCAGCAATGCGAATCAGAATGTCAATGGAGGCAATCATGCGCACGAATGCATGGTTACACCTATTTCCGACTTAGTGGAACTTTCCCATGAAGCTGTTGACAGTTTTTTCGAAAGCCTTAATGATATGATGTTCTCTCCAGAACAGAAATAGAGACTTTTGAGCAAGCTCGCACACGGCGTTCCCTGAATTCGGCCTTCAACTTTGAAAATAAAGTCACATGAACAATTTTTCCCACCAGTTCACGGACAGCAATTTTTTTAGCAGCCCCAAATTAAATTTTACAAAAATTTCGGGACACTTATCTTCTGCTTAAAGTAAGAAACTATTCCTAGAGAACTAAGATTTCTATTTTTAGATACTTTATAAACTTTAGTTGCCCGCTGGTATGTTCACAAATATTTTATTATGTGATGAAATGGTCTCGAACTTTCTTTCTGTATAGCCGTATTAAGAGCCATTTCATGTGTATTTCTCATATACCATATAAGCAATAATGTATACAAATGCGTGTTTACTTTGGCATTTAATTCATAGCTTGAGTGCATACGATACATATGACTGCAATTTTTCAGTATATTTGAACGTTTCAAAATGCATTTATGTATTTTGGGGTGGTAAGGTATACACTATACTCTATAGTATGTTGTACTATGTTATACTATGCATAGATTAGTAAATATGACCATAGTTAGCGTGGAGTGGGTGTCATGTATTCCTATAGGTTCTGAATCGATCCCCCTATTCCTGGCCCTATTCTGGTTAAACTAACTATCAAGTTAACTAACAGTCAGCCCATGAGGCAAGAAAAGCCCCCATGATGCAGATACCGTTATCTGACGCAGTCACACTACGGCACAGGAACGTGTTATCTGATTAGGTCATAACGCTTGAGATCTAATTAGACAAGCGACATTCCTCCAGCCCCTGATAAGGCATACGACGTTCTCATAACAAATCAAACCTATGACAACCTGGAAAATCCGTGCGGCCATTGTTTTGATTTCACAGAGAACTTCAGTAAAAGAATGTGCTAACGAGCAAGTCGTATGACATCTTTATTGACGTATCTATGTCCATCCTTACGTCAATCTCGGCACCTTTAAGGTATAAATATTGCCGATCTTGCCCTATGCAAACACACGCGTGGTGACGAGACGGAGCAGCCATACTTGCCGAAGCCAAGAGCAGAGCAGACCCCGCTGGCAGCAGCCCCGCCTTCCTGACGCGCTGAGAGACGCGCTGCTATCTCCTGCCGAGAGACCCAGCACCGGCGCTTTCGGGCAGCCCTCGCAGGCGGCCTGGAATATCGAGAGCAGAGAAAGAGATACCATTCCTCATTTCATCCTAACTTCCAGGTACAGAACTGAATAACCCCTCACAGAGAATTCTTTAGGTATTCACTTGGCAAAAACAAACTTAACTTAAACTGTAACTTTCTATTCCCGCCCACGCATTAGACTTAGGTCAGGTACACGGGGTAGGCGTATTTAGAAACACCAGTTGAGTACGTTTAGTCAAATGTATATGTGTATGTAATATATTTTAATCATTTTAAACATCATATGGCGCAGAAACCATATCAATGTTTTTACAGTATTATTTTATACTATTGCTTTTAATGTATGCACTTTACTTAACTATAAGTATTGCAATAATATCGATCCATTTCTCTTGTACGAGAAAAGAGACTGATCAATAAATAACACCTTTTTATTGAACACGCCCGTCTCTTCCTTTTCTCTACAATCTGATGAGACTAAGAATGCACGTACTGACTGAGTAAAATAATTGCCTTGTGCTCACACGACTCTGGAGATACACTCTTGATTAGGGGAGAGCAAAGTTGTCATGTTCTATGGTTGTCAGAAACTAAATCCCTTCTTGTCTAATCAGGGGAGTTAATTCTTTCCTGAACATTCGAGAAAGTTTCTAGCGAACTCTGAGCTACGCTGGCAAACCCAAAACTTAAGTCTAGTATCGACTGTAGTAGACCTAGTTAACGTCTGGCCTAGGCCTTTACTGCTGTAGGTATTATTCCAATGCGCAGAGCCTATTGGGAAGATAGGAACTACACTACAATATGACTCCCAGCAGTGCCCAGATATAGGAGGGGTGGGTGGATATGACTCCCAGCAGTGCCCAGCCATGATAGTGGTGGGTGGATATCACTCCCAGCAGTGCCCAGGCACAAGAGGGGTGGGTGGATATGACTCCCAGCGGTGCCCAGACACGAGAGTGGTGGGGGATATGACTCCCAGCAGTGCCCAGAAATAGGAGGGGTGGGAGCACAATACTCCCAGCAGTGCCCAAACATAGGAGGGGTGGGTGCACAGGACTCCCAGCAGTGCCCAGACATGATAGTGGTGGGTGGATATGACTCCCAGCAGTGCCCAGACATAGGAGTGGTGGGTGGATATGACTCACAGCAGTGCCCAGATATAGGAGGGGTGGGTGGATATGACTCCTAGCATTGCCCAGACATAGGAGGGGTGGGTGGATATGACTCCCAGCAGTGCCCAGGCATAGGAGGGGTGGGTAGATATGACTCCCAGCAGTGCCCAGACATGATAGTGGTGGGTGGATATGATTCACAGCAGTGCCCAGACATAGGAGGGGTGGGTGGATGTGACTCCCAGCAGTGCCTAGACATAGGAGTGGTTGGTGCACAGGACTCCCAGCAGTGCCCAGACATGAGAGTGGTGGGTGGCTATGACTCCCAGAAGTGCCCAGATATGAGAGTGGTTGGTGGATATGACTCCCAGCAGTGCCCAGACATAGGAGGGCTGGGTGGATATGACTCCCAGCAGTGCCCAGAAATAGGAGGGGTGGGTGGATATGACTCCCAGCAGTGCCCATGCATAAGAGTGGTGTGTGCACAGGACTCCCAGCAGTGCTCAGTTATAGGGGGGCATCATCATCATCATACCACAAGTACATGGGGGTATGTTTACAACCCTAACCTGTGAGAGTCCTGATAGTGCCATAGCAACACATCACTTACAGCAGTGTCCCACTACACGGAGGATGGATTTCTGTCACACACTGCGTGACACACCACATCTGGGTGTGATGTTTGATCCCATATGCATACCCACCCATGGAGGTTGCAGGCAACCTACACACACTACCATGATGACACAATAATGTATAGTCATGTAACAGCCCACCAAACAAAGACAGCAAAAGGGAACACACACTGTCATGTACATCCCTGGGCTGATATGAATGTCCAGGTGCTGGTCAGACCACCAACATGTACTCGCTCATGGAAGGAATAGGGTTGAAACCCCTTAGATACAATGCACAAAATTGTGAGTCATGTATACAAATACCCTGCAGAACAAATCCAAACATGAGGATAAGGCTGTGGTTATACATCTGCATAGTGGGGGGAAAAGGGTGAATGTGTCCATGAAGGCATTTCTACATACTCAAAACACAAGTAGAGTGAGTAGCATGGATGGCACAGACTAATGAGCAGTAGTCATCTGTGAGCAGGCATGGCCATTGCTGAAGGGAACGTTCAACAACATAGGGAAAATGCACACATGTCAGCCCAACAATTGTGCAACTGTCTGTAGAGAAGTTCTCATGGTATAACTAAGGAAGGGACACTCCTTGGGACAATGTCCGTGGGCACACTGAACACACACAACCAAAGATTAATTGATGTAACATTGTGATGGCACATAGATACCATGGTCCTCCTCATTTACATCATAAAATAGACATATTTCACAATCCCAAAACATTACCTTGACATCAACTCCTAGGCACACAGCACCTAAAGCAAGTACCTGAAATGCAATAGTTTTGAATGAAAAATAAAATGCTTTATTCAGCTCCATACGAAAATGTTTTAAAAAATGAGTCCTGTCTCAAACAAGGCCAATGGCCAGTCCACAGTAAAGTCTGGTTGGGGGATGTTGGGGAGGTTCTCAACCCCAAACTTGCCTGCACATGATGGAGCTAAAGGGTTGTTGACCCGTGGGGGCATCATCTTGGTCAGGGGCCGGCACCGCAGGGACAGTAGAAGGAATGGTAGGTATTGTGGGTGCAGGGGGGAGGAATCCTCCTCAGTGACTTGTGCAGCGCCAAAGGTGGAAATAAATTCAGCGCTGCAAACTGCTGCCAGTTCCGCCAGACCACCACCTGCACCCGGAGACACAATGGGAGTGGAGGTAGAGGGCTGTGAGTCTGGTGTACTGTGTCTGTGGCTGCGTGCCTGCCGTCTGACCCCAGTCCCTGTGGGTGTGCCTGCATCCCTCTGAGATTGTGTGCCAGAAGATCTGCGCTTACACTTAGGTTGTGGTGGTGTGCTGGTTGTGTCTGTTGGCGTGTGTGATCTTGTGTGTCGGCGTGTGCTCTTATAATATGTTAAATACAAACACACTTCATTCACTCCAGTGTCAAAAATCAGAATACTCCTAAACCAAACATAGCATAAACGGTGTAAATATAACAAAAATTAACTGATGAGTTTGTTGGTAAATTTATCACCAAAAATCAGACTATAATGGGGGACCATCTACTTCCTCCTCCATGCTTTTTTTGGAGTCGCGCCCCAGGGGGAAGACAAAACAGGAATTATGGCAGGGGCCAATATTTTTTTATTTATTTATTTTTTATTTTAGAAGTTTTCTATAGCGCTGTCAAGACCCAGAGGTAACAGAGCGCTTTACTGTAAGAGAATAGCATATAATCAACAGAAGCATGACATAAGAAAGGATTTGACAATCAACGAATGTCACAGTAAGAGCTGCATAAATGTACTGCAGAGCTTCTTTGGTTTCAGGGTTCAATGTGCTTTACATTAAAAGAATAGCAAATAATCAACAGAAGCATGACATAATAAAGCTTTTGACAGTCACTGAGTGTCACAGTAAGAGCTGCATAAATGTACTGCAGAGCTTCTTTGGTTTTAGGGTTCATTGCGGGCACAGAGTTCTGGTGTTGTAGTCTGTTCCGTGTTATCCACAGCCAAGGGAACGGATGAGGAACAAGGATTTGAGTGGGCTTTTGAATTCCACAAAGGATGGTATGATTCTGATGTGCGTGTGGATGGAGTTCCAAATTTTAGGGGCGTTTCCTGTGAAAGAGCAGTCCGCTGTTCTTTTCTTTCTGGTTTTAGGTAGGATGAGCAGGAGGGAGTTAGAGCTTCTCAGATTCCTGGCTTGGCCAGCTTTTTTGAGTTTTTTTGCCAGGTATTCGGGTTTGCCGGTGTGGAGGGCTTTGTGGGTTAGGCAGGCCGTTCTGAAGTTACTACGCATTTCTACTGGTAGGCATTTGAGTTCTTTGAGTGCCGGGGAAATGTGATCAGATTTTTTGATGCCTGTGATCATTCTGGCTGCCGCATGTAATGTTGTTTTGATCGGTGCCAAGTGTGATTTAGGAATACCTGTTAGGATTGCGTTCCCGTAGTCCAGTCTTGACAGTACCAGGGATTGAGTGGCCAGTTTGAGATCCTTGTTAAGAATGTATGGTTTGATTTTGTTCAGAAGTCTGAGGCTAAAGAATGCACTTTTGGCAGAGTTCTTAATGTGTTTCATCATGTTTAGTTTAGGGTCCAGGGTGACGCCAAGAGATTTAACAGAGTCTGCTAGAGTAAGATTCCCTTTGAGCGCATCGATTGCCTTTAGATATTCCGTTATTTGAGGGCTGTCCTCATTGTTCGAGATGAGGAGTGTCTCGGTCTTGTCTGGATTTAGTTTCAGATGGTTGTTTGTTAGCCATTCTTGAACATCTTTCAGGACATCATTTAGTCTTTGGATATCAGAGAGAGAGGAGGTTTCCAGATAGATCTGTGTATCATGCGTGTAGAGGTGGAAGCGGATGTTGGCTTTATTGAGTAACTTGGAGAGCGGTTCCAAATAGATGTTAAAAAGCTGTGGAGAGAGCACCGATCCTTGGGGGACACCCTTGTTAACTTGCTGGGTTTCGGAGGTGAAGTTCTTGATTTTTATTATTTGCGTGCGGTTGTGTATAAAGGAGGAGAACCACTTGAGAACTACCTCGCCGAGGCCAGCTCTTTCTTGGAGAGCCTTGATGAGGAGTTTGTGGTCCACTGTGTCAAATGCTGCCGAGAGGTCAAGGAGAATGAGGAGGCAGCATTTGTCTGAGTCCAGCGATCCATGGATGTCATCTATGATGTTTAGCATCGCGGTTTCTGTGCTGCAGCCTTTTCTAAAGCCAGACTGGTGGGGGTCTAGGAGGTTGATGTTATCCAGGTGTTGTGTCAGTTGATGAAGAACGCAGCACTCAAGTGTTTTTGAGAGCAAGGGGAGGTTAGATATAGGTCTGAAATTGTTCAGACCTGTCGAGTCTAGACCGGGTTTTTTCAGCAGGGGGGTGATTTGTCTCATTTTAAGGCAATCAGGGACCACTCCAGTTTTTTAAGGAGGTATTTATGATTTTGCCCCATAAAGGTGCAAAAGCGTGCTTCAGTTTCTTGATTAGTAGGGGAGGAATGGGATCTGAGATGTGAGCTGATGGTTTGGAGGTCGAGATCAGTGAGATTATCTCTGTTTCTAGAACAGGGCGAAAGCTAAGCCAGGGGGTGAGAGAAGAGCCAGGAGAGAGGGCAGGGGGTACAGCCGAGCTGCTCTTCATGGGGTGTGATTCGTTGATGTCTAATGATAGTTCGATTCTTGCTATCTTATCGTTGAAGAAATGTGCAAAGTTGTCACAGAGTTCTTTGGACGCCTGTACAGATGAGGACACTGGCTTGGAGGTTTGTTGTTTGATGATGCTATAGAGCTCCTTCGGTCTGTTTTTGGACTTGTCCAGTGCCTCGCGGAAGAAGTTGGATTTCTTAGTTTTGATGTGGTTGTTGTACTTACTACGGGCTGATTTCAGTTGGTCACGTAGGATGGCAGTCGGGTTATTTCTCCATTTTCTTTTTTTGGCTCTTAAGTTTCTCCTTTCTGTGTTGAGGTCATCGTTGAACCATGTTCTGGATGGAGTGGTTCTGCTTCTTTTGAGTTTATATATATGAGACACCCCCAACAGGAGGAATATCTCGAGACCCGGAACCATCGATACTGGAGGTAAACAAGATGCCTATCATCAACCTCTCCAAAAGAGTTCTCAAAAGTATAGAACTTGAGGTATTGGAGAAGGGATTTACATTTGTCCGACCCCCAGAATAAACAAATTTAAATTAGAACGAGACATTAAGTCTTTTTTCCGTAAAATACGTTTGAATCGCTTTTTCCAAAACAGAATATACACCAGAGGAGAGTGTCTCATGCTTAAAACCGAGGTCCACCTTTACTCCAAACCTCAATATGGTAAGCAAAAATGTTGAAACATTTGAACGGATTGTTGAGTCCAAAATTAGGACCATTTGGGATAACCCGCCCCCTACTAAAAATAATAATACAAACAAACAACAAAGAGAGGCAATTTTGTCCTTAAAGAATGATCTGCAGATTACAATTAAACCCGCAGACAAAGGGGGAGGGGTAGTCATTTTTGACACCCCTGATTGTGAAAGAAGAGTACTTAAACTACTTGAAGTCCCTGCCCACTATATGAAGGTGCCGATGAGGAATTGGTCAACCTTAAAAGATAGAATACTTAAACTCATCACTGCGGCTAAAGAAAATGATATCATAGCAGATAGTGAGTATAGGTTCCTTTTGCAACAGGAGGACAAGATACCAGCTATATATGGACTTCCAAAGATCCATAAGCGTGAGATTGATCCACCCTTTTGCGCTATTGTCAGCTGCATTGGTTCACCCTTGGAACCATTAAGTAAATACGTAGATAGCTTTCTACGACCAGTTATACAAGCCCAACGGTCTTATGTCAGGGACTCATCACACATGATCAATATAGTGGAAGGATTGGACTTTGATCCGAATTCCCAGATCATGGTTACCTTGGATATCGAGGCTCTTTACACCAACATCCCCCAGGAAGATACCATCAATGTGATTAAACAGATCCTGGAGGATGTTGGTGTAACTAGGGGAGCCAGTGCTGAGTTTATCCTTGAATGTACATCACTGGTCTTGAAACAAAATGTGTTTTTATTTAAGGACACTCTATATTTACAGTGCAAGGGGCCAGCATGGGCGCAACTTGTAGCCCCAGCTTGGCATGTGCTTATGTTGGTTTCTTTGAAATAAAACATATATTCTATGAAACCGCACCCTTTTATGAAAATGTGTCTCATTGGCACAGGTTCATTGACGACATCTGGTTTCTATGGACTGGACCAGATGATGAATTACAAGAATTTTTATCTTGGTTGAACTTAGGTGATATTCATTTGAGATTCACTGAACACCATAGTAATAGAATGGTGAGTTTTTTAGATTTAAATATTAAACATGGTGGAGGCAAATTGTCTGTGGAACTTTACTCAAAGTCAACCGACAAAAACACTTTGCTTCATTACACTAGCTATCATCCTAGATCACAAAAGGATAATATTCCTTATGGGCAGTTTCTTCGCCTCCGAAGAAACTGCTCCACATTAGATGATTTTTATGAACATTCTGACATTCTCAAATTGAAACTCAAGGATAGAGGCTATCCCAAAAATTAATTCTGCAGCTGCTGCAACCAGTGCATTGTAGGAAAAAGTTTTCAATTTAACAATCAAATTATCACACCCAAACACCTTAATAATTGTAGGAGTAAAAATGTAATTTACTTACTGTTGTGTCCATGCGGCCTTGGTTATGTTGGTGAGATGGGTCATGAATTCAGGACCCGTCTGACGGAACATAAATCAGCAATTCCGGTCCACAAGTGTCTTTTTTGTTACAGGCCACGGATTCAAACCACCCTCCAGACCCAGAAACTAAAAAAAAAACAAGGAGAGGAAAAAGAAAAGGAGAAAGAGTAAGAGAAAAGCAAAAAAGGCTTGAGGAGTCAGGGTAAACTCTCGTAATCAACATTTCAAAATACAGATTGTCACATAATAAGGAAAAGATTCTGAACAAAGGAATTTCCTTTGTCCCTACATATATGGGCTCTAGCTTTGAAAATGAAATAGCATTCTATAAATTTATGAGGACCCTAAGATTACGAAATTTCTTTGAAAATATCATTCCGCAAGACGAAGCAACCAAGAAAAAAAGAGAAATCTTCAGACCAAAGAGTACCTTCGAGGCACCTACCTCACACAAAACTTTGGACTTATTTGAAGCATTAGTTACAAAAGATTTAAAGAAACTTAACTACAGGAGAAGTAGAATTGTTACCAACAATTTGAGCAGGGTGGAAAAGAGTATGTTAACTCAACTAGGAAATAATACTGAAGTAACCTTTCAAAGGGCAGATAAAGGTGGTGCCTTAGTACTAATGGACACTGAATTTTACAATGCTAAGGTTCAAGAGCATGTACAGGATGAAAACACCTATTTACCATTAGGACAAGATCCTACGATGGAGATCATGAAAACACTTCAACAATTGACAGAGAAATCCCTTGAAGCTAACTGGATCTCTGATAACATGGCAAGATTTCTATTGGTAAAATACCCAAAAAGACTTAAACTTTACATGTTACCAAAAGTCCATAAGTCATTGGAAAATCCTCCATTCCGACCGATAGTGTCAGGATGTGATTCCCTTTTTGAACCAGCCGGAAGAATCATTGACCATTTTTTACAACCCTTAGTTCAACAATGGCATACCTACATCCAGGATACCTCTGATTTCTTATCTAAATTGCAACAGATTGAACTACAACCAGAAATCAGTTACACTCTATGTACAATAGATGTTGTATCTTTGTATACTTCGATTGCACATTCCGAGGGCCTGGAGACACAAGAATGGATGCTACTAGATTCTATTTCTGCTGCCTTAATTAATGCTCGCTCAGTGAGTAAGCATACAGCAGAGATCTTTTCGCTGTTGGAAGAAGGTACGCTGTATCTGCTGTTTATAACAGAAACTTGGCTGAATAGCTCATGTGCCCCTGACATTGAGCTGGCCATCCCTAGAGGGTTTAAGATCCAGAGGAAAGATAGAGCCAGTGGTAGGGGTGGCGAATTAGCCATTATCTTTAGGGAATCATGGGTCCTTAATGTTGAAATTATTGATGAGATAGTTGAGGGGGAGATTGTGAACTTTTCTTTGGTTCTGTCGCCACATTTTACATTGGGAGGTTCCTTTATCTATCGACCACCAGGCCCCTCGGGTCCTTTCCTTAAAGCTCTCTTGGAGATTCTGGTTCCCCGTGCAGTGAGGTTTTCGCACTTTCTACTGCTTGGTGACTTGAATATTTATTTTGACCGTTCTGATCTTCAGGAAAGCAAGATTTTGCATGACTCTCTTGACTTGGCCTCTTTTACCCAATGGGTTTCTTCCCCCACGCATATGGGTGGGCATATTTTGGATGTTATTTGCTCTAACTTTCCCTTGAAGGTTGAGGCTCCTCAAATTCTCACTTGGACTGATCATCGGCTGATTAGATTTACATGGTCGGCCATGAAAGATATGCCCAAGTCCTGCAGGAACACGTGCCCTCTGAAGATCAACATAGGCAATTTTATTGCCTGGCTTGATCAAAATAGGCCTATTCTGGGGACTGAGTTGGATTCGGCACTTCAATTATTTGATGGGCGGATGGGAGCAGGGATGTCCGCCTCGTCGAAGGGGTCTAATTCGAGTAGAGATAGGTTGACCCCTTCGCAACCTTGGTGTTCGCCCCAATTACGCTTACTTAAGCTTGCTTGTAAAAAATTGGAGCGGGTGTGGCGGACGGCTTACTGCCCACAAGCCAAGGTGGCATATCGCAAGACACAGCGGGAGTATTACGCCAGTATTAAACTGGCTAAATCTGAATACTTTGTCAATAGAATTGAGAAGGCTAACAATAACAGTCGTGACATTTTTTCTATTGTCAAGAGTTTTCTCTCCCCCTGTGCATAACAAGTATCAGTGAAGCCGTCTGCTGAGTGGTGTGAGATTCTTTCGTCTTTTTTCTTAGAGAAAATCGCTAAAATACAGCAGAGTCTCAGAGCTGTTAATGGTGGGAGTAGGATTTTTGATAATGTTAGATCTATTGCGCCTCCCACCCATACGATGGAGGCTTTCTCCCCCCCCTCAGTGGAAGACACTCTGGTAGCGATTAAGTCTTTGAGATCTGGCGCCCCAAGTGACACTTGTCCGGCTCGGGTGCTGGCAGTAGTGGCAGATTCAGTGGCAAAGGAGGTTTCGCAAATAATGGGCTTATCCTTTAAGACATCTAAGGTTCCCGAGGAATGGAAACAGGCAAAGCTTCTTCCCTTGCTGAAGAAGACGGGAGCTGATCCTGCTGTGCCGGGTAATTATCGACCAATTTCCCTGCTTCCAGCGATGGCGAAAATTGGAGAGAAACTTGCATTTCGTCAGTTGAATGCCTTTGTTGAATCTACTTAGGCTCTCCACCCTGCTCAGTCCGGTTTTCGTGCAGCGCATAGCATGGAGTCAGCTTTGGTGGAGATCCCAGAGGCTATTAGGGAGTGTTTCGACAGTGGTGGCAGAGCGGTTCTAATTTTATTGGACCTCTCTGCCGCGTTTGACACTGTCCCGCACTCTCTCCTTCTGACTCGATTGGCTGAGATAGGTGTGGTGGGTTCAGCTCTGGAATGGGTGAAATCTTTTTTGTCTGACAGGTCCCAGCGGGTTTGGATCCCGCCTTTTTCCTCCTCGGCCAAGCCTCTTACTACCGGGGTACCCCAGGGGTCTACATTGAGCCCCCTGCTTTTTAATGTCTACCTTACCCCGTTCATAGTGATGGCTGAACAAATGGGGGCCAAAAGTATAGCGTATGCAGATGATACGCAATTATTATTTACATGGCCTGGTACAGCAATAGGCACTGAGGTTATTCGATCCTGTCTTTCTTCGGTTTTCAGCTGGTTAGCGGCGGCGCAGCTGAAATGTAACAAAGATAAAACAGAAGTTTTGTTGTATGGCCAATTTGTGCCTAATTTTAGAGAACTCCTGTGGCCTCCGGATTTTCCCCTGTCAAATTTAGTTACCATCCCTGCAAAGAACTTGGGAGTATGGTTTGGGGAGGATGTGAGGTTTGAGGCACACATAAAGAAACTTACAGGGGTGTGCTTCGGGTCTCTTAAGGCTATGAGAAAGTTCTTTCCATATCTTCCGTCTTCGGCAAGAGAGTCTGTTGGGAGGGCTTTAATACTATCACGGCTCGATTATGCCAACTCTCTTTTCAGTGGAACTCCTGCCTTTTTAGTCGCTAGATTACAGATCATTCAAAACGCGACGGTGAGACTTCTCTGTAATGTGCCCAGTAGAGAGAGTGTACGCATCCATCTGAAAGAACTACACTGGCTGCCAGTATCACGAAGGATTACTTTTAAAATCCTGACACTAGCATTTAAAGCAGTTAATGGTCTCGGGCCTTCGTATCTGAAGAAAAGATTTAGCTGTTACGCCCCCATTCGATCTTTACGTTCAGCTGATCATAATTTGTTGAGTGTACCTCGCTTTAGGCGAGTGTGCCTAGGAGGCCAGTCAATTGCTGTCCTTGCGGCATCTGCTTGGAACACTCTACCACTGTTTTTAAGATCAATTCAGAATTTTGTACCTTTTAAGAAGGCACTGAAAACTCATCTTTTTAGATTTGCTTATTAGACTATTCTAATTTCTTCTGTTTTCTTTGGCCACCTGCTTGTTTTTTTCTCCTCTTTCGCGCCAGGATACTCTGGTAGTAACAGAGCGCGTTATAAAACAGCTATAAATAAATAAAATAAATAAATAAATACTACAACACCCGGAGGTTGAGTTGAACCCAGTATTTTTATTGGAATTAACCCATTTCTGCTTGCACCATAGTTATTTTAAGTTGGCCGACCAATTCTACATGCAACTAAACGGTAGCTCAATGGGTTTACGCAAATACATACATGGCCAAGTACGAAGAAGAGCATATTTTTGGAAACAACGAGTGGACCCAACACCTCAAATTCTTTTGTCGCTTCATAGATGACATTTTTCTTATATGGTCAGGAACCAAAGATCAATTGTTGGAAAACATTGCGACTCTGAATACAAAAAATCCAAGAATTCAAGTGACTTACACGATAAGCGAATCAAAAATAGCATTTCTGGATGTAAATGTGGAATTACAAGGTACACACATTGTTACCACATTATACCAAAAAAACACGGATAAAAATAGTCTGTTGCACTATCAAAGTTTTCATTCTCAAAACTTACTAAACAATCTACCCTACTCTCAGTTCCTGAGAATACGGCGAATTGTCACAAACAAAGAGAGAAGTATGGAGTACATCTCTGAATTCAAGGAGAACTACGAAAAAAGACGATATCCGAAGAATCTACTAAATGAAGCACAACTTAAAGCACTGAATCAAGAACGTCGGGTCTTGTTGATCAAAAAAGACAAAGCAGTAACAAGACGAAATGTGTTTGTGTCTAAGTTCTCAGTCAATTCGCAAAAAATGAAAAACATCATTAACAAGAGATGGGAACTTTTGCAATCTGAAGCAGATTTCAACAACATCTTTTCTGAAAGACCTTTGTTTGCCTACACTCGCTCTAAGAACATTAAAGAAATACTCGAACAAAAAAAGGAAAAAACGTATTTAAAAGATCATCGGGGCATGCGAAGATGCACTAATTGCCTGCATTGTAACAATACGATCGTGGGCAACTTGATTTCTCATCCGCACACTGGACAAACAATCAAATTGAAATTTGAGGGTGACTGCAATACCAATCAAGTTATATATGCCATTAAATGCCCATGTGGCCTATTATATATTACGCATTTCTGAGCACAAAAGCAGGATTAGAAATAAGTCCACAACTTCAACATTGGCACAGCACTGGCAAGACAAACAACACACCATTGCACAACTCAGATTCCAAATAATTGAGGTAGTGTTGACCCAAGAAGGCACTGACATAAACAAAAAACTATTGCAGAGAGAAACCTTTTGTATAAAAAGGTTAAACACACTGACCCCCGGGGGGCTCAATGACCGTATTGAACTCAGTTGTTTTTTATAAAATAGAAACAATCACAATGAGCAGAACAAACACGATAATAATACACCATGTTGCAAGCACATATGTAAATCAATGTTTATTTGATTGATATTTATGTTCACTGTTGATTATAAGGTTTACATCCATAATTCTCATTGTTTTCTTTCACCACTTGTTTTTCTTTCAATATCATTCATATCAAGTTGCATGTGGGTTATTTCTTATTTTAACAGATACACAGGGTGAGTCTCGAACCCTAGATTGTCCGCGCGCTCAATAAAGTTGGACTAGTATTTTGTCGTTACCACGGCGATGGCTAGTGAGAAACGCCGTTGACACTTAGGCACGTTTTAATACATGCGTGCTGATAGGCTGTGTCGATCGAGGATTAGTTTTAACCAATGAGATAGCATGAAAGCTGTGTGCGCCACGGTCATAATAAATGGACGCTCTATTTGTCTTCTGAGAACTTGAATGCTTCGAGTTTAATGGTGTTGTTCGCACGCCGGTTGACGAGGATTCTTGTAAGTGAGGACTCGGCTTTTTCTGTATTTTTTTAAAAAGGTTATGTAAGCAATTTGAAACTGATTTAGATCTTAAACATTCGCAGGATTTTACGAGGCTCACGATTTTGATGATTACGGTGTTGGAAGCAAAAGGCAGTTTGGAAATACGATTTTCTTTGGTAAGCGCTAACAGCTTTGCTTTTAAACGACGTGAATTGGGGAATTCCTTCACAATGAAAGTTATAGCATGTTCTCGTTTAAATACATAGGACAAGGAGTTTACCGACATTGAACTCTCAAGCCCCGGCTTCATCGCACTTAAGGTATGAAGACGCCGGTTATGGCGTTCATATTTGATTACATGGTTTGATATGGCATCTTGCTAAGACAGAATATCATGAATCTTTTAAATAGTTGACTGAAGTTTTGTGTGGAACGGTGTTTGGATTTGCCCTGAAGCAGAGGGATTGGCCCTCTATCATTGGAGTGAGTCGTCTGTTTTTGTACACAGTTTTGACAATGAGGTGACTTTATTGGTGACGGTGCTTCTTCTTCAAAAACTTAGAAATCTTGACCATGATGTAATATATTTTGTTTGATAATGCTAATGGACCCTAATTGATGTGCTTGTACATTATCTTTAGATTACAACGTTTCCCCTGACGAAGGGCCTGCCTACATGTCCCGAAATGCATTGGGCTTTCTACATCTTCAATTCAAAAAATATTTTGTTTATTAAATGATCTCCAATGATGATACATTGTATATGTACTTTTCTTAAAAAGTGATGTTTAATTTGTTGAATTTAATTTCAATTTTGAAAGCAAAAAATAAATTGTAAATGTCAATAGTTTAAAAAAACGTGTTTTGAAATTTGAAAAAACATAGTTATAATTCAATAGGTAGTGCGCACCTAAGACTCAGCTAGCGCTTCTGCTAGCTAGCCACATGTTTACACAAACTAAAGATGGCATGGCACCTCTGCCTCACAATGCAGAATGCGGGGAGAGATGGAAGCAAAGTATGTGCGAAGGTGGTAAGCAATTATCGATTAAAAAAGTATACAATGCAAAGTCTTGAGGGTATGTGCCGGACAGAGTTGAGTATGCAGAGCACAGACATGTTCATGTCAACATACACTGATGGTATATTGAGCAAAGTGGACAGTGGATGCAACAATGATAGTACAGTCAGTAGGGAAGATTACGGAATGGTAGCGCGTACATGCTTCCCCCCCCTAAATGTTTAGAGTAGTGGGCTGGCTCGGCGTATGCAAGGCTAGCGGAGGGGTTTGAAGAAGAGGCACGTTTCTCTGGGTGTGGTTATCTACTGGATTAGTGAACGTGTCTGCCAGGTCTGCGCAGCTAACACCGCCACGAGGCTGACGCCTTGAGCGAAGGTGGCTGCGTGAATGATGCTTTCAGTGTGCTGGTATCTAGAAACCGTCATGGCCACTGCAACGCTTATATGCCCCACAGTTCACCTTTCGACACCGCCATATGTGAAAGAGGGCCCACCACGTGCCGGTGGAAGCTCCTGGGGTGAGGTCTCCGAGCTCGGAAGGCTCCTGAGATTAACGCTGGGTATCACGACACAGGCACACATCGTCCAGCCTGAGGCCCATCACTGTGGAGTGCTCTGTATACTACTAACACAGTAGTCCGACAGGAACTGTGTATTTGATACTATAGTGGACAATGTTAGAACTGTAGGAATGGTGCGTGATCACACAATGGATGATGTCTGATATTAACTGTTACTGGTTTTTCACAGAACTCTCTCTGTTGAGGTGCATCAGACTCTGTGCTTCAGTAGTTACCTGCTGAACAAAGTTATTGGGCTTAGTTGACTGCTATCGCTGGAATACACCGTGGTACAGCAGGTCCAAACAGTGAAACGGGATCTTAATTCTATGATTGTGGATGTCAGAAGTTAAAGTTTGTGATGATTTCTGTCTACCCTCTCCAATGAGGTGCAAGCAACTCTAGGTTCCAACAGTGAAACGGTGTCTTGATCCCACAATGGATGATGTTAGAACTGTATCTGAGAGTGGAGATGGAGGTACTCCCTTCGACCAGCTGCAACCAACTCTAGGTCCCAACAGTGGAACGGTGTCTTGATCCCACAATGGACAATATTATAACTGTATCTGAGAGTGGAGATGGAGGTAGTACCTTCGACCAGGTGCAACCAGCTGTATGTCCCAACAGTGGAACGGTGTCTTGATCCCACAACTGATGATGTTAGAACTGCATCTGAGACTGGAGATGAAGGTAGTCCCTTCGACTAGGTGTTAGAAACTCTAGGTGTCAACAGTGGAATGGAGCGCTGATCACACAATGGACGATGTCTGATATTACCTGTGGCTGTTTTTTCACAGAACTCCCTCTGTTGAGGTGCATCAGACTCTGTGCTACAGTAGTTAACTGCGCTGTCCTAAGGCTTTGCTTTAGTTGTTAGAACATTCTATCCTCTAGTGGCAGAATGTTCAAGTAGCCTTATAGCCCTTTGTAGCTGGGCTATAGTGACTATTAAAATCCCTCTCCCTTGTTAAAGGCCCTCGCCTTTGGCTTGGTCCTTTAATTCTGGAGAGGGCCTTTAGTAGCTGGTATAGCCTGCTATGGGGGGCAATAAGGCTATAGTATACTATAGTATACTTGCTTGAAGAAGTATTTTTAGATGAGTTATAGGTTTAGTAAAATGATCAAATTCATCTTGCAAGTCAAAAGGAACAGTGAATAGTGTAGACTGTGGACAGATGAAATCCCAATTCGAATTGCTTTGATTTATTTATTGTAGAGTTTTATGTAATTTATGTTGTTGCATTTTGTCAAGAGCATGTATTGGAAACTGTAGAGCTCAAATCAATGCCATGTGGCTGTGGGGCCTTGCTGACTGCTCTCTCTGGCCTACACTGCAGATAGCAGTGTTCATAATTGAGATCGAGTTGCTATTGTAGATGCGGTAGTCCTGTAGGAAAAGACATTGCTTCAGTGCGTACTGTCTGCACCACTCATACGCATCATTGCAGGTTCTGCACACATTTATTTTTGCTTTGCATATTGCAATCTGTAGTGCTCAAGTGAGTGCTACGTGGCTGTGGGTCCTTGCTGAACGCTCTCTCTGGCCTATACTGCAGACTTCAGTGTTCACATTTGACATTGAGTTGGTATTGTAGATGATGCAGTCCTGTAGGAAAAGACATTGCTCCAGTGCACTCTGTCTGCACCACTCATATGCATCATTGCAGGCTTGGCACACGTTTTTTTTGCTTCGCGTATTGCAAACTGTAGAGCTCAAGTCAATGCCATATGGCTGTAGGCCCTTTCTGACTGTTCTCTCTGGCCTACACTGCAGATAGCAGTGTTCATAATTGAGATCGAGTTGCTATTGTAGATGCGGTAGTCCTGTAGGAAAAGACATTGCTTCAGTGCGTACAGTCTGCACCACTCATACGCATCATTGCAGGCTCTGCACACATTTATTTTTGCTTTGCGTATTGCAATCTCTAGAGCTCAAGTCAATGCCATGTGGCTGTGGGCCCTTGCTGATCACTCATTCTGGCCTATACTGCAGACTTCAGTGTTCACATTTGACATTGAGTTGGTATTGTAGATGATGCAGTCCTGTAGGAAAAGACATTGCTCCAGTGCACTCTGTCTGCACCACTCATATGCATCATTATAGGCTTGGCACACGTTTTTTTTGCTTCGCGTATTGCAAACTGTAGAGCTCAAGTCAATGCCATATGGCTGTGGGCCCTTTCTGACTGTTCTCTCTGGCCTACACTGCAGATAGCAGTGTTCATAATTGAGATCGAGTTGCTATTGTAGATGCGGTAGTCCTGTAGGAAAAGACATTGCTTCAGTGCGTACTGTCTGCACCACTCATACGCATCATTGCAGGCTCTGCACACATTTATTTTTGCTTTGCGTATTGCAATCTGTAGAGCTCAAGTCAATGCCATGTGGCTGTGGGCCCTTGCTGATCGCTCACTCTGGCCTACACTGCAGACAGCAGTGTTCAGTGCTCAAGTCAATGCCATGTGGCTGTGGGCCCTTGCTGATCGCTCACTCTGGCCTACACTGCAGACAGCAGTGTTCATAATTGAGATCGAGTCGCTAGATGAGGTAGTCCTGTAGGATAAGACATTGCTCTAGTGCGTACTGTCTGCACCATGCATACGTATCATTGCAGGCTCCGTACACGCTTTTTTGTTGCTTCACTTACGGCAAACTGGGCAGCTCAAGTCACCTTATGTAGCTGTGGGTCGTTGCTGACCACTCTCTGTGGCCAACACTGCAGACAGCAGTGTTCACAATTCAGATTGAGTTGCTATTGCAGATGATGCAGTATTGATGTCAACAGATATTGCTCCTAGTACGGCCTGTCTACAGTACGCATTTTTGCTGGCTGTGCACATGCTGAATGCTTTTGATGTGGTTATGTGAGTGCACTAGAACTGATGGAGCGTTTATGGTATAATCTTTTTGTGTATTATTTCAGATCCATTGATTGTGTGTCAGTATACCACAAGTTGTGGTTCTTTTACGATAAAAATATTTCCGTATCTCTTGGCCGTACTATATTACGTTGTGCTGTGGACAGCGTATGCAACCATGTTACCTCTGGTATTGAAGAAAATTTTGGTAATGTAACTTTTAGGTGTATGGCTATCACAGGTGGAAGGCTACTTTACAGAGCATGAATATTGATGAAAATGATGGTTGCATGCTGTGTGTAGTGTAAGGTATGTGTATATTGCAAAACGTTTAGAACAAAGCTCTCTAAGCAGAGGATGTGTGCTTCATGAAATGCAGTACAGATATTGACTACAATGGGTGGTGTTTTCAAACTGTTACAATGGGAAATGTTATGAACTAATGAAATGGTTTTTTTTCATGGTCACATAGCAATCGCGCAGCCAGTGCGCAATAAGATTGCACCCGACGTGATTTTTAGAAAATATATTTACTATAATATAAATTTATTACAGTTAGAAATATATAACAGTTTAAAATAATGTTAATTATCGCTTGCTGTCATATACACTTTAAAGTTATTTAGATATAGTTTTGAGACAAAAAAAAGGGAATGGCGCATGCAGCGCGATATTGTACATCTATACATCTATAACTAACACAGGGCGTGGCAGCGTGCATTTGTCGCATGTGGAACGTGCAGCGGATGTCACCCCATACGTACATGATGTAACGCGCCGCTTGGTAGTGCGTACCGGTCGCATCCAACAGTAGCAGCTGGTGCGACCTCATACGTACATGTTGTTTATTCAGCAGTGGTGTCATAAACCCATTGGATACGAAATGCGCATCATTTAAATGTGGTGGATAGGATTCGCGTGCTGATCGAGGTTGGTAGACTATCGGTATGGGACTGTAGCTTTCTCAACAACAAAAAAAAGTTTGATATGTGCATTTTTTGGGGAAGATATAAAACATTAGATCATTTTTAGAGCTAAAAAAGAATAATAGAGTTGCAAAATATTAAAAAACAATTTTATAGGTTTTTTAAATATTAAAATATGAAATAAACCTTGTAAAATTCACTGAAAAAAACAGAGGTTTCACAGATGTTGTAGTTAGGAATTAGCATTTAAAAAACCTTAGAAATGTACTCAAAAAAACAGGTTTCAGGGACGTTATAGTTAGTTGGACTTTGACTCATATAAAACAAGAGAAATCTGCCAGTTATAGTTAATTGAGCTAATTAAACCTCACGCGACCGCATTGCACTGCTGATGATGTCACATATTGCATCACTCAAGACATGGTCAGTGACATCACTGAAGACATCATTGATGACATCTCAAATGACATCACTGATGACATCACTTATGACAATATCCAGTGAATGTGTGATTCTGTACATTTTAAATATATAAATAAAGTTGAGTACATACCAGTTTTGCTTCGAAGATTTCTTGTTTATAATGAGTTTGCCGAAAATACCTTAATTGTTCTTTCTTTCTTTTCTTTACTTTTCTTCTCTAGGAGTCAAGGTTCCTGCTCCGGAAACATTAGGGAGAAGCAGAGGTCGTAATCAGGAGGAAGAGGCATGGTCAAAGAGCTGAATGGGAAGAAATGCGGAGCGGGAAGCGTTGTCATCAGGAAAATGAGAAAGCTGGCTTGGACGGGTACCGCGAGGCAAAACGTCACCTGAAATGCTGCCAGTGAGCACGGAACTCAAGAGCCGTTGGATTGCAGGTGTTACATATGCAATGGTGCGCAACAAGTGGCTGATAGCACCCTTGTTCGAGAAGATTAGGCTTTCTCCCATGCCGAAACTACAATTCCCATGACTACTTGCACCAGTTGAGCGCGACGGCATTCCATAAAAATGAATGCTTTACAGGAAACGCCGTCTGATTTTTCCTCGCATTCTTTTGTTGGAATCTTCGTCCTGCTGGTGCTCGGGCGGCATTGTCGGCCTCCTCCTGTTTCTGCCCTCTGTTGGTGGGCTCCTAGCCAGGAGTCCGTGCAGAGGATGGCTTGGTGTTTCTATTTCCGATCTGCATTTTCGCCCGATGGTGTTCTTGCCCGTCTCCCGTTGGTGAGCCGTCTTGCTCCTCGTGCGGGAGAAGGAGCTTCCGGTTATAACTATCCGATAGGCATTGTCGACTGAAACGGATTCTGCCCCCGTTGGTGAGTGCACAGGGTGTACTCCTGCGGGGGTCGGTTCCTTTCTTTTTCGATCGGCATTGTCGGCCGATTCCCGCATTTGCATTGCCCCCCGTTGGTGAGTGCCTTCTTCGCGCTCGTGCGGGGGACGATTACTCTTGGGGCAATTAGAGTGAATTGTGGAAGTGTCTTTTACTGGTAATGCTTCATGAATACTTATAATTGAAGGCTCGGATCCCGATGAGAGCCAGCTCATGGTAACCCTGTTTTCTTTTGTTCTTCCTTCACG
This sequence comes from Lissotriton helveticus, assembly GCF_964261635.1. NCBI lineage: Eukaryota > Metazoa > Chordata > Amphibia > Caudata > Salamandridae > Lissotriton > Lissotriton helveticus. Next base: position 592,417,388 of record NC_136057.1, read on the forward strand.
AATGTGATACATCATTGACCTTTTGTTTCCGGATTACTCTTACCTTATTTTCATTCAAAACTTGCCTTACTCAGGGGGGCGTGGCCGGCGGCTAACCAAGATGGCCGCAACCTAGTGAGGCTCTGAGGGTGAGACCGATTCCCCATAAATATCCGGCCAGTTATCCTGCTCCAGCATAGCCCCAAGCTCAAAATTCCTGTGGCGGAAGTGAACCGGCACACATTGACTTTGCTCCGAGTTCTCAGAGTCTTCGGAGCCCGGAGCTGCATCGAGTGCAAGTTTGAGGCCTACAACCACGTTACAAGCACCGGCCTAGATTTGAAACGACCGCCGGTTGACCGCCATCGACTACCGGCGCGCCGCACTACGGAGCAAAGCTGAGGCGGCCGGCGGCTGGTGAGTGGTGTGACTGCCCTCCCCCCGCCCGGCTTCGCCCCCAATGCGCTGATGGGATACATCGCTGTTGCCTTCCCGCCGCACTCCTGACCTGAAGAGACAGGGAACCTGAGGGTCCGCTGCTGGTGCCGAGACCTGTCGCACCCCGGACTCACACCTTTCGCGCCCCTCTGTGACTCACCGGCTCCGAACACGCTCTTGCTCTTCCGCCACCTGTTGGGACGCGGCAGCCCCGGTGCTGGAGGCGGCGGCCCACCGGAGTGTGGCGTGATACTAGACTCTGGGCCCCCCTGAAGGCGTAAAAGCAACGGCGTGGTGACTGGGTGGATGCTACTCGTGCCTGAGAGTGGGTCCTGCACACCCTCGCACCACTTTGACGACGTGTGCGGTGGACGAGGCAGCGCGAGGAACAACCCGCAGCTTGGCAACAATCACTAAGTGCTCTCTGTCCCGGGTCTGACTGCCTTTCACTCGGCCGGAGGTGCAGACCCGCCAACTACTCGCCCGTTGGACTTCCCCAGTGTGACCCGAAGAGGTACTCCTCAATCCTCTCACAATGAGCGGCAGAGGTACTCGTGGGGCTCAGCAGAGTAAACTTGACAAATTCGCTTACGCCAAAGACTTTCCCCCACTGATCGAACAAAAGAGGGCGAGCGCGAAGGGTGCGGAGGGCGGCACTGTCCCTGCAGTAACGTTGGAAGACATCATGGCGGCCCTACATCAGGTACAGACCAAGGTGGGCGCGATTTCGACAGATGTCACACTTCTGCGGGCAAAAATGTCGTCTAGGGTCACTGCGGTGGAGGTCACGACGACACTCACCTGGGACACTGCGTCGCTGCTTAAACGCATGACGCAATTAGAGGAAGACAACAAATTGCTGACAGACAAGATGGACGAACAAGAAGGGCGCTCTCGGCGCAACATTATTCGCATGATTGGCCTTCCAGAATCGGAAGGGGGGCCTGCCATAGACCTTTATGTAGAGGACCTTGTGAGAAACACACTGCAACCAAAAGGCCTCTCCAATTTTTTCTCGGTGGAGCGGGCCCACAGGGTACCAGGAGGGCGCCCGCGCCTCGGGGCGCGACCGAGACCTGTTATAGCGTGCATATTCAATTTCAGAGATCGCGACGCCATTCTACAGACAGCGAGGGTCGCACCACCCATACGAATTCAAAATTCCGAAGTATCGATTTTCCCGGACTACACGACAGCGGTGGCAGCGCGACGCAGTAGTTTCATTGAGGTGAAAAAGACACTGAGATCTCGCGAATTGCCCTATTCTATGCTCCTCCCGGCGCGCCTCAGAGTGGTGGCTGATAAAAAAAACCTGTTTTTTTGATACTCCGGAGGAGGCACATGACTGGCTCGAGGGGTGGCGTCCGGCGAAGGGTTCTGGCAGACAGAACGGGAGGCGCAAATGACAAGGACAGACCGATGAGGCTGACATAACCGGGCAAGAGGAGAAGGATGAGGCCAACCCGACCGCAGACTCTGGGGAATGACTCCTGCTACCTCAAGGGAAGTACTTCTCTTTTTCCTCTGTGAACTGTGTCCTGTGAGACTGAACTTTACCGGTTGGGATTCACCTCCCTTACTTGCTACTGAGACCTTTAACGATGAGCTGGGACTCTGGAACTGTTGGGGATCTATCTGGTTCTCCTTGGACTTTCACCCCCTATGCTCTTATAGGCAACGTTGTTTTTTGACAGGGATCATGAGCACTCTGCTGAGTTGGGGTGGCGGGCAGTTTCGAGTCCGCACGGCAGGGAGGCAGAGAGAGGGGATGGGGGGGTTTGTTTGTTGTTTTTTATGTTTTATGTTCTTGCAATGCTCAGATCTAAACTGAACGGCACAGTGTTTTGGTTCACAGAAACTGACTGTTACCTCTTTATACACTGATCCACAGGGGCCCAGAGGACTCGAAATCTGAGGATGGGGGTTAACATGTACGCTGTTCTACAGGACGGCTCGGCTGGAATAACCCCGTCCCTACCTGTACTCACATGGAATGTCTGAGGCCTAGGTGACAAAATCAAACGAGGTCTGGTCTTGAAATGCATTAAAAGGGAGGGTGCAGCAGTGGTACTCCTACAGGAGATGCACCTCACGAAGGCACGAAGCCACGAAGCCACGAAGGCAATGAACAGATGGGGTTTTCAGATGGTGGCCCACTCCGAATTCACCTCCGGATCTAGGGGAGTTGGCGTCCTAGTAAAAAAACAATTCCCTTTACTCATAAGGTCTGTTAAGTCTGACACTGCGGGTGGATTTGCTGCAATACATGCACAGTGGGAGGGAAACCTGCCTTACAGGCGACGGCACTATCAGACCTTAGCGCTTTCCTGCTGGGGCTCCCTGAAGGGGACTTGCTTCTTGGGGGGGATTTCAATTTGGTGGCTGATGGCTCGATGGACAGAGTCCCTCCGAAGTTAGCTGTAGCTGGTACATCACGGTTGGGGGGCTTCCTGACGGCTATGGGACTAGAGGACCTTTGGAGGAAGTACAATCCCCTGGAAAGCCAGTTCACCTACCACTCCAGCGTTCATAATAGTCTCACCAGACTTGATTATTTTCTGGGCTCAGTGGGTAGCCCTGGCACTGTTGTCAAGGTAGAAATCCGACCACGGGGTATTTCAGATCATTCTCCCCTGATGATTACCTATGCACACCACCAACCCAAACGGCGTCGGACCTATCCAATCCGCACTGCCTACCTCCACAATCCTAAGATCAAGAAAGAGCTAAAGGTGGGGACGAAACATTACTTCAGGGACAACACGGGCTCCGTGTCCTCCTCTATCACTCTGTGGGAGGCCTACAAAACAGTGGTTAGAGAGCATGCAATTGTCTCCATTACAGCGCTTAAGCGTGCGGGGCTGGCAGAACTGATAGCTCTGGAAACGGCAGTGGCTGAGGCAGAGACACAGCTCGCGACTGACCCAAACCCCACTACGGCGCACAGCTTACAAGTAGCACAACATCGCCACAGAACACACCTAACAGAGGGAGTCAAATTACAACTGTCCACTACACGACACAAAATTTACGAGGTAGGTGACAAAGCGGGCATATTACTCGCCTGGCTGGACAGAAGTGACAGACGGGACAGGTGGATAGCACAGCTGACGTTGGAGGGAGGGAACCCTATTAGAGATCCACGCACAATAGTACACATGCTAGCCCAACACTATGAACAGTGTACTCCTCTGCGTCCACGATTTCGGAGGAAGAGGCATACACCTACATCAAAGACCTCAAAATGCCCACATTGACAGCGGAAGAGGCACAGGCCTTGGACGAAGACCTAACGCCGAAGAGGTGCAATTGGCGATCAAGGCCCTACAGACGGGTAAGGCGCTGGGGCCTAACGGTATACCAGTTGAATTGTACAAGCAACAGGCGGACACGCTTGCGCCGCATTTGCTGCATATGTTTACAGAAAGCTTGGAGGCAGGAGAACTTCCATTAGATCAACGCACGCCCACTATTGTAGCTATACTAAAACCAGGGAAGCCAGCTGACCAATGTGCGTCCTACCACCCGATTTCCCTTATCAATGCCGAGGCTAAAATACTCGCTAAACTATTGGCGCTGTGTCTCACGTCCCATTTACCCAAACTCATACATAAAGACCAGTCTGGCTTTATGCCCCGCAGGAACACGGCGCTCAATTTAAGGAGAGTACATGGCGTACTGGCGCGAGCGACATATCTACTAGAACCGGAGGTGATACTGTCCCTAGACGCGCACATGGCGTTTGACACGGTCCACTGGCCCTTCTTATTTGTGGTGCTACACCATTTTGGCTTTGGCCCGAAGTTCTGAGCCTGGATCCGCCTACTGTATGAAAAGCCCATGGCACATGTTGCTGCTAAGGGCCACATCTCGGCGGACTTTCCACTGTCCAGGGGCACGCGTCAGGGTTGCCCACTGTCCCCATTACTGTTTGCCATGGTCCTCGAACCGTTGGCAGAATGGATAAGATGGGAGCCTACTATCACTGCCCTCCGGGGGACGGATGAGTGGGAAGACAGAATATCTCTATACGCAGACGATGTCCTGTTATATCTCACCTCTCCCCATCGCTCGATTAATACCCTACTAGATGTCTGCACGGCATACGGCCGAGCATCTGGCTATTCGATCAACTGGTCTAAATCCACCATGTACATACTGCACGGTCCCCCACCGCGCTTGCCGGACACCTGCCCGTTACGGACTTCAGATAATGGATTTAAGTATCTAGGGATATACATCACAGCTAGCCCAGCCGACTTCCATACACATAACCTACAGCCTCCTCTTGATCGTTTCAAACGTGACTAACCCTGGGCGTAGTGGGCGTAGTGGGGCTTCGTGGAGCTACGTGAAGTGGGCGAGAAACTCCGCCCACCTCCGCACTCCGCGTAGCCCCACTACGCACCGCAGGCCTCCCTCCCGCCCTCCCTAAATACTTTAAATTAATGGTGTAAAAGAATTAAAAGGCACTTACCTTGCCCGCCGCGTCCCCGCCGCGTCCCCGGGGCTCGCTATCTTCATGGCTGCCGTCTTGTGTACTAATGCGCATGCGCGGGCGGCCGCGCATGCGCATTTCTCGTGAGAAATGCGCATGCGCGGCCGCTCGCGCATGCGCATTAGTACACAAGACGGCAGCCATGAAGATAGCGAGCCCCGGGGACGCGGCGGGCAGCGGCGGGCAAGGTAAGTGCCTTTTAATTCTTCTACACCATCAATTTAAAGTATTTAGGGAGGGCGGGAGGGAGGCGGGTGGCGGCCAGCTACGCTCCGTCTGCGGAGCGTGCATAGTGCCGGATTCTACGCCTGCTACGCAAAATGCGTAGAAGCCGGCACTACGCACACTCCGTGCACGGAACGTAGCCGCCCGCCCAGGGTTAAACGTGACATACGGCATTGGGAATCACTACCACTGACACTGCTGGGAAAGGCGGCTCTTTTTAAAATGATGGCCTTACCCCGTTTCCTCTACGTTTTAGAAAACACGCCCTACCCCGTACCAACCGCATACTTCAAAACCATCACAGCCCAAGTTTCGGTGTTGCTGTGGGGTCCTAAGCCCGCACGTATAGCGCAGGCCAAGCTCACGCGAAGCAGGTACGACGGAGGCATAGTGCTCCCAGACATCAGCCTCCACTACTGGGCATCACAGTTGAAGGTCATTAACGAATGGCTTCATCTCCCACAATCTGAACTGGCTCTAAAAGCAGACAGGGCACAATTGGGATTCTCTGGTATGCTGACCCCCTTTATGATAAATCCCTAGTCACCTCGAATTTTGGCCTACTACAACACACACTCCCTATATGGCACGCAGCACTGACCAGACTGAAATGGCAGGGAGTGTTAACACAGTTAACTCCGTTGTGGGACACAAAGCCGCTGGGGAAACTCAGACACTCCAAAGGCTTTGACCGCTGGGATGATATAGGCATCTCGACCATTGGCGATCTTTGGCAGAAGGGACATGTGCTGCCCTTTGAGACACTGCGACAGCAATATGATCTGGCGCCAACAGAGCGTTTCCGGTATATGCAGACACAGCATGCATTGACGACAGCGCTGACACCCGAAAAGATCATCCCAGAGGCTTCCCCGCTCGAGGACAGACTACTCACTGATTATATGCCGTCAAAGGCGACATCACTGACGTATCGTAAACTCGTCAACAATTTACCTGACCCTCTGGTGGCCGTGCGGGAGAAATGGTCACACGACTGTGGAGACATTGATGACTCGGAGTGGCAGGAGGCGATTGCGTCTCCGAAAAAAGTGGGCATCTCAGCACGTCTCCGCTTGGTGCAACTCCGCATACTACACAGATCATACTACACTAGAGACACATTGCATAAGATGAAACGGATTGCACACCCATACTGCCTGCGGGGATGCGGGGAAGTGGGGAACTTCTACCACACAATATGGGATTGCCCACGAATTGCACACTATTGGGTCCAGGTGATGCGCACCATGTCTCAATCAGAGACCTGACCCCAGGCGTTGCCTTTTAAATATATGGGAACCCAATTACCTCACACACTGTGGGCAGAGCTGGATGACACTTGGCATGATGGTGGCAAAAAGAAATATAGCGCAGAAATGGGGTGGGACGGTATTTTATTTATTTGCGGGTTTATGAAGCGCTTGAATAAACTCCCAAAGGAGTATCTCCGCGCTCAAAGACAACAGAAGCAAGAACCAGGACAATAATATTAGTACAAGACCAAAACTCACATTTAACTGATATTTGATTACCTCATAACCTAACTATTTAGACCTGAAACATAAAAGTTTTCAGTTGTTTTCTGAAAGCAAAATTATCAGAACACTGTCTTAGTAGGAGAGGAAGACTGTTCCACAAAATAGGACCCACCACTGACAAAGCCTTACCACCCAATCTGGTCCTGCTAATCTTGGGTACCCTTAGCAGCAGCTGATCACTTGACCTAAGGGTGCGTATGGGAACATATGGAAAAAATGTATTTGCCAGATAAAGAGGTCCTAGGTCATGTAGTCCTTTATGTACTATACAGCATGTCTTGAATTTCACTCTTTGGCGGACAGATAACCAATGAAGTTTTTCCAACAGAGGTTTGGAAGGAGACCTAGGGGGAGCATTGAGGACCAGCCTTGCTGCGGTGTTCTGTATCACCTGCAGTCGGTCCAACACCTCTTCATTGGCAGACACCAGGAGACCATTGCAGTAATCGAGTCGGCTGATCACTAGAGCCTGAACCAGAGTCCTTCTAATGGAACAATATCGGCTTGGAAGCACGATATGGACGCTGCGATGATTTCAGAGCCGGCAGTGTTTTGCAATAGAGGTTGTCCCAAGAAATGGAATAGGATTTGGGGAGCATGGAATAAGTACAGGGGGAGCATTTGTGACCCACCTTCTGATAATGATAGTTCTGGCTCTGATTCGGAATGATGCTTTGAGACTACTGTACTTGCTGGCGACCCGTGTTATGATTGATGGACAGAGATGCACCTGTATCAGTGCTATAATTCTACTGATTTCTGTTGACGTACTACTGTGCTTAAATTGTTATATGTTTTTGCATGACAAAGTATCGCACTGTTTTAAAAATGCAAATAAAAATATTATTAAAAAAAAACTTGCCTTTACTCATCAACTGATCACGGAACTAAGACACCCTTTTATGGACAGTTGGGGGCTCCAGCGCTATTCTTACTTAATAGTGTCCAATAGGAATCAGCGTGTAAAAACAAAGGGTATGTTATGAAGGCTTCTTCTATCTATGGGGGTATAAGAGTAAGACCATATAGATATTACAATACTTATGCATCCCTATGGTTATGTTTATGTTTTCCCTCTACAGTCAGAATTTTACTGTGGATCATATCATTGATTGCAACAGGGCTCAAACACAGTTGTCTGCTTTTAGGTTTCTTTACAGATATTATGAGAGCATATGATTTATTATTGTGGAAGTAGTCATGATAGAGTATGTAATACTGATAGGTTGTTCTTTGTTGTTTCAGGTCTTCCTCCTTGCTGTCCCCTTCCCTTCCTTCCCTCACTTGATCCTGCCGCTGACCTGTGCCATTACCACTAGTAGGCATGGCTAGATCAAGAGGTGGACATTTCTGGCATCACACCGATCCTGAGGACTGACGACGAAACAGCAGGTAAGTGTTCTTAAAAAATTAAATGAGAGCAAATGCCTACTATGTGTATCACCTCCTATTTATGGTCCAATTAACACAAGGTGGGCGTGCCAGTCTTAATCTCCATAAGGTTTCAGTGAGACCTGCTTGCTGCATCACGTGTAACAACCGTTCCCTACAGCGCATGTCACAGGCCTTAGTGCACGTTGTGCTGCTGACAGACCGATCACGTGGAGGTGCATAATTAAAATAGGTTCTTCTGTTTAATGCAAATGAATGGAACATAAATATAAATGCTAAATATTTAACATTAAAAGTTCTTTTGTTTTGTGACATAACATACACTTGACCAATCTTATATATCGAACAACAAAGATAAGCAAGGGTTGAGGCAAAGAACTTGCACCTGATTTTTACAAATGGCTCTATGGTATAGCGATGGTGCTCAAAACCAGGAAGTACACCCCTTTTTAGTTCATAATGGGAAAAACCCAAATAACAACAGAAACAAAATTGGAATTAGCACCCATCAGAAATGATAACATCATTGGTCTTCATAATCATCATATGTCCAAAAAAAGATAGAAAGAGCAGGTCCTAAGTCCATTAGTATTCAAAAAGTGATCTTTATTAGTGAATTTCAGACGTTTTAAAATCCAAATAGTCAAATACTGATTCTTTCAGCCAATGCACTTCGTCTCTGTCGAGACTTCTTCAGAGCTAAAGAAAAACAATATATATATTACTTAACCCATTTGCTGCTTCGAACGTTCAGCGCCAGTGCTGAACGTTCGAAGAAACGGGTGCGGCCGCGTCGGCCGTTGGACGTGCGCAGCACCAGGGAGGTAGCTCATGCGACGTCCAACGGCCGAATGCAGCAGAGAACGGGTTAAAATGAATATACATTAATTGATGTACAGCTATACACAAAAAAATACATAGAAAGCACATCATAAATTCTGAATTCTATATACAAAGCTCATGTATTGCCGAGATAGCTAATTATCATTCAATAAGCACATAATTAAATTGAACAGGTCATCAACTAGAAATAATATAACAATTTAAGATTCGAGAGGAAGGCATTCAGGGTATACATGGTGTTGTTCTGTATGTAAAAATATATGATTTTTCAAAACAAAAGTAGTTAGTTCATTGAATATACGATCATACTTAGATTTTACATTGGATCATAGAACACTCCATTGTTATGACTCAATATAGCCCCTTGAACAAATTTCTGTTACATACCTCAAAATACAGTATAGATGGTTTTGATATATCCCACTTCAGAAAAAGAATATAATTGAATGACATGAATCAGTCAAAAGTCGATAATAATCTGTAAATCAAAGAGCAAACAGTATAATGCACCATTAGATCTTAGTATTAACTGTGATCACATGAACAATCACAGTTAAGCATGGAAGACATCAGATTCTGCATTCACCTATTGCAAGATCCATTTTATTGTTCGATAGCATTTTTATATCTCCTTTAAAAAAATTGTAACTACAAGGTCACAAATGTTGGACAAGATAATTGTACCATCCATCAAGTCATTAAGTAACTCCTCAGTATTTATAACAATTGTTGGCCTTTCATTGGTATTACAAACCAAATGTGCTCAGTGAAAAAGAGCAACCTCACTGCGCAACATGATAATCTGACTAATATTAATATGCACAAACACATATCGCATACTAACAATTTGCAATAAATTATAATTATACTGTATCCAAAGAAAGTAGTTTTGTCACACAAATACTTTGAGACAATGCGCAAGCCTAGTTTTACTAACTGTGGCATAAATAAATTTCAAGAACCGAATAAAAAGATTTTTTGTAAACAGCCATTAAATACACACATACTAGTTGTAAGTAGCGCACCACCCCTTTAGACAAAATGTTGCATTGATATTCAAAAGTTCAGCCAACTTACTGGCACGTTACCACTCAATAAGACAAAGACAGAGTATCGCAGAGTTCAATTCTCATTTGGATTGTAACAAGCAAAATAATATGCATGTATAAGTCAAATTACGGGTTATGCATTGGACACATGTTATCATAAATATTGTATCAACATGGCCATTTATAAAAAGACTCATCTATCAAACATATACTAAACTGGAACAAGAAAAATAAAAAGCCCCATAGTAAATGTATTAAACATTTCTAAGAGTAACTATATAGAGTTCAATGTGGTCTAAATATTGCCTATATCATCACTCATTGAACAATAGATGACCAACATGATTTACCTGAATAATTTGTTACGAATTGAAGTAACTAAGGAGCAAAAAAAGAAAAGAAAAAGAATATAAAAATTCCATTGTTTATCACACCCGAAATACAAAAGAGGAAGTAATACGCTAACTCTATAAAGCGAGCAGAGTACCATACAGTAATCTATGTCAACAATAACTCACCAAAAACGGGCGTGTTGGCCAGCAGCGATTCAAGACGTCTGAGATCATGTGTGTTAAACCGATCAATGAGACCCAGACAATTTTTATAATGACTTGGGTGTGTCAATTAATTTCACCTGTGATATTACAGATGAGGAGAAACCTGATCGGCCGTGTCGACAAGGTTTGTTCAATAAAGTTACGGCAGCGATTTTAGAAAGGGAAAGTCACTAGAAAAGTTTGAAATTACGGAAAAAGTAATCAACAAAATATCCACATTCACAAAAATGAATGAACCTATTGTCCATCATTTTGCTGAAAATAAGGATATATATCAAGTCAATATCAGTGACCATTCATATAGAGTAGAACACGCGGTAACCATAACGACCATTCATGTAACAATATGCATATACGGGTAAACTATACCAAAAAAAGTGCCGCAGCCATATTTGAATGGCAAAAGGCCCGATAGTCAGTGCAAAAAAAGGAGTAAAAAAAGGTATCGGTGTACCACCTCTATATAATTAATATGCACCAAATATCGATTCAATAATAGAGATAATCTTAATGTAATCAATCATAAGCGTTCTCTCTACAAATAAAATGTAATAAATATAAAATTACATAAAACGACCAAAGTAATCCAAAACAGCAACATTTCTCAAGCTAGGTACGCAAATATACAACCTCCAAAAAAGAGGAAAGAGGAAATAATATGTGTGATAAGTATCAAAACCGAATAAAAAGCAATATATTTAAAGATTAATATGTTGCATATCTCAGGTCTCTAATCGATTGACACCCACAAACCATCATCCAAGTCATGTTAGTGGGTACAACAGTTCAATTAACGCTATGCTAGATGATTATCTCTAAATATAGGACTTTGATCATCAAGTGACGTAAATATTGATAACATTTGCATTAGAATCCGAATATGAATTACAGCTTTCACTTGATGAACTAAAGAGTTGTGAAAGACTATTGTTGGAACACAAATCCTCATAAAATAATAGAGGGTCAGTATTCTTTTACACAACTGTGTTATCAATGTTTGACGAAGTGCTATCGCAACCACCAATGGAAAGAGACAAAATGTGCTCATCTCTAGCCACAATAAAAAAGTAACATATACATACTTCTTTTAACATAAAAATGAAAATAATACATAATAAGTATAAATATATATTCTTAAATAAAATATAATACTTTTGTACTTCAGCTAACATTTTCTTAAAGATATATACAAAATCATTTAGCACAAAAATCATTCAACTTACGGGGCATGTCACATTAGTATATTTATCACAGTGTTCACAACAATCAGCAATTTTTTTTTATATATACCTTGTTTTAGACATCTATTCAACAAAATAGAATGTGAATCGCGTCTACCGTGTCATGAAATGTATTGGCTGACAAATATTTATTCAAACTCTGCAAATTTTGATGTCATAAGTTTTGTCACAGTTTTACAGAAAATGATTAAATTCATTGCTTTGATTAAGTCCAAATCTCATACTCCGAAGACGACAGATCCACTTGGCTTCAAGTTGTCTCAGCGCTAGCTCTCTGTTTCCTCCCCTCTCATTTGTTTTTATATGATCTATGGCCTGGAATTCAATATCTTTGTCATTTGGATGTACAGTACAGATGTGATTTGCCATGGGATATTTTACATCTGCATTCCTTATCGCTCTTACGTGCTCCTGTATACATGTTTTCAAACTACGAATGCTACTGCCAATATATGTTTTGCCACAAGAACATATAATAACATATATAACAAACGTGGTATTACAATTGATAAAATGGTCAATCGTAAATTCTTTAGAGCTATTGTAAGAGAATCTGGTGATTTTGTTTTTCCCAAATTTACATATGCAGCAGCCGCCACAAGTGAAAAACCCATTGGGTTTCTCTTATAACCATGTTTTTTTTTTAACGATTGGACTTAACATAGCTAGGACATAAGGTGTCTCTAAGAGTTGGACCTCTTCTATACACCACCTTTGGTTTCATTGAGACAGTGCCTTTTGGAATAGAGTCCGACCCTAACAAGTGCCAGTTCTTTCTAAGCACATTATAAATATGGTTACTGTTTGTACTGTACTCAGTAATGAATGCAACCTCCATAGTGTTTGAAGCAGTACTGTTCTTTTGTTTCTTAATAGGTCTCAGTGTTTGTTTCCTATCTAATACAAGTGCTCTGTGTTCAGCTTTCTTGAGACAGTCTTTGGGGCTATGACAACCATATTTATAAGCCATCACCTGGTCCTACGCAATAAAGGTCCCACTCATCAGGCGGGCCATTTACTTGACCCCATTATCTAATATGCCGTTTATTTGTGACAATCTTGCCCTCCCTTTAATCTGGTCTGATCACTATGCCGTTTTTTTTAGTCTGGAAATTGAGTTGACTAATGCCCTGGCCCCCCTTAACATTGCTGATAGCTACAGAGCTTGGGCGAGGTTGAATATTTCCTCGCTCAACCAGCTTCTTCAAGACAATCGTCCGGATACTGATCTCCCCCTTTCTTCTCTCAATTCCGGAGTGTCTCATTGGCTGACCTCATCCATTAACCACCTCTTGCCCTTGTGCCCCAGAAGGCCTCCTGTGCACCTTCCTCCGGCCCCCTGGTTTACTGAGGATCTTAAAATTTTAAAATCTGATTGCAAACATTTAGAAAGATGCTGGAGGAAAATCTATTCCTCCAGCAGTAAAATAACATACAGAACGGCACTTAGGCAGCACCATCATGCCTGCAGAAAGGCGAAGGCTGTTTTTGTCGCCAACTCCATTTCGAATGCTTCCAATCGCCCAAAATCCCTTTTTTCCATAGTGAAAAAATTAGCAGGCTCCAAGATCTCCCCCCCCCTTCCTGCGTTTAGTATATCTTGCTGCAATGAGATTGCGGATTTTTTCTCAGCTTAAATTGATGCCATTCATAAATCCCTTTTGGACTCTCCTTGTCCGGACTCCCCTCTGTTTCCCCCCCTGGCGGAACCTGAGTCTCCCTCATTAGTGGTAACAATCTCTGAGTGGCCTTTGCTAGACCTTACTTCTTTCTCAAACTGTCTAGCCAAAGTGAAATCAGGCTCCCCTCAAGACCCTATTCCCCCTAACATCCTTGGCCAGCTTTCCCATGACTCTCTCCTGGTCATCGTGGCACTTCTCAATGCCTCACTTCAAGAGTCCACTGTTCCTGATGAGTGGAAGAGAGCAATGGTGGTTCCACTTTTGAAAAAATCTGGCGCGGATCCTAAGATCCTCTCTAAGCTTTGCCCTATCTCTCTACTCCCCATGTTTTCTAAGATTCTGGAGAAACATGTAAATACCCACCTGACTTCTCATGTGGAGGCTTCAGGGTATCTCCACCACTCCCAATCGGGCTTTCGCTCCAATTACTCCACAGAGACTACTCTTCTAGGAGTCACAGAGAATTTGCGCTCTCGTTTAGACCAGGATGAAACGACGGCCCTCATTCTTCTTGACCTGAGTGCCGCGTTTGACACGGTGTCACACCCTGTTCTTCTGAGTGCTCTTAGAGCAGCTGGAGTGATTGATCCCGCCTTGGCCTGGTTTTCCTCCTTCCTGAGTTCTCGCTCCTTTCAGGTGTTTTCTCCTAACTGCTCCTCTTCTGTTCGTACATCTGCGTATTGGGTTCCCCAGGGTCCACGTTGAGTCCATTGCTCTTTAACATCTACGTGAGACCCCTGGCAACTATTGTAGAGAATGCTGGCCTCTCCCTCTACTCATACGCAGATGATACCCAAATTATTTTTTCTCTATCCTCGGCTAAGGAGCACTCTCCTTCCCTTCTTCAGCTGGGTCTCAGCTGCGTGGCTGAGTGAATGCGGACTAATTTTCTGAAACTTAACGGTGACAAAACCGAGGTGATTATATTTGGCAAGCAGAAACATCTCTGGGGCACCCAACATTGGCCCCCTGAAATGGGCCCGCTACCCAAACCAGTCACGCAGGTGCGCAATCTGGGTTTCATCTTGGATGATTCACTCTCCATGCGGCAACAAGTGGTTAGAGTGGCTGCTACCTGTTTTACTATTCTGAGATGGCTCAGAAAGATTCTCGGGATGCTTCCTGCTCCTGCCAGGCGCACTGTGGTCCAGGCACTTGTCACCTCTCGCCTGGACTATGGTAACGTGCTTTACCTGGGTGGAAATCAGGAGATTTACAGGAAGCTCCAGCTTGTTCAAAATTCGGCGGCCCGCCTCCTATGCAATGTTCCCAAGAGATTTTTTATATCCCCTTTTCTCCGGGACTTGCACTGGCTCCGCTTCGACTGTCGTATAAAATTCAAGGCCCTCTGCTTTATGTTCCGGATTAAGCATTGTTCTGCTCCCGCTTATCTTCAGGCTCTTGTCCACCCTTATGTGCCCTCACGTTCACTCAGATCCTCTTTGCAGGGTAATTATCTCATTCCAAGATTTCGTCTGGTTAAGATGGGAGGCCGTTCATTCTCCCATATCGCTCCCAGACTTTGGAATTCCCTTCCTGTTTCCTTGAAATCTGAATCTTCCTTTATGAAGTTTCACAAAGATCTCAAGACATGGCTCTTCCCTCAATAGTAGCTTCGTATTTGCTTGACTGTCCTGGTGCCGGGAGACCCCATGGTGGGTAGCTGTTGCACCTTACAAATTCAATTACAAATAATAATTTATAATAAATCTTTATTCGATGATTACAAACCAACATAAAAGTTCAGATATACGTTCAATACATTTGTAAGTTAAATGAAACATTATAATCCATTAAAAACACTCACAGGAATCTCACATTCCCCCCCCCCCTCTGGTTGCTCTTAAACGAACAGCTACTTTAATAAAATTGATGATGCCGCACAATGTCAGGGGGTCCGACGCCTGTTTTAAAAAAATCAGAGCTTCTTTAGCACACTTTATGTTAGATTTTTTCAAAATATCAGCCAAGAATCTACGTCTGGGTTCAGAATAAAATGAACATAACAATACAAAATGAAGGGAATCCTGCGGAGACCTATTGTTGCAGCCGCAGGTTCCCTTCTGCTCAATGGTGGATGAATACCCTAATGGTGATCCCAATAAATATGGTAAAAAAAAAAAATTACAAATACAAAATACTTTTTCCGCAATTTTGAACTTTTTGAGCGACTTTCCCTTTCTAAAATGGCCGCCGTAACTTTATTGAACAAACCTTGTTGACACGGCCGATCAGGTTTCTCCTCATCTGTAGTATCACAGGTGAAATGAATTGACACATCCAAGTCGTTATAAAAATGGGCTCATTGCTCGGTTTAACACACACAAGCTCAGACGTCTTGAATCGCTGCTGGCCACCATGCCCATTTTGGTGAGTTATTGTTGATATAGCTTACTGTATGGTACTCTGCTCACTTTATAGAGTTAGCGTCTTATTTCCTCTTTTGTATTTCGGGTGTGATAAAAAATGGAATTTATATATTATTTATCTTTTCTTTTTTTGCTCCTTAGTTACTTCGATTCGTAACGACTAATTCAGGTAAATCATGTTGGTCATCTATCGTTCAATGAGTGATGATATATGCACTATTTAGACCACATTGAACTCTATATAGTTACTCTTAGAAACGTTTAATACATTTACTATGGGGCTTTTTATTTTCCTTGTTCCACTTTAGTATATGTTTGATAGATAAGTCTTTTTATAAATGGGCACGTTGATACAATATTGATGATAACGTGTTCAATGCATAACGCGTAATTTGACTCATACATGCATATTATTTTGCTTGTTACAATCCAAATGAGAATTGAACTCTGCAATAATCTGTCTTTGTTTTATCGAGTGGTAACGTGCCAATAAGTCGGGTGAACTTTTGAATATCTATGCGACATTTTGTCTAAAGGGGTCATGCGGTACTTACAACCAGTATGTGTATTAATGGCTGTTTACAAAAAATCTTTTTATTCGGTTCTTGAAATTTATTTATGCCACAGTTAGTAAAACTAGGCTTGCGCATTGTCTCAAAGTATTTGTGTGACAAAACTACTTTCTTTAGATGCAGTATAATTATAATTTATCGCAAATTGTTAGAATGCGAGATGTGTTTGTGCATATTAATATTAGTCAGATTATCATCTTGCGCAGTGAGGTTGCTGTATTTCACTGATCACAGTTGGTTTGTAATACCAATGAAAGGCCAACAATTGTTATAAATACTGAGGAGTTACTTAATAACTTGATGAATGATACAATTTTCTTGTCCAACATTTGTGACCTTGTAGTTACAATTTTTTTAAAGGAGATACAAAAATGCTATCGAACAATGAAATGGATCTTGCAATAGGTGAATGCAGAATCTGATGTCTTCCATGCTTAACTGTGATTGTTTTTGTGATCACAGTTAATACTAAGATCTTATGGTGCATTATACTGTCTGCTCTTTGATTTACAGATTATTATAGACTTTTGACTGCTTCATGTCATTCAAATATATTCTCTTTCTGGAATGGGATATATTAAAACCATCTATTCTGTATTTTGAGGTATGTCACAGAAATGTGTTCAAGGGGCTATACTTAGTCATAACAATGGAGTGTTCTATGATCCAATGTAAAATCTAAGTATGATTGTATATTCAATGAACTAACTACTTTATTTTTTGAAAAATCATGTATAGCTGTACTTATGTTAATGTATATTGATTTTAAGTAATGTATATATTGTTTTTCTTTAGCCCTGACGAAGCCTCGACAGAGACAAAACAAGTTGGCTAAAAGAATCAATATTTGACTATTTGGATTTTAAAACATCTGAAATTCACTAATAAAGAAAACTTTTCGACTACTAATGGACTTTGGACCTGCTCTTTCTATCTTTTTTCAGACATATGATGATTATGAAGACCAATGATGTTATAATTTCTGATGGGTGCTAATTCCAATTTTGTTTCAATCTTATATATCGTTCTCAGAATGCTTACATGTCATTCAGTTTTTATTAGCACTGTTCAAATGCTGATGGGGTGCATTGTCCCTTGGGGGGATTCTTGGCTCCACACCTACACACACTCTAGGTACACTTAGAGTAGGGTTTGCATAGAAGGAGTACACTCGATAAATGCCTTGCTTTATATGCCTGAATATATACATTGTTTAGCACCATGGTAGAACTATACCTACTATTTATGCTTGTAGTGCTTGTAATCATGTGTATCTGCTTCTATCTACTAATCATTGCAGCACATGTTTTGTATGCAAGAATAATGTTGATTCAATAAATATTATTTTAAAAGTCCCACTGTATATTCTCTGTATATTTCTCTGGGAATAAGTGAACACAAGTGATTTGGCAAAATGTTCTGTACTGTTACTACGATCCCTAAGAGGTCATGGTTGTCATGTTCAGTGGGGCTTATGGTAACACCGTAAGCTAGCTGATCTGTAGGCCAACCTATCCTGCAGAGGTGTCCAGAATCAATCTTGGCACCAAGCCCCTAGTTTATGTTGTCCAAACAATGAGCAGATCCTACGGAATAGTAGGAACTACACAACACTACTCTGCTAGACCCCTGCTTTTCTGTGCTGACCTGCTGCCCTCTTGCCTTGGTGAGAAGGACTGGAATTGCACCTCTTGAACTCAGAACTCAGAGGGACCCAAAGGGCTAGTTGGTGGACTTCCAACAACCATGCGTCTGCACCTGGACTCCGCCATCTGTGAGTCAACAATGCCAAGTGGTGCCACCCCAGCCCAGGACCCTTGGGAGGGGGCTTAAGGTGCTTGCCATCCCCAGTGGATCCAGTGGAACTGAAGCATCTTCTGAGCAGCTCATCCCGAGAAGAACCAATCTATCTTCTCTACTGAGTGGTGCCTCCCAGAGCAGAACCGACGAATCACCACTGTGGCATGGATTGGACTTATCACAAAGACTCAGACCACCTCCTCAGAACAGACTCATTCCCCCAATGGCATGATGCATCCACTGCACAGCCCCTCGCATCTCTCATCCACGGCAGCCTTGACGACGATGCCGGACTCCGCTTTGCAGACTTGCAGCTTTTTGGAACTGATGCATTGCCCTGAATGTGTGCCACATTCCCAACACTGGACTTCACATCCAAAGACTCATTGACAGAATCCTCAACGATGACACAACCGGACCTTGCATGCAGCCTCACTGCATCTCAGAATCAACGCATTCCTCCAGCTGCACAGCGCATCTTTGACATGGATCCTTGCTACCCTCCGCAAATAGAATTTAAGGTACTTTGTTCAGCAAGCCTAACTTGGCCCATGTAGCTGAGCCATGCTCCATTGTGGTTGGCCTAAACTTGTGACCCTGTCCGGTCTATTGTCACCAGATATCTACAGTTGGTGGTTTGTGCTTTTTTTGCTATTTTCTCTAAAATAACTTAGGTTCTACTGATTTTATTTTTGTTGTTTTGGTCTTGTTTTATATATTAAAAAGTACTGTATTTTTCTAAAGCTGTTGTGGGCTCCTTTTGTGGTGTGCTTTCATTGTTTTACTGTTTGAAGTGTTGCACAAATACGTTACACTTTGCCTCTCAGTTAAGCCTGACTGCTCTGTGCCAAGCTGCGAAGGGGTTGAGCACAGGTTAATTTGGGGTGGCCTGAGCCTTATACTGATACGGATTGTGGTTGCTATTTAACCAGGGCTCACATCCCAGCAAACCACCAGCTCAATTTCTTACAGTTTCCATGTTATTTTTGGGGTCTTTTGTGTGGGTGCTAGGCAGAGCAATACAAGTGTGGCAACATTTTCATAAGGAGAAGTGTGGAAATGTTGGGTTGTAGGAATTCTGTGGATAACCGTAGTTTACAAAGGTTTCCGTCACAAAAATGTAAGGAAAATTTGTGATGTTAGGCAAAGTATGTAAATTTCAGGGCATTGTGAGTAAGATGATGTTATGGGATCCAGGAAAGGCATACCATTCTGAACTCAATGGGTGTCTAAGTTTCAAAAATGTCTGAGATTGGTAAGTTTTCCAGGTGGCTGCTGAGCATAGACCCAAATGCCACAGTTAATCTCTTGCCAGAATAGTTTTTTTTTTACAGTAAATGCTAATGTCTCCACTTTGCATTTTGGAGCCTTTTGTGTCTGGGCACTAGGTCCATCCTCACGAGCGGGGCACAGTTTTGTTCACATGAAGTCTGGGAAAACAGAATAGTATAAAATGTGTTATTGTGATTTGAATTTCTCTCCATGTTTGCCTTCCAAATGTAATGATAAAATGGATCATCTCAAATTCAGAGTTGTGCAAATACCCACTATTCCTTAAATCAGTAAATTGTGCACATTTAAAAAATACATAAGTTCCCTTCATGACCGCTTCATATTGGAGTTTGCCATCAAAATTGCTGCATGGTACATACACAACGAAAAGCATTTCAAGCTGCAACTCAGTTGTTGCCTTTGGGGATCACATGTTTTTGGACAACCAACAAGCACTATATATTCATGTGACGGAAAGGGTCCGATGGACATAACTGTGTATTCTACTTTTGCAAATCATCCAAAATCGTTGTAATCAATTACTATTTGTCTTACTTATATTCATCATTATTTATTTTTTATTTCCCTAATTAGTTTCGTTTGGACAACCATGAGCAATCTACACAAATATCCTACTGCTCAATTTGGAAGTTTACCTAGTTTTCAGAAATATACTTTTTGGGTTCACCTGTGGGTGCCATTCCTGTTTCCACCACAAACTCCAAGTTCATTAAAACCTTGAAAAATGGACTCCTAGTTAGAAAAATCCAAAAGCTAGACAAATCAGGTTTTTAAAAAAAACTTTTACAACTCTGCTTGTTCCTAAAAGCTGAGAAGATGATGGTCTTAGCACAGCAAACTGTTTGTAGATAGCATATTTAGGGGGAAAACATATGCTTTCTTGCACAGTATGTTTCCCATTTTTCAAACAAAAAACAAATTGTTGCTATATTTTGAATATTTTCTTGGTTCTCTCCAGGAGAATCGACAAACACTAGGTAGCTCTAGAATTCCTAAGATGTAGGAAAAAGATGCACTTTTGACATGTATACCTTTTGTGGAAACAAATGTCAAGATGACCTAAGTGCAAAGTGCCTCAAAACATAAGAAAATGGCTCATTACTGGAAGTGGAAAAGTATAAATAGCTTAAGGGTTATTGGCTAGAATAATGGATCAGTCTGACAGCTTTCAGGCTGCAGAACCAGACCCCTCTGTACGGTGTACAGACTATCTGTTTATGGGCCCTCTTCCCAGAAGAAATGGAAATTCGGGGCATCATACCAAGCTGAATGCCATTTTTCTAATGCAGCACAAACTCTCCTGTAGCAGTGCAATTACCGGCAATATGTTTGGTTAAGGGTAATGCTGGGTTGGGGCCTGATTGTAGACATTATTCCTTCCAGGGTCCAAATGTAGGCTTTGGAAACTATCAAATGTTGTTTTAGCATTGTTTACTGTGTATTTTTTTTAACCAAGAATGTGTTTCTCGTTTCAAAGTTTTAAAGAAAGTTTGATTTGATAAACGCAATATGGTAGTTCTTCCTCTAGGCACTATGGGCATATTTGCAACAGGCAGCGATAATTATCGCTGACATTGTATACCGCATTTTTTTCTATCACTGGAATATTTCGCCAGGCTGGCATTGTATTTACAACGCTTAGCACCATGGCAATGTATATTCCAGCGATATCACCCTTTTCCATGGAACATCGCTGGTTTTCCAGCGATGTTCCATGTAAAACGGCGATATGCTTGATGATATGACCCAAAGGGTCGTATCACATGAATCCACCTCCCCTGTTAAGCATGCCTTAGTCAACAGATGTTAAATTCCTGCATTAAGTCATACTTAGCGCGATTAAAATAATCGCTTCCCCGCTTTGTAAATATCACAAAGCTGCTTTGCGATATTTAACCATGTTGTTTCCACAGACACGCCTACTTTGCATCTCATTAGCGATGCGAAGTTAGGCGTGTGGAAATGGGAGCAAAATCAGCAAAACACACGCTAGCGTGGCCTTGCTGATATCGCGATAAACTTCTCGCCGTTTTTCGCCCGTAAACAGATGCTAAAGCTGTGATAAGTTTATCGCCTACCCTTGATAATAAGCCCCAAGTTGGTCCACAACCTGATAAACTGAGATGACCTAGACATCTCTGTGAAATACGCAGCTGCAAGCACTTAGGCCCATATTTATCATTGTTTCACGCAGCGCAACACAGCAACCCACCTTGCTGTGTTGCGCTACTTGAAAGGGAAAGGGCAGAAATCTGCCATATTTAACATTATACGGCTCATCCCTGTCCTTTTGTAGCGTTGTAGCTCTTTTGGCTGCCAAGTGCCAATGCAGGCACCCTTGCATCGTGGTGCAAGGGTGTTTGCATTGTTGGCAGGATTGTTTTTGTGCAGGAAGGGAAAACTTCCTACGCAAAAACAAACCTCAGAGGCATGTTCTTTTTTCTGTGTACTGCAGAATGCAACACACGTACAAAGAGGAAGATAAAGGAGAAATTAAAATACATCTCCTCGTTATGCCTCACCTGGAAAGATTTAGCATTTTTAAATGTTCCCAGGTCTAACATTAATGGAAAATCTGGGCATATGCCAAAATCCATGGGCGGATGCATGGGAACACCCATGCTCCACCCACGGAATGCCACCCTGGGGCACAGTAATGCAAGACCGCGATTTGCACTGCCTTGCGTTACTCCAGATTTATCGAGCCATGCAAGCATGCAAGAATGCCTTGCTTGACTAGATAAATCTTACTTAGGTTTTGTGTCACCCTTGCACCCCCTTGCGTGGTGCAAGGGCGACACATAACCTTGATAAATGTGGCCCTGAGTTTTCCTTCCTCCTTAGTAATAAACATTTGTCAATCATCCCATTGATGTTTCAAAATAAATTTCTCCTCATGTTTACTTTGTTTGATTTGTGTCTTGGCTAAATATACATTTGTTTGTCTGTTTTTTTTATTCACCTGATGTTACCATCATTATAGCTGCCTATTTTCTTGCAAGGATACATAATGTGCTTTGGATTGTCCTACCTATTATAGAGACGACTGTTGCTTTATCCACATTTTCTTGAACTGATATTACCTAGGTTAACAAGTCATTCATCCACATATATATCCACAAAGCCATCAATCCAGCCACAATGCACCTATGTTTGCATGTGCTTGTATGTCTGTTTTCTGACAGCTGGTTGTCTTTGGTACTCTATGGGTGCTGTGGTATCTGTTTTCACACCCAAACAGATGACAGAAAAAGCTGTAGTATGGAATATATACATGTAAAATAAGTGCCATTGTAAGCAGGATTAGAAATTAATTTTACAACTTATATTTTGTTAAGCCACGTTTCATAAGGCACATTTAGATATATGAAAACTTGACATGTGGGAAAATGCATTATCCCTTTTTCTTTAAGTCATTTTTTTCGGGAATGCATCAGAAAAAAAATTCTCACATCTTCGTCTAATAGATTTATTGCCTCGTGCTGAGTGTTTCACTCTATCACATCAATGGCCTCACCATTATGATGTCACCCAGAGGAGCCTCGTGCTATTTCAGTACTAAGGCCCCTTCCAGGGAAACACGTACCCCTCTCAGATACAATGTAATCCTCGGTGATCATTTTACTTGCGGATATTTTATAGAAACTGATATTTCATTCTTATACGATATATGCAAAATTTGCCGCGCCTGGATGATTAACCACGCGCCTGTGAGGTTCTCGCCCAGGTCCTTGGCTTGAATCAATATCCCGCTTTCAGGAAGTGAACAGCTACATCGGGGGTGACTGCATCGACCGCCATAGGGGACTCCTTTCTGTTCACTCCACTCTACGCGCGTGTTAATCAGTCTCCCAAGACCTGTCAACCCGAGCAACTATTAACTCCCATTCCGAAACATATGATTAAATAAATCCTACAAAGGTCAGGAATCAAAATGCCCTAAAGCGCGAGCAGATAAGCTAAAAGGAGATAGAAATGGATGCTGTTAATGCAGCTGCAGAGGAAGCTCTCTCGAAGGCCTCTGCACCAAGCGCAACTTTCATTAAGGCATCGCAGGCCGACATTAGAAGACTACTGACACAGCTCATGTTTCTGCAAGAGGTGTGTGTAGGAGGCAAAGGGGAGCTGATCAAGTCACAGGCGACCATCACACGGCCTCTGATTGCATTGCTGAACGTATTGCTGTTACTGTAGACTGTACACTATTGAAAAGGTATGTTCAATTTGTAACTATTTGAAATGACATGTTCTTATGATTCCAGTGTTAAAATGCTCCTTCGACAAGAAAATGTAAGGAATGATTAGCAAGAACTCATCAGGTGAGGAATGTTAGCACCTAGCAGCGTTATTTGTGCGTCCAAGTTTACCACTGCTTTCCTTCACGTACTCATACTCTAAGGCATAGGAAAATGGCACAGCGTGGTGCTGTGAAAAAATTTGCAGGACTGAGGGGTATATTACCAACAACTAGCGATAATTTTTGTCTCTAACTTGTTTAGAGACAAAAATTATCGCCGCACATCGGCGATTTTTATCGCAGATAAACCTTGCTATTAGCAAGGTTTATCGCAAATGCGATAAAAAACGGCCGCAATGCATGAATATCGCTGAAAAGTCAGCGATATTCATGCATTATCGAGCAAATGCTCTTAGCCATGTTATCCACCTCCCATTGGATAACATGGTGAAGAACTGCTCAGGGCAGGGGTTAGCTTTTGGAGATATTCGCGCTTAGCGCGAATATCTCCAAAAGTTGGTAATAGGAGATAGCGATGTTAGCGACTGTTTCCAGTCGCTAACATCTTGGCACGCCCACTTTGCATGTCATTAGTGATAAATATCACTGACATGCAAAGCGGGGCCCAAGATGGTCGCTATCTCCTATTAGCTGTCACTAACTGGTGTTAGCGACAGCTTGGTAATAGGGAGATAATTTTATCTCCGCTTTCTTGGCTTTTAAAGCCAAAAAAGCGGAGATAAACCCCTTGATAATATACCCCTGTGTTTTCCCTTGAACTGGTGCTAAAAATAGTTGCCTAGTGCCAAGATAGACACTCTTGCGCAATACTGCAAGGGTGCCTGCATAGCAGGGACGATTTCCTGCAATGTAGGCACTCTTGTACCATGTTGCAAGGGTGTCTGTGTTGCAGGGAATGATTGTTTATGTGCAGTAAGGGGTACTTTCTATGTGTGGTGCTGCACAAAGCAGCACAAATGCTCTTTCTATGTGTGCAGCACAATGCAGCACACATCGAAAGAGCAAAAACAAGGAGAAATAAAAGGATTTCTCCTTGTTGCACCAATCTAACGCCTGCTTTTTCATGGCATTAATTTTTGTGCTGCCTCAGATTTCTAACTCCTTGTAAATCTGGGGCAGTGTCATAAAACAATGCGTGCTGTGGTGGAACGGCCACAGAATGCACATATCTGCATGAAAGGGTACCCTATTTACAAGATGGCGTTAAGCCACGCAAAGTAGCTTAACGTAACTTTGTAGTTATGGAGCAGGGCATTGCATCACCGGCACATCGGAAAAAGTGATGTTCTTGTGGAGCAATCCCCTTTTAAATATGCCCCTAAATGTTCCAACTGATTTAACCTATTCACGAAACAGAATAAACTATTGAGGACATGTATAGGATCCGCTGCAAATCACCAATAACGGTTTGAATTGCCCGGTGGTATGAGAAAATGTTTCTCCATTAAGAAAATCAAAATTGTCATTGTCACAATAATGTAGCCAGTTCTTCCTGAGTACAGATGCGTTTCTGCATTATGAAATAACAGAAATGTAAGTACTGCTCTTTTTTGGTGAGATTACTTTTTCCATTCAACCTACACAACCACTTTAACATTGCATTGGTGCACCAAACGCAACATCCTCCATCTGCCACTTTCATTGAGTATCATCAGTAAATTACACAATTTTTAAGAGCCTGAACTGCTTTCTGTTGAAATAGCACAAGAATAAACAGAGTATCTCCATTTCCTCCCAAGTCTGTACCTGATGCTATTTGTGTTGCCTCAGTACCTAATATTAATATCAACTCTGCAGCGAGGCACGTGACAGCAGCTCGTGAAAGCCCCTTGGTATCTTATTTCCATTTCTTGACAACAGCAGTGATCATCTCTTAAGCAAATTTAAAAGCCCCCGAGCCAGTGATGATTGAAATGTTTAGGTTTGCTATCAAATGAGCTGTTCAGCATTTATCAGCATTTTCAAGGAAGCAAAGCCCTTGGGTGTGGCCCAATGGAAGAATCTTCTGAAGTAGAAGCCACATTAACTGTCTTTATTGACTGTGTACCATCAGACATATGTATTTATGCGCTGCATTTCAACAAGACAGGGCATTTTCACTGCTTTCTTAGTATTATATTTCACATCAATATGTCGGTTTCATGGCTTTCCCTCCCCAAAGCGGCCACGAAACATGGCATGTACTCCAGACAAATGAGGCTGACAGTATTTTGCTAAACACATAAATGGGTGGAACTTTTTTTACATTAAATACTATTTAAATCTGAGCAGGGATGTTGCCGTGGAGTGGAGGGCAGGTAGGGCCAGTACTCCAGCTGTAATTTGTCTGTACCCTCCCTGGCAGCTATCAAAAACAGACACCACCTGGCAGTCTAGACGGGCCGTATTGGGCACCGGGCATTTATCTGTAGAGGCTGGAAGGGGGAGGGGGCTGGGTTTGGTGAAGGTTGTGGTTAGTTTTAGTGCTTAGCACTGGTTAATTTGTGCGGGTGGTTGCTAGAGGACCGCACCAGCACTTTTTTTTAGTGAGCCAGGACTCTTTCAGAATCATCTATGGTGGCCCGTAAAAAGAATTCTGGGGCAGACATAAGTGAAGAAAAAAGTGGAGCCGCAATCTGCACTCGTGTAAGATGGCCACCAAGAAGTGAAGAAATTACACAGACTGGGACACAAGTTCCTCAGTAATAACTAGCAACATAGGGCCATATTTCACTTCAGACTGCGCTGCCTGAAAGGTAGAGTATATAACAAAAATGGGCCTGACTCTAATCAGTAAGGCTGAGTCCACTAAACCAAAATAACAACCAAAATGCCAGTACTGATGGAAATTTCAAACAATTGAATGAATGGTGCAAAGATATCCAAACCATGCAACCATAAGCTCATTAGTAGCCTTTATATTCAATATCCAAAGATTTCCCTTTTCGCAAAACACATACAGGGAACATACTAATACATACAGTACAAAGAACAAATGAAAAACAATTTCAATTTATTTTACTGGTTTCAATTACTACCACAACCTTTACAATCAAACTGTCACACTCACTCCGTCTTCATTCAAACAATCACCACACTCGCCACACACCACAAAGTCCTTTTGGGCCAATGTAACTTTTGCCAACTCATGGACAGGCCCTATCACCCACCAAACAAAGCACTGGTAAATTCTAAATTTATGATGCACATAACTGCATAAAAGTCATTGTGACATATATTAATCACAACAAAAAGTTTAAAAATTTCTCAAAAATTTAAAATTATTTTCAACGTGCACCAATTGTTTGGTAGTGAAAACAAAAAGGCCTACGCGTTTCAAACCCCCAATGGATATCGGGGTTCTCATCAGGACCAAGAGACACTATATTAAGAAAAGCCACAGACGTGGACTTCCTTTGTTTTTTTTAACTCGATGTGTGATTTTTCTAAGAATACAGCCTAGTGTTCAACCGCAGCTACATCCGAAAACAATTGGTGGAATCCATGGCGGATTAAAGACGGCAGAGTGTTACGCCGTCCGGAGCTGTGAAAGAATAAACAGCGAGGGGGAGCAGAGCGAACGCGACTCTGTTCGGAAACACCTTAGTTAGAAGGTGATCGTTCTTTTGAACATAGGGAGGCGGTTGAACACTTGGCAATTGAGAAATCCTCCTGTACAAACATGATCTACTGAGGCCTTTTCTTCCTTCTATGTGTGCTGGAGATTGCAGCACAAGTAGAAAGAGGCCATAACGAGTATAAATAAAGATATTTTTTCTAGTACACCTCCCCTGGGGAGGCATGGCATTCTGACACATTCCTAGGTCTACCAGTATTGGTAAATCTGGGACTGCATTAGAATCCATGGATAGATGTGTGGGAACACATGCACTCCACCCATAGAATGCCTACCTGGGGCACAGTAACTCAAGGCAGCAACGTACGCTGCTGTGTGTTACTACAGATTTACCAAAGCAGCAGGTCCACACCGTGCGTGGCATAGTGAATCTCATTATAGGTTTTGCCTCACCCTCTGACCCCTTCCGTGGTGCAAGGGAGATAAAAACCCTTGATACATATGCCCCATAGTGATCTTTTTTTGGCATGAGTCCTCCTAGACTGCCAAAGTGGTACCAGTTGTGGTTGCATAATTCACACATTAATGCCTCATCCGCCTGCTTCAACACCCTATGCATACATTGCATGATCTTCAGGTGGCTCCCAGTCAACACCAGAAGGACCTCGTCGCCAGCAGGCTGGACTACGGTAACACACTCTATAGGGGAATCACTGCATGCCTCTTAAAGAGACTACAGACAATGCAAAACTCAGCTGCAAGACTCATCCTTGACATCCCCGGAAGCCTCACATCACACCCCGCCCCAAGAAACTACACTGGCTCTTGATTTGGAGGAGATTCCAGTTCAAGGTGCTGAACCATGCAACAAAGCCCTGCACAACGAAGGACCAGCATACTTAAACAAATGCATGACCTTCCACCAACAGACCAGACACCTACAATCTGCCTCCCTCTTCCTTGCAGACACCCTTCCCCCCCATGGATCCGCCCAGCCAACTGCATAGGATGCTGTTTCTCTCATATGGCAGCCAAAGCTTGGAACAATTTTCCCTTGCACCTCACGGCTGCCTCATTGCTCCAGCAATTCTGGAAAGGACTCAAGACCTGTCTGTTTGAATGAACAGATAATCGCACAGCAGCTAGTAATCCAGCGTCTTGAGACCCTCATGGGTGAATTGCTGCACTTTATAAATGATTGATTGATTGAGGAGACTGAGAAGTACTTGCTGCTCTCCTTTTCCGAATTCAGGCATATCACTTCTGATACGCCAATCAGACAACCACATGCCTCCTAATAAAATTAGATCATTTCATAAGGAAGGGGCTCAGCTTTAGCAGGTCACCAACAAGGAAGGCAGGCCTTGACTCTCCTGATTTACTCCTGTTGCACATGATAATGTCAGAAACAGTGTTGTGCACATGCTGAAGAGCCCCCTTAGCCTAGCATTGCATCATAAACAGACTCTTATCCAGGCGATCAGAATGTGATGATAGTTGGCCCATTTCAAGTTTGTGTTTCATTTACTGTTCGTGACACTCATGACCCGACTCTACTCCCTTGCCCCCAGAAATCACGGCCACAGACCAAAGTGACTTTATTTTTTCACACTAGCATACATGCCTACAGACCCAAAGCAGGCAGGTGACTTACACTTCTTAAGGCTATACCGGCTTAATTCTAGCTGTCTCTCGCCTAAAATCTCCTCAGCTTCCATGTAAGACAACGGGCAACATCATCTCTTCCAAGTTTTTTTTCAAAATCTTTTCTACGGTCAAATTGTTGGCATGTATGCGCTAGTGTCAGTCAGTTATGTGTGCTGTCATTTCCGTAACTGGCCATGCAATCAGACTTTACTAGGTCTTTCTTTTCAGTCAGCAGCTGCGGCCAATCACACCTTTCACCAGTAAAAGAATACAAACACACAAGGGGGCATTGTGTGAAGAGTGAACTGTTGTGTGAGTCCAGCTCACCTTTTGTTTCTCCTACAAAGAACAACTCACAGCAAGAAGTCATTTTTTGCACATTTTCAAAATGGTGCATAGCTGTTTTACAGCAAAATGATCTTTCCGCTGCCAGAGCACTGCAACCAGTAGTGCAGGTGTACCCTAGAGGTTGTACAAAGACATCCAGAATTCGTTGCCATGGCTTTCTCTTCTTCACCAATGTTCCCCCACATGAAGCAGAACTCAGGAATAATTACACAACAATATTCCCAATGCTCCCAATAACTGACATATGGAACATGCTCATTTACCCTAGTACACATCAACACAGACATAGTCAACACAATGCTGTTACACCTTCAGCACCCCTCTCAGCTCTGTCGATTCTGCCTACTCCTTTTATACCGAATACTCAGACTTTACACTATTGACATCATGGAGAACAAATGAGAAGAGGAGGCTGAGCATTAGTTATTCAACAAATAAAGATCTGTTTAATCAATGTATGCAGCACAATTAAGTATATTTTGAAATTGGCACTTGTTGGAAATTGGGTTATTAGTTGATAGGAGTTAAAGCATAACTAAGATAATAATTGCAATCCCTGTCAGGGTGAACCACAAAAATCACTAAATAAACCTATGATTAACCCTCAGGTAGCTTGGCAGGAAGCGGATGGCCTAACTTAGAAACAATGTCTAAAGTATTTATGCAACATTGAAACAGTAATAGAGTGAACACACAACTCAAGAACAATCTGAAACCAATTAGAAAAAATATTATATTTTAATAAATAAAATGACAAAAGACAGTAGAATCAAAGTTTTTAGTTTTTAAAGGTTCCGTTAAAAATAGATCCAAGAGGTGAGTACCAACAGTGGGTATCTGATTGCACCAGAGTATAAAAAAGTCACAGGTTCAAGACAAACATTACATAGTAGAGGACCGGTTCGGCCTGCAGGAAGTTGTACCTTCCGTCCTTAGTGTGAGGGCTGCGTGGTGCTGCAAGACGAGATTCTGTGTTGCTCAGCGCCATGTCCATTGAATCCGCGATCAGAAGCAGCGCAGTGATGATGCAGCACTCTGCATTGCTCTGCATTGGATCTGGTGATGCCATTGTCTAGGATCTGCTCAATGCTGCAATGCAAGGCTATTTGTCAGTATGAGTCACTTAGGTGTTGGGTCTTAGTTAAGCAGGGAGAAGTACACTCTGACTTCAGCCCAGAGTCCAGGATAAGGTCACTCCCACAGTGGCCAGCAGAGGTGACCAAGTCAGATGAGTTGGGTCTGGCCAAATGGAAAGCAGGAAAGGCCTCTGGAAGCTGGCTGTGTCTCTGTACTTCAAACAGGAGGTCAGCCAATTGACCCATAAGGGCACTTCCGGTGATCTGGGTTCAAGACAATCAGGTACAATCTTTCTTCTTTCGACAGCAGGGCGGTCCTTATTCTGAATCTTCTCGGGTCCAGGAGTGTTCTGATTTTAGGTTCTATGGGTGTCACTTTTATGCCCAGTGGCAGCCTATTAGTGGGGGACAATGCTTTGTTTACCTCCAAAACAATTTGTAGTCAGTTCTCTCTTCTTCCTTGGGTTTGACTCCAGCCTGGCTAGTAAAACAAAAGACAGAGGCAGGCTGGGTGACAGATTCATTTGTGTGTGCTGGGGCAGTGTGAGACTTGGCATCGATTGGCGTGTTTCTCCTGTCTTTTTGCTTTCTGACCTCCTGGTTATGGCTCTGTGTTTGCTGCATTAGTGTCTCTGTGCACTTTCTCACTGCTGTCCAGTGTTAAAGTGCAAGTTCTCTTATTGTAAATTGGATTATGGATTAGTGTTTCCATGATTGGCATATCTGATTTACTGGTAAGTCCGTAGTAAAGTGCACTGAGAGTGCCAGGGCTTTCAAATTAAATTCTGCTAGTGGACCTGCAGCACTGGTTGTGCCACCCACATAAGCAGCCTTTCAAAAGGTTCTCAGACCTGCCACAGCAGTGTCTGCATGCAGTTTTTACTGCCATGTCGGCTTGGCGATTGCACCCACTTGCCAAGCACTAAGTAGGCCCAAGGTTCCCCTATGGGCAGGGTGCAGTGTATTTGAAAGAAAGGATATATACTGGTGTGTGTGAAATGTAGTATATATCATTTTTCACTATTGAAAGGCTATCTGCCCTTAGGATAGAATCAGGAATATTTGGTAACATTTTACGAGTGTACCTTCCCATTGGGACAAGATAGAGAAATTGAGTTTATTATGCCTGAAAGCAGAATGTAGAAATGCATCTTTTAGCAAAGATGATTTTTATGTTCTCTATTTGAAAATACCACTTTAGAAAGCAGGCATCTTCTTGCTTAGCCATCCTGTGTGCCTCTGCTTGGTTGTGGATTGACTGTCCGGCTTCGGAGTGACAGGGGCTGGGGATGTGCATTATCCTCAGACAGTCACAAGGGGGGTTGAGGTGTGTCCTGCCTTTCCCGTGTGAGTCAGGGCTTGGCTTAATAGGCCTGAACTGCATTTAGAGTAGCGGGAGAAATTTCCTTGCACCTGAATGGGCTTGGTCTGCCTTGGACAATGCTGTCTCCACCTCCTGCCAGGAAGCTGGGCCAGAGAGGACCAAACTGGTTTGGACTGAGCACAGACACTCTCTGCCCAAGAGAACAAAGAGAAACTGTGTATAAATATTGGGGCCCAGAACTTTAGCACTCGCTTGGATCAAGGAACTTGACAAGAAGAAGAGCTGGAAGAACTGCCAGGAGGAGTACTGCCCATTTTCTCTGTTGTTGCTTTGCTGTGTTGACCTGCAGTTGCTGCTTCTTCCTTGGGCCGGGAAAGGACTATACTGAACTGTCTTCACTTGTCACTAAGTTTCGCAAAGGGTTTGAAATAGAGCTTGCCTCCTGTTTACGAAGTATCAGGGACAGCAAAGATTTCACTTAGCTCTGGGTGTCCCCTCTGGAACTGTGGGTTTCAGTTACCACCGAGAGGGAAGCTTCTGATACCGACACCTCTGCTGCCTCTGTGTCCTGAAGGCACCGCAGAAGGCACCACAGAAGGCACTGCTTCAGGTCTCACTGCAACCCTGGTCTCACCAACAATGACGACCGCCGCCGCTACTGAGCTGCTGCTTGCACCCGGACCTCTGGGTACCACTCTCTGCACCGCCTCCCTTAACTCAGCCACCCTAGTCTCACCGACGACGTGGCTGCACACTGACCTCGGCACCCGTGACAGCACCGAGGTTTGGGGGCACCACTTGTAAGGCACTCAACGCACTGCCCCATCCCACACCATAGTCTAGGCTGACTGACACCAGCTCCCATCAAATGGCACTGCCGCTTGCACCGTGACCTGTCAGCACTGCAACAAGCACCTCCTCACTCTGCACTGCAACCCTTGTCTCACCAATACCGCTGGACGACCATCACTGAGCCGTTACCTGCACCACGACTTGAGGGCACTGCTACGCTTCACATTACAATTATGACACTGCGAGGAACGGTCCACACCTGCGCGATCAGCCGTAACCAAAAGTACTGTTTATGAGTCTGCTAACACTAAAGCCGGTCCGCACTGATGCACTCAGCCGGAACTGTTGGATTCTGTTGTTTTCAGCACCGCGGTAGCCCTGGACAGGGCTACTGGCTTAAAACAACTGCATTTTAAAGTTATTCTTGCAAAGTGCATATTTTTGATTACTGTATGTTGGTCTTTTATTGTTTTGGTCTTTTTTGCACACATAAATATTGGTTATTTTTCTAAAACTGGTGGGGTGTCCTTTTGTAGTGCTTTCACTGTATTGCTGTATGTTAGGTGCAAAAGCTTCACACACTGCCTTTGAGATACGCCTAACTGCTCATGCCAAGCTACCAAGGAAGTGAGCACGGGCTATATCAATAGTGTATCCCCCTTATACTGACTAGAAGGAAGGGTTCCTATTAGAACAAAGGAGCAAACCATTACCAACTACAGATCCCCATTTCTAATAGGCAGGTTGCTCTGAAGTGCAATCAGGGTAGAGCACAGCTCCTTTCCAAACAACCTGTCAGGCCCACTCCCCTGTACATCCAGGTCCCTTTGTCCACGTCTGGTCATAAATCCTATTTCCCAATGGGGAGACATCACCAGCCAAGAACAATTGGTCACTCACAGAAAGGGACCTAAAAACTTTAGACAGGAAAATGGCAACTTCCTAAAAGTCTAATTTCCAAAATATTAATTTAAAATCTGACTCTGCCATTAAAGAGGATTTTACATTTCAATGAAAATGAATGAAAGAATTATTTCTCAAATTGCTCCCAAACTGAATATATCACCTATCAAAAGTAATAAGGTATATCAGTGTTAGTCTATGGGAGGCTAAATTTAACCTCCCATAGTCTAACACAGGTTTGAAAAGCTGAAAATCCTTTGGAGGGGTTTTCAATGCCTGGACATAATACATTAAAGACACATGTCCTACTTTTCAAACACCATACACTTTGTCCTACGAGCATTTCGGCCCACCTTAGGGATGACATACAAGTATTAAAAAGGATGATTTAAGGAAAAGGTTTATTTTGCCCAGTTGAGATTTTAGCTTAAAACTGTCCTACAGGCTGTAAGGGAAGGGCTCAGATGTGTTTTAGAGAGCAATTTTAGTGAGTGGCTCCATGGGTGCTGCAACCCACTAGCAGCATTTGATTTACAGGCCCTTGACATAGGTAGTACCATGTACTAGGGCCTTATAAGTAATTTAAATGTGCCAATTATGTATATACCAATTTTACCATGTTTAAAGGGAAGAGCACATGAACTTTACCACAGCAGGGGTAAAGTGCACAGAGTCCTACGACTACTGCCAACAAAAAAATGGGTCAGCAGCACAAGACAACATTCTGGGGTGACCCTGCAGAAAGGGCACATTTCCAACAACACTCTATCCTTGAATCCCTTGCAGTGGCTTCCAGATTTCACTGTCATGGAAAAAGAGACACAGTGAAGTGATTTTATTTTGTCCAGGATCATCCAGTTTGGTCACATAGAAAAGTTGGGATTTAAATCCACAATTAAGCTACTGAATATTATCTAGTTTGTTCATATAGTTAAGCTAAATCATAATCATAGGAGCTGAAGAAACACTATACGCAATGCTCACAGAGGGCACAGTGGAGGGGGGTACTGGTAGATGGTGTGGGAATTGCACATACCCACAATTTTCATGAATGTACATTGTATATGGCACCACCAGTTTTAACTCTTGTCCTTTGTGACCCAACCTTAAAAATCACTTCTAGAACCATCACTGAATGAGAGTTATGGCTGGACAGACACCAACGTGATATTGCACAAACCAAGCAGTTTTCCTGCCACAAGCAAATCTTGAGAAACTGGACTAAATTAAGCATTTTATTTGAGGCACTGTAATAGTGCACAAGAACAATAATTTTCTGGAGCAGCAGTACTGGTCAACATTCAGCAGTTCTCCGTAAATCCTCCCACTTTCCCTTTGCAGCCTAATACAGCTATACTATTTGTACACTGGTGTTGCAATTCAAGGCAAACCAGTTTCTGTGCATTAAATGACCAAGTAATACTAATAACGGGGTGAGGAGGTGTGAGAAATTGGGTATTAGTTGAAGGGCTGGAAGCTTCACTCAAATAATGAACACAATGCTTTTCAGGGTGAAACACAAAAGCCACTAAATAAACCTGTGCTTAAACATCTTGCAGCTTGGTACAAAAGCAGTCAGGCTTGACTTAGAGGCACTGTATAAAGAATGAATGCAGCATTCAAACAGTAATAAAGAAAAAACACAAAAAAAACTAAAACAATTTAGAAAAATAATGTACATTTTAATACATAGAATGACACCAAAATAACAATTCTAATTTGTAGAAATGTTGATATGAGTGTTTAAAGCTTTAAGTGAAAATATTACAAAACAACACAAAGTGCCACTGTTATCTAGTTGCGCTTGACCGTGTAAAAGCAGACCATGATGGCCTGCTGTTCAGATACAGGGACCAGGTTTGCCCCAATGAGGAGTTTACCTTCTCAACATCCCAGTGCATGTGAGGATCCTCAGCTGGAGTTTTAATGGGGGTCACTAGGAGGATGATGGCACAAGGTGCAGGCTGTTGTTGTGTGAACAGCCAATTGTCGCTGGAGCTTTGCGTTGGTGGTGGAAGTGGACAGTAGCTGCTGATTCAGACTGTCATGGCTGGCGTGAAGAGTAGTCGTCACAGGAGAATTGCATTGGCGAGTATCGCCGATGGTTATTGTTTGCCATGAGGAGTTCACAGTGGCGAAGAGTCCAAAACCTCGGTATTTTCACCTAGAGTTCAGGATGTGTACACTTCGATGCCAGCCAATGGTCCAGGAACTGAGGGACACCTCTTCGGGATCAAGAGGGACTCTAACAGAGGCCAGTTAGCAAGGTTCAGGCAGGCCCAGCTTGTGTTTGTCAGCTTGGCAGTTGCAAAGAGGCCTCTGGAAGCTTTTTCTGTCTCGAAAGCTCAACGAGGAGGTCATCCAACTGCCCCTTGTAGTCATCTCAGGGGAGACAAGCAGGTCTAGTGTTCCTTCTCCAGACAGCAGGGCAGTCCTTCTTCTGAATCTTGCACAGGTTATGGAGAGTTCTGATGAGAGGTCCTGAAGGTGCCACCTTTATACCTATTGACCTACTCCAAACCTGATTCTGGTCAGTTCTTTCACTTTCCCTAGGTTTGGTTTCAAAATGTCTAGGATGGCAAAGGCAAGGGCAGGCCTGGTGTCAGGTTCCTTTGTGTATGCTGCAGGCAGAGTCCTTTAAAGTGTAATCAGGGCAGAACACAACTCCTCCCCAGCAATCCTGTCAGGAATACCCAAAACATAATCTTCAAATGGACTTGATTGTTTTAGGAGGTGGGCCACAGTGCATGTGAATAATGCGTAAATCACAACTCGAAGCCACACATGCCAATTATTAAGCTCCGCCCTTTCAGTGTCTACCACAGGAATACCATTGAGCAGTCCAATAGATGAATATTACACCATAGGGAGGTAAGTCAGTATGTAGTGTGGTTTGTATAACTGGACTTTACTAAAGCACTGTCTCCAGAGAGAGAGTGCCTTGCCTCATCCACTTGCTTATTCCAATGCAGACCATTCTCCAAAATAGCTTACAGATTTGAGCACTGAAGAGATTTATGTGTAACATCCTTTAATATTGAATAGTGGGTTAATGCTCTGGCTTCGAAGATTCGAAGATGTATGTGTAACTTGCAGGTGAAAGATGCAATTCAAGTTAGTGAGCTCAGTGGGTTGAGTGTTCCGCAACATAGTTTGCTGTTTAGTTTTCATGCTCAAATCCTAGTTAAAAAATACTCCAGTGGATTAATGGTTGATGTTTGCGCTACTGGGAACTGTTTAGAAGCTTTTTGTAACAGGCTTCAATCCCTTTATTTTTCATAAAGCTTGTCTACCTTGCCAGATCTATAAAATGAATGCCATTGAAACTGGTCCCAAAACACCTACAAAGTCCCAGGTTAATATGTGGCATGTTAACATTGGCCATTGCAGAGGTTTGTACTTACCTGTAGGTGAGAATTTCGAGTTTCAATAAAACAGTTCATTTAGCTATTAAGACAGCAGAGATAAGTGTGAACCATGTAAATCCGGGTTTGACAAACAGTAAAATAGTTCAGTTGGATAATGTGCTTTCTGTAAGGATATGGGCATTAATTGCTAGCTCCCGATTTAAAATACAGCAAAATAGCTCAAGACATTGACACGCCTACTGATGCACATGAACTGTGGGCCGCAGAGCTGAATCCCACTAGTGCCTTTATGTAAATGTACAGGAATTTATATAGCGCAAATCACCAAGCGGTTTCTAAGCGCTTGCTTAGGGAACCCGTCCTGGTATTCCCCTGTGAGATAACCCCGGCAGGGTATCCGCAAGGTGAAAGCCAGGCATCCCGCCGCGAGGGGCCGTTGTGGAGATTAAGCAAGCTATTGCCCAGAGTCGCAGAGTGTGAACCCGTGAATCGAGTGGGCACTGGAGCGAGAATTGTTGAGTCCATGGACATTTTAGGGCTCAAGACCCCGCCGAGCCAGGAATTGAACCCTGGTCCCAGGCTGACCTCTGCTTCCAAGTCTGCCTCCTCTAACCAGTGAGCCACACTTCACCTAACGTTTGAAGACCTGTCTGATAACCTGGTTTTCAGGTCTCTCCCAGCACCGAAAATACCAAGTAATCTGTTGTTGTGTTTTTTCCTTTCACAAATTATTACTGATAGGTGTGCCGGCCCAACTATTTTAACCGAGAAAATGAACATCACACAACAGTCAACGATGAGTTTTACTTTTACTAAAGGCACATATTTCCCCATGGCGGATGTCCCCATAGCAGAGAGTTCTGCACATAGGTATTGTACCTCCTATGCAAATGCACACTTTTCAAATAATTGTTTTCTCAAAGGGGAAAATGTTCTTCTCCATGGAGGACTCAGTTTGCCTACATCAGCAAATCAGGGTGTGTGTGTGTGTGTGTGCATGGGTATGTTTTGATCCATTCCCCTTTCCATCGTGGAAGGGAAGTTACTCCAGCCCTTGGCATGAGCAAGTGTCTGACCATTTCCAGGTTGGAAGGGGGTTCAAGCGGAGTTTGGGAATGTCCACTACCATATATGATTGTGTGTGCCCAAACTTCAAAGGCAATCTACACCCGGGAATATCCACTTCCTATCCCTTGATTTACTAGTGCAGATTTCCCTGCACTTTTGGCAGAGAAATACACAAAAATACTTGCATTTATGCCTGCCAGATTTTCCTTAATGGATTCCTAGCAACAGTAAAAAGGGTAACTTCAGCTTTAAACGTACGTTTACTTTTTATATTAACTTTGTGAATAGTGCACAAGGTTTACAAGGTACCTGGAGCAGTTTAGCAACCTTAATCAAGAAATCCTTTGGTGCTGTGCACATTTTCGCCCTGTGCGGGCGATTTAAATAGTGTGCGGGATTCGGACGGCCCCCGGCAATCCTCCGCACAATCCCACCATGACGAATGATGGCCAGGGGCCGTCATGTGCACCGAAGGGGTTGAAGTGCGACTTCATGTCATGTAAACACCTCACTTCTAATAATAATATATTTGGTTTTATTATGCAGTTATGTATAGTGCACACCAGGTCTCCAGGGGAGTCAGAAAGCTCAACAGATGATAGAAGTTTTTCACTATATTTAGAGTTTCTGGGATAAAATCATAAACATTTTGATTTGAGAAACTATAATAATGATTCTGTGGAGGGACTTTCCCAGGAGTGATGGATCACAAGAAAAATATTAGAAATCAGATTGATTACAGATCATTTTAGAGAGTTTGGGAGTAAGATTAAACAATTGTACTGAGTCTGGAAAAACGGGATTAGTGGCCAGGTGGAGGAGTAATCAGGGCATAAGAGAGATTGGAATCAAGAAAATATCTCTAAAGGAAGATGTCTAGAAGTTTGGGGAGAAATCAGTGAAGCATTCTGCTAATGGGGAAAGAAATTAGGTAGTGAACCATCAGCAAGCATGCCAGAGGGTAATAAAACTACTTGGAAAGTTACCCATTGTGGAGTAAGCCTCTTAATCTAAACTGTGCAGAAGAAAAACACTGGCAGTGATGATATATATGTTTGAGATTAGTGGGTCCTACAGGAGAAGGAGGAGTTCATGCAATACAGTTGGCCCAAAGGCGACCAAACTAGGGATGCTGTTTTGGAGAACGAAGAACCTGAGGAGATTGGATGGTGGAAATTAAGTAGAGGCAGTTGGTAGAGCCATAGAGGGGAGAGAAAGCAAGTATTTAAGGTTAAATCGAAAGCCCAGAGCTAGAAGCCAAATATAC
Organism: Lissotriton helveticus; assembly: GCF_964261635.1. NCBI lineage: Eukaryota > Metazoa > Chordata > Amphibia > Caudata > Salamandridae > Lissotriton > Lissotriton helveticus. The sequence goes on from NC_136057.1 coordinate 592,456,471, forward strand.
AGACCAGTGTAGGGACGTTCAGAATGGGTACTGAATAAATGGCAATTCAGAGATGGTGCCTATAACTAACTAAGTCATATGTATTCCAGGAATTTACTGAGAGGACATGACCTTAGGAAGGAGGCAGGAAAGACAGTAGGGGACATGAGAAAAGAAAATTAGCAGTTAAACCAGTATCATGAGGAAGTATAGCTGCGAGAGATGTAAGTCATTAGATGTTCAACATAAGATAGAGGAGTTTATCCATCAGCAAAAGAGGAGTACATGTTAAAAAGGATTGAGGTGGAAACAGGAATGAAAGATGCATAAGACTGAAACAGTTAAGCAGTAGAAATATCAGTGGTTGCAACAAAAGGAGGGTACAACAAGGCGAAGGAAGCTGAAAATGTAGTGTGGGTGTGAAGGTAGGCAATTGTTAGACTTAAGTTATACATTGCATAAAGGCAGAGTGATATCAGAGGAGACAATATAAGAAAAGAATAGTAAAATGCTAGAACTGGTGAGCAGTGAAATCATGAGGAGAATTCACTTATAATCATTCCCAATACTCTGCTGTGGTTGTATGCCAGTTTGTGTTAAGTCTTTAAAGTGAGATATTTCTTAAAGAGCATTGACTAGTACTTTCTGAAAGAGAGAGGATCACAGTGCAGTTCTCTAGCTTTTGCTGTCCTTAGAGTTTAAAGATCTCAAAGTTCTCTTTGATACGAAGGGGTGTTTGTCACTTCTAAACTACTTGCTTGCCAGGCATGTTTGAATATTTGTGCGTAAAATGTTGTAAATCAAGCATACAATCCTGCATATAATCTGAGCTTCTATCAGGAAAAATTAAGCTAGATGAAAATTGGGATAGTATTGAAATAATGGCAAATGCGGTAAAGTAAAAGTACTGCCATGTGATGTACAGACATGAGTAGTGTCAAATGGTTTCTTAATAATATAATATTACCACTTGTAGAGCATGTTGCTACTTTTAATGAGCTGTCCCAGCGCTAGGACGTGGACTACAGAAGAAGAATTGCTCACAGACTAGAAGGAGCTTAAGCAGATCTAAAGAGCCAAGTTTTCTGCTTTTTTCTAAAAATCATTTCAGACTTGGCTATTTGAAGTTCCTAAGGTAATAAGTTCCAGATATTTTATGTCAACTGATCAAAAACACGACCACAAATTCTGGCTCACTTAAATTTAGGAACAGAGACCTGTTTTGCTGTAGCCGACCTAAGATTTCTAGCAGGAACATAGGGAGTAACCTTGTAAATGTAAATGGCAGCATTTGTAAAGCACATAGCTACCTCCAGAGAGATGTCCAGGCGCTGGGGGCTGTCGGGAAGATTAAGCAAGCTATTGCCCAGAGTCACATTGTGCTGGGCAATCCTGCCAACGGATCATACCATGAAACCTGTGGTCCGGAGTCAGGGACCCTGGCCGCTGCGCCACACCTCCTCCAACCTTGACTATAAATAAACAGTGCCCTGGCAGAAAAGCGCCCTATAGCAATAACAAAGAGCATCAAAGGTAATTGTCTGTTTTACCAACAGCCTGTGCAATTTCAGCACTTATATCTAGGTAATCCAAGCAGTGTCCAAGCCCTCACGTTCTGGACCGTTGAAGCCTATTCAATCACGATTAGGTAACACCCAGGTAGAGAACATTAGAGTAGTCTAATCTGGAAATAACCACGGCCTGGACTACTGTTTTTTGGGCGGAAGCAGGAAGGAGATGAAGAACTTTCTTCAGAGATCTTGGAATCCTGGAACACTTTCCTGAAAGGTTATTATTCTTGGCATCAAAAGAAAGTTTCCCATCAAACTAGATGCCCAGGCTCTTAACCATTGGCTTAGGAGGTGGTAAAGGGCCAAGACCGTCGGGCCAGCAAGCACTGGATCAGATGTTGAGAGGCTTGCCCAATACCAAGACCTCCATCTTTGCGGCATTCAGCTTCAAAACTTTATGGTCCATTGAAGTGGCAAAATCTGATAGACACGCACAGAGAGAAGCGGCCATGAGCTCACTGTTCTGAGATATATTAATTACAAGTTGTGTGTCATCATCATAATAAATCATGGTAAAACCATAATGCTCAATATTACATAAACATTAACAAGAGTTGGACTCAATGGAGAGCTTTGTGCCACTCGTTGCTGCAGAGAATTGATAGTTGTCTGAAATGCTTTTGGTGAAACCTGAAAAGTTCATCCATGCAGAAATGAAGTCTGTCAATGGGGCACTTTGCCACCAATGCCACTGCTCCAGAGCCACTTGACAAGAATATTGTGGGATAGTGTATTGAACGTGGCACTGAGGTCAACCATAAGAATAGTGGCAGTGTTGTCATCCTCCATAATCTGCCTCGCAGACTCGGAGGCAAGCAGCAAGGCTGGCTCAGTTCTATAAGAGGGGTAGAAGCCTGATTGCGTACTGTGCAGGAGCTCTAGAAAGCTGGAGGGTTGTCTGTTCATTTGTTTTTATGCTAACTTAGAAAAAAGAGGCAGCAGTGATGTGGGCCAATAATTTTCAGATTGACCCAGCAGAGATTTTTTTCGAAAAAGGGACCACCATATCGTGTTGCCACTGTTAGAGAACACAGCCAGAGAACAGGGAGAGATTAATACATTCACATACAATAGGTTGAATAATCTCACAGCCCTGCTCCAGAATGGTGGTAAAAATGAAATCTGCTGGAGAGCCAGATTCGACAACAGAACAAAAAGAAGTCAGTTTCTTAGGGCACATTGGACAGAATTGTTGAAGCTTAAGCAGAAGAGTCAAACTACTTCTCTACCTGCAGATGACTTCTAGCTTCCACTGGAAACGAGATAGAGATTGTCTTTACTTTTTCAGGAAAAAAAGAGAGTAGCATGTTGCAACTTTCTTCAGAAGTAAAAGAAGAAGGTGAGAGAGACAGCGGATAATGATGCGAGGGTCTTAATGATTTTAAGAATTTCACATGAAAAATTATTAGTGGGTAACATTTTGTAGGAATAGTATGGCCACCAAGACTAATAAATAAGCTGGTGGTATGCTGTTAATGCCATTTTACAATAGGGGTCATCATTTTTATGCCAAAGGAGGCCACCAACAAGACATTGGCAAAGTCAAGTCCAGAGAGGACAAAATTTACTGGAATTACTGACTCCAAATTTGAAACTATAATAAGATGCTTAATGTTCTTTGTTAGGTAAAGATGGAATTGGGTGCCTGTTATCACACTTGTAATGTGGAGGGCAAGTTACACCTTGCTGTCGACAACAAATATAAGGATTTCATTCTGGTGAGTATGGCTGGAAAGATTCCAGTTTTGGGTAAGAGGTGAAATGTCACCCAGATAGGTTTGGGGAGTTAAGATGGGGTGGTAAGCGAGGCTGGAGTTTTGTCTTTTCAGAGTTCATTTTCAGATAGTGAGACCAGGCTTTCATTTATCACATTAGTATATTCCTGGGACTTGAACTCTTGATATAATTCATTTCGATCTGTCCAGCAAACAAACCAGAAAGGAATGATTTGCACATGGGAAAGTTCAGAACTTATAATGTTTTGTCATTGTTACAAGAAGCCTGCTTGTAACCCTAATTAATCACAGACAGGATATTCGTCTGTTTCACGTCCCTGCATCCAAACCACAAATATAGATCATGTTCTCCTCACCACAACGAAATAGGCAAATAAAAAGCGTATTTATTAATGGCTTTCAACATCACAGGCAGAGAGTGTTGCACTCACACCAGCAGACAAAAGCAGAGTGTATTCACTTCACCCGCAGAGACGGCCCTCTTCATCCCTTGATCTGTTATTGTGTCCGCCCACTTCAGCCATTCTTAACTTCAAACCTTCATTGTGACGGAAGGCATTCTTCCCTTTAACAACGAACACATCCACGCACAAAGTAGTTCCCTTTAGTAGAGGCGCTGTGTGCTTTTTGAGGGCAAACAATATTTTTACTGTCCTGGCAGCTTCCCCATTATTAACGTTAGGCAAAACAATGACAAAACAATAAAAACTAGCCTTGAAAAAGCCACAACTAACTAACTAACTAACTAACTGGCAACTAACACCTGACCTATGGGCTTTGCCAATACCTGTGATGGAGCAGGATTATTGCGAATAAAACCTGCTCGATTACACCTCCTATTGTGTGAAAATAATTAACAAGAGCTGTGAGAATAACAGAGGAAATTATTAACCTGGGGTATTTGGGAAGAGAGAACGAGAAATGTGTAGGAAAATGACAAATGGTTCCAGTAGGCGGCAAATGATTTCTACACGAAAGAGGGCGCAGAAATAATGCTAAGGGGTTTGAGTTTTCATGTGCAACGTGAATGAAACGCGTTGACAAAGGAGTCTTCATATGAGAGATAATAATTACATAGAATAATTAATGAAAATGTTTGTGTTTATATTAGAATAATAGAAGACTAAATTGAAATATGAAAAGGAGCTTTCATATGTGAACAAATAACTGAGTCTGTTTATTTCTCCTAGAGAAACTGCACGTTTTACAGAGAAGGCCTCAAATCACTGTTAGAATTAATTTGCTTTTTTTAACGTAGGCTGAAGAGAAATGTAGTTGTCCTTCGTTATGATTATTGTGTTCTTTCATTGTCCACGGCTACGTGGAGAGATACTGGTGGAACTTCCTACTGTCCAGGGAAATGTTTAGTTTTGTGGATAACTTCTCTATTAAAATGTTGCAATTATTACAAAGATGTACGTGAGCCTAGGAAGGAGACTATTGTGATTTCCTCTGCTGACGGACGACGATGACCGCAAGGCTCAAAACAAAGAACCCTTGAGAGTGAGGAGCGACGGAAGTGGTGTGACTGAACACCCAATGCTCCTGAACCGATGACAACCGTGAATTTGCTTGGACTTTATTAATAAGTTAGGGATGGACTTTAACATTTTGGGTATAACTGTTAGTGTTAGATTTTTTACTGTTGTGCGTGCTTAGGCTGGTGAGACGAGGGTGAGCATATTTCCATGTGAGCTGTTTCCCCTAAGCTGCTCTTTGGCTGCTGCTGTCTGAATCCTTACTCTTTAACTTTGCTCCTCATACCTTTGTGAAGTAGCCCCAGCTTTACCTTTTGGCCAGGGGGTTAGCTCTTCAGACTAATAGCATGCTGTGCTACAGTTTCTCTAGGTTCGTATGGCACTCTGTAATTGCTTCGATTTTGTTACAATGCTCTTTTGTCTTTCTTCCTATCCACTCACTCATGCTCGTTAAATGAGATTTTATTATGAATTGCTTATTTTCTCTTGTGTGAAGATCTGTAACTCAATGCTGTGTCTTGAAATTGACCATTTCATATGTAATACAAAGACTTAGATAAAAGCTAAGTGAATAGTAAAACTGAGTCTGTCTTTATTGATGGCTATGATTATTGAGAGATATGTATTGTGATGTATAGTTAGTATGTAGAATATTCCCTTTGTTGTAGGCCCTCATAAGGGTGGTATTATCCATATTTATAGTTGTCAGCCCCTGCAACTCTCAAAAGGTTTTTCGGAGGACCAGTTATAGGTATGGACCACATTTTTGTTTTATAAGGAGAAAAGTCTAGTGATTATTAAATTGGTTACATGTGGTGATTATTTGTTACCCCACGTCTGTCCGCTGCAACACATGTCCTGCAAATGATTTCGAAAAGGCGAGGCTATATTTTCCAGAATAAACAATAAGGAAGTGGTTTCCCCGCTCCAGTATATGGAATCCAAAATAATTAACGCACATAATCCTGCAACCATCAAGACCCCCAAACTAGTGTTTGCAAGAATATATTAAAATAGGATGCTTTGAAAGGTTCTTTAAAGGAAAATAGAAGAATGAGAGTTATGCTTAAAAAGTAAAGTATCTTAGTCACATATAGTTTCTTTGGCATCTAACCTCAAGTAACATTTGTTAAGAAAGCTACCTGCACAACATAGAATTAACAACACAATTGACACTGTCTAGACAAAGTGTTTGTCGATGGGGAAGATAGTCTGAATAATACTGGTTTTTAGTTCAGAAGTTATTAATACTCAGAAGGTGATGCATAGCTATGACATTTTATATGGCGAGACACCAAGAAGTATTTTAAACACATTAGCTGATAGAAACGTAGGATAAATACCAATTATGCCTCAATTGAGATTTCAATGTTCCCACCCACAGAATGACAGCTGGCCGGAGCTATTGCTAGGCAATCGTTTCTTCTTTTTTCTATAACATCCACATCAGGATGGTGTCAGTGCCTTATTAGTGATTAATAAAGGAGACGCAATCCATTTCCTTAAAAAAAAATACATACACGGATGCGCCTGCACCTTGGCACAATAACATCAGAGATTATGTGTAACTGTATTGTTATAATGATGACTAACTCACGTTACTAATTGATATCAAATCACCAAAATGTCAGGCGTATGGAAAGTGGTATCACACAGCTTTTAGTTCTCAAAACATCACACCGCTTCCCACTTCTTCCACTCTGTGTCTCACGTCAGTACTATACTTACCACTGAGTGACTGACATAAGGGCAACTGCAGAAAGAAAACATGGCTCTAAAATTCCTTCTTTCTTTTTGTTTCTGCTGCATCCGACATGACATCTGAGACCAGGGGTAGCAACAATAAAATGATGGCTACCAAAGAACAAGCTAGGGATAGCAGCAGGACACCATTTTTAGGCCTAATGACATCCAAAACATTTGGATTTTGGCAAAAGATTTTATTAATAAATGACATACCAGGAGGGCTTTCGGTCTCCCCTCTTCATCTTCTCATTTTGTTTCTGCACAGTACAGTTTATAACTTGGCCCTGTGGATAAGCCCACTTGAACAGTATGCTCCTTCTTCTGTGAGTGATTACATTCTTCCCAAGCAGAATGTCTCCACCCACAGAGAAAGTAGTCCTTCAGTGCCAGGAACCTGTGGGTCATTGTGGACTTCTTGAAAAAAGAAGTAACCCATCTGAGAGGTTGACTGCTCCCCAGAAACTGTTGCCCATCGTGTATGCACTGCTTGCTGTGGCAATGTCTTAAAAGGGTCTTTATACGCTTTCCAAAATGGCCACCCGCATAAGCATGCGCACAAAACAATGGCAATTTTGAAATGGCCTTTCAAAACTTTTCAAAATGGTATCCCATACATTTGCACACATGCATTTGCACTGACAGACACGTTTTAAAGTTGTTGTTGAGCCTTATTTACAAAAACATTAAAAGAGAACTGTCTGTACATGTGCAAGTGTAATGCATGCACAGGCTCTCATTTGTAATGCTTTTGTAACAACATAAAAAAGAATGTAATTGACAAAACCAATAGGCTGTCAGCCAACACCAGAACTAATGACTTTGCCACTTCTTATTTAATTCCAGTGGGAGAGGTCAGCGGGTTAAAGTACTGTCTTCAGAGATCCACAACCACCATCTAAACCACAGGTTTTTATTTCAGAAAGGTAGCTCACTAAGATATTTTACTAACTGTAGAGAGGTGTATGCAATCTGCATGTTACAGTCTCAACTCTAAGTAGATCTGTCTGAACATTTAGGGCCTGATTACAAGTTTGGTGGACAGGGTTACTCCGTAACAAACGTGATAGATATCCCATCCCCCATATTACAATTCCATTATATCCTGTGGAACTTGTAATACAGCAGACAGGATATCCATCACGTTTGTGACAGAGTATCCCATCAGCCAAACTCGTAATAAGGCCCAGAGTCTTTCTAAGGTGACAAGATGTGTACCGATGAGCTGAGACATTCATCATTAAAAGCCTAGAAAGACTTTCACTTGAAGTGTACACTATGAAAATGATCATCAATAATAAAAGTAAAATGATAAAACTTAAAGTTAGTGAAAGTCTCAGGATCTTTCTGACTGTAACACGGCTACCAAATTTGCAATATTTTTAAGCCCAGTCAAGGCTTTTCTGCAAGATATTTCATCAGCAATCCTAATAATTTCAGTAAGTGGGTGTTTCTTGTCCAGAAACAAAGAAACAAGCATTGATTTGATTTGATTTTATATACTTTAAGAAGGAGTGTACTTTTGGGCAAACATTTAAAGTATTACGAGGTTTTAACATCCAGCAAAGGTTAGGTAAACTGAACCTTAGTTTCAACTCTCTTGGCACCTTGGGCAATTGGCACATTGTTATAGTCAAGAAGCCTCAGCTCTAGATAGTATAACCTAGTGATTTTGGGGCAGATTTATGATAACTGGCGCATCCCCAGGGATGCGCCAGTTATTTTGCGCCGCTGCTCCGCCACCCATGGTGCGCCGCATTTACAATGCGGCGCACCATGGGGCAAAAACGGCACAGGTGCGTGACGCATCTGTGCCGTAAAGGTGGCGCATTGCTGGAGTTGCGTCGCGAGCGCAACGCAGCTCCAGCAAGGCTCGGGGGTGCCCCATCTTTACAATGCTGCGTCAAGACCTACGCCTGCTTCAAGCAGGCGCAGGGTTTTGATGCAGCATTGGCCTGAAAGTGACTGAGTGAAATCTTATTGATTTCACACTTTTGCGAGGCGCACCTGCCCCGGAACGCCCACCCTGCGCCGGAACGCCCACAAGTGGCGCAGGGCTTTACAACGTGACGCATCTGCCTAGATGCGTCACGTTGTAAATGGGTCGTAGGGATGCGCCACGTTTACGCCGCAGTTGCGTGACGCAAACGTGGCGCATGACCAACATAAATCTGCCCCTTATTGTTTACAAATACAGTTGCAGCGGGATTTTTCAAAGCCTTTGGAAGTCAGGAATTTGATTAGGACTAAATAAGATGCTGATTGAATTTTCTTGATGAAAGATAGTAGACCTTAATGAACATTATTGCTGCTTGTACAACCCTCTATTATTCTCAAGGCAGTGTGGTCTTCATCACAAAGATCCCAATAAACACAGTAAAAAATATTTTCTTGACATGCAGACTCTACTTGTCCAAACAAGGTAGGCAACAACTAAATCTAGATACTACCAAGATAAAAAATCAAACAAAAAGCTTAACAATATGAAGGACTGAAAACGTTTTACTCTGTGCAGGCATTATATCAGGTGAATTATTCATAATATAGTAATTTCATATTTCTGTGCTAGATATCTGATCTCTTTTGTTAGTACTGGAATTTAGAAAACCACACTGAGGTGTTTGAGTTCTCAGTCTACATTATGCAAATAATGACCTCACTTAGCAATAGATCTACTTAGACTGCATATCTACATAGACTTAGTTTAGATCGCTTGAACAGATAAAAAAGCCTTTGAACCTAAGAGTACAAAATCAAAACATCCTCTTAATATGAACGCCTAGCCATTTTTCTTCACAATATCCTTTTTTTGACTGCCAGTGAGAAATAATGGCAAGACGTACTAAGGGACAGGACATTAATAGTGACTACAAATTGAGCACCAACTATTTGTGACCTATCTCTGATTTTTCAATGCAAATTGTGTACTAGTAGGTCATATCACAAAATCTCTAGTCACGACGGGCATGGGCAGAAGGACCTATTTGTTGCTATTTGTAACGCCTGTGATTGGCAGATCACCATCACTGTGTTTTATTCCCAAACTGAAAACTTTTTTTGTATACATTCTCAATTATTTTTAAAACACACATCACAGAAAGAAAGAGCTGAAGAAAGAAGTTGTCAAAGGAGAGAAGAGGGTGGGGGCTGTGGAGGGATTAGGGAGAAAGGGCAGGTGGCGGCAGATAGGAGATGGGAGAGAAATGGATAGGACCGAATTTAATATAACATGATGAGTGAAGGAACAATAACTGAAAAGTGCATCCTAATTGACGGGCTACGTAGAGGGCAGCAAGCAGTCTTGCAGTAACCAAATAAGCCCAATGTATTTACATTAACATGCCTTTAAACCAGAAATAAGCACATTTTAATCATATAAAACATGTGTATCAATGTATTAACAGTAAACCAACATAGTAACTGTAGGCCGAAGCAAACATTCAATGGGAAAATAGGGAGCCAGAGTTATGCATCAGAAAGACATAATGGAGGAATAAAATAAATGTAATACATACATGGGGTGCAAAACACAAACATTTTTCTGTAGGTTTCTTTAATGTTCACACCACTGCACCTGTTCATGATTCAATTAGAAGCACAGCCATAATATGTTCTTAAGTATTTAAATATAAAAAAAGGGATTAGTGTTTGAGTCTCCATATGTGTGAGATGGGTAAATAGGAAATAACATCATTGGGCAACCCAGCTTACCAGAGGCTCATCCAGTAATTAGTCCTCAACCAAATGTACACCTGGTTGAATAAACCTTGGGTAAGTTGACAGCAATCTTATATATAATACACTCATTATATGCAATGCTTGCTAATTCTATTAACCATTCCTTTACTTTAGGTACTGTTAGCTGTTGCCAGTGGATCAGTATACTTATTGTTTGGTGAAAGAAGGTTGGGAGCAACCTCCCAGGAAGATTCTCCAGCACGCAGTGACCTACATGTTGGCCTTCAGAAGCCAAAAGGCTACGTTGTGGAATCAAGCTTCAGAAGTCAGCCATGATGTAATCAAAAAATGATAGGACAAAATATTCTACCATAGTGGCCTTGTAATCTGGGTGGAAAGTGTGGGTTGTGAAACCTGTGGAGCCTAGGGCCTTCCAGGACCATTTGACTGTGAACTAGGCAACCCCACAGAGTGCTCTATATACACAGCTGCACACCCCTCTTTGAGAAGTTTGAGCTCACCATGCTGTTGGTGAAAGATGGGTTGGAGGAAGAGGAGAGTGAACCTCTCACTGAACTTTTAGACTCCTAGGAGAAAGATGGATCTGGTGAGGGAGTAATCCTTTCTCCCAGTCTGACTCCTGAACAGCAGAGGGACTGCCACCAAGTGTATGGACAGTACTTATCTATGTTCTTCTTCCTCCCTGGGACTACCCATCTATGTTCCTATGATGTGGAAACAACAGACAACCTTCCTGTCAAGAACAAATCTAACAGGTTGTCTGATAAGGTGAAGTCCAGCATTATGGATGATATTTCCAAAATGCTGGAGATGGAGGTGAAAGAACGCTCCAGTAGCCCCTGATTCAGTCCTGTGGTTCTCGTACCAAAAGATGCCCCTCCAGGCACCGCACCTGAACTCAAGTTCTATGTGGATTATACAGAGCTCAACTCAGTCACAAAGGCAGATGCTTATCCAGTCCCCTGGGCTGATGTGCTTATTGACAGGTTAGGGGCTGCCCAGTACTGAAGTACTTTTGGTCTTACAACAAGGTATTGGCTGATAGCCCTAACAGAAGGAGCAAAGGAGAGGTTAGCGTGCCCCACTCCAGAGGGTCACTATCATTTTAAGGGGATGCCCTTTGGACTCAAGAATGCCACTACTTTATTCCAGAGGCTGATGAATCAAGTCCTTCCTAGGAAGTGCTTCAGGCCCATAACAAGCAGACCTGACTATCAAGACCAGAAGGTGCCAGATAGGGCAGGAGTCTGTGGTGTACTCGGGTAACCTGGTGGGCAGGGGGAAGGTGCAGCTCCAACAAGCCTAGATTGAGACTTTCATGGTCTGGGAGCCCCCATGGGAGCCCTCCCCCCAGCCCAGATTGAGGTGAGAGATCTCTTAGCCATCACGGGACACTATAGAAGGTTTGGAAAGAGAAATTACACCATTGCAGCCCCCTTAACTGACCTGAAGCAGCCCAGAAATGTGATTTGGACAGAGGTGTGACAAAATGGGCCAGTGGCTAGTGTGAAGTCCTTTGTTTGTGAGCTGAGGCAGTGTCTTTGAGTTGCAAGTGTGACAAGTGACAGCTCCGAACCCACGCATCAAGTCAGGATGGCCCATCCTGTCGACACCCAAACCTTCTATTGTGTAGCTGTCTGGGAGGTATACACACAGTCAACTGCCAACTACACCTAGCCATGTGACCCAGGAAGCAGCCTGCAAGCTCCAAATGGTTAGAACAAGAAAAAGATAATTTTCTAAAAGTGGCATTTTCAAGAATTGTGACTTACAACTGTACCATTAAGAAGGATTTTAAATTGCAATCCTTTAGACCCCAAACATGAGAGTCCCACCTGCTCCTCCCAAACAAGAGTTATCATGTATTACAAGTAATACATTAGCCCAATGTTATCCAACGGCCTTACAAAGGTAAAAAACTAGTTTGAGAGATTTGTACTACCAAGACATGTAAAACTTAAAAGTACATGTCCAACATTTTAAATACAACACACCATTCCCCATGGGCTGTTTAGGGCTACCCAAGGGGTGACATATGTATTAAAAAGAAAGGTTAGGCCTGACAAAAGGTTGATTTTGCCAAGTTGATGTGGCACACACAGGCTACCGTGGCAGTCTTGAGACAGGTTTTAAAGGGTGATTAAGTGGGTGTCAGAGTAAGTGCTGCAGACCCACTTGCATTATTTAATTTACTAGCCCTCGGTATATGGTATACCACTTTACTAGGGACTTACAAGTAATTTAAATATGCCATTGGGTGTAAGAGAATTATATCATGCTTAAAGGAGAGATCACAAGCACTTTAGCACTGATTAGCACTGGTAAAGTCCTAAGTGTAGCAAAAACTAACATCGTAAGAAAAGAGGGGAGAAGGCTCACCATGCTGTTGGTGATAGATGGATTGCAGGAAGAGGAGAATGAGCCTCTCACTGACCTTTTAAACTCCTTGGAGAAAGATGGATCTATGGAGAGAGGGATCCTTTCTCCCAGTCTGACTGTTGAACAGCAGAGGGACTGCCACCAAGTGTAGGGGCAGTACTTCTCTCAGTTCTCCCTCATCCCTGGGACTACCCATCTACGTACCCATGATATGGACACAGGAGACAACCTTTCTGTCAAGAACAAATCTAACAGGTTGTCTGATAAGGTGAAGTCCAGCATTAAGGAAGAGGTTTAAAATATTCTGGAGATGGAGGTGAAAGAACCCTCCAGTAGCCCCTGATCCATTCCTGTGGTTCTGGTACCAAAAGCTGGCCCATCGGGCACCACATCTGAACTCAAGTTCTGTGTCGAATATAGAGCCCTTAACTCAGTCACAAAGACATATTCTTATTCAGCACCCTTGGCTGATGAGCTTATTGACAGGTTAGGGCCTGCCCAGTACTTAAGTACTTTTGGTCTTACATCAGGGTATTGGCAGATAGCCCTAATAGAAGGAGCAAAGGAGAGGTCAGACTTCCCCACTCCAGAGGGTCACTATCATTTTAGGGTGCCCTTTGGACTCAAGAATGGCACCACTATCTTCCTAAGGTTGGTGAATCAAGTCCTTGCTAGTATGGAGTTCTTCAGTGCTGCCTATCCGGACGACATAGCTGCCTTCAGTAGCAGTTTGAAAGACCACATTTTTCACCTCCAAGAAGTGCTTCAGGCCCTGCAACAAGCAGACCTGACTATCAAGACCAGAAAGTGGCAGATAGGGCAGGGGTCTGTGGTGAACCTGGGACACCTGGTGGGAAGGGGGAAGGTGCAGTATCTACAGGCCAAGATTGAGACTTTCATAGCCTGGGAGACCCCCCTGAAACCCAGACAGAGGTTTAGAGCATTCTTAGTCTTCACTAGGTACTAGAGATGCGAGACTGCAAGATGCAGAAACTCTAGCTGTGGTGAAATACTTTTTTTTAACTTATCCCCTGCTTGCACTGCCTAATTTTTAACCTGCACACTTTCCCTACCTGTTCTTTACCGCCTGCTCCCCGGTCCACCACGGGCTTGCCCGATTGTTGTGGAGGGAGCAGCGGGCTGACATCTTTGCGGGAGAGACAGGGGGAGGTGGTTGCACTGATGTCAGCAATCAGCTGATGCCCGAGGCTATAATTGCTGGCCTCGCATTTCACACAGCGGACGAGAGACTGCGAGATGCAGAAACGCTAGCTGTGGTGAAATACTTTTTTTTTACTTATCCCCTGCTTGCACTGCCTGATTTTTAACCTGCACACTTTCCCTACCTGTTCTGTACTGCCTGCTCCCCGGTTGCACCACGGGCTTGCCCGATTGTTGTGGAGGGAGCAGCGGGCTGACATCTTTGCGGGAGAGACAGGGGGAGGTGGCTGCACTGACATCAGCAATCAGCTGACGCCCGAGGCTATAATTGCTGGCCTCGCATTTCACACAGCGGACGCGAGACTGTGAGATGCAGAAAAGCTAGCTGTAGTGAAATACTTTTTTTAACTTATCCCCTGCTTGCACTGCCTAATTTTTAACCTGCACACTTTTCCTACCTGTTCTTCACCGCCTGCTCCCCGGTCCACCACGGGCTTGCCCGAATGCTGTGGTGGGAGCAGCGGGCTGACATATTTGTGGGAGAGACAGGGGGAGGTGGTTGCACTGATGTCAGCAATCAGCTGACGTCTGAGGCACGGCGTCCAATCAACTCTCCAGGCTCAGAGAGGGTGGAGTAAGGGGTTTAGGTATTTAATGAGAATTCCCATCTTGGACGCGCGCAGCGGCCACGCCGCTGGCGTGCCTAAGGCGCGCCAAAGGCAAGCCCGTCTGCGCCCGTCTGCCCCTGTTCCGCGACCAGCGCCAGCCATGCTGCCGGTGGCCTTCCATCGCCTCGTGTTTGCTGGTCTAGGGCTCAATTACTAGCCCTTAGAACAGCGACTTGCTGCAGTGGTCCGTGTAGTGATCCTTCCCTGCTGCTAACTAGCTATTTTAGCTGCAAAGACTGCCCATTCGCCCTCCCCCCTCTCTCTGAATGATCCCGGCCTGGGGCCAGAGAAGATCGATTTACAAAAACTTCAATGGCAGTTAAAGCTTGTCTGCTCAATTGTCGCTCCCTTCCATGACACGCAGGCGATATTTGGCTTTCTCTGACCTCTCAAGCCTGGGACTTGATGTTCCCAACTGAGACTTTGGTCAAAGATACATCAAATCCGGATATTTCCCTGGCAATCCCATCGGAGTATAGATTCGTAGGGATAAATCATCCAGGCGATAAAGCAGGAGGCGGAATTGCTGTCATCCTTCGTTCTCACTGGAACATAACGTCCAGGAAATTGGAAAACACTGGCCCTATTGAGGCCATGTATTTTAGTATTTCCGACCCAAGACACCTGGTTGCAGCTGGGGTGTTGATATACAATCCCCTCGGCACACCACCATCTCACCTCACGGAGCTCTTAGCGTCCATTGCGGGTCTCGCGTTGAGACATCCGCACTTCACTATTCTGAGAGATTTTAATCTTCATGTACATGACAACATGTGCGCAAAGGCTAGTTCTCTTGTAGACATTTTGGCTGGTATGAACTTTGATCAGAAGGTACGGGGCCCCACCCATTGTGAGGGCCATACTTTGGACCTCATCTTTATGAATCATGCTAGGCTTGGCTACTTTGGTCCATCTTCCCCTGACATGGTCAGATCATTATTTAATTCCTTTCATTCTGACCTTCTCCTGGAGGCCAGCCATCGCCACTAAGGCTGGCGACCTTGGTAGGAAATGGTACAAAGTCACCTGTGAGGCCCTTGAACATACTCTTGCAAATGTGAACTGGTAGTCCTCAGATGATTTGAACACAGTTGTAGCTAATTTTAATGACCAACTGTCCCTAGCAATGGATACCATCAGCCCTTTGCAACCTCTGTCTTCGGGCGCGTCAAACCTACTGCACCTTGGTTCTCACAAGCTTTACGGGAAGAAAGGAGTGGCTGCAAGAAGCTTGAATGCCGCTGGCGACTCTCCTATGACCCCCCTCGCCAAAGCCACATATAGAGCTGCATTAAAAAATATTCATAGACTCAAACGGGCTACGATGAAAGACTTCTTTATGAATAAAATTAATGCAGCAGATAATTTAGCTAAATCTCTGTTTCTAATTGTTAAGGAATTCACGAACCCTTCGGCAGTTGCCAGCAAGATTAAACCCAGTCAAGAGCTTTGCGATGGCTTGTCCGATTTCTTCCATAATAAGATCATTGATATCTTTTCTGGCTTTAAACAACCCGCTGTCAGCCGGTCGGAGAGCCCTGCCCATGACACCACCATCTTCCAGGATAAAATGTTATGTAGTTTTGAACCAGTCTAATTGGAAACAGCCCTGTTGAAAGTTCGACAGTGCAAATCCGGTTCACCGTTAGATTCAGTACCAGATCTTTACCATTCTTGCCAAAGTTATTATTGCCCCCTTAGTCTCAATATGGAACTCCTCCTTATCCTCAGGCCAGTTTCCAACTATATGGAAGCAGGCCATTGCCCATTTTGAAGAAAGCTGAGGTCGACCCAGCAGTTTTTAGCAATTACCAACCTATCTCACTCCTTCCAAAACCAGCAAAGATATTGGAAAAAGTTGTGCAGGAATAAGTATCCGATTATTTGGAATCCAGAGAACTCCTCCATGACTCGCAATCTGGAATTCGATCTGGGTATAGCACGGAGATTGCCTTATTGGAAGTCTCAGAGACTATTCACGAGAGCGTGGACAGAGGCGAGGTTGCCATGTTGGTGCTCCTTGATCTGTCCGCAGCTTTCGATACTGTCTCACACACCATCTTACTTGATAGACTCCATAACCTAGGGATTAGAGGCATTTCCCAGGCCTGGATAAGATCATTCTTAACGGGAAGAACTCAGCAGGTCTAGTGTCGGCCTTTCGCTTCCAAAGGAAAAAAAAACCTTGAGCTGTGGAGTCCCCCAAGGGTCGGCTCCCAGCCACTTTTTTTTAATGTTTACCTGGCACCGCTAGCCAAGGTTATAGAAGACTACGGGGTCAGAGTGGTCTCTTATGCTGATGATACTCAGCTAGTATTCTCTTTTAGAGATCACTCTGACAAAGGCCTTTCTAATTTCAAACAATGCCTCACAAATATTGTATCATGGATGACTTGTACCACCCTCAAGTTAAACACTGATAAGACTGAAGTGTTGTTTTTTAAATCAAAAGGCCCCATTGTTGCCATCGTTGTGGTGGCCGGCCGAGCTCAACCCTCCTCCTCTCCCAGTTGATTTGGCCCGGAATATGGGCTTTGTATTGGACAATGAATTGTCATGCAAGGTCCAAATCAATAAAGTCACCTCTGCTTGCTTTGGCAAATTGCGCAAGATTACAAAAAAAATCCTTATCTCCCTCTGGACTCGCGCAGGACAGTCATCCATGCCCTCATTACCTCCCACCTGGATTACTCCAACAGCCTATATGTGGGAACTCCAGTCTATCTCATCCATCGATTACAGATCATACAGAATGCGGCCGCAAGGCTGATCTGCAACATTTCTTACCGGAACTCACTTAAAGACCTGGCTGTTCTCTACTCTCTAGCCTGGTTTTCTGGTGCTTGTGGTTTTTGCTGTCTGCAGCGCCGGGACATCCCCGCTGGGGGTAGCCGTGCGCTTAACAAATATCTATAATAATAATACTAAAGGAGGTTTGACACGAGATATCACTCCATTACTGCCCCCTTAACCGTTTGCATGCTCATGACGGCCGGGAGCCGTCACGCGCCCGGTGGGCATGTACAGAGGATGGCCTCCGGCCGTCCGAATCCCGCCCACTAATAAAAACTCCTGTACAGAGTGAAAATTTCACGCGCACAGAAGGGGTTAACTGACCTGAAGCAGCCCAGAAATGTGATTTGGACAGAGGCCTGACAAAATGGGCTAGTGGCTAGTGTGAAGTCCTTTGTTTGTGAGCTGAGGCAGTGTCTTTGAAGTGCAAGTGTAGCAAGTGACAACTCTGACCCTACCCATTAAGTCAGAATGTCCCATCCTGTCAACACCCAAGCCTTCTAATCTGTGGCTGTGTGGGAGGAATACACAAAGTCAACTGCCAACCTAGCCATGTGACCCAGGAAACCGGCTGCAAGCACCAAATGGTTAGAACAAGAAAAAGCTAACTTTCTAAAAGTGGTATTTTCAAGAATTGTGACTTAAAATTCAACTTTACCATTAAGGACAATTTTAAATTACAAACCATTAGACACCAAACATGAGATTCTCACCTGCTCCTCCCAAACAAGAGTTATCATGTATTACATGTAATACATTAACCCAATGTTATCCTATAGGAGAGGTAGGCCTTACAAAAAAGAAAAACTAATTTGAGTGATTTGTACTACCAAGACATGGAAAACCTTTAAAGTACATGGCCAACTTTTGAAATACAATGCACCATTTCCCATGGGCTGTTCAGGGCTACCCTATGGGTGACATATGTATTAAAAAGAAAGATTAGATCTGGCAAAAAGTTAATTTTGCCAAGTTGATATGGTACACACAGGCTACAATGGCAGTCTTGAGACAGGTTTTAAAGGGCGACTTAAGTGGGTGGCAGAGTAAGTGCTGCAGACCCACTTGCATTATTTAATTTACCAGCCCTGGGTATATGGTATACCACTTTACTAGGGACTTACAAGTAATTTAAGTATGCTATTCGGTGTAAGCACATTTTACCATGCTTAACGGAGAGATCACAAACACTTTAGCACTGGTTAGCAGTGGGAAAATTTACTGAGTCCTAAGTGTAGCAAAAACGAACTTAGTAAAAAAAAGAGGGGATAAAGCAAAACGTTTGGGCCTTAAGAGAGGGCCAAGTCCAACAATTGGCTTATTCTAGCTAGTTCAAAATGTATGGTACTTCAGGTTAATGTTTTTTTTCTATTTCTGCTGCACGTAGTCAAGCAAGATGTTTATTTCTGAATTGCACTGTTCTCGAAGAAAGTCTCCCGCCTGCTGTAACATTTTTCTCAAGGACTTTCTCCTTGCAAGTGGTATTGCATTCATTCCCAATGGTTCACTTTTATTTATGTAACTAATTTGTTCTGACACCTCTAGATGACATTATGTCAGAGCCTCTGAATCAATATTCATGTAGTGGATGAGTGCTAAGGTGGTAGGGATATGTGATGATTGTAAACTCTGTTATTTCATTAGGTGAAAAACTATTTTCTTTTTCAGATGGTGACTTTGCAGCTCTAATGTTCCTATATGCAGAAATCAGCTAAACAAGGCCTTGCATTTGGAAGTGAGACTGAGGTCTTACCCATGCTACTAAGGATGCTACTCGATTTCTTACTGATTTTGCTTGACATTTGAGTCTTAGCCTATTATTGATTTTTCTGAATAATCTGCTTCTTCCATTACTGAGAGCCTTCGTGGCATTGATATGCTGCATTTAAGTGGGACTTGTTGCATCCACCTTTTGATCTTTCTGTTTTATACTTCTTTTGAAGTTTTTTAATAAACATTCATGTTTTTCCTAAATTCCGCCCTTGAATTCAAAGTGAGTAAATCCTTTCTTGTTTTGGCTGTATTTTGAAATGCTGTATTGTTCCTTATAACAATGCCCCCGATTACTCACTCCACTCTTTGCACACCAGTGAGCTGTAAAATTAAAGGGTACAGAATGCCCACACTCGTATCCAGTCGCCCTTTCACTGATTTTAGTAGTGAAATGAATGAAGCCACCTCTAATTACAACACGGAACCCAAAATATTAAAAAAGTTTGGCCAATTGAAAACATAAAGATGCGAACTAAACGGATCTACAAGACAGAAGAAAGATATTAGAAGAAAGGAACGTATACGATGCCAACAACCATCCATAGTCAACCTTAATAACCTTTGCTCATCATAAGAGATACTAAAAGGAAACATACTTTTGAACCCCATTTCCTTTCTAGCTAAAGTCAAATCATGAATTCAAGAAAAGGTTCAAAAAAAGTAAGCCATTAGTCCCTCTGCTACATTTGTTATGAACGATTATAACAATACATTTATGTATTTCACGGTTTTGTGAAGTTCAGGCAACATATTTGGTGATAGAGACCTTCACTTAAGAACTGTTTTTTGTCTGCTTTCAAATTCAAATACAAAGGATCAGTTGTAAACAATATAAAAGTAGGCCTCTTTTCATTTTGACCAAGTGATTAACATGAGAAACGTTTTTGACATTACTTTTTCTTTTGTTGCATGATCCTGGGGGTAGGTTCAACAGCTCAGAGATCAGGATAGTAATGGGCCGTCACCAGTCCAGCAGTGCTGTGTTTTCTAGCTCCAGTGATCCATTCCAGGGTGCTTTACTTAAGAACAGTATTCATTTCTAGGCACAGTTATATTTTGTTTAATTTCAAGCAGCAGAAAACCAAAAGAAAAAATGACTACTCATCCGCTTTCTCTGATGTGAGACTCATCGACGTTGAAGCCTACCTAAAACTACCCTCTAACAATCCCTATTGCAATTGCTGCTGAAATTCTCCAAACAATTGGCCACTATTTAAAGAGAGATGTTAGATTGAACTTTTAACTACTATCTCCCTCCTCTTGTCTTTGTCGAAGCGCTGATTATCAGCCTACTCCCTGTATTGAGAAGTAGCTGAATGAAAGGCTCAACCAAGCATAATTATATCTAAAAAAATCCTTCCAGTTTATGAATTCTGGTTCTAAATCAACTCCTTCAACTACTTTTAGTCAACATATTTTGACTATTTCTCTTGCTTTCTTTGTCTAATAGAGACTTAACAAATTTCATGTAGGTGAGAATGAAGATAAGCATCATTTCAAAGAATCTGAGCCTAAGGGTTCTGGTCACAGGTTATGATCTGAGCTGTTTGTTGAGCTAAATAAATTGTGAAATAAACCCATCACCTTTCTCAGTCTAGTGATGGGAACTAAAACTAACATGACCTGTTGCTAGTGATGGCAGATAATAACTGAGACATTTTAACCTTAGATTTTGATATTTAGCATTTTTGTTTTCAGATGCTGTGGCTATCAGAAGAGCGAACTGTTGTTTAAACATAACGCGGACTAACCTTGACCTGCAGGGACATCACAGTGACAGTTGGATTTTGGATGTATTACCAGTTGATTTGTTGAATGGATGTTTGCGAAGACACCTATTTATTATGGTGTATAGTTCCTTTTTGGTATATTAAAACAGCCTTTAAAAATGCTTTGCATGGTTTCCCAGAAATTAATCTATTTACTAGAAGAACAAACAAAATCTGCAATGTTGCATAACTCTTGTGTAGGCTGGACAGGAATAGATATTTTTATCAAGAACAAAGGTCCTAAGCTTGTCAGATAAATTCATAAATGGCGAACATAGACTTAAATAAGAACTATGGCTCTTTTTTCGATGTCCAGCCGGACAAGGAATTATTTATTTTCAAAATTGCTCAGAAATTCAAGGTTACGTGAGGCACAACATGAATCAAGAAACTGGGCACAAGCCTGTACCAAGTGCAAGAAGGAGAACAATACAGGAAAAAATAAGAAAAAGGGGGTTTGACAGGCAAAGGAAATGGAGCAAAAGGTGGCTTACATTACAATGCAATCTTGAGTAAGCACAAACCAAGAGTTACTGCAATGAATATATACAATTGAAGGATGCAGTACTGTTAACACAGTCGACGTGACGTTTCGATCCCTAGCTCCAAAGTGTTAACTGGGATCATCTTCAGGACTAGTTAATATATTATTGCCTGGGCTGTTTAAAAGCCAGCTAGCAATTCAAGTTGGAGAGCGAGGCGAGGGGATGTTGTAACTCGGAGGTGATGAGCGTCACCTTCAATATAGAACGTGGAGCCGGAGGAGGCTTCTTGGCGAATTCAATTTGACGTTCTTTGTGCAGGAATAATTAGCCTGTAGGGGTATGGAATGGGGACCAGCTCGAATTGTGAGCGTGGAGCTGGAAGAGGCTTCTTGGAGAACTCAATTCGGCGTTCTTTGTGCAGGAATAAAGCCCGTAAGGGTTGGAATGGGGACCAGCTCGAATTGTGAGCCTGGAGTAGATAAGGAGAGAGGCGGCTGCAGCGTTGCGCAGTCCGTTCCACACAAATCCTCAATCGGATCTCGATGTTTGAATCTCCATCAGCGGTGCACAGTGGCTGCCGACGAAAGTAGTAGATAGTCACAAGGCATGGAAGCATAAAGAATATCACTTACATGAAGAACATTGGCAGCCATCTTAGAATTAATTTTCTTTGTTAAAAAACCTATTAAAAGATTGCTGGTATGAGTTTGCATGCGAATGATAAAAAACATTTGCAAAGACATCAGCCCAGTCTTTTAGAGGCAACAAATATTGCCTGTGCCAATGGTTGGTGGTACAAGCAAAGCATAGTGCATCAGAATAGGAAAGTCACAATAAACGTTCCGACTGTTGAATGTGGAGTTTGTACTATTCAACTGGCAGGTTGGCAGAGTGAGTTAATCACCTAAACAAATTAACTGACCTTCCGGTCACACAGGTGAATTCTAGCAGGGCCAGCTCAGTCGTCCAGCCTTCCAAAGTGGGTAAATTGAGCACTGTTAAACTGTCTTACAATAATCAGGCCACACTCCAGGATCTTTGTCAGCGAGTGCCATGAAGATGCATGGAGGAGTTGTCAGAAATCAGGAAAGAGTTTCGGGAGACCAGCAGTTTTAGTCCCTGACAATTTTAACATGTCTAAAGACTGAAAGTGATATAGCTTTAATAATGTTGGGACTGGTGAACAGGACCATTAAACACGCCTTGTGGTAAAATACATTACCACTATGTATTATACCTTTCAACCAATGAGAGCACTGAATTATAATATATGGAACTAGTGCATGTGTAGTATTGTGTAGTACTGTTTTCAGTATACATGTAATATATACATAAATGTAATAAATAAGGTAAGGAGTTCTGGTGACACATTCACACCACTATTCCTCCTGACTGATTATCAAGAGAACCCAACATTAATATTATAGCAGCAGAAGTGTGTGAATTGTCAAGTTTGCCTAAGTACTTTCACATCAGTCCTATCCTACTTCTTCCCTTCACAAGTTCCACAGGAATCTAGCTACAAGGATTTAGTTTCCCAGCAGTTATTCTGAACTGCCATCTCTAAATGACAGAGAGGAACATAACAGCCATCGAAAGGCAAGCTTCTTCATTCCCCTTCCCTTATGTTGGAGTCTCACACTGGGTCTTCTCTTAGCGGGGAAAGTTTGGTACACTGCTTGTCGGAACCGGTAAGAGGTGGCATGTACACAGATCCCTATAGTGTGGTGACAATTCCTGCTGCCGCCTACAGACCATCTTTTTGCTTCTTTTTTTTTTCTTCTCACAAACCTTCCTCAAATTAGCAATTCACACAGTTAGAAAACACATTTTTTAAACATTCTAATCAAATGTACAAACACCCTACTCATCATATATCCAGACTGTTAGAAATGGGGTGTCATGTAGTTCTTACTAATCCGTAGCATCTGCACATTATTTGGGCCCATTAAAACAATGGGGTTGACCCAGTGAGTCAAAGGACCTGGGTAACAATTTATATATAGAAACAAGGTGGTCCTTGACACAACTCAAAACACCAATCAATGTAAATCTTATTTTTAGGATAAACAGATTAAATCTGTAACTGGGGAGAGGAGATGTATTATTTGCAAAAAACGGTATTAATGCAAAAAACCCAACACAAACAACTCAAAAAAACAATTATACTTGATCTCTCTTTTATATAACAAATTTATTTACATGTTCCTAAAATAATTGATCAAAAGAGAAAACTGCAAGATGCAGTAAGCAAAAGAAAAAGGGGTGCTCAAGTGAATTGAAGAGAGAAAAATAGCTCAAAGGACAAAGTTAAGATAAGTTAAGTTAACTATAGCGCTGGGACGCCCATGGGTAGCTACGCGCTCTACAAATCCAAATCAAATCAAAATCAAATAATTATGTACAACTAAAAATACAAATTTTCCAGTTGAACAACGAAAAGCCTACCCATACACTTATATAAACATAGGTTTACCATACATAAGGGGGGGAGACAGGGGCAGGGAAAATTAATGGTGTAGGCCTCAAAATGATGGGGGCATAATCGTCGACGTTTCGACCCTAGCGCAAAAAAGGGAAATTCACGGCCTCTGCTGCGGGTCTTCTTCAGGACTGGGGTCAGAAGGGAAGGGCAAGGGGACCACGGGTAATGTGAAGGGGTCACGTCAATGCGACTGGACGGGCCACCTATTAATGATGTATCAATGGATATCCAAAGATGGATTGATAATTGGATGCACAAATTGTGTTGGGAAATCCGGGTGTCCATATGTATAATTCCAAGCCTTTATCCAAAGGTGACTTAACAGAGAGTCAATCGCTCATAGGCAGTCATAAAGAACCCGGTAAAGGCAAACAAAGCCTGATGACTGAAACGGTCCTGAATCGTATGACTCCGCTTAATGATTATTCCAAACAACCACCGAGAAAAAGGGGGTTAGAAAACGGCAAGCTCGAGCAGCGTCTTGCCGAGGTTTCCAAAACAAGGAGGCGTGTCCTTTGTTACACGCACCGTAAGGTCATTATTTGGGCAACATAAACTAAGGGCTAGGTGCCTAGACTGATGTCGGACACACCCACAGGATATGTTGGCCTATAGACTAGCTAGCTCACAGTGCCACTGCAAACCCCCCTAAATTGCCAAGGAGGGAACAGTTTTTGGCAAGCACTGAGCATGACAACCCTGATTCCTCAGAAATCGTGGAAACCGCACAGAACCTTTTGCTCTGTCACTCGTGCCCACTTATTCTCAAAGAAATATACAGCGAATAGATAGTGGGACGCTTTCAATAATATTTGTTGAACCAACGTTATTTTTGCTTAAATTATTAGGAGACAGAAGCAAATAAAGGAGATTACAAGCCCAAATGATTTAACAGTAGATACATTTCTACCATGATACTGAAGCAATGGATATATGCAGGCATATATGCAAAATGGTAATCTAACGTACTCCTATGATGCGAACCCTACCTAGAGTGTGTGTAGGTGTAGAGCCAAGAATCACACCTAGAGACGATTCAACCTCATTACCTGATGGGAGAAAGTGAAGGACCCCGTCTTGGTCTCGAGTTGGACAGCCCTCGGGGAATGTCAGACAAATGTGTGGTGATTTCTCAGCATGCAGGGACATTTGGTGACAGCAGAAGTGCCTCCTCTACCAATCTATCGGGATGCATATTATTTCTAATTAAAAGTGGCCTTCGCGATGTGTGCGCTAGATTAGTGATAGTATGGATATGTGGATATCGCTGTCGCCCCGAGGATGAAGATAGGACGACTTTTGTACCTAGTGCGTAGAGAGGCCTATTACATGATATTTAAGGTACCGTGACAATGTTGCACAAACATGGATGTATAAACAAAGTGGTTTCAGAGAAACTAATACAATGTTGTGCATGCAAATGTGTGCAAAAGGTCACGTAGGAAATAAGCTGCCTTGCTACATGAGCCTAACTCTGGAATATAACAGTAGGGACCCTTATCCAGTCAGGGTAAGGGAGTTACACACCAAAAATAACCCCTCCTTACCCCCTTGATAGCTTGGCATGAGCAGTCAGGCTTATCTCAGAGGCATTGTGTACATACATGCCAACATTTTAGGAGAGGAAAGTGGGAGATTTTAAAAAAAGATTGAGAGAATGTATTTCCCCCATTGACTTCTATTGAAGGAGAGACAATTTCAGTTGGGATACAGCCAAATTAAAGCCATTTTTGGCTTAACAAATCGGAAGACTCATGTCTGAATCGGGTTCATTAGCATGTATGTGTGCAAGACATTTGTACAGACATACACTGTGAAAACACTTAAAAGGACACCACACCAGTTTAGAAAAATAACCAATATTAACTGAATAAAACAAGACCAAAATGACTAAAA
This sequence comes from Lissotriton helveticus, assembly GCF_964261635.1. Classification (NCBI taxonomy): domain Eukaryota; kingdom Metazoa; phylum Chordata; class Amphibia; order Caudata; family Salamandridae; genus Lissotriton; species Lissotriton helveticus. The sequence goes on from NC_136057.1 coordinate 592,482,086, forward strand.
TCTACAATACGCAAATCAAGATATCACTTTTAAAGGGTTCAAACAGTTCAGTCCATAGAAAACTATGGATGCGCCACTTTTATCACTTAGTACCTGGGATGTGTTGAAATCTGATGGGTGATGCTGAGGGGTGCAAAACAGCAGTTGATGGACAGAATGCAGAACAATGTCATACATTCACCCCAGTGCAGAGATCTGGGCCTAAATCCATCGTTTTTTTGCACTCCACACCACCCCAGTTCAGACATGGCCATATGCAAATCAGCCTTGACCCTGTGCCTCATGGGAACAGTACAACCCGAACTGCCAAGCCATGTCTTTCCTGGACCGGAATCAAGCATCCTAGGACCGGTTTCTGGCTATCAACCATCTTCAGCCAGGATAGCTTGTCTCCAGTGGTGTTGAGAGCATGGGACTCACGTCTGAGCATACCCATCCCACTCAGGGTGACAAATGCAAAACAACTGTTGATGGACAGAATGCAGAACAATGTCATGCATTCACCCCAGTACAGAGATCTGGGCCTAAATCCATAGTTTTTTTTGCACTCCACACCACCCCAGTTCAGACATGGCCATGTGCAAATCAGCCTTGACCCTGTACCTCATGGGAACAGTCCAGCCTGAACTGCCAAGCCATGTCTTTCCTGGACCGGAATCAAGCATCCTAGGACAGGTTTCTGGCTATCAGCCGTCTTCAGCTAGGATAGCTTGACTCCAGTGGTGTGGAGAGCATGGGACTCATGTCTGAGCATAGCCATCCCTCTCAGGGTGACAAATGCAAAACAACAGTTGATGGACAGAATGCAGAACAATGTCATACATTCACCCCAGTACAGAGATCTGGGCCTAAATTCATCGTTTTTTGCACTCCACACCACCCCAGTTCAGACATGATGCTGAGGGGTGACATCTTTATGACACATGATAGTGATATTCATTACAGTGGGGGTATTGGGCTATACCAATTTAGCTAATCTCCAGATCAAGGTCCACACTATTCATGTGTCAAAATAACTAGGCATGTTATATCTGGAAGATGCCGTTACATTTTCTACCTTAGTATTATGGTTATCAATCTAGGTGAATCCACTGACCCATTTTCACAGAATTTATTAAAGGCTGCCTGAAGTTCGTTGATTTCCTAAAAAAAACTGTGGTTTGAATACAACAAGTCCTTATGTAATGAACTTGTTTATCCTGGTTTATTTACTAAACCTAAATCAATAGTAAAAAAAGGATACAGGATGAGCCAAAAATTAACAGAGGAAATTAACAGGATTATATAAACCCGCAGTCAGAATTTGTATTTTATAAACATATCTAGCACCATGGAGCCTTACTTTTATTGTTGGGTATAACCATACACCCACGTTTTCTTTTAACCCACTTGCTGGTAGACATTGTACATCATCTTTCATCCTTTCAAAATGGATGGGCTTCTTCTGAATGAGTGCCCCTATGCAGGGCCGGACTGGCTACCTGGCAGTTGTTTGTGCTGCCGAGCTGGGGGCTGGTTTCGTTGATGGGGACCTGCGTGTGCAAAACGAAATTCGTTTTGCTTTTTTTATTTCAAAGCGCACGCAGGTCCCCATCAACGAAATAAGCCCCCACCACAGAGAAATTAGCCCCCAGCTCGGCAGCACACACAACTGCCCGGTAGCCAGTCCGGCCCTGCCCCTATGTCCTTGTGATCTAAGTTATGTACAATCTCTGATGCAAAAAAATCGGAAGACTCATGTCTGAATCGGGTTCATTAGCATGTATGTGTGCAAGACATTTGTACAGACATACACTGTGAAAACACTTAAAAGGACACCACACCAGTTTAGAAAAATAACCAATATTAACTGAATAAAACAAGACCAAAATGACTAAAATCTATAATACGCAAATCAAGATATCAATTTTAAAGGGTTCAAACAGTTCAGTCCATAGAAAACTATGGATGCGCCACTTTTATCACTTAGTACCTGGGATGTGTTGAAATCTGATGGGTGATGCTGAGGGGTGCAAAACAACAGTTGATGGACAGAATGCAGAACAATGTCATGCATTCACCCCAGTGCAGAGATCTGGGCCTAAATCCATCGTTTTTTTTGCACTCCACACCACCCCAGTTCAGACATGGCCATATGCAAATCAGCCTTGACCCTTTTCCTCATGGGAACAGTCCAACCCGAACTGCCAAGACATGTCTTTCCTGGACCGGAATCATGCATCCTAGGATGGGTTTCTGGCTATCAACCATCTTCAGCCAGGATAGCTTGTCTCCAGTGGTGTTGAGAGCATGGGACTCACGTCTGAGCATACCCATCCCACTCAGGGTTACAAATGCAAAACAACTGTTGATGGACAGAATGCAGAACAATGTCATGCATTCACCCCAGTACAGAGATCTGGGCCTGAATCCATCGTTGTTTTTTGCACTCCACAGCACCCCGGTTCAGACATGGCCATGTGCAAATCAGCCTTGACCCTGTACCTCATGGGAACAGTCCAGCCTGAACTGCCAAGCCATGTCTTTCCTGGACAGGAATCAAGCATCCTAGGACAGGTTTCTGGCTATCAGCCGTCTTCAGCCAGGATAGCTTGACTCCAGTGGTGTGGAGAGCATGGGACTCACGTCTGAGCATAGCCATCCCACTCAGGGTGACAAATGCAAAACAAGAGTTGATGGACAGAATGCAGTAAAATGTCATACATTCAGCCCAGTACAGAGATCTGGGCCTAAATCCATCATTTTTTTGCACTCCACACCACCCCAGTTCAGACATGGCCATATGCAAATCAGCCTTGACCCTGTGCCTCATTGGAACAGTCCAGCCTGAACTGCCAAGCCATGTCTTTCCTGGAGCGAAATCAAGCATCCTAGGACCGGTTTCTGGCTATCAGCCGTCTTCATCCAGGATAGCTTGACTCCAGTGGTGTGGAGAGCATGGGGCTCACGTCTGAGCATAACCATCCCACTCAGGGTGACAAATGCAAAACAACAGTTAATGGACAGAATGCAGAACAATGTCATACATTCACCCCAGTACAGAGATCTGGGCCTAAATCCATCGTTTATTTGCACTCCACACCACCTCAGTTCAGACATGGCCATGTGCAAATCAGCCTTGACCCTGTGCCTCATGGGAACAGTCCAGCCCAAACTGCCAAGCCATTTCTTTCCTGGACCGGAATCAAGCATCCTAGGACCGGTTTCTGGGTATCAGCCGTCTTCAGCCAGGATAGCTTGACTCCACTGGTGTGGAGAGCATGGGACTCACGTCTGAGCATACCCATCCCACTCAGGGTGACAAATGCAAAACAAGAGTTGATGGACAGAATGCAGAACAATGTCATACATTCACTCCAGTGCAGAGATCTGGGCCTAAATCCATAGTTTTTATGCACTCCACACCACCCCAGTTCAGACATGATGCTGAGGGGTGACATCTTTATGACACAAGATAGTGATATTCATTACAGTGGGGGTATTAGGCTATGCCAATTTAGCAGAGGAAATTAACAGGATTATATAAACCCGCAGTCAGATTTTGTATTTCATAAACATATCTAGCACTATGGAGTCTTACTTTTATTGTTGGTTATAACCATACACCCACGTTTTCTTTTAACCCACTTGCTGGTAGACATTGTACATCATCTTTCATCCTTTCAAAATGGATGGGCTTCTTCTGAATGAGTGCCCCTATGCAGGGCCGGACTGGCTACCTGGCAGTTGTTTGTGCTGCCGAGCTGGGGGCTGGTTTCGTTGATGGGGACCTGCGTGTGCAAAACGAAATTCGTTTTGCTTTTTTTATTTCAAAGCGCACGCAGGTCCCCATCAACGAAATAAGCCCCCACCACAGAGAAATTAGCCCCCAGCTCGGCAGCACACACAACTGCCCGGTAGCCAGTCCGGCCCTGCCCCTATGTCCTTGTGATCAAGTTATGTACAATCTCTGATGCATTTCATGTTTTTGCAAATATTTTAAATCACGAGACAGCATTTTTGTCAAAGTCAAAGTCAAAGAAAGCTTTATTAAATTGCTATATCAAATAATCATAAAAGCACATAAAAATAAACACATTGGTCATTTCATAGGTTAGAATACCAGACAATTAAAAATATTATCCATAATTCATTATAACATTTTAGACATAATAAAGTTATTGTAGTTCCAATTTCTGATAAAAATTAATTCAATAGACATACATTTCCTTTGACTCAATACTCATTTAAAAAAGTTACAATCCTAAAAACACTATGCTCATTATCCAAAAGTTGTAATACAAGGAGAGCAGGTCGACATTGTCGAAGCCCCAATGATTTTAGAACTGGTAATATACAAACTTTCCTCACATGAGTATTAAACCTACAAAAAAGAACAACATGTATTGTAGACTGTGCTGAATATTTATCACAAGGACACATTTGAAGATCTTGAGCCCAGTCGTTGATTTTTGGATGGGTAACAAGTCTGTGAAAACACCCCACCCTAAATCTGGTCAATAAAATCCTTTCAAAAACACCTGGTACAAAAATTAAAAAGGGTTGAATATTAAAAGTAGTTAAAATTAACTGACTGTGCAGGATGGTTGGTTTTGCAATCTCTGATGTTCTAATAGTCTCCAATAACAGAAGGCCCTCTTTTTTTAATTCCTTCCTCGTTATCATCTGAGCAGTACTTGGATTGGTAAAATATTCTATACGACCTAAATCTTGTAAAGAGTCTCGGACATATCTAACCCATGGAATCTTTAGGACTCCTTCCAATTTTAGACTATCTGTAAGAATGTCTCTATTTAACTTTGTTTCTTCTTTAGTCCAGAGCCTGTGCCATAAGAGAACAGGCTCTAGCATGACAATTGTACGATGAAGTACTATTTGGTACAGATAGAATGCATCATAAAATAGAGTTTTCCACCCGTTGGGAAGGAAGCAAATCAGTGAAGCCCCAGACCCCAGCCCCGTACACTGCGGTGGAGACACACTTTGTTTTAGAGATTTTAATAAGTTCTACTGGAGGTCTCCTACCCATTTTTCATGCAAAGTTGGTAAGGGCATTTGTTGTTCTTAGAAGTGCTGGTTTTTTCGCTGAAACCGCTTTTACCCAGGTGTCTTTTTGGTCGAAGCTAATTTCAATATACCAGAATCTCTTAGTGACCCCGATCTTCTGTCCTGTCACAAACATATCCTTAGACCTCTTAATACCTTGGCCGTACCGCATAATACAAGTCTTCGAGGTATTCACTCTTAGACTGAGGTCTTTCATAAAATTGGAAAAGCTATCTAAAACCCTGTGGAGGTCTACTTTTGTACAGGACATCAATACTGAGTCATCCACGTATAGGAGAGCTGGTATTGAGCGTCCAGCCACTTGAGGGAAATCTTGATTGTCTTTCAAGAGTGCCTCACCCAAACCATTAATATAAAGAATAAAAAGAAAGGGGGCCAGGACACATCCTTGCCTGACCCCCCTCCTTATTGGAAATGTGGCCAAGCATTCTCCATTCAAACCACAGCGTACACGTGCCTTGGCATCAGTATAAAAATGCTTAAGAAAATAAATAACCTGAGCATCAACTCCCATGACATCTAATATTGAGCAGAGTTTGCTGTGGATCACACAGTCAAAAGCAGCTGTGAGGTCCACAAATGCTAAAAACAACTTCCCCTTCTTTGCCCGTGTATATTTCCACACTAAAATTGATAGATTTAAACTCTGTTCTACCATCCTCAAACCCACATGAAAACCATATTGTAAATAAGATAAGACTGCATTATCCTCTGCCCAGTCTTGAAGACGTTCTAATATTATTCGACCTGCTATTTATGTCAGGGCATCCAATAAAGAAATTGGCCTATAACATCCAGGATCCTGTTGGTCCCCCTTTTTAAAGATTGTTACAATAGTAGATTCTACCCAAGTGGATAAAAAGGGGTACAGCAGCTAGCAGCAATTACCTGGGTGATAATAGGCCCCCACAAGGAAGTATTTGACTTAAATAGGTCTACGGGTACCCCGTCTGGATCCGGGGCCTTACTACCCTGACTTGCATAAAGTGCCCGGTTCACTTCATCCAAAGTAAACTGCAGGTCTGAGTAATGATGCAAGGAAACCAAATTATGTTCCCCTTGACCAATATTACCATTACATTGAGGTTTTCCTCTCCATTATATACTTTTGAAAAATGTTTAATCCATTGATCCTCAGTAATGGCAATTTCAATAGACAGGCCGGCTTTGTTGGTCAAAAAAGGTGCTTTAACCGCCTTCCAAAACACCGAACTATCTTTCACTATCGAGACCTTATGCAATGCTAAAGTACACCTAGAATCAAACCATCCACGTGATTGACCCTTTCTACATTTACGAGTAAACAAGGATTCTCTTATTACGTTAGAGATCAACTGAAAAGAGGATAAAATACTGTCTGGGGCAGCTGATTCGCTCTGACATATCTCAAAAGCAGGTTTACATTTATCAACCACAGTCTTAGTTATCACTGCTGGATCTACCATTAACAAGCACAAATAATAACCATTTGTTCCCCCAATGACTATATTTTTTACAACTGGTCATCTTTAACAGATCTAGCAAATTTACTTGACGATAATAACACAAAAAAACACAGGGGAAAATGATCACTCAAAGAGTTATCAGCAACGGCAAACAAGTGGAGACTATGAGCATGACTATTTGACATTAGTGTATAGTCTATTGTAGAACATAGACCCCTGACATTAAAGGGCCAGGGCATAGGGGCAGGTATTGGGCATAGTGCGTTTGCAAAACCCAAGTGAACACTGAAAATTACTTCATTAAGTAGCTCTTCCAACGCAGAGTGCTGAAAGTGGGAATTACTTTTCCCTTCTTCATTTAAAAGACCACATGAATTATCATCTGCATTAGCGCACAATGCACAATTAAAATCCCCTGCCAGGATTAACATTGTATCTTTGGCCTTATTATGACAGATGGAGTTCATATCCCTGGCCAATTTTTTTACAATAACCCCAGCTTTGTCTGGGGGGATGTTGTTATAAACATTATACAAAGCAATACAATGTTTCACATCTACATGGATTACAACCATTTGATAATAAGTTTCATCAACAAACATCGTTATCTTTTTTACTTTCAGACTGCTTGCTATATATGTACATAATCCGCCCTTTGCCCTGTCACTCAACCCATCTATAGCTGGAGTATGGTACGTCCTATACCCATTCATGTGAGACACTTCCTTAGCTCATTTTTCCTGGAAACATAATATCTCAAATTTTAATATAAAGTCCCACCACATAGGGTTATTTAGCTTGGAACGTATACCAGAGATATTCCACAAAACTATGTTACAAAGGGCTACATTGCATATAACTGCAACATTAGTTGAAACTACTTTCCTAAATGGTACTCCATCTGTATTTTATATGCATGGCCTAAACCTGGATATTCAAAGGATTCAGTTGGGACATCCAAGTTCGAATTAGGTATCCCTGAACCCTCTTCCCTCTGCTCCCTAAGGGCTGGAGTAGACTGGGCATTACCTCTCTCTGTATAGGCCAATCCAGAGTTACTATTCTGCATGCGAACGTAGTCGCTCCTTCCTCCAGACAGGCCAGATTTATGATTAGAGTGGGCAACAATCCCCGGGATCTGTCAGTCTATATCTTCCAGTGGATTCAAGATGTCGTAACGGTTACTCACTGGGACCATATATCTAGGCTGCCTGCTCCCTATGAAATTCCCCTCTATGGGTATGAACCAACGAGGTCTGGGGGGTTGATAAAAAAATTCCAGGGGTAATATGTTTATGCCCTGGGCAATATCAAACCGATTACCTCCCCTTTCAAGGATTGGCTACATCAAATTGGGTGAGCTAAATGTTAGCACGACACAGTCTCCCCCTATGGATTTTACTGAGTTACGCACCCACCCTATTCTCCGGGCCCTTTTAAATTCTGAAAAAAAGAGTATTATTTATACCAGTCCTTGTGCTTAGAAGGTGCAGAAACTTATTCCTTAAGGTAGACCAGTGTTCACAAACATTGTGTGGTATGGATGGGACATATGCCAGTACAACAGTATAAGGGGTTGCTTCTGGCGGTAAGTGCAAATTTCGTATTGAGTTGGTAGAATCTCCTTGATTAAGTTTCTGACAATCTTGAATATTTCTACCTCTACCTCCTTCCTCATTTGTGGCATTCTTTGTAGCACCAGGGGGAAACAACCTTTACAACGCAACTTTTACAATGCACTACCATTACAACAAAACTTTTACAACCCAACATCCATTACAACGCATGCCATTACAACGTAGCTATTACAACGCATGACACTACAATGCACACCACTACAACGCATGTCTTTACAACGCAGTCATTACAGCGCCTACCATTACAACGCATAACATTACCATCCAACACTTACCCTACTGTTGCACCCCCTGGAGTTAGAATAGTCATTTTTACCCCTACACTATCCAACACTTACCCTACTGTTGCACCCCCTGGAGTTCGAATAGTAATTTTTACCCCTACACTATCCAATACTTACCCTACTGTTGCACCCCCTGGAGTTAGAACAGTAAATTTTACCCCTACACTATCCAATACTTACCTAAACATGCAATGTAATGTTATGCGTTGTAATGATATGCATTGTAAAGGTATTATGCGTTGTAATGGAATGCGTTGTAAATGTAGTTTTTTCATTTTCGCTGTAATGGTATGCGTTGTAATGGAATACGTTGTAACGGATGTTGCGCTGTAAAAAATGCGTTGTAAAGGTATGCATTGTAGTGACATACATCCGCACCAGGTAAACCATTTGCTAAGTTGACAGTATGACCACATTTCGTATTGAGATCAGCTATACGATGTGAATGTCTTTGAGGATCTACTGGGGGGTATCCTACTTTTGGAGGTGGATGCCCAATCCAAACAGGGGCATTTGCTGTACTAGAAGTAATGTTGATTGAAGTAGTCAAATTGTGTACTTGCCCACTAACAGAGGTACTTCCAGTTCAATCAGCCACCTTATCCGTGCCCCTGTTACACATCGTATCAGGACCTGTGTTTGAACAAATAACCTATTGAGCTGGTGGTTTGCTAATGACAAGCTCGTCCAGCTCGGTTAGTCTAGCTTCCACCATAGATATGGTTTGCATTATTGGATCCAGTAATACTGATACCATTGGTTCTAGTCTACCCCAATAGTCCTCCTCTTGTACACAAACATGTATCCTCTCTGTTATAGTATGTGATGCAGCTGTAGAGGGCCCCTTATTGAGATCTCTATCATTAGTGAAAGTTATAGATTTCTGCCCGGTTACTTTTAGGCCAAGTTTACTGTCTTTCTGGGGTTCTTGACCCTTCCTTTTTTATGTGGTGGTTCATTAGTATTTTCCTGACTTAATTTGGCTTTCTGACCTCTAGTAATTAAATTCAGCCTGTCAGACCTACATTCCAAGTCTAGGTCGGCATATATAAAGGAAGCTATTTCTGTCTCTGTATCTATGTGTTGCACTGGACTAATTCGAGGAAAGGGCACTTCATAACTACTTAGCATAAGAGGTTCTACAGGAGCGGGAGCAGGTCTAATCTGAGAGGGCAGAGGCTCTAAAGCTAATCTACGTTCCATGAGTGTAATCTCATGGAGAAGTGCTGATTCCTCCCTCAGTAAAAAAGCATCAAGTGTCCCAGAAAAACCCTGTCCTGTTCCTAGTTTTTGCTTACTCATGTTAAAAGTGCAAGGGCAATGACAATGGAGAAGACAGTTGAAGACAATAACTCACAACGAAATTGCAAATTATCGCAATATCAGAGTTCTTAGGGAGTTGGCCCAGCCCGGCCTCCTTCTGTCTCGGACGGATGCAGACAGGCCTGCCTGCGCCCGTCCTGCGGGAGCCCGGTCGTGCTTTTAAAGCGCCTGGCATGCAGGGTAGCCGCTCCTGCCGCAAGGCGATGTGGAACCTGGAGTCTTTGCCTGGTCCTAAGCGTGTAAATGCGGGTGCGGCGCAAGAAAAAAGCAGGGGCTGTCATCTATTGTTTAGGAATTTAGATTAAGACCTGTTTTTATGATATTTTCAGATGCTGCCCAATCCACTGGTATGTTCATCTCTGGGCTGTATTTTGTGTGCTGGTCTTATAAAGAGAGACAAGATATTAACTTAGACATGGCTATCATATGATCTTTATTAGACATCGGTTCTTTGGAGTTTTAAGTGCTGATTATTATGTTCTCTCATGTTTTACCTTTTAATGGCTGTTATTTTTTTTTGTTGGTTTTAAATATCCGAATAAGGTTTTTTGCTTCTGTCTATTGCTGGGCTGTTATGGCTAGTAGTTAGTGGTGGGAGAGGCACTCCAATTTCTTACACTTATAATTTCTTTTTTATACTAGTTTTCTAAGCGTGCTGCAGGGGAGGACGCAATGCCCATGATGCGCCATAAACAGTAAACATGGAAGAATCAAGCTAATCAGCTTGCCCTCTGCGCACTGTAACTTTGACCCGGGTGGGTTTCTAATCAAAACATACAAATCACTTTAAACAAAACAATGAACACAACGCGAATTTTTGTTTCTGTTGAAATGAATTATATTTTCAATGATTATTCTTAAATAAATTTACAACTCTCATTTAGGTTATGAACAAGATTCATGAAAATTAAATGTTAATTCACATCTATATGTATTTTACATCTTACAATTTTATAGCCATAAGTTCTTGTGCCCAATGCATTTCGGGCCACACGGCCCTTCTTCGGGGGCAGTACCTGTAAAAAGATATACATTTCATTGTATTTTTGACAACATACTGGTCTGACATCATACATTGGTGCAGTGAGCCACACAAAAAATGCAACCATATCAAAACATGCATGAGAAAACTGTATTAATAAATATCTGCAAAACGTTTTGTCTGAATGTGCACAGAAAACCTAATCGTACTAACGCGTAATCATGGTAATAAATGCAAAAAACCCCATGTTGACATTATGGGCCTCAAAAGTATACCAAAACTTATGAAACAGACTATAAGCACCAAGGGGTGGGACAACTCACTTGTTTGGCACAAAAGTGTAAATTTCAAGAGATTCTATGATGTGGTATGTTAACACGTGGACCGTTAAAGCAAGATGTTTTTCTCTCGACGCTGGAAAAATATCAAGAAAAGCGGATTAAGAACCCATTCTTAAACGGTGATTACACAAAATTCAACGCGGAACTTCAAAAACACTCACAAGAAAGTAAATGAAGATGTCCAGAACTCTACGAGGCCACATTCAAATGCTTATTAGCTTCGAAACCGGCTGCTGCACCCAAGCTATAGTAAACGAGAATGAAACCTAATGAGGACATTTCACATTCTGTCCCGCATGATAAACACAACTCCGCATTATTTTAGACGCACTCAAACGGATGCGCAATACATTTTACGAACAAATACCATGGTGTAACTGAGGCATGTTGTACAACTAACCTTAAAAATTATCAAGAGATGACTAGGAGCTTGAACGGGACTTTATTCTTCTGCCAGTAATCTGAAACGTGGAAACCCACATGCTATAAAAATGTGCTCAAACGCTATCAAATTGCAAACTACGTCAACCTAGACTCAGCCAAGAAATATACCTTTTCAATTCTGCGATGAACTGCTACCACAACGAACCGCTACCGCCATTGCGTTTGTCTTGCTGATACTACTAGGCGCCATTAAATGACGCGATAGAAGTACTAAAAATAAACGACGGACCACATTTGTAACCAGAAAAACGCGATACCCAATACATAAAGGAAAGTGAAGATTAGAGGAACGCCATATTGGAGCAAGGATATGTGCATGTTACGTGACATAATTATAAATCAATAACATTCATAATAGTGCAACATGTAACACAATGTTACTTGAAAAAGAATATAAAAAATAAACATGTTAAAATATGATGATACAGTTATCTTATTTTCTACGTCCTTCAGCATGCAGTATTCGTGCAGTATCCTATAAAAAACAAATCAGGTCCACTCTATCATTGATCCCTTTGGGATCTTGCATTTGTAATCTGCGAATCCAGTAGATTTCCCTCTGTAAGAGAGTCTTAGTGAGACTTTTGCCCGGGGTCGGGGTGACAACTTCGAGGATCAGGAATTTGATTTGCGCTATTGAGTGTCTATGATTCTCCCAATGTACAGCCAAACTACTGTTGGGATTCTTGTTTCTAATAGTGCTCTTGTGTTCCGAGATCCGGATTTTAATTTTTCTTTCTGTCTTGCCTATATACAAGAGTCCGCAGGGACACTTGATCGCATAAATAACATTCAGTGTGTTACAATCTGCATTTGTTCTAATTGGAATGGTTTCTCCTGTGTGCGGATGTTTAACACTATCAGTCACCATGACATTATTGCAATGAACGCAATTTTGACATTTTTTCATCCCCTTATAAACTTGCTTTGAATTTGTAGGATGACTCTTCAACATTTCTTTTAGGTTTCGTGAACGTTTATAAGCAAAAATAGGCTTGTCCAGAAACAAATCTTTGAAATCAGGCTAATTTCTAAGCAGTTCCCAATGTGTGTTGATGCTCTTTTTGATCTCGTATGAACTAGTGGAATATTTAGAAACAAATACCTGGCGATGTTGCTGTTTTTTGATTTGAGGTGTGAGTAGAGATTCCCGAGGTAGTTTGTTGGTTTTATCCTTTGCTGTTTCTAACACACTGGGGGGATATCTCTTGGATGCATACTTTGCTGTGATGATGCTCAAATTACTTTGAAGTGTTTCTGCCTGTGAACAAATTCTTTTCGCTCTTAACATCATGGAGTACGGTAAATTGTTGATGAGATTCCTAGAATGGAAACTATTGTACATCAAGGCAGTATTTTTGTCAGTCATTTTGTGGTATACTTCAGTGTGTATGGTGCTATCCTCTATTTTCACCAAAACATCCAGAAAAGCAATCTGTTGCCGTTGTATGTTGCTAGTGAATTGAATATTTTCATCATATGTATTCATTTGAATAATCTTCTGTTGCAATTTGTCTTTGGTACCTTTCCACATCACAAAGATGTCGTCAATATAACGACAATATAAAAGTATGTTATCTGTCCATTCTGCATCATGCATGAGAAAGCTGTCTTCATATCTTGCCATATATGTATTGGCATATGCCGGTGCCCCGGAAAAACCCATGGAGGTACCCTTATTCTGCAAAAAGAAATCACCATTCCACTTAAAATAACTGTGGTGTAAACAAAAATGCAAAAGTTCTAACAAAAAAATTTTTTCAGCCGGTATCTCCTCCTGTTTCAACAAGGCCCATTCTACTGCCTCTATACCCTCAGAGTGCGGGATAGAGGTGTAGAGGGCCTTGACCTCTAATGTACAAATCCATACATCTGACGTTAGCTGTGTGTCCATGAGTTTTTTAAGGAAATGAGTAGTGTCCTTGATATAAGAGTACCAACTTTGGACAAACGGTTGTAGGAACTGATCCAAATATTGTCCCAGAGGCTCGAAGATGGTGCCACACCCGGTAACTATAGGGCGGAACGGTGGGTTTGAAAGATCTTTATGGACTTTTGGTAGCATGTAAATACCTGGTTGTTTTGGAGAAGTGACTGTCAAAAAAGAACGGGTTTTCTTACTGATCCATTTAATTTCTTCTGCTGTTTCCAAGATACTCTGCAAAGTGGTTTGTAATTCTTTGATAGGATCTTGATCCAGTCTGAGGTAAACATTGGTGTCGGATACATGCTCTGTTACTTTAGAATCATAGAATGTTTGATCCATTACGACGATGGCGCCGCCCTTATCTGCTTGTTGGATATGTATCCTGGAGTCTTCCGTCAATTCTTTAAGAATCATTTTATCATGCTTTGAAAAATTAAACCGACAACTTCTCTTGGTGTTGATAGTTTGCAAATCTTTGATTACAAGGTTTTCAAATGCGTCTAGAATTTTGTGAGACGTTGGTGCTTGGAAAGTTGATTTTGATTTGAATTCCATATATTCTGGTGGATCAATCTCTATTGATGGTTCTGGTAAGGTCAGGAAAAAATATTTAAGGCGCAATATCCTCATAAATTTAAAGAAATCCACTTCCATTTCTAGAGAGTTTGTTTGGTAGGTGGGTACAAAATTGAAACCTTTATTGAGAACCCTAGTTTGTTGTGTGGTCAATTCTTGTGAAGAAATATTAATCACTAGGTTTGTTTGGTGCTCCTCAAATTCGGTTTTACTACCTCCTTTGCCTCTCCTTGTTTTCCTTTTGCCTTCCCTGGCGGTTGTGTGGCATCTGCGTCCTGGGCGGAAAAAGACGTTTTTGATGAAGAAGCTGTTTCCATAGATGTTACATCCCTGCTGTCAGGGATTTTTTCAACTACCTTGGGTGGTGGTCTGTTGGTATGCGTGTCTGCCTCTGAGGCCACGCTCTCTTGTGATGAGGAAGTAGTTGTACGTTTGATAAAGGTTCGCCTTTGGGCGTACACCTCCGCCCAGGTGTACACTTCGTTTAATTTATAATCCAGTGTATCTCGTTTGTATTTCCTGAGTTTCCCTTCCTGGATTTCTTTAGTATGTTTATCCATTCTTAAGTTCATTTCCTCCAGAAATTTTGACCAATCATCAGTGTCCATTCTAGTCTCAAGGTCTGATTCAATGAGTTTGATTTCTTCAGTGATTTCTTTAATAACTACAGATAATTGTTCCACCAGCAATAAAATTAAATCCAATGAACATTTGTTCAAAACTGCATACCAGCGGTCCATAAAGTCTTTATTCATGTGGAAACGAAATAACATAGGTTTTATAGGCATTCTCAGACCTCTTGGGATTCTTTTTGAGCGGTGATACTGCACAAGCGTGGATGCATGGAGGCGTTGATTTAAACGTCTTTTTGTCAGAAATTCAAGTTGTTTCAATTGCTGTGGCAAACTGCTCCCTTGCACAGTGAAAGACCGAATATCATCAATCAGAGAATATATTTCAGAGGCCTGTTCATTGGTGAAGGCAAGAGTTTCAGCTCGGTTATCAGTAAGACCTGTAATATTGTCAAACTGCATGTTTATGCTGGGTGCTCACTCCCTGTGGACAGGGAACAAAACAGAAGTTAGTGGTGGGAGAGGCACTCCAATTTCTTACACTTATAATTTCTTTTTTATACTAGTTTTCTAAGCGTGCTGCAGGGGAGGACGCAATGCCCATGATGCGCCATAAACAGTAAACATGGAAGAATCAAGCTAATCAGCTTGCCCTCTGCGCACTGTAACTTTGACCCGGGTGGGTTTCTAATCAAAACATACAAATCACTTTAAACAAAACAATGAACACAACGCGAATTTTTGTTTCTGTTGAAATGAATTATATTTTCAATGATTATTCTTAAATAAATTTACAACTCTCATTTAGGTTATGAACAAGATTCATGAAAATTAAATGTTAATTCACATCTATATGTATTTTACATCTTACAATTTTATAGCCATAAGTTCTTGTGCCCAATGCATTTCGGGCCACACGGCCCTTCTTCGGGGGCAGTACCTGTAAAAAGATATACATTTCATTGTATTTTTGACAACATACTGCTCTGACATCATACATTGGTGCAGTGAGCCACACAAAAAATGCAACCATATCAAAACATGCATGAGAAAACTGTATTAATAAATATCTGCAAAACGTTTTGTCTGAATGTGCACAGAAAACCTAATCGTACTAACGCGTAATCATGGTAATAAATGCAAAAAACCCCATGTTGACATTATGGGCCTCAAAAGTATACCAAAACTTATGAAACAGACTATAAGCACCAAGGGGTGGGACAACTCACTTGTTTGGCACAAAAGTGTAAATTTCAAGAGATTCTATGATGTGGTATGTTAACACGTGGACCGTTAAAGCAAGATGTTTTTCTCTCGACGCTGGAAAAATATCAAGAAAAGCGGATTAAGAACCCATTCTTAAACGGTGATTACACAAAATTCAACGCGGAACTTCAAAAACACTCACAAGAAAGTAAATGAAGATGTCCAGAACTCTACGAGGCCACATTCAAATGCTTATTAGCTTCGAAACCGGCTGCTGCACCCAAGCTATAGTAAACGAGAATGAAACCTAATGAGGACATTTCACATTCTGTCCCGCATGATAAACACAACTCCGCATTATTTTAGACGCACTCAAACGGATGCGCAATACATTTTACGAACAAATACCATGGTGTAACTGAGGCATGTTGTACAACTAACCTTAAAAATTATCAAGAGATGACTAGGAGCTTGAACGGGACTTTATTCTTCTGCCAGTAATCTGAAACGTGGAAACCCACATGCTATAAAAATGTGCTCAAACGCTATCAAATTGCAAACTACGTCAACCTAGACTCATGCAAGAAATATACCTTTTCAATTCTGCGATGAACTGCTACCACAACGAACCGCTACCGCCATTGCGTTTGTCTTGCTGATACTACTAGGCGCCATTAAATGACGCGATAGAAGTACTAAAAATAAACGACGGACCACATTTGTAACCAGAAAAACGCGATACCCAATACATAAAGGAAAGTGAAGATTAGAGGAACGCCATATTGGAGCAAGGATATGTGCATGTTACGTGACATAATTATAAATCAATAACATTCATAATAGTGCAACATGTAACACAATGTTACTTGAAAAAGAATATAAAAAATAAACATGTTAAAATATGATGATACAGTTATCTTACTTTCTACGTCCTTCAGCATGCAGTATTCGTGCAGTATCCTATAAAAAACAAATCAGGTCCACTCTATCATTGATCCCTTTGGGATCTTGCGTTTGTAATCTGCGAATCCAGTAGATTTCCCTCTGTAAGAGAGTCTTAGTGAGACTTTTGCCCGGGGTCGGGGTGACCACTTCGAGGATCAGGAATTTGATTTGCGCTATTGAGTGTCTATGATTCTCCCAATGTACAGCCAAACTACTGTTGGGATTCTTGTTTCTAATAGTGCTCTTGTGTTCCGAGATCCGGATTTTAATTTTTCTTTCTGTCTTGCCTATATACAAGAGTCCGCAGGGACACTTGATCGCATAAATAACATTCAGTGTGTTACAATCTGCATTTGTTCTAATTGGAATGGTTTCTCCTGTGTGCGGATGTTTAACACTATCAGTCACCATGACATTATTGCAATGAACGCAATTTTGACATTTTTTCATCCCCTTATAAACTTGCTTTGAATTTGTAGGATGACTCTTCAACATTTCTTTTAGGTTTCGTGAACGTTTATAAGCAAAAATAGGCTTGTCCAGCAACAAATCTTTGAAATCAGGCTAATTTCTAAGCAGTTCCCAATGTGTGTTGATGCTCTTTTTGATCTCGTATGAACTAGTGGAATATTTAGAAACAAATACCTGGCGATGTTGCTGTTTTTTGATTTGAGGTGTGAGTAGAGATTCCCGAGGTAGTTTGTTGGTTTTATCCTTTGCTGTTTCTAACACACTGGGGGGATATCTCTTGGATGCATACTTTGCTGTGATGATGCTCAAATTACTTTGAAGTGTTTCTGCCTGTGAACAAATTCTTTTCGCTCTTAACATCATGGAGTACGGTAAATTGTTGATGAGATTCCTAGAATGGAAACTATTGTACATCAAGGCAGTATTTTTGTCAGTCATTTTGTGGTATACTTCAGTGTGTATGGTGCTATCCTCCATTTTCACCAAAACATCCAGAAAAGCAATCTGTTGCCGTTGTATGTTGCTAGTGAATTGAATATTTTCATCATATGTATTCATTTGAATAATCTTCCGTTGCAATTTGTCTTTGGTACCTTTCCACATCACAAAGATGTCGTCAATATAACGACAATATAAAAGTATGTTATCTGTCCATTCTGCATCATGCATGAGAAAGCTGTCTTCATATCTTGCCATATATGTAATGGCATATGCCGGTGCCCCGGAAAAACCCATGGAGGTACCCTTATTCTGCAAAAAGAAATCACCATTCCACTTAAAATAACTGTGGTGTAAACAAAAATGCAAAAGTTCTAACAAAAAATTTTTTTCAGCCGGTATCTCCTCCTGTTTCAACAAGGCCCATTCTACTGCCTCTATACCCTCAGAGTGCTGGATAGAGGTGTAGAGGGCCTTGACATCTAATGTACAAATCCATACATCTGACGTTAGCTGTGTGTCCATGAGTTTTTTAAGGAAGTGAGTAGTGTCCTTGATATAAGAGTACCAACTTTGGACAAACGGTTGTATAAAGTCCATAAAGATCTTTCAAACCCACCGTTCCGCCCTATAGTTACCGGGTGTGGCACCATCTTCGAGCCTCTGGGACAATATTTGGATCAGTTCCTACAACCGTTTGTCCAAAGTTGGTACTCTTATATCAAGGACACTACTCACTTCCTTAAAAAACTCATGGACACACAGCTAACGTCAGATGTATGGATTTGTACATTAGATGTCAAGGCCCTCTACACCTCTATCCCGCACTCTGAGGGTATAGAGGCAGTAGAATGGGCCTTGTTGAAACAGGAGGAGATACCGGCTGAAAAAAATTTTTTGTTAGAACTTTTGCATTTTTGTTTACACCACAGTTATTTTAAGTGGAATGGTGATTTCTTTTTGCAGAATAAGGGTACCTCCATGGGTTTTTCCGGGGCACCGGCATATGCCAATACATATATGGCAAGATATGAAGACAGCTTTCTCATGCATGATGCAGAATGGACAGATAACATACTTTTATATTGTCGTTATATTGACGACATCTTTGTGATGTGGAAAGGTACCAAAGACAAATTGCAACAGAAGATTATTCAAATGAATACATATGATGAAAATATTCAATTCACTAGCAACATACAACGGCAACAGATTGCTTTTCTGGATGTTTTGGTGAAAATAGAGGATAGCACCATACACACTGAAGTATACCACAAAATGACTGACAAAAATACTGCCTTGATGTACAATAGTTTCCATTCTAGGAATCTCATCAACAATTTACCGTACTCCATGATGTTAAGAGCGAAAAGAATTTGTTCACAGGCAGAAACACTTCAAAGTAATTTGAGCATCATCACAGCAAAGTATGCATCCAAGAGATATCCCCCCAGTGTGTTAGAAACAGCAAAGGATAAAACCAACAAACTACCTCGGAAATCTCTACTCACACCTTAAATCAAAAAACAGCAACATCGCCAGGTATTTGTTTCTAAATATTCCACTAGTTCATACGAGATCAAAAAGAGCATCAACACACATTGGGAACTGCTTAGAAATGAGCCTGATTTCAAAGATTTGTTTCTGGACAAGCCTATTTTTGCTTATAAACGTTCACGAAACCTAAAAGAAATGTTGAAGAGTCATCCTACAAATTCAAAGCAAGTTTATAAGGGGATGAAAAAATGTCAAAATTGCGTTCATTGCAATAATGTCATGGTGACTGATAGTGTTAAACATCCGCACACAGGAGAAACCATTCCAATTAGAACAAATGCAGATTGTAACACACTGAATGTTATTTATGCGATCAAGTGTCCCTGCGGACTCTTGTATATAGGCAAGACAGAAAGAAAAATTAAAATCCGGATCTCGGAACACAAGAGCACTATTAGAAACAAGAATCCCAACAGTAGTTTGGCTGTACATTGGGAGAATCATAGACACTCAATAGCGCAAATCAAATTCCTGATCCTCGAAGTGGTCACCCCGACCCCGGGCAAAAGTCTCACTAAGACTCTCTTACAGAGGGAAATCTACTGGATTCGCAGATTACAAACGCAAGATCCCAAAGGGATCAATGATAGAGTGGACCTGATTTGTTTTTTATAGGATACTGCACGAATACTGCATGCTGAAGGACGTAGAAAATAAGATAACTGTATCATCATATTTTAACATGTTTATTTTTTATATTCTTTTTCAAGTAACATTGTGTTACATGTTGCACTATTATGAATGTTATTGATTTATAATTATGTCACGTAACATGCACATATCCTTGCTCCAATATGGCGTTCCTCTAATCTTCACTTTCCTTTATGTATTGGGTATCGCGTTTTTCTGGTTACAAATGTGGTCCGTCGTTTATTTTTAGTACTTCTATCGCGTCATTTAATGGCGCCTAGTAGTATCAGCAAGACAAACGCAATGGCGGTAGCGGTTCGTTGTGGTAGCAGTTCATCGCAGAATTGAAAAGGTATATTTCTTGCATGAGTCTAGGTTGACGTAGTTTGCAATTTGATAGCGTTTGAGCACATTTTTATAGCATGTGGGTTTCCACGTTTCAGATTACTGGCAGAAGAATAAAGTCCCGTTCAAGCTCCTAGTCATCTCTTGATAATTTTTAAGGTTAGTTGTACAACATGCCTCAGTTACACCATGGTATTTGTTCGTAAAATGTATTGCGCATCCGTTTGAGTGTGTCTAAAATAATGCGGAGTTGTGTTTATCATGCGGGACAGAATGTGAAATGTCCTCATTAGGTTTCATTCTCGTTTACTATAGCTTGGGTGCAGCAGCCGGTTTCGAAGCTAATAAGCATTTGAATGTGGCCTCGTAGAGTTCTGGACATCTTCATTTACTTTCTTGTGAGTGTTTTTGAAGTTCCGCGTTGAATTTTGTGTAATCACCGTTTAAGAATGGGTTCTTAATCCGCTTTTCTTGATATTTTTCCAGCGTCGAGAGAAAAACATCTTGCTTTAACGGTCCACGTGTTAACATACCACATCATAGAATCTCTTGAAATTTACACTTTTGTGCCAAACAAGTGAGTTGTCCCACCCCTTGGTGCTTATAGTCTGTTTCATAAGTTTTGGTATACTTTTGAGGCCCATAATGTCAACATGGGGTTTTTTGCATTTATTACCATGATTACGCGTTAGTACGATTAGGTTTTCTGTGCACATTCAGACAAAACGTTTTGCAGATATTTATTAATACAGTTTTCTCATGCATGTTTTGATATGGTTGCATTTTTTGTGTGGCTCACTGCACCAATGTATGATGTCAGACCAGTATGTTGTCAAAAATACAATGAAATGTATATCTTTTTACAGGTACTGCCCCCGAAGAAGGGCCGTGTGGCCCGAAATGCATTGGGCACAAGAACTTATGGCTATAAAATTGTAAGATGTAAAATACATATAGATGTGAATTAACATTTAATTTTCATGAATCTTGTTCATAACCTAAATGAGAGTTGTAAATTTATTTAAGAATAATCATTGAAAATATAATTCATTTCAACAGAAACAAAAATTCGCGTTGTGTTCATTGTTTTGTTTAAAGT
This sequence comes from Lissotriton helveticus, assembly GCF_964261635.1. Classification (NCBI taxonomy): domain Eukaryota; kingdom Metazoa; phylum Chordata; class Amphibia; order Caudata; family Salamandridae; genus Lissotriton; species Lissotriton helveticus. The sequence continues at coordinate 592,503,375 of NC_136057.1, forward strand.
GATTTGTATGTTTTGATTAGAAACCCACCCGGGTCAAAGTTACAGTGCGCAGAGGGCAAGCTGTTATGGCTAGTGCCACACCCAACATGTTCCATTATTGAATCTTTGTTTTTTGTTATACCCAGAACATAATAAATTCAGCCTCACCAACAAACCTGCAAGCTAATACCTAAATGAATATTGAGCATAAGTCATATGCAAATATTATGTCATTATTCCATTAACACCCAGACCAGGAGTGTTTTATGAATGTTTGTGTGATTTCTGGGGAATATATAGGTATAACGTAACATCATTCACTATACTATCGAATGCCTTGAACCTGTCCGACTAGCATCACTGGGTACCTAAAATGTACTCTACACAAATGACATATTACAAAATTGTTTTTACATTAATCACAGTTTTTAGTGACTAAGTTAGCATGCCTGGGGGCATTTTACAGAGATGAGTTCTGAAATTGTGAAAAGCAAAACACACAAGATGATGGACGGAATGTGGCACAATGGCAAAACATTCACCCCCAGTCACAGATCTGGGTTTAATCCATCGTTATTTTGCTCACCAAGCCACCCCAGTTCAGACATGGCCATATGCAAATCAGTCTTGACCCTGTGCCTCATGGGACCAGTCTAGCCCGAGCTGCTAATCCACGTCTTCCCTGGACCGGAATCAAGCATCCTAGGACCGGTAAAAATGTTTTAGTCAATTAATTAAAAAATGACATTGATACATCTTCTCCATAAAATCACATTCCACTAATATTGCACCATTCCAAAAAACATAACACAAACACATAAATACGAGAAAACACAATTTCAGACTCCAACATTAGTAATTTGTAAGGACATATCATCTGTATCGGTGAAAAAGGGGACCTGGTCGGACTTTATTTGTACAATACCAAGGCCATATTCCCTTAGAGATTATGTCATCTGTCCATCACCACCCCCTTTTGAATCGTTTTGGCCACCACAAGTGTGGAAGGGTATGCTCAGATGTGAGTCCCTTGCTCACTGCACCATCAGGATTCAAGCAAGCCGGGCCGAAGACGGCTGTAATGCCAGAAACCGGTCCCCGGAAGCTTGTTTCCTTTCCAGTAAAGAATTGGCTTGGTAGTTTGGTCTGCCCTGTTCCCATGATGCACTGGGCCAGGGTCAGACTAATTTGCATGTAGCCAGGTTCTGAACTGGGATGGTGCAGTGAGCTAAAAAAACGGTGATGGATCAAGCCCTGATCTTTTGACTGGGTAGGAGTGTTCTGCTTAATTCAGATACTCTGTCCATCACCACCCCCTTTTGAATCGTTTTGGCCACCACAAGTGTGGAAGGGTATGCTCAGATGTGAGTCCCTTGCTCACTGCACCATCAGGATTCAAGCAAGCCGGGCCGAAGACGGCTGTAATGCCAGAAACCGGTCCCCGAAAGCTTGTTTCCTTTCCAGTAAAGAATTAGCTTGGTAGTTTGGTCTGCCCTGTTCCCATGATGCACTGGGCCAGGGTCAGACTAATTTGCATGTAGCCAGGTTCTGAACTGGGATGGTGCAGTGAGCTAAAAAACGGTGATGGATCAAGCCCTGATCTTTTGACTGGGTAGGAGTGTTCTGCTTAATTCAGATACTCTGTCCATCACCACCCCCTTTTGCACCATCTGAGTGGCGTTGGCGCATTTCGATGGTTTTTAATCAAAATACTCCCATCTTTATCAAGACAAACATATTATAAAGGGTTTTCCCTATTTCCTCAATTTGATAGTCCTTTACCAGGAGTTGTATGTTGACTCTAATATTCTTTTAAAAGTCGAGTGGAAATGCTACATTGGGGTCCAACAGACTCAATCTTAAAAAGCAGGTCAGACTCCTTAATGCTGTATATTTCTTAGGAGCCTCTAGTGACGAGCGCTATCATTTTATTTTGTTCTGCTTGCTTCTAATCTGCTTGTCCCCTTCTTTCGCTAAGGAGTTCAAATCCCCTGTGCTTCGTAGTTCTTAGCCTTGTCCAATAAATGGGAACAGCTATTTCTTCCACGTGTTGCTCCTCCGTATGCAGCCTTCGTTCTGCTCAATAAACCGCTGTCGGGAGATTCCCTTCTATTCAGAACTCCAGCTTTTTCAATATACATTAACCACAGTCTTCATTGACCGCCATCTTCCAGGCAAATGTTTTCTATGTATAGGTCAATCCTCAGTCAATTGGACACTTAATCAGTCATTGCTCATCCATTCAGGGATTCTGGGATGAAGTATTTCAGTATCTTTTAAGTGACGGGAGGGTTAATTTGGCTTTAACTACTTGGCTGAGAGTCTTGGGGTAAGATACGGTATTGGGCCTGCCCAAATGTAAATGTAGTATACTTGTAAAGCGTCCCGGCGCTGTATAACTCTGGGGAACCCGTCCTGGCTTTCCCTGTGGGATGGTCCCTTGCTGGGAGTCCCCAAGGTGGAGCCAGGCATCCCCGGAATTGGTGGGGCCGTTGTGGAGATTAGGCAAGCTAATGCCCAGAGTTGCCGAGTGGAACCCCTGATTAGAGTAGGCACCAAAGCGAGAATTATCGAGTCCGCTGACCAAGGTCCACGACCCTGCCGCGTCGGGAATTGAACCCTGGTCCCAGGCTGACTTCTGCTCTCAGGCCTGCCGCCTCTAACCAGTGAGCCACACTACTCCACAACAGATGAGTGAAAATTGTATAGATAGCAACAGCGGTAGTTAGTTCCCGTTTACTTCAAATTTGGCGGATTCTGATGATCCCACCACTCATGGACTGGCTATAGAAAATGATGCGAGTCAGAACCAACGAACAACTATATGCAATACAAATTGGGGCAGTGAAGAAATTTGAAAAACTCTGGGGGCAATGTTTTCTCTCTGAAGAAGTAGGATCAGTTTAAATGGTCCGATAGAAATATCTGAGTCTTCCCTCGCATCTTGTTGCTAAGCACTTTATCAGTTTTTGTTATCTGCTTCTAAGTCAACTACATTTATGGTATTTATAGTCCATGTGCTCTGTTTGATATCTGCCCATTGTACGTTGTTATATCTTAAGTATATGCAACAAGGAGGAGAGTACCTTCTGTCTTTCTTGCAAAAGAAACTTGGAAGAACTAGTTCAGCAGCCTAGTTCAGCAGCCTTATGAACCTCGAGAAGTCATCTAACTGTCACTTGCCTGATGCTGAGGTGTGACAGGGTTGGAGGGAAGGCAGTAAAGAATTCCACAATGCCATGGCAAGAGGGCGCTTCTTGCACAAACTGTTTGTAGTCCTCAAAGTCTTCGTGGCACTGTGATTCTGCTGTGGGATAAGAATCGATCTGCACCTAGCGATGCAGTAACAATTCACATCTGCTCTCAGATGTCAGCTGCCCTCCAGTCACTCGTTGATCCTGTGTAGGTCTTTGACCCTCCACAGCACTCTGCTGCCTTCCAGCTTGTTTGTGCTACACAAGTAGTACACATAGACACACAAGGCTTGTTTAACTCCCTTCCAAAAACACAGCACATCAGAGCCTACACTCTCATCTGGGACACCACACTAACAATGGACATGTTTTTACTTACTTATTTAGTTACCAAAAGCGCTATAAATAAATAAAGTGGAATCCTTGGAGTGGCTGAAATCGGGTGGCATACAGTAGAACTGGTTGGCACTACCCAACCTACGTGAATATGGAACCATTGAAGGCCTTGTTTTGGGAGAATCCAGCTAGGCCTAGAAGTGGCTCCGGTGTAGACTGTGGCAGGTCGGTGGTCTCCGACTTCTGACCAGCAATGAAGGCATAAAGGAAAGGCACGAGAAAAGCAGGCTGGACCTACGGATATCCTGAGCATCAAAGTGAGAGCGCCAGAGGGGAGCTTGGATCTGTTCGTCTAAGAGCAGCAAAGTTCAGAAGTGACTGCTCTGTCACTCAATGCAGTAAATCACAGTGTAGCCAAAGGGCTTGAACTCAAGCCAAGCCTTCAGAACAGTTAATTAATGACAAATATTTTTATATTTCCACACAGCCGAGCAATTAGTAACCGCCGTGACGATTCCTCCTTGAATATTTTACACTGTTTTGCTAGAACACATTTCATTGCAGAATTCTCTCACTGAGCTTTAAACAATTCGTAGTATGAACCGATTTGAAGCCAGAACTTTCTTGTGTTGCCGGTGGCATTTTTATTAAGTTGTTTTTGTGAATGGATGGATGAACTCAAGGTGTTTGTAACATTTTTAGAGGCGAGCTCTGGCAAAGGTAACTTAATTCCCATTCCCTGGTAGTGTGCCAGGGACGACAGTGGAATTCTGCAGACTTCCAACCCTCCAATTGTTGTGTTGGCCGAGGCAGCCTACATCTGCTTGCTGGCACTCCTTCAGAGGATGTTGTCTTCGCCAGGCTGTTAAAAATGCACAAATTCACGGATAAATGCTGCAGATGCACTGCAGTTTCCAGCCTGACCGGAGGGACTGCGCATGTCTATATGCACCATGCATATCCTTGCCTCATTATCACAGACATAACAGGGACATGTTTGAGGGATTCTTTTTAAAGACAGATACATATAGCTAAAATCTTATTAATAAATGTTAGCAATTAAAAAAATGCTCATGTACTCCTTCGGTTTCTGATTATTGTTTTGTTTAGCTATTTTTATTGTTCAATAGCTAAAACATTTGACTCATTAATATATGTGTGTTACATGCAAAGTGAAAAGAGCTCAACATCCCATTCTGTCAAGATGCTAGGAGTTCAACTGCGTTGGCTTCTAGTGATCCCTTTTATCAGACTGCCTTGAGACTTAAACTAAAAATCACTAGGAAAGTGTTCAGGCATTGTTAAATATCAGAATACCCGATTCAGGTTAAGAGCAGCTGTGTTACATAGTCCTTTCATACTAGGTTTGCTTTCCCGGCTTGCATCTACGATGTAGTTTTGTCCGTCTAAGTCCCCCTGATGGTTTCAATGAACCTTTCACAAGCAGCTGTCCAGGTATGAAAAAACCACGGGGTTTTTCGAGAAGTGGATATGAAGGCAAAAGTAAACTTCCATGAGGAAAAAAAGAACAAAAATGTATCATCTTCACTTAGGCGCCATCCGATATCACTCCGAACCACCACCGGTACCAGCGTCTGGGGCCAACAGCTTGTTATTCCTGTTTTGCCTTGCCACACTCAACCCTGCTAGCCCCCGCCGTCGCTGACTACTCGCGGCCGCCGAGAGGGGCAGGGCAGGAGAAGAAACTATAATCCCCAGCATCCCCTGCTTCCCGGGGACGCCGCCTGTCAGCTGGGCTGCCGCTTCCGTCGGGAGGCGTACATCAGCGAGCCCTTCCCTCGGCAGAGCGGGAACCACCACCGGTACCAGCGTCTGGGGCCAACACCTTGTTATTCCTGTTTTGCCTTGCCACACTCAACCCTGCTAGCCCCCGCCGCCGCTGACTACTCGCGGCCGCCGAGAGGGGCAGGGCAGGAGAAGAAACTACAATCCCCAGCGTCCCCTGCTTCCCGGGGACGCCGCCTGTCAGCTGGGCTGCCGCTTCCGTCGGGAGGCGTACATCAGCGAGCCCTTCCCTCGGCAGAGCGGGAACCACCACCAGTACCAGCGTCTGGGGCCAACACCTTGTTATTCCTGTTTTGCCTTGCCACACTCAACCCTACTAGCCCCCGCCGCCGCTGACTACTCGCGGCCGCCGAGAGGGGCAGGGCAGGAGAAGAAACTACAATCCTCAGCGTCCCCTGCTTCCGGGGGACGCCGCCTGTCAGCTGGGCTGCCGCTTCCATCGGGAGGCGTACATCAGCGAGCCCTTCCCTCGGCAGAGCGGGAACCACCACCGGTACCAGCGTCTGGGGCCAACACCTTGTTATTCCTGTTTTGCCTTGCCACACTCAACCCTGCTAGCCCCCGCCGCCGCTGACTACTCGCGGCCGCCAAGAGGGGCAGGGCAGGAGAAGAAACTACAATCCCCAGCGTCCCCTGCTTCCCGGGGACTCCGCCTGTCAGCTGGGCTGCCGCTTCCGTCGGGAGGCGTACATCAGCGAGCCCTTCCCTCCGCGTCGCGGGATGCGCGCGGGTGGCGCCGGGCGGAGCCCGGGCAGAGGGCGGGCCGTCTGTGGCCATCCGGGGACGCCGAGGGACGGGACGGGCCATCTCCCTTGGCCCCACTGGACATCCAACAACTGACTCAGGTACTTTACATCGAGTTGCGGGACTGAGTAAATGGTGACGAAGTCCTTTTTTGAAGCAGTAGTAATTTTATGGTTGGAGGAATAGGGGTGCTAGAGAACCAAACCAGTTTTGTCACCTGTTATCTGTGGGACCTACAACTAAAGCATTATACCTAACCTTGTTTTTGTGGACACAAGAGTGTCTAAGTGGAAGCCCAAAAAAGAAAATGTCTAATCATCCCAACACGCGCTCCGCTGTGAGTAAAATACACATTAGAGAGACCTCTAAGCAAACGCGAGCGGCAACGAAGGAGTGTGCCCTAACAAAAGGAAATAAACCTACAGCTATAGATTTAATGTTAAAAAAGGTCTCGGGGGAAATTGAACAAATGGAACGGAGTTTATCCTCCTCACCTAACCTCAATGCAATTACTTCACCCTCCAGAGACTCACTAATTGCAGTTAGCTCAAACATGACAGATAACGTGACCCTATCAAATATTGCCACTGAGGATATCCCTAGTGAACAACCCCCGGGGTTGGAAATCTCCGGGCGCAGCGAAAGGAGCCATCAGAGACAAACGAAGCGCCCGGGGAGGACCAAGGGGCCACAGAGGAAAAGGAAAGAATCTGCAAGAGGTAGCCGCTCTACGAGCAGGCAAGAGTTTATACTAGTAGAAAATAATACCCAAACAATAACATCTCCACCAGGATGGGTTGAGGTAGTTTTAGGAGACCTCCAAAAACAATTAGAATCCTTCATCACTGCACAGTTAAAACCTATTATAAGCAAGGTGGATAAAATTGTGTGTGAGTTGTCTAAACAAAGCAAGGCAATAGAACACGCACTCACGAAACCCCCTATTGACTCTAATCTACCAAATGAGACGGTTTCTAACAACAATCCAAACATTAATAGATTGCCAAATAACAATTGTGTTAGTCATACTCAACACACAGTTGCCCAGATCCACGAGGCTCCTAAAAATCCCCAAAATCTAAGAGAGGGTTCTAACGACAAATCAAGAGGGGGACACACTCAAAATGTGAATTCCAAAAATAGGGATAAACCTCCTGTACGACCACTAATGAAATGGAGACAGGATGACTGTCCCCAGAGAGACAAGAATTATGACCCATGTTTCACAGATTCTGACCCTTTCTATACTATAAACAGCCCCGCCCCACACGTAGATCTCCCTCCAGAGGCTACGCCTTTTGTAATAGTCTTTGCAGGGGTGCCAGAAATTAGGCCCACCGAGAGAGAATCACATCACCAATTACACGCCAAAATCTCCAAGTGGCTGAACATACATAGACCCTTAAATAATGGGGATAGAGGTGAGATAGTGCATGTAAGACGAGTGAATTGGCTGGGGGGAGGAAAAAAGACATAAGAGGGGACTGTATAGTCGCAAATTTTAGAGATCCTAGACTGGTTGATTACATTTTGAAGAATCCCAACAGGAATCAAACCAGCACAATTTGCGCACTCCCACTAGGGTACTTTTACCCAAGGAGCTCGAAAACCAACCGCAATGATGATGATGTTGGGTGGAACCACGGAAGACCACAACGCATGCAAAGATCTAGACCACTAGGCCACCCCGATCAGTTTTTGCCCCCACATGACTACTCCCAGTGGAGAAACAGATTTGCCCCTCTGCACTCACTGGAGGATATTGATTGACTCAATCAGAGAGAAAACAATCATGTAAAATCCTCAGCTGTCAGTAAATGCCCATGTCAAGGAAGAGAGGGTAGTTGTGAGAGTGCTGAGAAGGAACACACATTGAGGTCAGAAGAACTCCCGAATCAGGGGGAGGAAAGTATAAATACTATAGATCCAGCAGCAGCAGGCGAGGTTAGAGTAAATGAATCTATCATAGCTAGAGGGAAAGAGAATAGGGCTGGATTGACTGTGCTATCCTGGAATGTAGCAGGCCTGGAAACGAAACTTAAAAACAAGGAGTGGGAAGAATTCATAAGGTGCTTTCATGTTATAGTTCTCCAAGAAACATGGGCACGTAATTCTGACCTCTGCCAATTGGACGGCTACAAGTGTTTTTTCAGACCTGCCCAAGAGACAAATTCTGGGAGAGCAAAAGGAGGCTTAGCAATATATGTAGATTTAGATCTAAAGGGTACCTGGTCTCAGTCAGACTGGGTGTCAGACACCTTACAAGCAGTTTCACTACAGCACCAGGGGCAGAGATTACTATTTTTAAACTTCTATAACTCTGGGCCGGTTGGTGGGAATCTCCCTATAATATTAGAGCTGGAGAGTAGGTTAAATGAGGATCTGGTTTTGAGGATGAAGGGACCTGAACCAACTGTTCTATTGATGGGGGATTTTAATTGTCACTTGTGCCCCAAATTAGTTCCTATCTCTGTTGACTGGTCTTCCTGCCCTCTAGAAAAGGATCCACATTTTGAACACAATAAAGAGGGAACAGCTCTGATGAAGCTCTTAGATAATTTTGCGCTCACCCATGTTATGGATTTAGTTGCAATGGAACCAGGGGACACCCCTATACCGACATTTAAAGGGAGAGGTGGTGGGTCGATAATAGATTTCATAATGATCTCTGCCTGCTCCAAAGAGCAGATCATTAGAACAAGAACGGAGTGGAGTCCCTTCAGTGATCACAATCCCCTTTCCCTAGAAATTAATTATAATGTCTCACCGGGGAAAAACCTAGGGGGAGCCACTGAAACCCAAATCCAAGCAACAGATCAAGGGAGACGGATAAGGTGGACAATGATCAACCCACAAGATTTTTACACTAAGCTAGTGGGTGAAGGGAAAGAGCACATAGAGATCTGTCTAGACCCCACAATAGAGGGCAGAGGAGTGGTTGTGGCATTTGAAATCTTAACTAAAGTAATAGAAGGGCTACTGACAACCAAGAAGCCTGTTAAGCAATTATCTTCCCCCAGATGGTTCGATACCAATTGCTCTAAGGCATTAAGAGAACTAAAACAGAGTTTAAAAAGGGCCCTGAGGGACAAGATGGAAATTGCCCGATGCAGACTGAACTATAAAACCCAGATAAAGAGAAGAAAGAGTGCTCTTCAAAAAGAAGTTTGGGCAGACCTTAGGGAAGCAGGAGAAAACAGGGATTATGCCCAGTTTTGGAGAATTATAAACAGACCCTGTTTCCATGACTCAAGCTCCCCAGTTATTAGATCTAACATATTACCAGAACAGTGGATTAACCATTTTAAATCCTTGTATAATCATCAGGAGGTAGAAATTGGAGACGGAATCTGGAAGGGGCCCAGGGCAGAACAACTAGAATTATCTCTGGAGGAAGTCCTAAAAGCAATCCTAGGGCTGACACGAAATAAAGCCCTGGGCCCGGACGGCACCCCACCAGATCTATTTTTAAGTAACACTGATCTATGGGCACCAATAGTAACGAGAGTACTTAATGCAGCAATCAAAACGGGTCTCCCGCGATCTTGGTCCACCACAGTGATTGTCCCTATTTATAAGAAAGGCTGTAGGGACAGTCCGCAGTGTTACAGACCAATCTCTCTGATTGATGTCTCTGCTAAAGTACTCGGGAGGGCACTTCTTAACCGCTTAATAGAGTGGACTGATACTCATAATATCCTGGTGGACACCCAGTACGGGTTTCGAACAGGCAGGTCAACCAGTGACCAATGCCTTAATCTATACCTCCTTGCCGCTAAATATACTAAGACGGCTGATGGGACCATGTACATGGGATTTATGGACCTAGCAGCGGCTTTTGACAACGTCAATAGAGACAAACTATGGTCACTTATGCACAATTTGGGAATTGACTCAGATCTTATTAACATTCTCAGGGAACTGCACGCGAACACCACTGCTAGGGTCCGCTACAGCACGGGGGGGGTGAGTACCGATCCGTTCCCGTGCTCTGGCGGGGTGAGGCAGGGGTGTATCCTGGCGCCTTTCCTGTTTTCTCTCTACATAAACGGCCTGGAGAGTGCCTTATTGGCTCTTGGGACTGACTGCCCAAAGGTAGGTCCGCGTCATATCCCGGTACTTTTGTACGCGGATGACGCGGTCCTCCTCGCACGAACTGCAGTCAGTCTCCAGCTCCTAATTAGAGGCTTTGCCGATTTTATGAAGAATCTGGACCTTTCCGTCAATTTGACAAAATCCTTCATCATGGTAGCAGGAAAGAAATCGCATAAGAGATTTGTGTTCAAACTAGGGGAACATGTCTTGGACACTGTGACCACTTTCCCGTACTTGGGTCTCCTATTCGATGAAAAGATGAAGTTTGCCCCATTGATAAAGGAGAGGTCCAGGAAACTAGTCTCAGCAAATGGGGCCATACTAAACTTTGCCCGGCGAATGGGACGTTGGTCCCCCGAGCAGGTGATGACATTGTATAGATCGGTCAGTACCTCGAAGGTTATCTATGGAGCAGAGGTGTGGGGTTTCAGGGATGCACAACAGATACAAAGTGAAGAAGACAAATTCTTAAAAAGACTCTTAAAGCTTCCCCCGGCCATCCCAGCAGCAATAACACACAAAGAGCTGGGCACCTCATACATATCTGACCTGATTAGACTGAGACCAATTCTGACCTGGCTTAAGATCTGGTTAAACCCTAATGCGGAATTATCCAGACAGATCATACAGGATTGTTTACGGAGAGACAGATGGCTCCAAATTCCTTGGTTGAAATATATTATGGAAAGATTAGGGGCTATTGACCAGCAAAGGTTATTCTTGGACCCCTCAAATGTGGATAGTCATTGCAGACATTTTGTACAAAAGCAACTACTGGAACAATTTGACTGTAGGAGGATGGAACTTGACTCTGCTAAATCCTCGGTAGTTGCTCATTCGTTTGTCTGTAATGAAATTGGCATGGAACCTTATCTCTTTTTAATGTATAGTCAACATGAGAGGTTTTTAATGACTCGTTTTAGGCTCAATTTGTTGCACAATCTTTTAGCTTATCCCCCTGGTTTTACGCAAACAATTGAGCAGAAGGGTGCCTGCGGCTGCGACAATAGGTCTCCGCAGGACACCCTTCATTTTGTATTACTTTGTCCCTATTTTAAAACTCCGCGCCAGAGATTTCTGGTGGACATTTTAAAGGATTCAAAAATTGTCCATGCCAAATCTGCTTTATTATTTCTGCAAAGAGCAACTGAAACGCGGACCTTGTGTGCTATTATGAGCTTTCTAAAAGTTGTGATTAAATTAAGAAATACAAGGGGCTGATGGTCGAAGAAAGGGGGGGAAATGTCAAGGGGCTGTTGAAGGACCTAAGGGGTGGAAATGAAACGAAATCTGCTGCTCACATTTTGTACATATTAACTGTAAAAAAAAATTTTTTTTAACTTGTTCCTTCTGATGTTCTGTACGTTTTATATCGATATGTATTAATATGCATTTTTTTTTTTATGATGGTTTTCAACCTTCGAAACAAATAAAGAACTGAACTGAACACTCCGATATCACAGTTTAACATTTCAAGTTATTTTTCGGGCAAAGAAAAAAGTGTAATGAAAACAAACCAGGGTAGCCCTGCATTCTTTATGGCCTGTTAATATCCCATTTGTTCTTTACTACACTACTTATTGCAAATAAGAGAAAGCTCTGAAAAATTGCTAACTGATATTAGTACTTGTTGGAACCGACATCCTTGGTGTGGTTTTCCCCCAACTTTTTGCCTTCCAGCTTCCTGTGTTTTGCTTACTTCGTTTTTGCAGGCTTTAGGACTCTGAATACTTTACCACTGCAAACTAGTGCTAAAGTGCTTGTGCCCTCTCCTTTCATTTTACAACCAGCTGACATATTATATTTACTTGTAAGACTCTAGTAAAGTGGTAATATATTTAACCAGGGTCGGTAAATATAAATGCTACTAGTGGGCCTGCAGCACTCATTGTGCCACCCATTAAAACATTTCCTAGACCTGCCATTGCTGCATGACAGCAGTTTAAAACTGCCATTTCAACCTGGCAAGATAAACCTCTTGCCAGTCCCAAACCTTCCTTTTAATTACAAGTAAGTCACCCCTAGGGTAGGCCATAAACAGCCCAGACAGGAGGGTTCAATGTATTTAAATCTTTGGTCATGTACTTTTAAGTTTTGCATATCCTGATAGTGGACTCTAAAATTTGTTTTTCACTACTCTCCCATAGAATATAATTGGGTTACATTATTACATTTAATAAGTGATACCTTTGAATTGGGAGCAGGTAGAAAGGTTGCGTTGGTGTCTCAAGAATTGCAATTCAAAGCCCATTTTAATGGTAAAGTTGGATTTTAAGTCAGAATTCTGAAAATGCCACTTTAGAGAAAGGTTCCATTTTCAAGTCCTAACCGTTTGGTGCCTGCAGTTTGTTCCTAGGTCACAGGACTAGGTATATCTGTAAGTTGGTCTTTGTGTATTGCGCCCAAACAGTAAGACAAAGGGAGGTTAGTTGTTGGTAGGATGAGCTGCTCTGAGTTGGGATCTGTGGAAAAGTAAATTTTGCCATGTTATATGTGCCTACGTGTTCCCCATGTTATGTCATATGTGCATGATCGATATGCATGTATTCCCCTCTGATCGATTAAAGACTCAATTACAGTTGTGTCCATCTCTAGTATGTCAGTTTCCAGTTCTCGTGAATACAACGAATATCAGGCCTATGTAAAGCTACGTTGCCACATTTTACAGTGTGCACGTTAATTCATTGAATTATCCCCGTTTCTAGGCCTCAAAAGGGCCCGGACACCAGATTCAGCTCCTGTCAACCAGAACCCTCGCTGAGGAGCGATACAGCCCCCACCTGCATCCCTGACCCTTCACTTACTTCCTGCCTCACAGTGCCCGGCTCGGCCTGGCTCTGCCTGCCAGTCTGCCGAGAGTATGTTATGATTCTAGTTATCAGTCCAGCTCTCCTTCTCTGCATTCCTAAGCTACTGAATCGCATCAATAGTTTCCGTCATGGTCTAGCCTTTACGTCTCCATGTAAGAGAAATACTGTATTAATATTCATAGAATATTCCTCACACACACACTACATATAGGATTATGCATGCATCAGTCTTAATGTCTGTTAGCCTTTGCCCTGATAACTTTTGGATTCTATCAACATGTTCTCTAAACACTAGATACTAGATAGTGTTTAGGTACATGTCGCTCTGACTCTCCAGACTTTAGTCTCCTCTTCTAGCGCAGAAGTCATACCCCCCCAGTTCTTCCTAGTAACACGTCATTGCCAGCTTGCGCGCACCACTAGGTCAGAGGTCCCGGCTCCTTAGGTAGCCCCCTCCATGTTTCCGCCCCATTTATGACATATTCTGTTACGTTTACATCACATGTCTATGTACACGCCTCTTGTTACACCCACTTCAGCCTTATCTTTCGCGACTGCTACGAACTCCGCCCACTGCTACGCCTACTGTATTAACTGTAATGCAATTGTTTAACTATAAATATTGTGTACTGTTATTAAAGTTACCCCCTTATGCTCCCAGATCCTGCCCCCGGCAGCTGCCATCCTATTCCCGTGCAGGTTGTCCTGTTGCTGTCCTTTATGCTGTATTAAAACCTGCAAACTCAAGATACCTCGAATCTTGACTCTTATTTATTGAGCTATCTGTTATTGTATATCTAGTCAAAAATAGAACAGGTATTTAATTATTTATTTACCACATAATGGCGCCCGAATAGGGACTTGCCCTTTCCCCACGCGCCGGAGAAGCCACGCAAGCCCCCTGATCCTCTGCAGTCGTGACGGAACCATCCTGCGCAGTGGCAGATATTTCTGCTTCAAGTATCCCTCAGGCCCACGGAGGAGACGGAGGTTGCGGTCCAGCATCCAGACGAGGCGGTGGAGGAACGCGGCGAGTCCCGACCAGAGCCCAAGCCGAGAGTCCAAGGTCCGAGGTATCCGGAGGCCCACCCGTAACTGAAGTCCGAAGTTCGTAGTCCGTCGTCGTAGCAGTCCAGTCCAGTCCGAGGCCTTCCGTTCTTGCTGCCCGGTGAGTACCGTTGCTGGGGTAGTATCTAGACAGGGTCAATTAATTTGTCTCTGGTCCGTGGGTTTGGGTACGCAAATCCAACACGAAGTGTCCACCTAGGTGGATGCGGGTCCTGACGTGTCTCTTTATGAGACCGGTATGTTTCGTACTGTTTCAGCAGTGCATCTAGTAATTCTAGTAAGTTCTAGTCTCGAGAAATTCATGTGTTTCTGTTTTCAAGTATTCCAGGTAATGTTTCTACCCGAACTGTTATCTTAAATGTCATTTCAATGTGTTTTCAATGTCGTGGTATGAATGAGTTGTTTCCCCAGTCATTATTGTGTTCATCGTGTATTGTATTGTGTCCAGATCCCAGTTTACGTCATGCCTCTGTTCTCCAAGTTACGTCAGTTAAGAACTAGGAAAGGTCTGCTCGAGGAAGCAGTTCCTGTCCCGCCTAGGGACAGTCCAGGTCATTTTATGTATCATAAGCATGGCATAAGTGCCATATTATATCTAGACTTATGGGTCGAGTATACTAAAGATCTAGAAGAGAAATATAGATGGCCTGTATCAGGCACATGGGATGCCGAGTGCATCATGCGAGTAGAAGAAGCATTATGGAAAAAGAAAGCCAGACAGTCACAGAAAGATGCCATCGAGTTATGGCGCAAAGAATCTCATAAAAGAACCGAGAAAGAAATCAGAAAGTCAGAGTTAAGTAGAGAATCCTCAGAAAGAGCCCAAGAAAGGGAATTAATCGAAATAGGTGAACGAGTTAAAGCCGAACAGTCAGACAGACAGAGAAATGCCCTCATTAAGGGTATGTATCCTCTTCTTGCCGAGGGCTTGCCGAAAGCAACCCCGGAAGCACCATGTAATTTTCCGCCGCCATTAGTTCCGATTAAGCTACGTCACAAACCGACCGCAGCTGATATTTTTCTCTCGTCCTATTTGGACGACACAGTTCCAGAATATGCAAATCCCGCTCCGCCAGCTCCTGTAAATAATGTAGTTCCTGTTCGTCCAGCCACCGGGGCACCTGTTACAGCACCTGTTACGGTACCCCCGGTCCAGCCCATAGTACAAGTACCCGCTACATCGGTCACTCTGCCAGCACGAAGAGTATCAGTCGACGATTCCAGTTTAGGGGCCGCGGGGGGAGGTCCTCCTGGTACCCCGCCGCCACACAAACGTGTAACATTAGTCGAGTTACATGAACGTGCGTTACAGCGTACGCCCAAATATCAGTCCGTTGCAGATATCAAGCGAGCTCTTACCGAATGCCGTTATGATCCAGTCCCAGGCGATGATAATATGGTTATATATTCATTGCGTGTAAGACGGGTGACCGAGTATTTGGACACCCTACCGAATATGAAAGAAGATCTAGACAGAATATATCGTTTCATCCGTACAGGAGACGATCCAGAAAGTATTGGCGAAATCATGTCTCTAAGGAAAGCTGAGACCCAGCTCATGCTATTAAAGTTTCTAATCAATTGTTTAATAAGGGAACAAGATTGTCCGACAAAAGATCCGACCGAAATGAAAGTTCTGACAAGGTGGAGTGATAATATAGCCGAGGGAAGACACAGGACACTCAGTAGTATAGAAAGTATGTACAAGAAAATTCGTAAGGAAATAATAAGGTTACACGACAATCGTAAAGCAGCACAAGTAAGTGAGAAAGAAGACAACTCTTCTACTGAAGAGGTAGACGACGAGAA
The DNA here is from genome assembly GCF_964261635.1 of Lissotriton helveticus. NCBI lineage: Eukaryota > Metazoa > Chordata > Amphibia > Caudata > Salamandridae > Lissotriton > Lissotriton helveticus. Next base: position 592,519,216 of record NC_136057.1, read on the forward strand.
TCCCATCAGAATAGCGTATGTAGGTAAATCTAGATTTCCAGACCGACATTCACGCCTAGAACACAAGAAAGTTTTTCATCCCCCAGCACCAGAACAAGGTTCTCTGGAACAAGTATTTCAAGCTACCGATCACATTCTGAAATCACGTATCGGTTATAGTGAACTTAGTACCATGCATGAACAAGAACTAGCCCGATCAGCAGTCCGATGGATTACTGATTCTACCACTTTTCCAGACGAAATAGTGGCACAAATGTTTCTGAAACTGCCCCCAGCCGAGCAGCGACTGGTGGGTATGTATATGATCCAGCACCTCATTACACTGTATGAGGGTCAGCATTCTGATCCAGGTCCGTTACATGATGTTCTGAATGAGTTGCTCCAGTATAGATGGAAAGGTTTAGGTACCGATTTAATTAGTGTCATTCTAGAACAGCGCCACAAATACCGAACGTTTCTGAATACGCATTTTGTTCATGTCTCACCTCCAGACAGTAAACCATTCTATATAGATAGACAGCATCCGTTACGAGAAGTCCATCCAGTTAGAGGAACGGGTGGCGATCTAGAACGAGTATTTGTTTACACCCCTATCACCAAGATGGAACTCTTAGAGATGAAGAAATTAATTCCCTGTCACGACAAAGATCCAGCAGGGTTCCATCGAGAATTAAAAGACATGCTCCGTATGGGAGAATATACGTATCCAGATATCATTAAAATGTTAAAGGTCCTGTTGCCCGCAGGCATATATGAAAAACTCAAGGAAAAAGAATGGGAGGTGGGAGAGAAAAAGATAGATTGGGCAGTTCTAGAAGCTGAAGAAAATGCACGAGTACCAGGTACCGGTCTTGGAGATAAATGTAAAGAATTACCCGAGTTATTGATTCAGGTTTTGCCAAGATTACTAGCCACGAAAAAGGAAGACTGGGATGCCATCTCAGCCTGTAAACAGAAACTAGATGAAGACACTAGTGATTTTTATTCTAGATTTGAAAAATGTTTTATAATTAACAGTGGTTTGAAGACAGGTAGCGAGTCATACCCTCATCTTTTTGTTACTAAACTAGTCGAGAATTCAAGTCCACAAGTTAAAAATCGAGTTTTGAAAGTCGAAAGTACCTGGCAAGCTAATACTCCGTCACAAATGCTCCAGATGCTCCAGTATCACCAGAATAGAATCAGGGAAGAGCAAGAACACGAAAGGAAACGTATGAAAGATACGAAAATGAAAGTACTAGTTGCACAATCTGTTCCACAAGACAGTCAGAAAAGGGGTCCGAATCAAGCCAGTCATCCTGCAGCTCCCGTTAAAGGGACATGCAATTATTGTAAACAGCCAGGTCATTTTATAAACGAGTGTGCAGTTCTGAAACACAACATAGCCACTGGTAAGACTAAAGAAAGACCACGTCCGCCTAGACAAGAACAAGTTTCACCGACTTCTCAGTCACCACAGAATGCACAACAGACAGTTCCAGCACCGCAGCCTATTGCTGCAACACAGCATGTTACACAACAGATGTACCAGTATGCACAGTCCGAGTATCCAGAGTATCAACAGTATTCATGAAAAAGCCTAGAGAGGGAGGTAGGCTTGCCTCTCATCGAGATACCTGTAGATCAAGAGGGTCCCTATGTACACAGTCAAGTATTAGGGAAAGACAGAAAGTTTCTGATTGATACAGGGGCAAGAAGGACTACTATCAGTCACGACGAGGTTCCAGGGGCTCCGCTCTCAGGCTCTAAAAATGTTTCCCTTGGATTTTCAGGAAAGCCTATTATTAACGAAATTTCAAAGCCAGTTTCCCTAGAAGTTGGTCCATTGTCCCGAACTACTGATTTGTTACTTACAAAGTCATGTCCAGAAAATTTGTTAGGCATCAAGACATTAAAAGAATTAGGTGCAGTAATTTGTTGCTCCCCAGAGGGAGTTCGTTTGTTTTTAAGGGACTATAAAGGTCACTATGTATTACGCGATTTTGATCCAAGATTATCCAATGTACCGCAGCATTTATGGGCGCAAGGTCCAACTGATGTTGGTTTTATGCAAATCACACCCCATCGTGTGACTCTCAAGCAAGGTATAGTCCTGCCACGAATCAGGCAGTACAGATTGCCACCTGAGGCTGTAGCAGCCTTATCCAAAATTATTGACGAGCTCATTGCTCAAGGAGTGGTTGTAGAAACTGACTCCAATGTATGTAATTCTCCTATCATTCCAGTCATGAAACGTACTGATCCAAATGCACCTCCAGTATATCGATTAGTGATTGACCTTCGAGAACTTAATAAATGTATCATACCCCAGTATCCAGTAGTCCCAGATATTTCATCCCTATTAACAGCTATTGATCCCGAAGCCATATTTTTTACAGTAATAGACCTCAAGAATGCATTTTTCAGTGTTCCCATTCATCCAGACAGCCAGTACCTTTTTGGTTTTTGTTTAAATGGAAGGAGCTATAAATTCACATGAGCTCCTCAAGGTTTCACAGAAAGTCCTAGTATTTACAGTCAAGCACTTAAGAGACAACTAGACAATATTCACATGCCAACTGACACTGCCCTGCTCCAGTATGTCGATGATCTACTGATCACAGCCCGTTCTGAACGTGACTGCGAGCGTGCGTCACTTACAGTTCTGTATTTTCTAGCCGAGATGGGGCACAAGGTGTCCCCTTCGAAGCTTCAATTCTGTGTCCAGCATGTGATCTATTTAGGCCACTTACTGTCCAAGAGGGGTAGGCAGTTGACACCTGACCGTATCCAGTTAATAGCGAGTCTTCCACAGCCCAAGACACAGAAAGAGGTACGAGCTTTTATCGGCCTCACTTCCTATTGCAGACAATGGATTCCCCAGTATGCATTCCTAGCCAAGCCACTGATACAGTTAACGACACAGGAGGCAGCCGTATCGACTCATCTGAACATACACTTGCTTTTAATGAATTAAAGAAAGCCTTATGCCAAGCACCTGTTCTAGCTACACCGAACTACAGTAAGCCTTTTACACTTTTTGTCACAGAACGTGATGGTACTGCATTATCTGTTCTCACACAAGTTCAAGCCGGACAGTACAAGCCCTGTGCTTATTTTTCGAGCACATTAGATCCAGTAGCCCAGGCTCTGCCTGCGTGCCTCAAGTCAGTTGCAGCCACAGCACTAGCTATCAGACAAAGTGATTCCATAGTATTAGGACACTCCCTGACAGTACAAGTTCCACACTCCGTGGAAGTTCTTTTAAACCGAACACAGACTCAGCACTTGACGATTGCACGTTTAACAGGTTATGAATTAACACTGTTCCAGCCTCACATAGAAATCAGACGCTGCAACATTCTAAATCCTGCTACACTGTTACCGTCAGTTACTTCGAATCCTGCCACACATGACTGTGTGGAAGTTGTTAACACCATGACTAAGCCAAGACAAGACCTGACAGACATTGCACTACCTAATCCCGACCTGACACTTTATGTGGACAGTTCATGTATGAGAACTAGTACAGGAGAACTAGTAGCCGCGTATGCAGTGACTACTGACACCGACGTTATTGAAACACATCGTATTGACACCCTGTCTGCTCAAGCAGCAGAGCTAGTCGCTCTGACCCAAGCCTGCATACATGCCAAGAACCTGAAAGTGAACATATATACAGATTCACGTTACGCATTCGGAGTTGTACACGACTTCGGAGTACTCTGGCAGGAGAGAGGTTTCATGACTTCTCATGGAACCAAGATTCAGCATGGTCTCCTCATTCAAGCTCTGTTAGATGCAATACATTTACCGACAGCTATCGCTATCATGAAGTGCAAGGCACATACGAAAGTTGCTGATATTATTTCCCAAGGTAATGATCTAGCAGATCGAACAGCCAAGCTTACAGCTCAGACACCAGACATTCCAGTTAACAAGACACCAACATTCATTCCAGAACAGACTACATGTATGACAGTTAAGGACCCTACACAAGATGTCATAGACATACAGTTACATGCTACTCCTGAGGAAATCAAGAAATGGTCCGAACAAGGAGGGGTCCAGACAGATCAGGGATGGGTGACGAAGGGAAGAGCCACATGGTTTCTCCCCGACTCTATGGTTCAAGTCATTATCAATACCGCACATAGTCCAGCACATCTAGGAGAAAAAGCTATGTTAGACAGTATACAGAACCTTTGGTTCAACAAGCACTTACGAGCTGCAGCCAAGCAGAAAGTCCGTACTTGTATGATATGTTGCCAGTTCAATCCAGGTAAAAGTGTCCCGGTGGAACAAGGTGGATTCCAACCTCCTGACCACCCTTTTGAAGTCCTCCAGATGGATTACATTCAGATGGAGCGATGTCGAGGTTTCAAGTATGTTCTTGTAGTTGTATGCGCTTTGTCCAGGTGGACAGAAGCATATCCAGTTCCAGATTACACAGCAGCGACCACTGCCAAGCAGTTGGTTCGTGAATTTTTCCCCCGTTATGGACTCCCTAGGGTCGTGTATTCTGATAACGGCCAGCCATTCTCATCTGAGTTAATGAAACATGTTTCCCTTTTGTTAGGGTACCAGTGGAAGTTCCATTGTGTGCGCCATCCTGAAGCAGCCGGTCTCGTAGAGAGACATAATCAGACCCTGAAAATCCGTATTGCCAAGACATGTAAAGAGAAAGGTGTAGACTGGCTAGTTGCCCTGCCAGTTGCTTTATTCTACATGAGAATGGTCGCACATTCCAGATCAGGTCTGTCCCCTTATGAGGTCGTATTCAGCCGCCCCCAAACATGTGGGGTACACCTAGACCCCGCAGTATTACAGATGTTTCCAGCAATATGTTGACAGATTACCTAGCTTCCTTGATGTCTGCCCTACACTCTTGTCGTTCACAGGTTTCCGCCGCATTTCCAGACAATACCGAGGTGAAACCGCATGAAATCGTTCCAGGATGTTTTGTACTTGTGAGGAACTTTGATCGTTCAAGTCCGCTGGAGCCCCGCTGGAAACAACCTCAACTTGTCCTTCTGACCACCCGCACGGCCGTGAAGTTGGAAGGCCGCAAAGGCTGGGTGCACCTGTCCCACGTCAAGAAATTTCATGGACTTCGAAAAAAAGAGTTTGCCGAGAACATTTCTAAGGACTGCCTAAAAAGTGACTTTGATTCCAAGCCTCCCCTGTTAGAGGAAACTCCGCAGCAGGAGTATAAAAAGAAGCTCAGGTCTAGTAAAATAAGTCAGCCAGTTTAATTGTCTAAGTCCCCCTCGGGTGAAACGGTTAGACAGGTTTCTGACATGTATGAGATAGACCCCCATAGTGAGAGAGTTAGTCAAAACTCTATCAGATGTATCGTTATTCTATGTTTTCTTCTATTTTTGAGTTTGATGGTTACCTGCACAAGTTATGCATTGCATTTATGTTTTCCAATTTCTCATGTAAATAAGTTTTCTAATGCTACAGTAGAGCACACATTTAGTGATCTGCCTCCTCACGAGTTATCCTATCGTCTTGCTATGAGAAATAATACGTTTATCCGTATGTTACATTATTCACACCAGACCAGCAATGCCACTAATTGTTGGGTGTGTGGTCGACTCCCCCCTTTCCAGACACCGAAGGGAGTTCTGCCACTCTTTCCTTATCCGTTTTCACATAATGGTTCGTGTGGAGCATGGTCCACGTTAACGTCATCCTCAACTGATATGTCCCTTCTGAATAGTACATGTTTTCCAGACAAGCAAGGTCTCACCCATAGAACAGGGTTAGATCTAGAAAATTAAGTTTATGATTTAGGTAATTATTCTTCGAATTTTATGGTCCTGAATGTTCAGTCTGATACTACTCCAGATTTATGACATATTCTGTTACGTTTACATCACATGTCTATGTACACGCCTCTTATTACACCCACTTCAGCCTTATCTTTCGCGACTGCTACGAACTCCGCCCACTGCTACGCCTACTGTATTAACTGTAATGCAATTGTTTAACTATAAATATTGTGTACTGTTATTAAAGTTACCCCCTTATGCTCCCAGATCCTGCCCCCGGCAGCTGCCATCCTATTCCCGTGCAGGTTGTCCTGTTGCTGTCCTTTATGCTGTATTAAAACCTGCAAACTCAAGATACCTCGAATCTTGACTCTTATTTATTGAGCTATCTGTTATTGTATATCTAGTCAAAAATAGAACAGGTATTTAAATAAATAAGAGTCAAGTGGCAAAATATCGATGTGAAGAATATCGACCTACCAAAATATCGAGGTAAAAATATGGAAGATCAGAATATCGACTTCCTATCTGCAAACAGGTAAGTGCAAAAATATCGAATCTAAAATACCAATAACAAAAATACAGTTTGCAAAAATATTGAATTTTTTAAATGTCTTAAAAGTAATATCCATTTAATTAAATTATAAATATAATTAAGTAAAACTTACGTACAATTAATAAAAAAATGCTAAAATTAATAAATAATAAATGAAATGTAAAAAAATAAAATAAACATAAATTTTAATGTTTGTATATATATTAACTTAATAATATCACATAATTATTAATATTTTTAATTATAAAAGGTTAAAAATATAACCTAACATATCATTACATATATATATTTATATATATATATATATATATATATATATATAAAAAAATCTATCATATACATTTGAAAATAAATTATATATAAGTTAAAACATTAAAATAAATAATGTTAAAAAAATATATTTTACACTACATTAAATATAACAATACTGAAAACGTTGCATAGCGTAGAGCATAAAATTACTATTCCCACTGCAGCAAGTGGAACAGTAGGGAAAATGTTGGATAGCAGGTGGGTAAAAATTACTATTCCCACTCCACCGAGTGGAACAGTAGGACAAATGTTGGATAGCGGGTATATAATAATGACTATTCCCACTCCTGGGAGTGCAACAGTAGGGAAAGTGTTGGATAGCGGGAGTGTAAAAATTACTATTCCCACTTCAGTGAGTGCAACACTAGGGAAAGTGTTGGATAGCGGATGGGTAAAAATTACTATTCCCACTCCACCGAGTGCAACAGTAGGGATAGTGTTGGATAGCGGGTGGGTAAAAATTACTATTCCTACTCCAGCGAGTGGAACAGTAGGGAAAATGTTGGATAGTGGTTATATAAAAATTACTATTCCCACTCCAGTGATTGCAACAGCAGGGAAAGTGTTGGATAGCGGGTGGGTGAAAATTACTATTCACACTCCGGCAAGTGGAATAGTAGAGAAAGTGTTGGATAACGGCTATATAAAAATTACTATTCCCACTCCAGTGAGTGCAACAGTAGGGAAAGTGTTGGATAGCGGAGTGTAAAAATTACTATTCCCATTCCAGTGAGTGCAACACTAGGGAAAGTATTGGATAGCGGGTGGGTAAAAATTACTATTCTCACTCTACCGAGTGCACCAGCAGGGAAAGTGTTGGATAGCGGGTGGGTAAAAATTACTATTCCCACTCCACCGAGTGCAACAGTAGGGAAAGTGTTGGATAGAGGGTGGGTAAAAATTACTATTGCCACTCCAGCGAGTGCTACAGTAGGGAAAGTGTTGGATAGAGGGTGGGTAAAAATTACTATTGCCACTACAGCGAGTGCAAAAGGGGGTGGTGATGGACGGAGCATCTGAACCAATCAAGCACTCACACCCAGTCAACAGATCTGGGTTTAATCCATCACCGTTCTTTAGCCCACTCTGCCAACCCAGTTCAGACATGGCCATATGCAAATCAGTCTGACCCTGTGCCTCATGGGAACAGTCCAGCCCGAACTGCCAAGCCATGCCTTCCCTGGACCGGAAACAAGATTCCGAGGACCGGTTTCTGGCATTTCAGCCATCTTCAGCCCGGCTTGCTTGAATCCAGTGGGAAAGTGAGCAAGGGACTCACGTCTGAGCATACCCTGCCAACTTATGGCAAACAAAGAAGTACAAAAGGGGGTGGTGATGGAAGGGGCATCTGAACCAATCAAACACTCACACCCAGTCAACAGATCTGGGTTTAATCCATCACTGTTCTTTAGCCCACTCTGCCACCCCAGTTCAGACATGGCCATATGCAAGTCAGTCTGCCCCTGTGCCTCATGGGAACAGTCCAGCCCGAACTGCCAAGCCATGCTTTCCCTGGACCGGAAACAAGCTTCCGTGGACCGGTTTCTGGCATTTCAGCCGTCTTCAGCCCGGCTTGCTTGAATCCAGTGGCAAAGTGAGCAAGGGACTCACGTCTGAGCATACCCTGCCAACTTATGGCGAACAAAGAGGTACAAAAGGGGGTGGTGATGGACGAAGCATCTGAACCAATCAAACACCCACACCCACTCCAGCGAGTGCAACAGTAGGGAAAGTGTTGGATAGCGTTGGGGTAAAAATTACCATTCCCACTCCAGAGAGTGCAACATTAAGGAAAGTCTTGGATAGGGAAAGCGTTGGATAGTGTAGGAGTTAAAAAAACATACTTATAAATTGAATATGTTTTGTAATTAAATAATTAATTATTAATACCTTAACAATAAATTATATAAAAAATACCAATAAATAAAAATTAATAATTACTTTAATAACATTAAATTACTTCCCACCCTATTCCCCAATAAACACACAATGCACTTGAATAATAAATAATACAATTAATATAATTATCAATTAATAAAAATTAATTCCCAAATAATAATTAATAGTAAAATAATTATCAATACCAATAAATACAATTTAATAATTACTTAATTACAATTAAATTACTTCCCACCATATTCCCCTATAAACCCACAGCTCACTCCTAAAAAAGTACACAATTAACATATTAACAAAGTCATTATTAATAATTAATATCAAAATATTAACCAAATAACATTTTTACACAGTAAACATAATTACCAATTAATTATTCATTGGTATTAATAAATGTATAATTAATTTATAATAAATTAATTAACTTATTTAACAATATAAACTGTTTATTACTAATGTATTAATTAATAAAATAATGAATTCATTTCAATTAAATTACTTCCCACCCTACTCCCCTATAAACTCACAACCTGCTACAGAATTGATTTACGCAAAAAGTAATTCATATATAATTAATTCATTCTAAATAATTCTTAATTAATATATTATAATTTAATTACTCCCCACCCTATTCCCCTATAAACTCACAACCTGCTACGGAACTAAAATACTCAAAAATAACATAAAATCCATTACTTTTGAAAAATTCAGACATACATAACAAAAATAATCTATACTTTTAACACATATAATAACACTTAAAACAATACATAAAATTATATTCTTGACAACGATTTTATGACTATCGATACTACTGACTTCGATATTGTTGAAAACGATATTACTTACCTGCATGTCGATATTCTGCTCCACTATATTTTTGATGGTCGATATTATGTCCACTCGATATTAAAGACTCGATATTTTGGTATAACTGTAGAAAAAATTAGACATTTTGACTGCTCACCTATGAGTTGATCAGGAGGAGGAGCTGTTACCTACCACACTTGCACATCACAAAGGCTCTGCCTGAAAACTATCACAGAGGGTTTGTGTTAGACCTGTCATTCTTAGAGTGGTCTTCCCCCAAATCGTTTGCCTGCTTACTGCCTTTTTTTGCTGTTTCTATTTGCTGGCTTAAGTCTCTGAGCACTTTACCACTGCTAACCAGTACTAAAGTGCAGGTGTTTCTCGTCTAAATATGGTGATATTTGTGTATACATGATTGGCATATTTAGTTTGCTTATAAGACCCTTGTACGGTGGTAAACCATGTACCCAGGGCCTGTAAATTAAATTATACTAGTGGGCCTGCAGCACTGATTGTGCCATTCACACTAGTAGCCTTTCAAACCTGTCTTTGGGCTGCCATCCCACAGCCTGTGTGTGCAGCTTTCTCCCACTTCAACTTGGTATTTAAAACCACTTGCTAAGCTTTAAACTCCCCTTTTATTATACATCAGTCACCCCTAAGGTAGGCCATAGGTAGCCCTGAGGGCAGGGTGCTTTGTTAGTAAAAGGTAGAACGTACTTTTAAGTTTTGCATGTCCTGGTAGTGACAAACACCCACATTCATTTTTCACTACCGTGAGGCCTCCTCTTCTCATAGGCTAGCATTGGGAATTTCTCAATACATTTTTTAAGCTGTAATTCCTGATTAGATAGGAGTAGCTGCTTCATGTTTCATATCTTTGGAATGGAATGATAAATTCTCTTTAGTAGTAAAATTGAATTTAACATTACTGTTTTAAAAATGCTAATTTTAGAAAGTGGACGTTTCTCTGCTCTTACTGCTCCGTGTATCTTCCAGCCTGTCTCCAATACATGCCTGGGGTGGGTGACAGCTACACTTTGTGAATTCCCTCTAGATAGCCATAAACACAGGCAGGGTGGGCATGACAGAGAACTCATCTGCATTCATATGCATTCTGATAAATGTTCCTTGGTAGGAAAAGAGGGGGGAGCTGGCACTTACACCTGAATTGACAGTGTCCTGTTTCCCACACAAAGGGCTGATTACCCCCCACTGTTAGTCTGGAACCAGGGCTGGGAAGAAAGGAGAACTTTTGTACTTCAAGGGCCTGCTTTGAAGTCAACCCCAGTTCAAAGGCACAGCTGGGTAAAAGTAATGGGTCACTGACGCTAGCAAGAGAAAATACTACTGGACCTGTGAAGAACTCTGCCAAGAGCAAAGACTACAGTGCTACAAGAATTGCCCCTCTGCTTGGCTGCTGCTCTGGAAGAACTGCTTTTCTGATCTCTGCCCTGCTGAGGAGAAGGACTGAACCCATTTTACTTAAACCCGGAGTGATTTTAAGGGTTTGTTGAATTGCCCCCTGTTCTGAAGTCTCAGGGGCATCAAGTCTTCCCTAAACCCTGCAACAGCACCTGGACTGTGCCATCTGAGAGGCCTGCCCAGCCTAGTGGTGCCAATCAAGTCCTGGGCCCTTGAAAGGTAATTTATGCTCTATGGAACCATCAAAATCGACACAGTGACGACTATGCTCTGATCTGAACCGATGCAATTTCCTTCAACACTGACACAGGAGCCGATCGATGACATCTCTTTGATGGACTGTGCACCTCGATGATGAGCAGCGCAGCTCGATGACGATGATGCAGCAGTGCCTGCATCGTAAAGGGGTTCGTCAACCTGCATCATCTGTGCAGATCAGAACAGATGCATCAAAACTTTTACGTCAACACTTCCTCCATCCAAGGTACTTTTTTAACAAGACCTGCTTAAGTCCTGTAGCCAGCCTGCCCTCCATTGCTGTCAGCCTGAACTTTGGATTTACCCTGTTCCAACACGACTTTAAGTAACCTCTAAGGGCTATTTGCTTCTAAGCACGGCTTTTTGATTTAATCTTAAAAATTCATAACTCTGTTTCTACTTATTACATTCTTGTTGGGTTGGACTTTTGTGGTGTGCCTCTTTAGATAAGTCTGACTGCTCTATGCCAAGCTACCGGAGGGTGAGCACAGGTTATATTTTAGTGTATATCTAGCTTATCCTGACTAGAGTAGAAGTTCTTGCTTGTACGGGATGCATTCTCTGTCAACCAGAAACCCCAGTTCTAACAGCTTGATACTAGTCTTTTGTGACCCCAGACAGGATGGAGCGAAGGCAGTAAGAAATGGGATGACTGGCATCTTAGTGGGGTGGAATCCTCTGGATGCTTTTCCTACTTCAAAATGGGCACCTGTTATAAATATTGGACATCAGACTCCAGCTCTTCAGTACACATCTAGAACTGTGGGGAGACTCAGAAGAAGGACTGTTGTGTTGCTTTGCAAGAAGGACTGTCACTCTGTTGCCCTCCTGCCCTCCTGCCCTGCTTCCTGCATCCCTGATACCTGAGTGAAGGACTGGAGCTGCTTTTTGAACCCAGGCACACCGAAGTGATTCCAAGGGCTAGTTAGCTGGCTTCCTAACAGAGCATTAGGGACGGAAGACTCGTACCACCTTGAACCCAGCACCTGGCCTCTACCTGCTATGAGTCTTACCCTCCCAAGTGGTGGCACCTCATTCCTGGACTCTTTGAAGTGATCTTGAAGGGGCTCTGCCAGCTCAAACTGTTGTCCCAGCAGAAACTCCTCATCGGAACTGCCGCTACACAACGCATCCTCAATGTAGGCCCTTATATCGCAAGCTCATCCTTGATGCCCTTCATAACGACGATGCAGGACACTGCGCGGCAGCCTTTCAGCTTCTCTGAACTGATGTTGCATGATGCATATCCACACCAAAACCTCGACTTCATGATGCATTCTCAAGCACAGGACTTCCCAATTCTCTGCCAACCAGGATTTAAGATATTTTGATCAGCGGGCCTATAGCTGGTCCATGCTCCATCGCAGTTAACCTGAACTTGTAACTTTGCTTTGGTCCAGCATGACCAGACAAACACAGCTGGTGCTTGGTGCTTTTTGTGACTATTTTCACTTACATTTTCAAATTGCATATATCTGGTTCTACTGAATGGATTTTTATTGTTTTGGCCTTAAATTATTGTTTTTAATGATTATTTACCCAAGTTGATGTGGGATTTTTCTTTTGTTACATTTTCTCTTTATTACTGTTTGAAGTGCTGCACAATTATTTTACTCATTGCCTCTAAGTTACGCCTGTCTGATTTTGTGCCAAGCTACCAGAGGGTTTGGCACATGTTAATTTGGGGTTTACTCGTGACTTCACCCTGACAATGATTGTGGTTGCTACTTGAGTCGGGCTTTTCTCCTGACAAGCAGTCACCTCATTTCTTACACTCTATATTATCATTGGTACCAAATGGATTCTGAGAAGAACCTTTTTTTCCAGGAAGGACCCGAAACCATTTGTACATATACATAATTAAGGTCATATTTTGAAAAAGGTTGAAGTGGGATGCAGACCCTGCAATTTGTTATTTCAATATGAGCTAAACTGAATGGGCAACCACATTCCAAAGGAATGTTTACAAAAATACCAACCCTTAGGAGTTGAAAAAAGAAAACTCTGCACTCAGATGAACAAGATTTTTGTAAATTATATTTAGGACAGAATACTTAAGTCAAACAATATTTCTATAGAGTATATGTGTGGGGCGCGCCAACATAAATCAGCAAATCCCCATGAATGCTCACACGTTTGCACTTGGAAATCTAGATAAAATTGCACGAGGCAAACACATCATCTGAAAGTGGCTCTGGGTGTAGACCATCCAGGAGGTGGATTACTGTTCGCACTTTCCAACCCTGACTGCTTTGGTAACTGACAAGATGAATTGGGGCACAACGAACTTGCACCCATTTAAGAATTGGGTTACTTGGCTTACAGCTGGGCAGGGCAGTGAGGGTTACAGAACCTGGTTCTGCAGCAGCGAACCCTGTACTTTCCTCTGTTTAAATCACCTTAAGGGCCACAAGAATGTGGCCACATTTAGGTGCTCCAGATCTTTTTGGGACCCGTAGAAAATGCACACAATAAGAGAACAGAAGGCCGACACATCTCTGCTAGGGACTGCAGGGTGCTCTGCTCCATAGTCATTCTAGCTTTTCTCCAGAGCTGTAGCAATGTAATATTCAAGAGTACACTACCCTAATACCCACTGCACATAACATCGAGTTTTTTTTGCATATTATGTACTCATAAGTGGAAATGTTCACACATCCAAGGATAGGATGTGTGTTTCTCACTATGTTCAGCCACAAAGAAGAGATTTACGATTTTACGATTTTCCTAAGAATGTCAAAACCAAATATTTATTCTTAGTCACTTCTTAGAAGTTGGGGTTTTTAAGCATTTTATCTACTTCAAAAGTTATTCAGCATTTGATAATACGCCTGGGCAGAGGTCACTTAATTGGGTGCCTATCTCATTTCTATGTTATTACTAGAGCTCAAGTTAACTTTATTGTGCGTACCTGATCAGGCTATGAAAAATGGTGCAGAGGGTTTGCTCGTTGTTTTTTCCAAGTCACTTAAACACAGTTTGTGAAAATATTGATAATGGCATTGCTTTACCTACAGGAGTTTTCAAACACATTTACATCAGCTACAGGTAGTGCACAATCGCTCCAGCAGAAATGCCATGGATACATCCGCCATGATGCGCATCTGCATATGCAACCCATCCTCATGGATTGCAGGCCAAAGCTTTCATTCTTTTTACACTGCAAACTATAACTCATAAAGCAAAGCATGAATTTGCCCCATTGTACCTTAAGGAGAAATTCATTTGTACCTGTCTGTCTTTCAGAACACTGACATAAATGATGGTTCTTGATCCGGTGGTTCAAGTGAATCAGAGCAGGGTATAATCTTCTTTTATCGGTTGAGATACCACTGGGCAGTGCGCCTGTACGCATCGTAAATAATTATAATCAACTTTCGATCTGCAGAAATCTGAAGACCTTCTTGTTCTGATTATTTTCCTCCTTTTTATATATATCTTCTGATTCAATGCTTGGGTGCTGTCATAGGATCTTTAGCTTTTTACAAATGCGAATGGAAGGACAGGTCCCAAGAGAGTACAGGGCACTTTTATTGGGAAAAAAAACTATTTATTTGTACTCCACAGTATAATTCCATGTTATGACTATCACAGAAGGTTGATCTGGACTTCATCGCGAATGTCTCTGTGAACAATAGGCGTAGATGAGTGAAGGGGCATATTCGTGTGGAATTGATAATACATTAAAAACGTTCAAAGAAACCCCACGTAAACCCAGGCACTGGTTCTGCACCATCACTACATATTGTGCAAATCCCAGAACCAGGACTGTAACTGTTTTCTTGTCAATTTTGTATAATTTTTTTTTTAAACCAATTTATTTTGACACATTGAAAAGTAAACATGATACAATAGTAACCAGAATTACGTAGACAGGCAGTAGGAGCGATGGCAAGTCCGCACTCTGTTGGGCAGCGATTTCTGGGGAGTTTTGTTTAGTGTGTTGAAAGCCCATGGGACTGACAGTGTTTCACAGAAAGCACCCATAGAAATACTGACAATAATTGGCAAAACAGAGCCTTATTTAGAGCTTGTCAAAAAGTTAGCGGGTGTCCTCGCTGCCATATTTAGACTGCCATTTATATTAAAGCACTCATAATATGGCGTAGGGGACATCCACTATTTTTTAATGAATGTTCTGCATCCTCCCCATCATAAATAAGGGCCTCAGCTATATGGATCCCACATGGGATACAAAATGGTGCGGCTGCTCAACATATATTTATGTACTGTCATTAATATATAAGTATATCAGACAATAAGGGTTCCATTAGGATGGCGGGCGGATCGCCCCCGCAGGGCTGGCGGACCGCCCGCCGCAATGTGACAAATGCGGCATGCGCCCGCCAGTGTGGTGGGCACATCGTAATTGGGAGTGCAGGACCCCTGCCCACTGGGGTTTGTGCGTCCGCCATACTAATGACCCCCTAAGACACTTGCTCATGCACAGAACAAGGATAAGTACAATGTGCCATGGCATGATGCAGCTAATCCTGGTGCAATAGGGAGCCTGTCTGCTCCAGTCATCCTGTTACCAAAAGGATATATATACTGAGCCAAGCTTCAATACAGCGACTCCAAGTTAGGAAGCTTCCCTCCGACGTGGTGATCTAGGGAACTCAAACAAAAATTTAACTATGTATACATATATAAGATGCAAGACTCAGAAATAACACACCAACAGCTCCAGCAATATACTTTATACCCAAACTACACAAGAATCCAACGAAACCACCCGGACGCCCCATTATGTCCGCCAACAATAGTCTAGCTGAGAACACATCACAATATATAGACTATTTTCTTTAAGAGTTTGTTCAAGCTTTGCCCTAATACTTAAGGGATATTGGCAACTTTTTGGTAAAGATACATAACTTTAAGTGGCAAAATGGATTTCTATTGATAATGTTTGACATCACAGCTCTATACACGAGCATTAGCCACAAAGATGGTTTGAGGGCAGTAAAACATTATCTTAGAAAAAGATCTGCTGCACATGAACAACACAACAAAATGCTCATTGACATGATTGATTTTTGCCTCAACAATAATATTTTTTATTTCAGAGTGTTCTCTACCAACAATTACGGGGAGTTGCTATGGGGGCCAGTTTCTCCCCCAGCTACGCCTGTCTTCACATCGGCTAATGAGAGGAACTGGTCCTACATAGAAAATTCTCAAACACCCTGGAACAAAATGTGAAATTTTGGTGGCGCTATATTGATGATTTGTTTTTAATATGGCATGGTTCTGAAATAAAGGCCAAAATATTTATTGATGAATTGAACCTAAATGACATTAATTTGCAGTTCACTGCCAACATCAGTGCTGAAATGGTCACTTTTCTAGAATGTAGAGGTATACATTGAAAAAGGGAATATTGAGACAAAGATACACAGGAAACCTACAGCAGTTAATTCAGTGTTGTATGCAACCAGTCTACACCCAAGACACCTTATCCAAAGTATCCCCTATGGGGAAATGATTCAACTGAAAAGGATCTGTAGCACTGTAGATGAACTACAGAAGGCCCAACAAAACAGTTGATCTAGATTCCTCCAACGGGCCTACACTGAAGGATGCATAGATTCTGCCATATTGAAAAGTGGGTTGGTTAACAGGGATACCCTCCTTAAGCTTGACAAAGCATGCATAACTGATGAGGCCCTCAGACCATCATCGAAATCAAAAAACGCAGCCAATGATGAATTCCGGATGATAGTGGGATACAGCAATCAGAGTAAAGAAATTAACTGCATCATCCAAAGAAATTGGACTTTAGTAAAAACTGACCCTGTTCTAGGTCATACACTACCCACTAAGCTCTCAATTACCAACAAAAGGGCTCCAAATATGAGAGATAAGCTGGTTCAGAATAATCCAGTTGACAAACCGAAAAGCAACTGGCTAAGCCAAAGAAAAGGTTTTTTCAGATGTAGAACCTGCAAGGCCTGTCAATTTGGCATCAACACTCTGACATATAAAACCTCCTTTAGCGTGCAGGATCAAGCCATCAACAGAACTCTGTCTTGTAGGTCTGAATTTGTTGTATATGTGCTCGAGTGCCTTTGTGGGCTTCGGTACGTGGGAAGTACCAAGCTGCAGGTGCACAAGAGGATTTTGCAACATATCAGAGCTATCAATAACAAAGACCCTGTGTACCCAGTCGCCCGCATTTTAAGGAACACCATCAATCAGACCCCAAAAACTTAAAATATTTCATAATAGACTGTGTACCTTTCAATAGACGAGTTGGGGACAGGGAGAGAATCCTACGAAAATTAGAAACCCGATATATTCTGGACCTGGATTCCAAGAGCCCCAATTGCCTTAACATAACAGAAGATCTGTACACGTCTTTAACTGTTAAGAACGCATGCTCGTTTCATGACATAAATCTCTTTTTTTCTTCTTTACTTCTCTGCATGTTAGTTTTATGTACAAATAACCAAATTGAACATCCAAAAAAACTAACAGCATTATTGAGCTTTACACTGTAACGTTGCAGCCAAACATAGCCTCAGGTCACACAGAAGTCCTAACAAGATAGTGGCTTTTATCTTGTCTTTTTTTTTTTAAGTTCAAGTTTATTGAAACCAAAAACATAGCATAAATACAAAATGTAATACAGACAATCAATGAGAGGCATAAGAGATATACAAATGAAATTTAAGGAGGTATAATAAAACGGAATCAATAAACACCTATAGCTAAATCATGAAAAAGAAATAGCAAGGAAGGGAAAAAGAAAACAAAATAAAAGGGGGAATGGAGCATGACAATTCATAAAACGTAACATTGTATGCAAATAATGAATGTAAATAAAACAATGTGTGATAGACAGCAAGCAATAAATAAGCACATAACTTGAAATCGAAATAAAAAGAGAAATAAGCAAAATCATGGTGGTTTGTGAACATCATCAGATGGATTTTGGTAATTAACAATAACAGTTTGAGGAGAGGGAGAGGTTTTGGAAAGGTAGGTAGTGAGAGGGATCCATAACATATCTCGTTTAACAGCCAATGAAACAGGGGTAACATAGTTGGTTTCAAGTCTATGATGGAAACAAATAGCATTCCACCAAGCAGAATAACTAACTTTAGTGGAATCTTTCCAATTGGAGGTAATGAATGAAATGCAACGGCTAAAAACAGGTCAAGCAACTTAAAGTGAGAAGGAGAAAGTGGTAAATCAGGGGATAGGGAACCCAAAAGGACATTGGAAAGGGAGAAAGGAAGTGTAAAACCAAAAATCTTATGTAAACGAGACCAGACCATTTTCCAAAAGGAAGCAATGTTGGGGCAATGAAACAGCATGTGAAGTAAATCTGCATGTGGACAGGAGCAGGACCAACATTTAGGCGAGAGGTCTTGGGAAAAGGTGGCTAATTTTTGTGGAGTGAAAAGTAAACGATTATATAAAAAGTAAAGAGTCTGAGTGGTATTAGCAGCTCTGGACGTTTTGTGTATTTTTAACCACAGCCTATCCCATAAAGAGATAGGCCAGGATATTGATAAATCCCGTTCCCAGGCCAATTCAGTCTTTGATTTGAATCGATGAGGCGAAGTCATAACACATTTGTATAAAAGAGAAGCGGGTGGGGAAGAATCCAAAAGTGGGCGAATAGTAGAATAAGAGGAAGGTATCTCAGA
The DNA here is from genome assembly GCF_964261635.1 of Lissotriton helveticus. Lineage (NCBI taxonomy): Eukaryota > Metazoa > Chordata > Amphibia > Caudata > Salamandridae > Lissotriton > Lissotriton helveticus. The sequence goes on from NC_136057.1 coordinate 592,537,884, forward strand.
GGAAGAAGGAAGAGATTGAAGATACTGAAGAAGAGCAGGAAGTAACAGGTCGTATTGTTTCCTAAAGGAAGCGGGGAGGAAAAATTGAGTTTGAAGGTCTGTAAAAGAGAGAGGAGCGTTATGGGATAGAAGTTGGGAGATCCAAGATAGACCTTTGGATTGCCAAGATTTCCAATAAAAGGAACGATTCTTGATGCGCAGTAATTTATTATGCCAAATAGACTGAATAGATAAAGAAGTAAGAGAGGGATAGGAAGAGGGTAGAAGGGGTTTATCTTGTCTTTTAATCCACCATTTTTTTTAGTTATTTAGGTAACTATTGACAGAGGCTTTTGTCAAAAAGATATTGCGTTTTGCACTTTATTTGCACATTTTGCACACAGTGTTGACAGGCCAAGTACACCACATGTAGACAGAGTACAGCGCACTGAATCGACAACATTTACATTGTTTACGTTCATTCACCAAGTCCTATGTATAGGATCATATCAAGGGGGCACAGACATCAAATGCACAATATGATTTTATGAATAAATTTAGACCAAGGTTTTTTTACAATGAAATCTATATCTACTATTTATTTATCTATTTATTGAGTACACCGCTGTGCATTGTACCTGCTGAGGTGGTGATTGCAATTTCCTACCTCCCTAGACGGATTTTATGACATTTTAAAATCTTTTTATACATGGTATTGAAAGTTTGTGAAATATGATCGCAAAACATTGATGGAATATTCACAATGTATTGGTGTACAGTAATTGAATAGGTATTTATACCATTATCTAACATGCTAACTGGTTCAGTATGAAATGCAAATACTCCACATTATACTTGCCTGGTTAACAACACAACAACTTCTTTGCACTGTCATACTCTTTTCCTCTGCCCATATTTCCAGTTCTTTGTGAAGAATAACAGCATGAGCCCTATGCTGCTAAGTCAAGTAGAGCTATAAACCTGTAATTGGCTGGGTTGGAGCATATTCCCTTTTTATGAATGGGGAAAGGACGGAACCCCTCCAGGAATCAGGGATTAATGCAGTAGCAAAAGCATGATTGAAAAGTGGCATTAAGATGGGCTGCCAAAAGTCTTCTGCTGTATTATACACACAGGCTGGAATCCAGTTTGTCCCCGGGCCCCATCTTGCCTCATTTTCTTGATTGTGGCAGTTACTGTGTCTGCTGTGTATATTGTCCTGTCTTGGGTCCTAAGATCTGGAGTTGCAATGGGCAGAGAAGAAATTGCTCCTATTGCTTGGCTGGATAAATAAAACTGTTCCACCTAGCTCATACAATAATATTCAGCCACTCAGTTTTCCCTTGTGGGCCCTGGACTGCCCAAGCAGTTTATGTGCCTCCACAGTCTAGCGTGACTTTCATCTTTTAGTTCTGTGTATGCTCTGAGCCACTTCGCATCATTGTACTCCCTTTTGTGCTGCCATATTTTATGCTGATAGATTGCCCTAAGATGGGAAATAGTTTGATCTTTGCGTGGTGTATTGCTTCTTCTTATGGCAGCCAGAGCTCTCTGTAGGGACCGTTTGCAGGCAAAGAGCTCCTTGGAATGGACATGGGTCTGTGTTGCACTTAAACGACTGAAAGGTTTCTTTTGTCCACTCCCTATTTCCTGCTGAAGGTGCAATTTGAGGGCCTACCAGTGCTCAGAAGGTGTTTTTCATCTGTATAGTATAGTCGGCGGGTTTCTTCCCTCTATCCAGGCTTTGAGCTTCACCCCTAATTTACGAACCTTTTAATTCTATATAAGATTTTTTGGTGCTCATCTCCTGTTGGTTCTCCGATCAGAGGCATTGAGGAGGAATCATTGGCGATTAGTTGGAGAGTTATGCGCAGAGGTCTAAGATCGCTCTCCTCCCTTTTGTCAATTTCAAAATCTTGAAACATGGAGTCCAGCCCATTGCTGATGAAGATGTAGTCCTAAATATGGCAGTGGGGCGCCAGTGGGGTGAGTGAGCTCCCTTTATAACTTGCGACAAGCTGAGGTTGTAGTCGGATAGAAGTGCATGTAGGGGTGCCGCCACACCTGAAGACTTGCGTAAATTTAGAGATTTGCCTTAGTTCCTAAGATTGCAGTCCCCTGCTATATTTGCCTGGTGTGACTCATATTTGGTCAGCAGGTTGTTAACCGTATTTACTAAGACTCCATGATATCCTAGCCACAACCCAGTTCTAATAAAAAATAGGTAGGATTCTGTCACTAGTGATAATATGTGTTGAGGACTATGGCTATTTTTCTTTTTTCCCCCTTTCATCTTTTGGTTCCCACCCAACACCAACTCCATCCATACCTGCCCAGGGAAAAACAAACGTCATCTTTGCATACCATTACAAGTTAGTTCCCTTGGTTTTGTCACTGTGGAGTATATCTAGAATATTCTCATACAATACCTTGCTTACTCAAGCTTAGGCGTAATTTGTATCAGTGGACAAGAAGAGGACCCTCCAGACTTAGGTCATGATTTAGAGTTTGACGGACAGAGTAGTCTGTTGCAACAGAGACGAGTGCCTTGTCTGCCAAACTCTTGGTTTGCCCACTCAATTTTGAGTCAGACGGACCACCACATTTATGTCTATTGAACAAAATTCCCTGCACCAGCATGATCCTTCCTCCAATGACCCAAGGGAAAACAATGGTTGAATTACAGTTTATTTTTTTTCCTGTCCATCACAGCCAGGAATTTCCTGGTGGTGAGGATCAGTAAAAATAAAAAATAAATACCTCCACAGCACTCCTTCTTTTTGAGCTTGTTTTTTCAAAAGAAAGCTTTCAAATGTCTGGTCTAAGTGTCGGTAACCAATCATGGACGCACACCAAACTTTTAGATGGCTATGAATGACCATCCGTGATGGCAGTTCACAAAAAACCTAGAGTTCACTGCATAGCTGCCAAACTTGTAAGCGGGCCCTTAGAACATCTGGTGCTCTTTCACAACTATTTTGCTAAATAGATTTGTTTAGGGGTTTACACACACCAGTTTTAATTAAGAAATATGTTTCAAGTGGAAAATTCTATTGATGGCCTTGAACATGTAAATAAAAGATGTAGGGCGTCAGTGCTTTTGGTTTGTTAACCTAGGTAGGTAAGAGTGCCAGGACCTGTTCCTTTCCTAGTTGAATTGATTCCTGTACCCAAAAAAATACTTATTAAGGTAGGTATATGTCCCGGTGGGGTTTGGGACGTGGGATAGGAGGCTGACACAACAGGTACAACTGAGGGGGTAACAGTCAAGAGAGAGGCAGACTCCTTAAATAGTGTTTTAAGCGAGGGTTTTATTTTTATGTAGGATCTCTTCTTCCGACTTGTGATACGTTCTTGGGCAAATGCAGCCGGGTCAAAGGTCAACTTCTTGGATGGCTCCAGCTTGCTTCAGGGTTGGGTCTGGGCTTCCGTCCGGTTCCGGTGCATTAGGGAAAGAAGGAGAAAGGGTAGGTCAGGTCACAGTCTGGGACCAAGCTAGGTGATCAGGGCCAGGGGTGAGGGAAACCGGTGCCCGGGTGAAGTATCTACAACTCGTGATGTAGGTGCTCGTGAGAAAGGGAACGAGGTACAACTAATCGGGAGGTTGGACCCGACGCCCCACCCAGCCCGCCACTCTGCCCCATACCTCTTGGAGCCACGCTCCTCCCGTGGGAACGTGGCGGGGCGATGCGAGGATACGTTGGCCTCCTGGCTTCTGCACAGCTACTCCGGACTCTCCGATCCCGGTCTCTCCTCTCGCCTCAAGGTCTCCTCCCGTCTTCACTCCTCTCTCGCTACTCCAGTCACCTCCGTTCGCCTCCAGGGAAACGCCGTCCGTCGCTTCCGGGTTCCGTCTCGCTTTTGACGTGCTGTTCACGCAGGGTGGGGGAGGAGTCTGATCTTCGAGTTCCGAGTTAAAGGGGCCGTGTGTCCTTGTCTCGGTCGGCCAGCATGATTCCTGTTCCATGACGTCCCAGGGGGAATCAGGTGGCTGTTGAGAGGTAAGGGAGGAAGGTAAAAGAGGGGTGGCGGACCACCAGTCCGCTTCTGTGTTCATGCCCATCCCCACGATACCCTCCTTGTCACAGTATAATATGTTAGATGCATATTGATTTTACAATTGTTCCTGCTTCTGAGAAAACAAGTTCTCTGTGTATTGTTAGGTGTGCATCATTTCAGTCTATAATATTTTACTTCAAAAACTTTTCCTGGAGACAAACTCAATCAATACACCATTGACAGCTTCAGTGTCGGGATCCGTTATACACCTTTCAAGCACTGGTTCTCATTCCAAAGCCTTATGCTTGAACAGGTCAATATGTTTGCCTCTGGAGTCCAGCACATTTTGTACTATAGAAACAAGGTTTTCCATTTTACATCCATAGAAGAAGAGAGAAGTGGCTGAATCGTAGCTTTCAGAGCCTTAGCTACGGTTATTTCAAATCTTCTAACCGTTCTTTCAGTGTTTGCATGAATCAGATGGAGTGTGAGCAAGATCTTTTTCAGGAAGCACCAGAGAGTACCCATGTGCAGACTGTTCGGCATGTTCACTTTATTTTTTGTTAAAATTCAAGTGGTTGTCAGACCCACCCTTCTTGTTTTCAATTTTAGTTATTCTTCCTCGAGGCTTGTTTGTTCCTTGAGGCTTGAGTGAAAAGCTGGTACATACTCACTCACTGTGATCAATTCTGGGAATGTTTGGTGTAGGTTTTAGGTATTTACTTAGAGGCACCATGGACAAGTCCCTCTTGATTTCCTGCCTAGCTTTTATCACTATCACCCATATTGGTTGATTTTATTATGGGCTGAGAGGCTATTGATATCCAATTAAAGGTGTGAGGTGTAATTTTGGATGTCCCCACTGGTGCTGCCGTGGAGGGAGTGCTTTTTGCTCCAGTAGTTTTTACAGTGCCCTTTTAGAAAAACTATACCTTTATTTCTCTTGTTAGCTAATCCCTAATACTCACACCAAGGTTCAATAGATATAACATATGTAAGAAGTCAGAAATCTGAGCTGTGATGAGTGGTGGCGCAATAACGTTTTTCTGATCAGTGGTAAACCAAAGTTATGTTTGGCATATTCACAAAATGTAACTCTCCCCCATCCAGTGCTGCCAATTAACATCTGTTATTTTATGAGTGACCCTAACTATAATGAGTTATTTGGAGATGCCTGTAAGGGGTCACCGTCTAATGATCAGTCAATTCAAAAAAAGACTATTGGCAATGAATGCGACTACTGTGCCTTTGTACTCAAGCCACTGTGTTTCTCCCTAGCAAATTCTTTCAGTATCAGCATAGTCAAGACCCATTAGCAGTGGCAACATCAAGGGTGCCAAATGGGACAACCAATCAAAACATCAGTCAGCAGACAGTTGGGTCTCATCATGGAAAACATCATCAAGGCCAAAGAAGCTTTCGATTTCTCATTTGTTGGAGTCATTAATGCAAAGTTAAGTAGCTTGGAGTACAAAATATACAAAAGCCAACGAAAATCGTGCAACTGTTTGTATTTTAATTCCTTGAGATTTCTTGCCACAGAATCACTAGCATGCTTTGTCCAAAATTACAAACTTGTTGTAGTTAAGACTATTATGCCACCCTCTCCTTCCCGAAGACAATCATGCCCACATCCAGCTGCAGACAGACCGAAAGCTAGATTTCAGCAGTTCATGGAGGAGGTCTTGCATCAATTTGCTCAAAATCTTGATGCAGCGTAAAAGCCGATCATTCTTTACACAACACATTTTGGCAATCAAACTCTAATGTGCATTTTGCACATGTCTAGAAAAATAACATTGAAACTGAGAAAAGTGGAAGTGCCAGCACCATAAATGTGTGCTTGGATTTGTAGAAATAAAAGAATCTCTATGCATTGAGTTATGTTCCCACAAATGTTGCGTTATCAGTCCTGTTCACATAACATTTTCAAATCAATAAATACTTTTTCCAATACTTCATTGCAAGTTAATTGATGGGAACTTGACTCTTCAACTTAATACATGAAGAGCAACAAAGTAAATAAGCTCTTTGTCAACTAACCTGTGAGGACAGAATGGACAGTCATTTCTCATGAGCAAAATGGGAAAATATGTTGGAGTATCAATTGTATACCTGGTAAGTGGAGGAATGGTCACATGATGTTCAGATTATTGTGTGATGACAACTGATGTCACAAATGGATGATTTAGAGTACAAAAGGTGACTTTCTTAAGAGGAGGAAGCCGTCCTTCACCAGGGCCCCTTTCTTTTCCATTGCCTCCAGTCTGCCTGCCGCACTATCTTTACATGCCCCTTGCTTTTTTTTCCTTTGCTGATAAGCTTGCCTGCTGGATGATTTAGAGCTGTCTGGTGAGAGACCAGACTTGAACTTTACTGAATATAGCTCAATTTCCTTGTCCATGTCCAGGGACTTTTCCTTAGTGGACTTTAACTTGATCTGTTTGTCCTAGCTAAGAGAACTTTATTGAACAATCCTCCTGCCTTTGTTGGTGGTAGGAAACTGTAACCGGAACCATCCTCATTATGGATTATTTTATTCAGCGGTAAGTTTACTTTGACTAAATATGTGGTTTTATACGATGAGCTGCAAAGCTCATGACTGAACTGCTTAAAATGTTAGTTATATGCATTGAATTTGGATCTTTAATATAATAAACACATTATCTAAATGTGTCTGAGTCTTTTATTGTGTCTTAATGTTCTTCGAACAGAAATTGTGCTTACAATTATCTGATTTCTGGTGCATGATAGAGAGTGTTCTGGTCATTGTTTGTGTCTTCTCTAAATGGGCAGAAACTTATACAACATTATCAAATGACAGTCTCACAGTAGCTAAATTATTTTTGAGGGAGTTGTTTCCAAGGTCTGGATTCCCGACTTCTCTTGAGTCAAACAGAAAAACAAATTTTAACAATGAGGTCCTGAAAATGATATGTACCGCATTACAAGTTGAGAAGAAGCTCCATTGCAGTTACTGTCCAGAGGTTTCTGGACTTGTGTAGCAGATTAATGTCACACTGAAATCCAGATTGGTGAATATGTGTGCTCCAACATCTTTGAGGTGGCCCAATGCATTTACTCTGGTGATGATGAATCCCCACAAAGTCATCATGGGCTGAGTGATGAAACAGGCAGCTGTTCCTGCAAATGTTTCTGTGAACATCACAGATGATTTAGTATTGGACTACTGCAAAGATTTGATTGATGTGGTATGTTCTGTGTGCCACCATGGCAGAGGGGCTGCTCTTGCAAGTCAACAGGAGCAGTACCATGACCTTAGTCTTGGTGTTTGGGTAATGGTGAAGTAGCACATGTGAAAGTCATTCTTGCAGCCCCAATGGAGAGGGCCTTACCAGGTGATTCTGGTCACCGACACTGCAGTGCAGTGTGGAGGTCTTCCGAATTGGGCACACACTAACCACACTCGCAGAGTCCTTGTTCCCGTGACGATACAACAGAACTTGTTCCCAATGTGGGGGTGGTTACAGAAAGGCAGAGGAGCAGGCTAGACAAGCTGCTGGGGACCAGCAAGCGGCCAGAACAGCACACGTTGAGCAACATGGGAAAATATGTTGGGGTATCAATTTTGTACCTGGTGAGCAGAAGAATGGTCACATGATGGTCAGTTCATTGTATGGGGACAGCTGATGTACCAAATGGATGATTTAGAGTATAAAAAGTGACCTTTATAGGAGGAGGGAGCCGTCTTTTGCGAGGGCTCCTGTCTCTTTCATTGACTCCAGCCAGCCTACCGAACTGTCTTTACGTGCCCTTTGCCTTTTTATGCACTTTGCTGATGAACTTCCCTGCTGGAAGATTTGGAGATGTCTGGTGAGAGACCAGAATTGAACTTTCTGGATTATAGCTCCATTCCCTTGTCCATATCCATGGATTTTTCCTTACTAGACTTTAACTTGATCCCCTTGCCCCTGCTGAGAGAACTTTATTGAACCATCCCTCTGCCTTTGTTTGTGGTAGAAAACTCCAACCTGAACCATCCATCCTCTATGGATTCTTTTATTCAGCAATAGAATTCCTTTGACTAAATTTCTGGTTTTATGCTGCGAGCTGTACGACTCATGACTGAACCACTTAAAATTGTATTTATATGCATTGATTTTGATTATTTAATACAATAAAAAAAAAATCTAAATTTGTCTGTTTTTTTATTGTGTCTTAATGTTATTTCCGTTGAAAGTGTGCTTACAATTATCTGATTCTAATGCATGATAGATAGTGTTATAGTCTGAGAATAGTGCACTAAAACGTGATCATTAATGTGTGAGTTGGCTACTAATAATTGGTCCTCATTAGGTGGCCAACAGTTAGAGACCTTGATTTCTCATCCCTCACTGCAACAAAGAAAGGTCCATCAGAGGACCAACGCCTCTGCGGGTGAAGTATAGGATCTGAGAGAAGTGACTAAGTTGTAAAGTCATTGATGGGTCCAGAACTGAGAAAAAGCTTCAGATGCAACACTCTTCTCAAGTTTGCTCAATTTCTTTTGCTAGGTGATAGGAATCATCTATAGTTCAGATATGTGGGAGCCTATTATGTGATCTCATAGCAACGTTCTACCAGAGCCAGTAATGTGTCCTCAGGAGTTCGGTAACTGCGAAAGCCTGTAACATCCGTTAAAAATCGTAACTTCAAGATGGATGTTGATTTGCCACTCAGGATTCCTATTTCCAAAGTTTCAACATCCTGCTTTTCCCAGTTATATCAGTCCTGTCTCTGCTCTGGTGAAGTCCAAGCCAGCCTACAGGATCTTTACTGTAGTAAGCCTTCCCGAAGGTATGTTGTGTCATCAACACAGGATACAGAATGTTGCAGCAGTAGATTTAAATGATTTCACAGATTTTAAATTGCACTCCCTTCAGTGGGTCTTCCTTTGGCTCCCTATTTCAGCATGAATCACAGTAAAAACATGGCTGTCATTCACTGGGCAATACATGGCAAAGTCACAGGGCTCGATCAACAAATGTAGTGAATCTCCACTACTTGTACATTAATCATATAAAGTTTTAGCAGTTGCCTCCCAGTTTCATGACATCACCCAGGACCTATTCGGAAAACTCATTTCTAATACCAATCAGTCAATCAACCATCTATGACATATCGCAAAACTCTTAGAAGGGCTAATACATATTTAACACCCCATAACGTGACACCAGATCGGGTAAGTTAAATAAAATCAAAATCTCAGTGAAACTTCATTGTGTCAAACGTATTTTTTCCAAACAACATAATCGTTTCTGTGGACATTTCTGAGGTTTAGTAGGGTAGTGACCGAGCCTCCAAAACCATAAATGACGGACACATTTATATCATCAATCAGGTCAATATTACAATGTCTGCCACAAAAACTCATACCAAAAATATAGTCTGACAGTAGTGTTCTGGTATGAGCTGAGTAGCAGTTGTCTTTGTCTAAAATTGTTTCCTCACTTAACCTTTTTTCTTATATTTAATTGTTTGTGTCTGAGCCTCCCACCCTTTTTTGCACTTGAAATGTGAATGACACCACTAATATGCTTTCAAGTTGTTACATCTCATTCCTTTCCAGGTACTGGAACTATCAGAGACAATAGACCAAATAGAAAACATGAAACATCTACTTTACATTTTCCCCAAATTTTATGAAAATAATTGATGAGTGAAACAAATTCTCTTTAACTCATTACCTGTGTTTCACAAAATGTCTTCAATCACTTCCATCTCATGGTGAAAGCACAGTGATGTCATGAATGTATATAAACTGGCTTCATATAGCTAGATATATAAAAGTGTAAAATAAATCAATCCCTCTGCAATTATTGCCTTCTATGATGCAGTTTTAGGCCGGCTATCCTGTTTATGTACATGGTACCTTAGACATGCTTACGTTTCTAAGCCTTATTTTGAAATGCTAGGCCACCACTGCTTTGCTGCAAGACAGAGTTTAACTTAAATATGTAAAAAAAACAATCATTTACAATGCAATGGTCTCGGCATTGTTAAAGTTAGAGCTGTTGGCATTGCTCATGACATTATTTTTATTTATGTTTTTGTTTTTAAAACATATAAATAAATGGCATTGTAATTTACAATGCCAATAGCTTAATCGCTCACAAATGCGAGACCTATTGCATTTGCACCCACACACAGAGCCACACACACAAATCCACCCACACACACATACAGAGCCACCCACACAGAGCCACCCCCAGAGTCATTCACATAGAGCCACCCTCACACAGACAGAGCCACCCGCACATAGAGCCACCTACAAAAAAAGCTACCCACACAGAGCCACACACACACACACACAAAGAGCCACACACACAGAGCCACACACACACACAGAGCCACACACACACAGAGCCACACACACACACAGAGCCACACACACACAGACAGAGCCACACACACACACACAGAGCCACCCACACACACACAGAGCCATACACACACAGACAGAGCCACACACACAGACAGAGCCACACACACACACACACAGAGTGACACCCCCACACACACACAGAACCTCACACACACTGAGCCACACATACACACACACACAGCCACCCATACACACAGAGCCACACACACACACACAGAGCCACACACACACACACACACACGGACAGCCACACACACACACAGAGCCACACACACACACACAGAGCCACACGCACACACAGAGCCACACACAGGGAACAGAGGGCAGAAAAACAATCACAACGAGGGAACAGAGGGCAGAATCACAATGAGGGAACAGAGGGTAGAATCACAACGAGGGAACAGAGGGCAGAATCACAATCACAACGAGGGAACAGAGGGTAGAATCACAACGCGGGAACAGAGGACAGAATCACAACCAGGGAACAAAGGGCAGAATCACAACAAGGGAACAGAGGGCAGAATCACAATGAGGGAACAGAGGGCAGAATCACAATGAGGGAACAGAGGGCAGAAAAACAATCACAAAGAGGGAACAGAGGGCTGAAAAACAATCGCAACGAGGGAACAGAGGCAATCGAGCACAAGCAGGGAACAGAGGACACAAAAACGAGGGAACAGAGGGCAGAAAAACAATCACAACGAGGGAACAGAGGCAATCGAGCACAAAACAGGGCAGAAAACGAGGGAACAGAGGGCAGAAAAACAATCACAATGAGGGAACAGAGGGCAGAAAAACAATCACAACGAGGGAACAGAGGGCAGAAAAATAATTACAACGGAGCACAAACAGGGGGCAGAGGCAAGAAAAGCGAGCACTCACCGGAGGTACAGGGCACGAAGGAGTGAGGAGGTATGAGACACAGGGGGATACGGAGGTATTGGTCATAGAGGGGCACGTAGGTATGGGGCACATGGAAGTGAGGCGGTAGAGACACAGGGGACTGTAGAGGTATAGACACAGGTGAGTGCGGAGGTATGGGGCACATGGGAGTACGGATGTATGGAATACAATGAAGTGCGGAGGTAGGGGTACAGAGCGTGCATAGGTATGTGACACAGGTGACTGCGGAGGTATGTGCACAGGGGAGTGTGGAAGTATGGGGAACAGGGGAGTGCGGAGGTATGGGGCACAGGGGAGTGCAGAGGTATGGGGCACAGGGGAGTGCGGAGGTATTGGGCACAGGGAAGGCAGAGGTTTGAGATACAGGAGGTCCATAGGTATGAGACACAAGGTTGCGTAGGTATAACTCACGGGGGTGCAGAGGCATGCGACACAGGGTTGCACTGAGGTATGGGGCACAGGGGGTGAGTGACACGGGTGTGCAGAAGTATGGGTTACAAACTGGGGGAGTATGGAGTGCAGAGCTACAGGGATAACGAGGTACATGGGGAGTGCAGGCGGAGTACTGGGCAAGTAAAAGGCAGCGCATGTGAATCGTGACACAGACAGAGGCCGTGTGTAGGGGTGCTTTCAGGCGAACTGGGGAGAAAAGCGGGGTAAAATGGAATGCTGAGAGGGTACTGGGTGCAGGGTGAGTCTCGTGGAAGGAGGTTTGGGGCAATAGAGAGGGGTGGCTGGTAAAGTAAAACAAGCCTGCTAACTGTGCGCCGCTCTTGATCCTATGACGTGGAGTCATGCTACAATAGAGAGGGGCGGGGGAGTGAGCGTGGATGCGTGGTGAACGCGTGAGGGGCGGGGGAGTGAGCGTGGCAAGAAATGGCAAAGTATGCGGCATAATGCACATTTTTTAACAAGTTTACCCTCGCTCTAGGTGTCGCAGGTTTGTCCACAAGGCACAGGCGGCAGCTTCTCATGCATTTTACAATAACGTGGGCGTGAAGATCTGCTGCAGAACCCCGATTGCTGTCATCCATGTTCACCCGAGGTCTGCCTCCTAAGCAGCAGTTACCGCTCTCCAAATCCCAATGAGAGCCCGCACAGCACGCGCCTACCTGCCTAGCCGCCTTCACATGCCTCATCTCTCCCACATTCCCCTCACCTGGGTCCTCATCCTTACCGCCGCCTTGGCCGCATTCATCCTGCACGGTGCCCAGGCCGCCCCCTTCGATCTTCTGCCCGTTCACCTCTGCACAGACCTCAGCATGGGAGACAGGAAGTACAGGAGTGCTCGGTCTGCTGCTCCTCCCTCCACGCAAGCCGATCACATCTAGTTCCGGGAACAGAGGTTCCTAGGAGGAGCTTAGAATCTGAGACAACAATATACGTCATTGCAAATCTCAGACCCGGTAGCATTTATTCTTTTTTAATGTTTATATAGCGCTGACTTTACCCGAAGGTGTCAGAGTGCTGTACAACAGAACCAGTTACGTTACATGAGAGAAATGTTACAACAAGCATTGGGTGCAAATTACAAGCAAAATGGTGGCAGCAGCTGCGGATGAGCCCTGTCCTTTTCAGACTTGGGGGCATGTTTTTTGTTGAGTGACGATTGACGTGACGGATAGAAAGGACAGCAAAAAACACGCCCCTCAATCCGAAACGGACGGGGCTCAGAGTGACAGGCAGAGCTCTTCTCCAATGGCTGGCCGCCGTTTAGGAAGCCAGCCAATGGAGAAGAGCTGGCTCGTTTACCTCCCTACTCTAGAAACATAAAATCTCGGCAGCGAGACTGCGCAAGCAGCCTACGCAAGCCGAGACCTAAAAACAAGGTCTGCTTAATGGAGCCTCCTGCATACAACTGCTATGAGAGACACTATAAGATAGCACTTGCACCGCCTGTCCCCATCTGTAAAGTGTCAAATAAGGTTAGGGTTGCACAAGGACTATCATATATTCAAGTGTTATTCCAGATTTGCACAAAGTACGGCAATCACTGAAATATGCAGCAAGAATATCTGGGTGCATGTGCAAACACAGATCCTACACATAAGCTGCACTGGCCAAACCAGTCCAGGCTTCTACAGGTGCACTACCAAAAACGGGTTTTATCTGGAAGGGCAGCAGTGAAATTTTAAACTCCCCTACCTATTAGGTCATGACCTCCAAAGTGGATTTTAACAATGAGTTCCCAGACACTAACACATTTTTAGAACAGGCTTGAGCATATTCATTGTTTACCTAACAGGGGCCCTATAACACATAGGGCGCCCTTTCCCTGTTTGTGCCACGGTGCACTGTAAAACAGGGGCACCAGATGCAAACAGGGAAAGTGCTCTCTATTACATTGAAAGCGCTGCCCCCAGGGCAGCATATTTAAGTAAAAAAAGAGCGATTTTGAAGCAGCAGCTCTGAGTTCACTGTGCAGGCGTCAACCTGACTGCACTTTTAAGAAGGAAGAGAGATTTTCTTGCAGGCAGATGCAGTAAGGGGCCGTGGCACTTTCCAGGGGCTATAATATGGAAAGTGCTCCAGGGGTGCAATGAACATGTGCACTCGCTTTGTGCGCCCCGGGGCATTTTGGTATTACAGAAAGGGCTGCAGACGCTTGTGCCACCTTATCTGTAATACAGATAGTGCCAGTGCACATATATCACCAGCGCTATCACCAGAGGGTGTTCCCTTGCGTGGCCCATGCAAATAAGGGAATCCCTTTGTCGCTATGCCCGCGCCGTATTATAGACATGGAAGCAGAGGCAAAGAAGCTGCCAGGAGGGGTACAGACAGTGCGCAACCTAAATGATGGAACACTGTCAGTACACCCCCTGATTGCAGCCCTCTGAAGGGGACGCAGAAATCCCCTCGCAGGCAGGTACAGTCACTCACTGCATCCGCCTGCGAGGGGAGTCTCTCTTCCCTCTTAAAAGTGCAGGCAGGTTGCCGCTTGCACAGTGAAAAATGTAGCGGCTGCTTCAAATCCGCTCCTACACCCTCGGCAGCACAACTTTGCGGCTGCCCTTAGGGCAGAGCATTCAATGTAATGCAATGTAGGATGCACTTTCCCTGTTTTAAGGTGCGCCATGGCACAAACAGGTAAAGTGTGTGCTATGTGTAATAGGGCCCCAGAATCTGGTGCAACACATAAAATTAATTATGAACAGCTTACTGAACAGTCACTATTTAGAAAGGGTTTAAATTTTATAGCATTATAGATCTTCCTCGATTATGAACCAGTGACATAGGATCAGAGGATCCTCAAACCAAACACACCTGGAACCATGTTGACTCGCTCCCTCAATCCCCGTTCTAGAGTAATCTAAAGTTAGCAAAAAAATAACATTATTCTGCACATGCTGTGCTCTTTCTATTGAAGCAAACATTGTTCCCTTTTTATTTCACTGGATTTACATGCTCTTCACCTGCTGCAAAGACACGTGGAATTGATTAGTGGAAGCCACAGCTCATCTAAAGAACACTCAGCTGAAGGAGCTCTATTTAAATATTATTAATACGTTCCAGCTCCTTTCCAATTCCCCTGCTGCAGAGTCTGCCAAGCGAACTCTCTGGTAGACAGTAAAAATCATTTGCGTAGTTGACTTTGAATCCAAATTTTCTGTGGAAGTCTGCCAGATCAGACATCTGTGAGAAGGGGTAATTTTGTATTATTCATAGATCTTAAGCTGTGTCAGATTTTCACTACCTCTGCATCTCTTCTAAGCGGTGCAACTCCAATGCAGCAAAAATGCTTTGGAAACCAGCTCTGTGAAGACAACACGAATATAAATAGAAAACACGAATATTCAGTTTCTATAAAGGTTTCAACCTGCCATGTCCTTGAGCATTTTCCAAAAAGAAAAACAAAGGAAATATTCTGCCTCAGCTAAACATTATTAGAATGGAAAATAGCAAGCGAACAATAAAAGTAACACATAGAAACAGGGCTCGAGCAGAATAAATTCGGTACTCCGGAAAGGCAGATACATTGAATTATCTCTGATATCTCTAAACTCTGTTCTGATTGACAGTGAAGGAACTTGTGTTACCAGCATGAGAGGCATACTGCAGGTCAATGTGCCACCAGAATGATCAAATGATCATATCAGAAGTCTAGACTTAACTGCCTCCTGAAACCAACCACCTGACCATAGACACTGGAACCAAAAGCTAAACATTATAATTTATGGGATGTGTGTAAGAGATGTCAAAACAATACCAAGGACCAATTCCAGAACTAAAAGCACAAGACACTTTATATAGATTGTTTCAAAGGACAAAAGGTGACAAACAGCAAATTTTTTTTCCAAACAAGAACAAGAGGTAGTATCATGGTGGCTTTTAGAAACTCTGAATGCATTTAAGTGGAATCATTTCACTTGCAGAATTGCTGCCATGTGTGAGATCAAGTGCAGGCACATTTAGAGCTTGCCATTAGAGTGATGTTTCATGGTTTTTTTTTGGCGTGTCAATTGTGACATTTACAATCCCATTCAAGGTTGCGTTTACTTTAAAGTATAGTTTTTCTTGTACATTTCTAGTTTTTTGTGCACTGTCAGCACTTAAAATTCGCAAAACATGAACAATTGGACCTAATGGCCTTGAGAGGCAACTGAATTATTCTTGGTGTTAGCAGCAGCAAAAAGAGTTTCCTGATCAATGTTACCAATGTAAACTCATCATAAATAGTGGCTGTTACCTTCATCCAACAACCAACAATTTCGTTTATGGGTAAGAGCTATGGAAAGCGTTACTGTAGGCTGGAGAGAGAGGCTCTTCCAGAGATGAAAGGAAGTCTTAGGGCCTGATTATGAGTTTGGCTGTCCATGGACCGCCAAATTCATGGTGGTGCAGCGGTGGTGGTGCGGCTACTGCTGCACCAGCAGTCTGACCGCCGCATTACAACTTTGGCAGTCAGACTGCCATGGGAGCAGCACAGCAGCCAGGGATCCACAATCCCTCGGCATGGTGGTCTGGGTAGCAATATGCTGGTGGTGTCATGGCGACGAACCCATCATAAAAATGTGGCGGTCAGGAAAGTAAGGAGGTCTACAGTTCCCCCTGCTGCTCCTGCATGGTGGTGTATGCCGGGATGCACATGTTGTGCCCTCCCTGTGTGCATGCCCCCTGTTCCTGCATGGCATGGACTGCCCAGTCCATGCCATGCAGAAATGGGCTTTGATGCTCCCTCGGTGCTACACTTCTAAGGTTCACATATGGGCCTTAGAACTACACTACTGTGGGACCACCAAAGCACTGCTTCCCAGACCACGTGGTAACTCCTAATCTGGCAGGCAGGAGGCAGTTTACTTTGGCTTCGTGAGAGTGAGGCAGTGGCAGCCATCTCCCACACCACCTACATCGTAATTAGGCCTGAAGTTCCAACCATCTAATAGAGTTTGACTGGAAATGTGTTGCTACAGATCGAATGCCAGCAGGTTAGTTAGAATGATTTTAGTGGATGACAAAGGTGTCCAACTGAGCCAAGTGTTAAAAGCTTTAATGATACTGGTGCTGATGTTAGGGTTTTATGCCATTATTGGAGTCTGTAGCAGCTTCTGTGGATGTTGCACTTTGAGGAATGGGTCTGTATATTAGCAGAAATTAGTAGGTTGTATTATGGATGCAGTTTGTGACTAAGTAGTAAGACTTCACAGAGAAGGGCAGAGGAGAGGGAGACATTGCATAGTATTAAGGACTCTTCAGCTTTCTTGTGTTTGTGATACCCGAGCAACAAGAGTTTTGTATCCTCAGAGAGAGGGGGATTAATTTAGGATCGGGACAGTATACTCAAAGAGACAGATCACAGTAATAAAGAAAATATATTGATCTCTGTCTAGGACTAGGTTGCAGAAGTGATGCATATTTTTCAAGAGGGAACCTGCATTTATAGAAATGCATCATAGCATTGACCTTGGTAGGAACAATGAAAAGGGGCTAGGCTGAGTAGAAAATAGTCTAAGAGGTGGGGTTATGGTGGGAGCAGTTGATATATGTGTATTGGTGAGACATGCTAAGTTGAGAAATCACAATTCGGCTTCAGGGGTAAGTAGACAGGGCCAGAGAGAGGAAAGAGGAGTGCTTACCATGACTAGGTGGAACAGGACATGGGTAGGACTGTCAATGGAGCAAGAAGAAAGATAGGTTTGAATAGCCTCTTTGGGAAAGTTGAGCTAGACAGGTATTTGGACAAAATATTGACTACACAATATCAAGATGCAGAAATATCAAGTTTTTAATATTGTGATGCAGGAATCTCATTGACAAGAATATCGATTTTCTAAGGTTAGTAATATCAATGTCAAAAATATCTATGTTGTTAATGTCATTTACAATTTTTTTGTACGTATTTTAGTATGTTTCAATTGTATATGTTATACATTGTTTGTATTGTATTGTTAATATTTTTAATGAAGTTTTCGTTATTTTTTAATTTAATTTAATTAGAATTTTTAGTGCTGCAGTGGGTTGGGGGTTTTATACGGGTTTAGGGTGGGAAGTAATTTAATTAAAATTAATTAATAATTATTTTTTAATTATCGAGTAATTAATTGATAATTAATTATGTAGATTGTGTGATTAATATTTTGCAATTATTGCTTTAGGTGCAGGATGTTGCCTTTTAAGGCCTACAAGATGGAAAGTTATCTAAGACAACATTTATTGATAATTAATCATTACTTTATTATTCATTATTTAACTGTGCATTTATCATATTTCAGGGGTGTGTTTTGTTTGTAGGGGAATGGAGGGAAGTCTTTTAAGTAATTATAAATACAAAATTATTAATTTATTTAAAAATGTTTTTATTATTTAATATGTTAATTATGTTATACTTTGTTTATTTCTACTACATTTTAATTGTTGGCTGTTATGTTTGTGTGAAGGTTGTGTGGTATTTTAATTATATTTATAATATTTGTGTTAATTGATAAAGAGTTATTAAAAAATGTAATATTTATGTTATTTCTTTAAATGTTTGTTAAAATTAAGACATTTAATTTTTATATTTGCATTTATATATTTATGTGTATTTAGTAGAGGTGTTAAAAGATGTATTTGTTTGGAGTGAAGTACTCTCTCTGTACTTTACCAGTGACTGAAGTGGGAATAGGACATTTTACACTTTCTGAGTCTAATGCTTTCCCTACTGTTGCACTGAGTAGAGTAAGAATAATCGATTTTACCCCTCCTGAGTTCAACACTTTCCCTACTGTTGCACAGAGGTGTGGGGGAATAGTAAATGTATGCTCTCCTGAGTCTAATAGCTTCTCTACTGTTGCACCTACTGAAGTGGACATAGTAAATTCAACCCCTCCTGAGTCTAACACTTCCCCTATTGTTACACACACTGGAGTGGGAATAGTACATGTTACCACTCCTGAGTACAATGTTTTCTTTACTGTTGTGCATAGTGGAGTGGGAATAGTACATGTTACCCCTTCTGAGTCCTAAGCTTTACCTACTGTTGCACACACTGGTGGGGGAATTGTCAGATCGTTCTGTCCTCAGGATCTGTTTATTGCTCAGAATGGTCCACCTCTTGATCTACCCAAGCCTAAATAGCCATAATGGCATAGGTCAGTGGGGAAAGAAAAGAAAGGGAACAGCAGGGAGGGAGACCTGAAATGACACCCACAATCATAAATACCTTCTAGTCATGGTTTCATAACACATACATATAAAAACTATGATTGGGTGGTGTCACCTTCTATACCTGTAACAAAAAAGAAGGACACCCGTAGGATGAGATGCTTCAATAAAGAATATTTTATGAAGAAAGAAATGCCGACCCTGCAGTTTTTGATGGCTATTTTAATTCAAGCAACAAACCAAATCTTTGTTATGATTTGTATGGTCTGATTTATTTAAACCATTTACTTTTTATATAAATCTCATTAATTTAAGGCATTAATTGCATGAGAAAAACACTACGTGCATACAATAAAACATATACAAAAAACATTTAGCTCAAAAACATTTGACAAAGAATATTTGACAAAAGAACATGTGACAAAGTAACATACAATCATTTAGTGTACATAAATATGTGAATACAATCATACGAGAAGCGTCAATCGTTATATGATATTTAGCAAAAACTTAATTATAAGAATAAAGCTGTTCGCAGTAAGGACCAAGAGACAAAATAAATTGTAACAAATACAAATTTTTCAATTGTCTGATTAATAAACAGATCACTTAAATCCTTTCTGCTATTGCCGACGCGTTTCGAACTTGCTCTGTCATTTGACAAGTTCTCATCAGGGCTTTCTCGTTTTAGTCGTCTTTATTTTCAGACGCGTTTCGAACTTGCTCTGTCATTTGACAAGTTCTCATCAGGGCTTTCTCGTTTTAGTCGTCTGAAAATTATGTACAAAGAAAATGAGTGAGATATTATGTTCCTCATCTTCATCCCCTATGTAAATTGCCCTCTACCACAACTTATTCGAAAATATGTACCTTTATTTTCAAGTTGGCAGCGGGTTTCCAAATGTTCAAGAGATCTTATTCAGTCAGTGTTGGTCGTTTTCTAAAAAATTACAACAATCCCAATTACAAAATTGTAATGGTCGAAACAGCCCATGCCTAGGATGCCTGGGAGCACTCTTGGAAATTACCTTAGAGCCGGTGGTCTGCACCTTTATTTGGTATGTGTTCAAATCAGCCGTGCGCTGGACAAAAATCTACTCCCAACCGCCAGCCGGCGGTGGCCACGTCTTTTTGCTCCTACAAAAAGGTTTAGAGTGACTCGACTATTCAAATGGGTGTACAAGAAGGCGGTCAAAACGGGGAGCAATGCCAAGTGCCTACCTTATTCTTGGCGCTCGGAGTATTTCCTTGCAGTTCCCCTGTTATTCAGACCTTTAGCCGGTTTCAGTTCGATTTTCTTATTCTGAAGTGACAAGCACAAACAATGAGGGCCCGCTACTCTGTAATGCGAGGCGTTACTTAATGTTACCTGTCTTGGCGCTTACCTAAGTATTGTAGATCTTGAGGTATAACTCGCTCCCAAGTGCACTCCACACCAATTCGAAGAATCACTCGGCAGACTGGGTCGCCATCTTAAAAAGGGACACGTGATCGATTATTCGTGTCACATGACTGCCCAGGCTTTGTGGGAAATGTAGTCTCGCTTTGCATTCTAGTATTTTCCTAAACGAATGCCTGCTTGAAAGATTGCACGTGAGCACTGTGTATTATATCAAGCGGTTTATAGTCTTGAAATTTCAGACATCGAGTTCAGTCCAGTTTGTAAACTGTTGAAGCGCAATATTAGGTACGCTTCTTTCCTCAATAAGACATCATCCACATCTTTAGCATGTTGGGCTTGAGTCACTGTGTAAAGGACCGTCCACGTGAAGTCTGTTTCAGTGTGTCCGCTGTCAACAAAATGTTTTTTTTTATTTTTTTTTTTTTATTCGTGACCTGTGCTGTGTTATGCGAGTGTTGACCTGCTGGTTGGTCTTTCCTATATACAATTTTCCGCATCCGCAGATAATTGCGTACACGACATTTCGTGTTTTGCAGTTTGAGAACCCTTGGTTCTTCCACCTAACATTTTTGTGTATGAATTTGCTACCCTCGATTGTTGTGTCACAAGAGACACAGTTGTCACATCTGTGGTGTCCCTCAATCGGCTTGAATCCCCACATTGACAATAAGTCATGTTTAGGTTTTTCAATAGTGACATCAGCACGCACCAATTGCTGTCCAATACTGCGTTTTTTTTAATATGCAAAAATCGGTCTAGGAAAGGGGCATTCTAGTCCCTCTAACAGATGCCAATTTTTAAGTATGGTCTGTCTGATTTTATGGGTATGAGGACCAAATGTTGTGACACAAACCAATTTTTCCATTTCAGGCTTCACTTTACTTTGTAATAGGCATTCCCTCGGGGTGTAGCGTGCTCTTTTGAAGGCATGTTTTAACAGCTTCCTAGGGTAACCTCTGCTTTTCATTTCCTCACAAAACATTTCTCCGTGTAAGTCATAGTCTGCTACCTCGGAGCAGTTCCTCCTGATACGAAGTAACTGCCCGTAAGGTAGATTTGTTTTTAAATTGCGTGGATGCGCACTACTGTGATGGAGAATAGTATTTTTGTCCGTCTTTTTTCTGAAAAGAGATGACTTCAGGAGACCGTCAATGCAGTTAACTTCCACATCTAAGAATGTCATTTTCGTGTTACTGTGTTCCATAGAGAATTTAATGTCACCATGTTTGTTGTTTAACCATTGATGAAATTCCATCAATTCGGTCTGGCTCCCCTGCCACAGGAGCCACACGTCATCAATGTATCTTAGCCATTGTTTTATACATTTCTTGTAGGGGTTATTATTTGCCACAAATTTCTCTTCATACTGTGCCATAAACAATATGGCCATCTCCGGCGCATATGGACATCCCATGGCTGTCCCCTTAATTTGGAAAAAGAACTCGCCATTAAAGCAGAAATAGTTCTTTTTCAAGGTTAGTTCAGCCAATTGCAGAATAAATCTAGTGGGCACTCGATGAGGACGGTCTCTTGTATCAAGGTACATCTCCATCACCTCCAACGCTTCCCCTTGCGGGATTTGCGTATAGAGGGACGTGACGTCCATAGTGACCATTATTCAGGTTTTTGTGGATCACAAAACAGTGGCCCCGCCTTTTATTGTAGTGAAAGCTGCTGATAAAGGCGGGGCCACTGTTTTGTGGCCAAGGGATAAATACCTTGTGGAAGGTGAATCACATGTTAATAACCAGATATGGTACAGAAAAGTAAATGCAGATCCAACTAAAGACATACTAGGGACAATAACGCAATTGATTGCAAGTGGTGTTGAAGAAGGATTTGTGGGCACAAAGGAAGGTGAATTTTTGGTCAAAAAATGTCCACGTACCCCAACATTATACTTCCTGCCCAAGATCCACAAAAACCTGAATGACCCCCCCGGACGCCCTATCGTCTCGGGATGTGACTCTTGTTTAGAGCCGCTGTCTAAATATGTGGATTTTTTCCTAAAGCCCTTCATCTGTAATGTGACATCATACCTGAAAGATACTACCGATTTCCTGAATAAAATAGAGGGTCTAGAATTCAATCCACTTGAGGAAATAATGGTCACTATGGACGTCACGTCCCTCTATACGCAAATCCCGCAAGGGGAAGCGTTGGAGGTGATGGAGATGTACCTTGATACAAGAGACCGTCCTCATCGAGTGCCCACTAGATTTATTCTGCAATTGGCTGAACTAACCTTGAAAAAGAACTATTTCTGCTTTAATGGCGAGTTCTTTTTCCAAATTAAGGGGACAGCCATGGGATGTCCCTATGCGCCGGAGATGGCCATATTGTTTATGGCACAGTATGAAGAGAAATTTGTGGCAAATAATAACCCCTACAAGAAATGTATAAAACAATGGCTAAGATACATTGATGACGTGTGGCTCCTGTGGCAGGGGAGCCAGACCGAATTGATGGAATTTCATCAATGGTTAAACAACAAACATGGTGACATTAAATTCTCTATGGAACACAGTAACACGAAAATGACATTCTTAGATGTGGAAGTTAGCTGCATTGACGGTCTCCTGAAGTCATCTCTTTTCAGAAAAAAGACGGACAAAAATACTATTCTCCATCACAGTAGTGCGCATCCATGCAATTTAAAAACAAATCTACCTTACGGGCAGTTACTTCGTATCAGGAGGAACTGCTCCGAGGTAGCAGACTATGACTTACACGGAGAAATGTTTTGTGAGGAAATGAAAAGCAGAGGTTACCCTAGGAAGCTGTTAAAACATGCCTTCAAAAGAGCACGCTACACCCCGAGGGAATGCCTATTACAAAGTAAAGTGAAGCCTGAAATAGAAAAATTGTTTTGTGTCACAACATTTGGTCCTCATACCCATAAAATCAGACAGACCATACTTAAAAATTGGCATCTGTTAGAGGGACTAGAATGCCCCTTTCCTAGACCGATTTTTGCATATAAAAAAAACCGCAGTATTGGACAGCAATTGGTGCGTGCTGATGTCACTATTGAAAAACCTAAACATGACTTATTGTCAATGTGGGGATTCAAGCCGATTGAGGGACACCACAGATGTGGCAACTGTGTCTCTTGTGACACAACAATCGAGGGTAGCGAATTCATACACAAAAATGTTAGGTGGAAGAACCAAGGGTTCTCAAACTGCAAAACACGAAATGTCGTGTACGCAATTATCTGCGGATGCGGAAAATTGTATATAGGAAAGACCAACCAGCAGGTCAACACTCGCATAACACAGCACAGGTCACGAATAAAAACAAAAGTGTTAACCGCTCCAATGGTGCAACATTTTGTTGACAGCGGACACACTGAAACAGACTTCACGTGGACGGTCCTTTACACAGTGACTCAAGCCCAACATGCTAAAGATGTGGATGATGTCTTATTGAGGAAAGAAGCGTACCTAATATTGCGCTTCAACAGTTTACAAACTGGACTGAACTCGATGTCTGAAATTTCAAGACTATAAACCGCTTGATATAATACACAGTGCTCACGTGCAATCTTTCAAGCAGGCATTCGTTTATGAAAATACTAGAATGCAAAGCGAGACTACATTTCCCACAAAGCCTGGGCAGTCATGTGACACGAATAATCGATCACGTGTCCCTTTTTAAGATGGCGACCCAGTCTGCCGAGTGATTCTTCGAATTGGTGTGGAGTGCACTTGGGAGCGAGTTATACCTCAAGATCTACAATACTTAGGTAAGCGCCAAGACAGGTAACATTAAGTAACGCCTCGCATTACAGAGTAGCGGGCCCTCATTGTTTGTGCTTGTCACTTCAGAATAAGAAAATCGAACTGAAACCGGCTAAAGGTCTGAATAACAGGGGAACTGCAAGGAAATACTCCGAGCGCCAAGAATAAGGTAGGCACTTGGCATTGCTCCCCGTTTTGACCGCCTTCTTGTACACCCATTTGAATAGTCGAGTCACTCTAAACCTTTTTGTAGGAGCAAAAAGACGTGGCCACCGCCGGCTGGCGGTTGGGAGTAGATTTTTGTCCAGCGCACGGCTGATTTGAACACATACCAAATAAAGGTGCAGACCACCGGCTCTAAGGTAATTTCCAAGAGTGCTCCCAGGCATCCTAGGCATGGGCTGTTTCGACCATTACAATTTTGTAATTGGGATTGTTGTAATTTTTTAGAAAACGACCAACACTGACTGAATAAGATCTCTTGAACATTTGGAAACCCGCTGCCAACTTGAAAATAAAGGTACATATTTTCGAATAAGTTGTGGTAGAGGGCAATTTACATAGGGGATGAAAATGAGGAACATAATATCTCACTCATTTTCTTTGTACATAATTTTCAGACGACTAAAACGAGAAAGCCCTGATGAGAACTTGTCAAATGACAGAGCAAGTTCGAAACGCGTCTGAAAATAAAGACAACTAAAACGAGAAAGCCCTGATGAGAACTTGTCAAATGACAGAGCAAGTTTGAAACGCGTCGGCAATAGCAGAAAGGATTTAAGTGATCTGTTTATTAATCAGACAATTGAAAAATTTGTATTTGTTACAATTTATTTTGTCTCTTGGTCCTTACTGCGAACAGCTTTATTCTTATAATTAAGTTTTTGCTAAATATCATATAACGATTGACGCTTCTCGTATGATTGTATTCACATATTTATGTACACTAAATGATTGTATGTTACTTTGTCACATGTTCTTTTGTCAAATATTCTTTGTCAAATGTTTTTGAGCTAAATGTTTTTGTATATGTTTTATTGTATGCACGTAGTGTTTTTCTCATGCAATTAATGCCTTAAATTAATGAGATTTATATAAATAGTAAATGGTTTAAATAAATCAGACCATACAAATCATAACAAAGATTTGGTTTGTTGCTTGAATTAAAATAGCCATCAAAAACTGCAGGGTCGGCATTTCTTTCTTCATAAATTATTCTATGGTCCAGCTTACCCTGTGTCCCGGGACCTAACTCCTCAGTTTTCGTAATCAATAAAGAATATGGCTTCGGTGTGGTAATACCACTTGCTTCGTTATGGCTGAATTGAGGGAAACATGGAAGAATGCATTCATTGAACTTATATCACTCCTGATACTTTAGGGAGGGCAAGTCAGTAATGATACACATGAGTATACTTTACCAGCAACCTACCCTTTCTAAACTCAACATTTCATCAGACGGATAGAGCGTAGTCCCATACCACTCCTTATTACCCCTGTTAAAATAGAGCCAGAAGAACAATTGAATACAGACCTACTCCAGAAATATATCCAAGCAATTAACACAGTCTTTAGTGTCTCAAACGGAATGTAAAGTTATATAATCCACACGATATAGAAATAAATAACAAGGGGTGAGACTTCACCACAAAATACTGTTGCACAAAATTTGCCATTAGTGTTCAGGAACTGGCAGAAAACGCCATACAAGTAAAAGGACCCAAGGACCTTCCTCTGCACGAGCAGAGAAGATCACCAACAGAGGACGGTAGGTAACATTACTATATTTCAGCAATGAAAGAGAGAGAGTGTTAGTGCAGAGCACCCTTACCAGACCTCTTCACGAAACTCGGGAAGAAGCAGTCATGGTTGGAACGAAGAATTTCCGAAGCCTGGGCGGGTTACACTTCCTCCTTTATGGGCAGTCTCTCGCGGCATCATGCGTGACGCGCAAGGGCTCATGGGAGTTGTGGTTCCCGCATCTGGCGTTAGAGACGCTGTGGGTGAAATGGGAAGATTTCATATGCCGATGTCACTAACGCGTTCGATGAATGAGCACTTAAGAGGAATAGTACATTTTACCCTAGCCCCCCCCCCCCCCTCCTTGAGTCCTATGCTTTGCCTACAGTTGCATACACTGGAGTGGGAATTGAATATTTAGTATTTTTGGATGTTAATATTTTTTTGATTGTTACATTTTTGATTGATACATATTTATTATTATTATGTGTTCATGTATTTAATTTAATATTTTGATGTATGTACATTTATGACATTTTTAGCATATATTTAGTAAAATACTCGTTTATATATTCTTTGCTGTTTTATGCACAGTTAAATTAGAAATATTGTATATGTGTAGGTATATATATTATATCTATATCTATATGTACATATCTACATATAGATGGATACAGATATAGATATTGATGTAGATATATCTATATAGTGGTTTTATTGGTAAATTAAAAAATATAAATGCAAGTTACTATTTCGTGAAAAAATTGTTTTCTATAATATATGTGTATATAAATATACTCACATTAATATATGTGTTTGTTTATATAAGTCCGTATTGATATATGTTTAAATGTTGCTTAAACAAATTTAATTTACATTATATTAATGTTATATAATAAAGTATTTAGTATTTTCAGTTTTTAGCTATATTTATATAAAAAAAACTATATGATTGTATTTATTTTTTATATTAGTGTAAAACGATATATGTTCTTTGATATTTTTGTACTTACCATTCTATGTATAGAAAAACAATATTTTTGACATCATATTTCTGTATCACAATAGTTTTGGTTTCGATATTGTGTCGGTGCTCCACTAGAACAGAAGTCTAAAGACACCAGTGTTCACATAAAAAAAATAAAGGGAGAAAGAAGCAGAGGTTCATTCAGCTTCCAAGCGATATTTGTCATCAATCAAAACAAGGGAGCGAATGAACCACTTAGGCCTCAATACTAGAGTATCAGGGATAGTGTCTTGCAGATCCTTAACCATAAATTCACAGTTTGTGGTGTATATAGATTCCGCTGAGTGTGGTTCAGTGGATAGTATCATCCTAGGGTCTGTCACTTGAGTGTCCTGTTTTCCAAGTGACATCATAACCTCCACCAAAAGGGAGACTGTCTGGAATTCGACAATGTTTGGTTGATTAAAATTAGCTCCTATGGGGGGAGGGCATGGTTTGACTCTCCACACGGAGCTTCATTTCGGAAGGGGAGTGCCTCATTTTTCAACTTACAAAGTAGGTTAGTGAATTCTCTTCCTCACGGGAAGCACCTGGACATCTAACCTTTCATTTTTCGGCTGCTTTCGGCAGTCTTAGAACACAAGCCCTTTTCCCACATAACAGCCACCGTCTTAGTTCTGCATCATTGCGGCCCTCATTTCTCTTCAAGTCTGCCTTAATTGCATGTTTCAGCAACGTTTTCTCACCTGCTCTCAATGATGGGAAAGAGTATTCTCTTGCACTTATTTGGTTATTCAGACACTCTTTCCACTCTCTACGGGAGATGCTGTGATACCTATATTAAGTAGCAACTATTTTGCGACTCCTCCATGCTTCCTGACCAATTTCTTATTTCCGCAAGCTCTTGGTGATTGTTATTTTGCAGCTGCATAAATTACTCTTCCTGTCACTCACTATTTACCTTGGTGTTTCCTCTCTATTTGAAGGAATTGGTTTGATTTTCTGTCAATAAGCTGCTCCGTTGTAAGCCTCCTCATCACCTTTTTACATCATTCCAGCATGATGTAACTCGCTTTTTCTTTTGCGACTCCAACTTGACTCTTGCAGTTTGGGTGTTCTGCCACATTGCTATTTTCTTCGTGGTACCAAAGACTCATTTTCAGTTCTCATTGCTTATATACCAGCGCAGACACTTTTCTTCAAAATTTTCTGAGGTCCTTTACTCCATCTTGATTTTCTTTTTGTCTGCAGGCAACTGGTTTGTAGACGAAGCTTAGGCACTAAGAGGGTAGCTCCTACGACTCCTTTTTCAGAACTGAATCTCTATTTTTCTCTCATGTTAATCTCTTATGGGGAAAATCAGAAACCGTAAGCTGAACACTCCCTCTAAACCTACTGCGCAATCAGACTCTGACTCAGCTCTTAACAACATGGGAGACACTTCTTCTCAGAAACCTGATATCCCGACAGGCACCATTCCAAAATCAAATCTTACAAGCAAACTACCTGCGATTTCTACCAAAAGACAGAAAATAGATCCTCCTTCTCCAGTGAATTCTTCTTCGGCCTCCATGGATATAATCCTTGAGGAAATGTGTGCTTTAAGACCCTCCATAGAAGATAACAACATTTTTTTGCAGTATCTGGACAATAAATGGTCTTTATTGGAGTCGCGTATGCTTGTTGTGGAACATAAGACAGACTCTCTTCAAGTCTCCTGTTCCCGTATTTTAACTCTGGGGTCTGAAATTTGAAAAACCGAAATCGCAGAAACAACCTTCGAATTTATGGTCTTCCAGAGAACATTGAGGGATCTAACCCTACTGTTTTCTTTCAAACATTATTGCCTAGGTCCATGGAATGATCTTCTACTCCTTCTTTGAACATTCAAATAGCTCACAGACTAGGTCCCACGATTTCTGCTAAACCTCGTGGATTCATTATGTTTTTATTGCAATTTACTGACCTTTTGCAAGTCTATAGTCTGTCTATAGTCAAGTCTAAAAAACACATTTTTGGGGAAAGTCATCATCTATTCTTCTCTTAAGATGTGGCTAAATTTACAGCTGATCGTCGCAAGAAATGTCTCGATCTTAGGCCTCAACTGCGTTCTCTAAATGCTAAATATGGATTAATTCATCCCTGCATCTTCATGGTCACCTATAAGGATAAGACTACGACGTTCGATGGTCCAGCCATACTGCAGGAATTCCTTCGTCAGGATGAAGCTGTGGCTATGGACACTTCAAAATCTACTTGCTTTGTTTCTCTGTTTTGTTCTATTTGATTGTTTACATGATTTCTTCATTGTTGTTTTGCTTGTATTTTCGGAACACCCATTCTATTAAGATGTTTTATCTCCTATCTTTCCTATTTTCGCCCATCCCTCTGAATATCTCTTCCTATACATATTGATTTCTCTCCTTCTCACTTGCTTTATTTTCTTCTCATAACAAGCATAGTTCTCTTCTGTCAATTTGCTTCCCTTGTGGTCTCTCCTATATGCTGATGTCCTACTCTTGGTTCTTCTAGAGGCCGGTGGGGTTTCCGGTGATGTAGTTGTCGTCTTCATGTGTTGCCATCCCCCTTCTTCGTCTTGTGTTTAATTATGTTTTTCAGTCATCCATTGTATGACATTTATTGTGTTTCTGTTCGATTATATGTCTTGTACTGTCTTCTTGTTTTCTGTCATTTTCCTCCTCTCTCTCAGTTCCTCTGTACCATTGTTCTATTTCTCTTCCTTCTGTCTAATATTTTTCCTGTTGCACCCTTCTTCCTTTCTCCCCTAATCATGCTTCCACTTCATTTTATTCTTTCTGGTTTTTATTCTATTACTTTCTTTTTTCTCTTTAATATTTTCATTGTCAGTCCCTCTGTCCTTGTTCCCCTACTCAACCATTATTCTCATCTACATACTCTTATCTTTTCACTTTTTCTCAATTTTAACATTAGATATAACACTGTATGCTTAATACATTCAGATTTATTACGTGGAATAATAAGGGGTTAGGCAATCCCATTAAAAGACAACAGGTGTTAACCCACTTAGCTAAATTAAAAACTGACATTGCTTTACTCCAGGAATCACATTTATCTGATACTGAAGCTTCCAAGCTAAAGAAATGTTGGGTAGGAAATGTTTTTTCTTCTCCGGCCCTGGGTTAGTGAAATGGTGTTTTGGATCTATGCCATAAAAAATGTAATGTCTCAGTTGTTCATCATGAATCTGACTCTGATGGTTGTTGGGTTACTGTTAGATTACTTATAAAGAAAATACTGTTAGTTATCTTTAATGTATATTGCCCAGTATCCGTTGATAAAATATTTTAGACATCAATCTCTGATAAAATACTTATTCTTAACGATGATTATATTGTTTTTGGTGGTGATTGTAATTAAATTCATGATCCCAGATTAGACAGACACTGTTAAATTTGTAAACACTAAAATGCACTCACAATTTATCTCCACCATATGCCGTAAATCTTTAGTCGATATCTGAAGACTTTGTCACCCAGATCTTTGAGAACACAGTTACTATTCACCCTCGCATCAATCACAATCCCGTACTGGTTATCTCTTTTTAAGTAAATCTTTACCTCAACATGTCCTTCAATCAGAGATAGATTCTATTTTAATATCAGATCATGCCCCGGATTTTGTTGATTTTGATTTATTACCATTTGTCCCACGTGCTGGTAGATGTCATTTTAATAATTCATTACTTGCGGATCCTAATTTCTCTAACCAATTCAGCTCTTTTGCTTCTGAATTGTTTGCTATTAATACAACTCCAGAGTTCTCCCCTATAATGATTTGGTATTCTTTTAAGGCAGCCACAGTGGTTTCATATTTAGCATTGTTTCACAAAAGAAAAAAAGATTTTGAAAAATATACTAGAGTATGGTTATTATTATCATTCCAACACTGAATCTTCTTTAAAGGATCTTATTGATGCCAACTTTACGTTTAATAGACTATCCACAGAAGCTTCTTCCTCCTATCTTTTGAAAAGTAGATCTCGCTATTATGGAGGTCAAAATAAAATGGGAAGGTTACTAGCTAACTACTTAGGTAGAGGTAGAACTAGAATAGAATCTTTGCAAAGCTCTGCAGGGTTTCCACTTTTTAAAGATGATGATATTTTAAATGAATTTGTTTCCTTTTATAAAAATCTATATACTCCTGAGATTCAACCAATTCAACTGGATGTATCTTCTTATTTTCATTCTATTAATTATCCTCCTTCCCAACATATTGATTTTGATTATTTGGAAATCAATATTACTTTAGCTGAAATTCCCCATTCTGTTTTGGTATTATGATGAGGTAAAGCCCCTGGACCCGATGGGTTTACTGTTGAATTGTATGAACACTTTTCAAAGCTTCTCCTTCCAAATCTTCTTCATTTATTTAACTCCTTTATTACAAACGCTTCTTCGCAGGGCACTTTTCAAGAAGCCATGATATGCTCAATCCCAAAAGACAATAAAGATCCCTCGTTGTGTAAAAATTATCGCCCCATCCCTTTAGTCAATATAGACTACAAAATCTTTGCAAACAGGTTGGCACTACGTATATATCCTATTCTACCTGAACTTATTGGACCAGAACAAACCGGCTTTGTAAAGGAATGACTCTCCTCTGATAATTCTAGAGTCTTTTTTAACGTCCTTAGCAAGGCCTCTTCACTAAATTATTCCCTTGCTGCTATAGCTTTGGATGCTGAAAAAGCATTTGACAGGATTGGATGGGATTTTATGTTTCATGCTTTAAAATGGACAGGCTATCCTCCCAAATTGATCTCCAGATTTCCTTGTTATATTCCTGCCCTAGAGCTTCTATTTTTGTTAACGGTAACATCTTTGACTACTTTTCTCTCTCTAGAGGGGTACGACAGAGAGGTCATTTGTCACCATTATTGTTTATGGTGGCATTGGAACCCTTTCTAACTAAAATTAGAAAGGATGCTGAGATTACTGGTTTTCACCTATGCCCACATCAGGTTAAAATGTCTGTATATACGGATTATATCCTTTTTTTCATCAGGTTAATATTTTGTCTCGGTTTTCAGGATATCGCCTTAACCGGGATAAATGTGAAGTCTTGCCCCTTAATGTTTTATGCCTTAAGCACTATTTTATTCATACAGGATTTTCCTGGCAACCCTATAAGTTAAAAAACATAGGTCTATGGTTCTCCTCGACTATCTCGGAGACTTTAAAATTAAATTTTTACCACATTTTCAAAACGCTAAATGACACCATTACCCGATGGCACCCCCTTTTTCTCTTTTGGTGGGGTCGATTGGATTTGATTAAGATGATGCTTACCCGTTTGATTCTTTAAACTCTCTCTATGATTCCTGTGCATATTCCCGAATACTATTTCAAGAAAATTGATTCGCTTTCAATATTGTTTCTTTGGAACAACAAACCCTCTCGAATAGCTTTGTCCTCTCTATAAAAAGAAACACAATGGAGGCCTTAAATTCCCTGACCTCAAATCTTATTGCTATGCCTTTTCCCTAAAAAAAGCTTCTTGTTGGATCTCCTCTACGCACACCCCGGAGTGGTTACCTGTAGAAAAATGTCTCTTCTCCCTATTTGCCTTTCAAGAGACCCTCCCTTTTACTAATAATATCTCTTCTCTACGCTCTTCCATTATTTCTCACGCTCCTAAGCTTTTAGCTCTTCTTCTACCATCTTCCTACCCTTCTACTACTTCGATATCTCAACAACCCATTTGGCACAATACATTATTACGTATCAAAAATATCCCATTTACTGAAAATCTCGGAGAACCAAGGGTCTGATTTGGATTTCTCAACTCTTAATTAATAATGTTCCTTTATCTTTTACTGAACTCCAATCTGAATTTTCTCTTCCTAATGCTTTCAAAATACAATATAATCTTCTACTTCCCTCCCTTAATCAATATCTCCTTACTCTTTCAAATACCCCTAATCTTCCTACAGCATGTTCTACAACTTTTCCCTCATTAGGTACTCCCCCGGGGCATCTTCTATTTATAAATGTTTGTTATTGCCTTCAGAAAGACACAAATCGAAGACTGAATTGGTGTGGCAAAAAGGATTTAGTACAATGTTGGCCAACTTCCATCTGGGATAAACTGTGGCTTAAGATCCACAAGATATCAAGAGCTGCAAATACTACTCAAACCCTTTATTTTGTTTATCAACGTCTATTACGTTCCCCTGTGACATTATCATCTATTTCTCCTAATACTCCATCTACCTACTGGTCCTGTCCCTGCTCAAAGGCTGATTTGATGCCCTAATATCTTTCAATTCTGACAATTCGTTTGGTCTTAAATTAACAGAATATTTAAAGTAACAGTCCCTTTTTATTTATCCAACTTTTTCTTAGGTTCACTATCACCTCATTGGCCCCAATCACCATCTAATTTTAAGTTGTTAGATTTATTATTAGCTGTAGCCCTACATTTAATAATCTCAGCTGGAAACAAGCGGATAACGGTACCCCTATCTCTATAGCAATTAATAAAGATCTGTTATGGTTCCACTTACTACATACTTATCCTGATCTGGTTCTTCATACATTTCTGCTGTTAATGTTGAAAACTCATCATGTGATGCCCGGAAACCACCATGTTTACACCATGTTGTCTTTTTCTTAATATATTAAGATATTATTTGTAATTTTTTTGCTTGTGTAATTGTATTGCAATGTTTAATCACTAAGGGGCCCATTAGGATGGTGGGCGACTCACCCCCACCAGGCCGGCGGTAGCCACCGCTGGTCTGGCGGGGGTGATCCGCCCGCCATCCTTCCCGGAATGACCCCATGCCATGTTAGTATGGCTGGGGGGTCCGCCCCAGTTGGCTTGCGACCGGGGAGGAAAAGGGTTTCTATGGTGGCGGTGTCTGTCAGACACCGCCAGCCATATTAGGATGTTTTTTTTAAAGGCATGCGGAGTCTACATTGGGGGCACAATGTGGGCCCCCATGGACTCCAGGGGGGTGGGGGGTGTCCCTGGGGGGGTAGGTACCCCCCAGCAGTTCCATGCACAGCATGGCAGGCACCGCGCGGTGCCTGCCATGCTCTGCATGGAAGTGCACCGCATGCCTTCCTGCGATTGTGGCAGGCGGTGCTGAGTGCACCGCCCGCCACAATTGTAGGAATGCTGGATGCGCCCGCCACTGTGGCGGGCGCATCCTAATGCCATGCTCGGGACCCCCGCCCCTATGGCGGGTGGTCCCTAGTACCAAGAGGATGGCGGGCGGGCAAAGTCCGCCCGCCATCCTAATGGGGGCCTAAGTATTTAATATGCCTACAGTGTTTAACTTCATATTTTGTTTTTCGATTTTTGCTATGAAATAATATATTGCTTTCCCCTTCCCCACATCACCTCCTTTTCACATAGTATGTTTATTGTAATCATTGCATTTCCTACTTCTCCATATAATCCTGATGTTAATTAAGCTTTAATATGCTTATTATATTGTTTTTCTTTTTCCTACGGTTTTCATTAAACCCAAACTTAAACAAAAAAATTTGTACCAGGAGCCGTACTCCGTACGAGTCGTACAAGACATTGTACGACTCTAATCTCCGTACGATTCTCCCTCGGAACCCGCTGTACGTGACATCTGTACGGTTTCGCGGCTGGTTTTTACGACCCAGCAAGTACGATACGTGTCGGGTACGCACCGTATGACCCTTTTTCTACGGGAGCCGAAAACAGCCCCGTGATCGCAGGGGTACGCACCATACCCCTGCGATCATGGGGTGTAGGAGCCGTACCCCCATTTTACGATCGGTGTACGAGCCGTACCCCCATTTTACGATGGGGGTACGGCTCGTACACCGATTGTACAATGGGGGTATGGCTCGTACACCCATCGTACATGGGGTACGGCTCGTACAGCCATCGTACATGGGGTACGGCTCGTACACCGATCGTACAATGGGGGTACGGCTTGTACACCCCATGATCGCAGGGGTATGATGCGTACCCCTGCGATCATGGGGGGTACGGACCGTACGGTGTGTATGTGTTTGTGTGCTTTTCCGTACGACTCACCCTTACCTGACGTGGACCGTAGGAATCGCGTCCTCATACCCCGGTCCGGATAGTACTTGTCGGGTCGTACGGTATGTGTAGGAGTCGTACGGTATGTGTACGAGTCGTACGGTTCACGGTTTCAGCCTTGCAATACGTACGGATCGCGACGATTCAGACGGATTCACAGAATACGGATCGTACTTCGTGACTCGGATGGACGGGTACGATTCATACGGAGAGGGCTCCGGATACAAATCGTACGGATGCTTTTTTTTCCGAATCGGAATCGACCCCCTAGTGATCGGGTCAACATGTTTCGGCCTGGAACAGCCCTTGCGGGTCTATAGCTTTTTAAAGGACCAACGATGTGGGAGCCTTTCAATTTAGGGCTATCCAGGGTTATGTACATGGATAGACTCATTCACTCGTCTTTGTCAGAGAGTACACTTTGCTTGAGATAGAACATGGTTATAAGCGCCGTCTTTTGGACAATGTAAGCACATATTTCAAAAACCCATGGTATGGAGGTTCATAAGTCAAAGGTTATTGCTTGAATTAGAACTGTCCCACAGAGTGCTGCTGCACGTCTCTCTCCATCCAGGCATTCGAAAGAAGAGATACATCTATCCCCAATCACTAGGTGTCGTGGATCAGTGACTCATCCACTTAACACCGATTTGGTTTCAGTCTTATCACTATCCTATCCTTGTTCTACCACAAACTAGATTTAGGAGCTGTGAAGGGCAGAATTCAGATCAGTGTAGAACAGTGGACCACGATTCAGCAGAACATTTTGTGTGGAGCAGGGTTTATAGGTCAATTTAGATGAGTACAGTGAAGGAGAGCCCTCAAGAGAGGAGCAAGAGAAGGATATTTTGGAGCAGAAATATTCAGTTGAGTGGAATTTAGGGGATTCAGTTCTGTGCCCCACAACCCATGTGCATTACCTACCATGATGGCGCATTAGTGGAGTGGGCAGGGGTGAATTAACTAAGCAGAGTTCATAGAAGCATAATTTAACGTGCACCAATACAGATATACACAGTGCTGATGGTCACACTGTGGTACAGATACAGTGATGGCCCAACAGTGCCTTTTGTACACTCAACTGGAGACTCAATATGAGCAAGGAGATGTGACGCCTAACAAAGGCCAGGTGAGCTAGGGGAGCACAGTACAGAAGAGTATTATTCAGAGGAGTGTAACGGACAGCAGTATTTCCAGCAGTATATCCCCATATAATATTATCAGAGGCAAAATGTTTTAGAGCAGTACAATGCAGAGTGACATAGTTCAAAGTTGTATGACAACAAAGAGAGGAAACATTTTCTTTTCAAATGTACAGTGAATTATTTTGAAGTCCAAGTAATAAAGCTTCAGAAATTTCCAGCTAGTGTTGTTAAAAGCAGGTCTTTATTAGAAGTTTCTTTATGATAACACAACCAATGTGTTTCACTAATACAAGAGCTTCATCAGGGCTGTAATTTACAGACTTACAAAAACTTAATTGACAAATTCAAAGCACAAAATACACTAAAGTTTTCACTCCTACAGAACCATATCAAAATGGTCTGATCAGCGAATTGACAGACAGTCCCAAAAGATATCAGAGTACCCATCTAAGCGATGTCATTCCCAATTTTTTTCCGACATGTACACTAGTTCATGTCATTATGCACACACACTGTTCATCATCCCAACAACAAGCTGAGTGGAAAGATTGTTTTTTACAGGTCTAATTGTATTTCAAAATGAGATTGGGAGCATGTGGGCCTAACCAGTAAAAACAATTTTTGATCAATTAAGCTCCGATTTCATATAACTTGCAAAATCACCACATTACATCACAATATTGTGATTATAATAGTATCACACAATGGTATATTCTTGAAAAAAAAAGTCACTGCTCTGTTTATCTTATGATTAACACTTGTTTTCTTTGTGTTGTATTAGAACAAAACCATGGTGCAGATGTATAATACAGAACAGAGTACACATTGCAATGGATAGGCAGGGAAAGGTGGGACGGGAGGACAAAGGAGGGCAGTTTTATAGCAAATAAATGACAAAATATGAAGAAAGTCCCAACAGGAATAACATATAACAATCAGTCGACCAGGGAAACAGTTCTGAAATACTAAAGTTCTCATGCTACTATGCGTAATTTTGCCAGTGAGTTTCATTTTTTAAGTACCATAAACACAAACACAGTCACATCATACAAAAGTACACAGGGAACAATCCTATGATGTTAAAAATTGCATATCCCTGCACGTAAGACGTATCACTTCCAGGAAAGGCAACATATATAATTTAGTATTGGTTGATTATGTCACACCTTAAATCAAAGCCGTCCCCCTAAAAGAAACTATTTCTAAAATAATACCTACTCATCTGATTGAAACCTTTTTGAGAGTCGGTTTTCTGAAGGAAATATTATCCAAACACGGTACTCCATTTGTCTCCAAATTAATGCATCAAATTTGCCAAAATCTGCATATCAAACACTTACACACATCTGTTTAAAACCACCAAATGGATGAGTTAATGGAATGATATAATCGTTCATTAAAACTCACCCTTAAAAAATGATGACCAGAGAAGGTTGCAACTAGGATCAACTCCTACCATTAGCTCTATATGTTATCCGTAGCCAAGTCCAGAATAGGTTGGGATGCTCATCCTTTGTGCTACTTTATGGAAGGAAACCACACACTCTTTTGCAAATGACCTGCAACGCATAAGAAGAAACCACCCAGGATAATAAAACTCTTCTAGAGTATGCACTCAACTTATTAATACCTGGTTAGGGAAAATACAGGAAGTGGCTATGACTCAATTAGATCAAGCTCAAAATAGACTAGAGTATTATTACAATAGAGGTACAAAGTGGAGGGAACTGAAGATAGAAGATTGAACTCTGGTTAGTGAGAATAAACGTGAAATGAAGTGGCAAGGTCCCTATAAAATAATTTAGAAGTTAGGTAAACTTATATACAAATTGCAAATTTCTCAGACCCACACCCAAAATTACCACATCAATCTTTACAAGAAATAGGGCCTGATTACGGTGTCGGATGGAAAGCCTCCGACCGCTGGTCGGAGGCTTTCCAAATGACATGGCTGGTTTAAAGTCTAACCACCATATTATGATAATGGCGGCCGGAGTTTAAACTGGCCGGAAAATCTGGTGTGGTTCAGACGGGCTAAAGGAACCCGTTGGCCAGTCAGAAAGCCCTCATAATGCCTTAAGGATGGCGTTACCGCCAACGGGATTTTGATGTTGTTTTCCGACAGTAGGGATAGCATTCAACTCTGGTGGGGTAATATTTACTGTTCCTTCTCCAGTCAATGCAACAGTAGGGAAAGTGTTGGACTTCGGAGGGCTAACGTTTACTATTCCCCCTCCACTCTATGCAACAGTAGGGAAAGTGTTGGAGTTGAGAGGGGTAACATGTACTATTCCCACTCCAGTCTGTGCAACAGTAGGGAAAGTACTTCACTTCAAACACATAACACATATGAAACA
The DNA here is from genome assembly GCF_964261635.1 of Lissotriton helveticus. Classification (NCBI taxonomy): domain Eukaryota; kingdom Metazoa; phylum Chordata; class Amphibia; order Caudata; family Salamandridae; genus Lissotriton; species Lissotriton helveticus. The sequence continues at coordinate 592,576,164 of NC_136057.1, forward strand.
TAACACTATGGGGCCCATTATGATGTCGGGCGGATTGCCTCCGCCAGGCTGGCGGTGGCCACCGCCTTCCTGGCGGAGGCAATCCGCCCGACACCAATGCCTGGATCCCCCCCCGCCATATTAGGATGGCGGGGAGGACAGCGGCGGACGGAAAGGCACAATGATAAACATGTAGGATGTGCCCGCCACTGTGGCGGGCACATCCTAATTCCCCCTACGGGATCCCCGCCCTTATGGCGGGCAGTCCCGTTCTCCGTTTGGGTGGCGGGCGGGCAAAGTCCACCCGCCATACCAATGTGCCCCTATGTGTTAGACCCGGAAGGTCCCAGGGACCACCGACTCCAACGCGGTAGCTTGGCGCGAGGCGGTAAGGCACTCCGGAAGCTTTGTGTGAAGTGGTTGTGCAGCACACACTCACACTGACTCAGTAAAGCACACGCAATAAGGAGACACCACACCAAGTTCATAGGCAAAAACAAGAATGTTCATCTACTTTTGGTTTAGGTAGGTAACAGAAGGTTCTCACCTTAGGTAGGATAACCAGTTCTCATAACATTAGATCAATGCAGGTAACACTTCTTAGGCACTTGTTCCTTAAAGATAACACTTTCTGTGCACATGTTCTCTGGAGGTCAAATCTCTTTTGCACATGGCTAATGTATGCAACATTTCTTAGGCATAAATTCAATCCAGGTAACAATTCTCATATTCAGGGACAACATAGGCAACATTCCCTATGCAAACATTAATAAAGGTAACTTCCCCTCTGCACATCTCCAATAAGGCAACACTTTGTGGGCACATATTTACAACCAGTAACATTTTCTAACCAGGTGCACACTAAAAGTGGCAGTTCCTATGTAAGGGTTAACATGGGGTACATTTCGTAAGCAGGGCTGGTATCGGAGCAATTCAACTAATCCCCTGTGGTCTATTCGTGATATAAGTTCTCCTTCCTTACAGGCACAGTCAGGCTTCCTCTTATAGGCAGTTCTTTCAGGGCCAAGCTCTAACAGAGGCCAGAGCTGTCCTTTGGGATCACAGTGCCCTTGCAGGGAAGGTGGGCCCCCAGAAACTTAGCAGCGCTAGGGTAATGTGTGGCTGGCTATCCCCGCTACACAGGGGTCTTGGTCGCTACTTTAGCGAGGGCACAGCGCTGCCCCAACTCTCTTTTGCGGGGCGGTTACCTGGAAGACTGCTGACAACCTCGGGGACATTGCCAGCCACCTCCTTCCCTCCCCAGGTCTCCATGGTCTTCGGTCCCAGCCTGGAAGGGCTCAGGGGCTTCCTCGCTCCTCCACGGAGCCCTTTCCTCCCGGCCTGGTGAACTCCGGATACCTGTGGACTTCGGGGCCCGGGAGACAATGGGCATATAGCTTCTCGTGGGCACTGGCAGGGGAACCAATAGGAGCGCGACTTCTGCAGGGGCGAAGCCGATGACGCAGCCGGCACCCCAGTTGCCTGGAAATGCTCCTCTCACACTACCCAGGCCTAGCGTGGCCCTCGCAGACACCGCAGCAGCCCTTCCTTTACTCCAGGGGCTCCAGCGGGATTCTTGGGCGTATGGACGCTCCCCTGCTCAGTGCTCGAGCGGCGGTGGTGATTTTGGCATGGGGGCCCCATCTCTCCTGGCATGCGGGGCTACAGCAGACTCCCTGGCAAGCCGCACACCCCCACAGGCTCAGCGCCCGCCCACGGGTCCCCGGGTGGCGGCGGTGAACGGTGCCAACAGCGCTTTGGCAGATACAGCGCAGATCCTCAGGTACCTGGGCAGCTGCGGTGATTTGGGGGCATACATTGCTTCGAAAGTTACAGCGCTTGGTATTTGGGGCACAAGCAGGTCCAAGCAACACAGCAGCGTGCCAACACAGTGCTAGCAGACAGGGGCAGTCTCTCGTGGAGTAGCGCTAGCGGTGGTGGCAAGTTCCTTGAGGGCAGTGCTGAATGGGCACAGCACTGGTAGGAGGGGGCAAGTTCTTACCCAGCGGTGCTTCTTTGAAGGTGACAATTGCTGGCAATTTTGCGCTTTGGGGACACATCGCTTTACCTTGTGGTTCTCAGCTGCAGCAGTGCTCGCAGGTCCCTTAGCGCTTGGGGTTCACAGCACTAGTTAGGGAGATCCAGGGGTCAGATTCACAGCGCTTCCTCCCTCAGGGCTGGCAGTTGATAGCAGACATAAGTGGCAGAAGGCTGTGGCAAGGGGAGGAAGAATGGCAGGCTTGAGCAGGCACACTGGAGTTGGCACCCCGGGCTCCCCCTCATGCTGGGCAAGGTCAGCAGGCTGCCAGGTTCACTCAGCTATCTTGGAGACAACAGGCCTCAGTAGTGTAGCTTCCCCCTGGCCCAGCAGCCTATTCTCTTGCGAAGGGTTCCCCGGTCCAGTTGTGCTCCACCTAACTGTCAGGTTCTCCCTCCCTTGCCTTTATACTCCTAGGTCAGGTGACCCTGCAAAAGGCAGCAAGTTTTGGCGGCAATCTGGGGCAGGGGGGGGTTGGAAAATTCCAGAAAGCTCTGGGGACTCTGTGGTGGCTTCTCTAGTGACAAGGGGCGGGACACTCAGGGTTACAGCAGGGGCGTAACACAGGCCCCTGCAGCCCCCACAGTGCAGGGGGGCCTTCACCCTCCAGGGGGCCCTGTCAGCACCGCACTTCTGCTGGGGAGCTTTAGATTGAGTCCAGAGGGGGCCCCTTCATGTACCCTGCAGGGGACCCCCTCAAGGTGCGTTACGCCACTGGGTTACAGTGTCACAATGTCCCAGCCTGTCCCCCAACTACTATCACGCAGATAGGATAGTGGGCACTCCGCAGTAGCAGGGGCCGTTGGCAGCCATATTGTAAGGAGAGAGCACCTGCAACTCAGCACTGTTCAGCAGCGGTAAGGCGCCCAGAGTCCTAGGTCCAACAAAAATGGTGGCAAAAAACAGACGTCGACAGGGAAAAAATGCGGGGTAAGACCACCCTAGGGCTGACAGGTCTAACACTATGTATTTATAACAAATATAAAACTCACAATATAAACTTTATTATTTAAGTCAATAAAATGAGTTAGTCTTCCTTCCTTTCTATTATTATGTTACCCCTTGACGCTTTTCTCTTTTTCCTTCCTTTACTGTCTGACTTTGCTCCTCATCTGTCTTTCTGATTCTGATTTGCCCTTCTCTCATTTTGATTCTTTATTGCTGAAACTTTATTTTGTACTTTCTCTGCTCTTTGCTCCCCATCAACAGCCAGCTCACAGAATACCTCGAAGAAAACAACCTGCTCGATAGCTCCCAATCAGGCTTCCAGTTCAACCACACCACATAGACCACCCTTATCGAAGCAATGGATGACATCAGACATCTCCTCGACCTAGGTGAAACAGCAGGCCTTATCCTCTTGGACCTCTGGGCGGCCTTCAACACGGTCTCCCACCACACCCTCATCACCAGACTACACCACATTGACATCCAAGAAAAAACTCTCAACTGGGTCTCCTGCTTTCTCTCCAGCAGAGGATCCATTTTCCACCACTTTCCTCCACACCCAAAAAGATCATCTGCGGTGTCCCCCAACCTCTTTTAACACCTACATGACACCACTTGCTGACATCCTGAGCACCCACAGAACAAACATCATATCATACGCCAATGGCACACAGCTTATCCTATCCTACACAGAAGACACCAACATCACCAGAGCTAACTTCTGAAACACTATGTCCGACATTGTCACCTAGATAAAGTCCAACTGCCTAAAACTCAACTTGGTCAAAACAGACTACTCATTTTCAGAAACAAGCATTCTCCCTGGGACAACACCTGGTGGCCCACTGAACTCGCCCCCTCATCTACCTCCACGGACTACGCACTCAATCTCAGAATTGTCTCGGACAGCCAACTAACCATGAAGCAACAGATCAAACCAGTCTCCTCGGCCACACCCTCCAGAAGACCTTCCATTGGATGCCCATCTTCCCCAGGAAAATGGTCACCCAAGCCCTCGTCACCAGCCGCCTTGACTATGGCAATGCATTCCATGGCAGAACCACCAACAACCTCCTAAACCACCACCAGACCATACAGAACATAGCAGCAAGGCTCACCCTCAACCTACCCAGAAGAACCAGCATCACGCCTCACCTCGAAGCTCTCCATTGGCTCCCTGTCCAGGAAAGATGCCTCTTCAAACTTCTAACACATGCCTACAAGTCCCTTGACACCGGACCCGCCTATATCAACCACCGCCTGCTATTCGACAGACTGACCAGGGAGCTAGGCTCCTCCTCCCTAGCCATTGCCCACATTCCCCGCATCTTTCAGAGCCGCAGTGAAGGTCTCTCCTTCTCCTACCTCACCGACTCCCCATCACTTGAGAATTTCAGGAAGAATCTCAAGACATGGCTCTTTGTCCGAGTCTCGCAGAACCTAGCGCCTGGAGACCTCTTGGGGTGACAAGTCGCACTCTACAAAACTTATTTGATTGATTGAATAAATTGGTAATAATAAATGAGTAATCAATTGTTAATTAATTATGCTTAATTAACTTCCCACTCTACATCCTTACAAACCTAGCAACCCACTATGACAATATAAATTACTGTTAGCAATTAAATTAAATATGATAACTTAAAATTAGAAACTATATTTGCAAATATTGTTAACTATATAAGCAATAATAAGACATACGATATTTCTTCCAACTATATTATTGAAAACCATATTAATAGTAATGATATTCTTGAAAATGATATTACTCGCCTGAAACATTGACATTCTTGACATCGATATTTCTGCATCACAATATTTTTGTATCGCAATATAGTTTTTTCTGATATTTCTGCGAGTCAGTATTTAAAACTCAATATTTTGTCCACATGCCCTCAGGTACCATTCACTAGGATAAGAGAAACATGAGGGCCTTCCTTGATCTTTTTGGCTATTATTGAAGATGTGTACCAAATTACTCCGACCTCTCTGCCCATCCTATGGATCTTTTTTTTTAAAGTCCAAGGGAGCACAGGCATATGCTTACCCCTACCGAGCAGCCCTACAGTCCTTTACCAATTCAAAACAGATCATATGCCCAAAATCTGTTCTGCAATACCCTAATTTTGAAAAGCCCTTTATCTTACACATTGATGCATTTAATGTAGGCCTATGGGTCATTCTCTCCCAGATAAATGACCAAAATATGGATTGTGCTATTCTTTTCATTAGTTAGAAATTGTTTGTTTCCTAGGGAGCGCCACTATCCTACCAAAGAGAAGGAATGCTTGGCCATTTAATGGGCCATTGAAAAGCTCTACTATTATCTTGAGGAGCGCCACTTTATCCTTTACATCAATCACGCCCCACTTACCTGGATGCATAAGAGCAAGGGGCTTAACCTCCAAGCGTTGGGAGGGTTACTATCTCTCCAACCTTACTGCTTCCATGTCTGTCATAGAAAAGTAAGGGACCATATCAATGCTGATTTCTTTTATAATTCCCTGTTTTTCCCAAGTGGAAAAATCAAAGGGGGTGCCGAGAGATCCCCTTGGGGATGATTTGTGTGCCTTACAAATGAGCTAATAATAATAATAATTTGTGAGGAGGCAGGTGAATCAGAAACCGACAAGAGACCTTGTCTACTGATCATGCCGTCAATGTCCCACGAAACATCCATGTCAAGCTTCCCTAAAAGAAAAAAGAAGAAACAATGTAGCTAACATAAAAAACAGACTCCTGTTTTCCCTACAAGAAGAGGGATAGAGAAGGAGCAGAAGGAAGTCAGGCCTAAGGAAAGAAGGAGAAGAAGGACAGGACGAGGTGGAGAACATAAGAGTGAAGAAGGAAAGGAGGAAGGGTGTTGCATAAGTAGGAGTGCAAGAAAACAAAGGAACAGACTGTAGTGGGCAGAGGAGCAACCACATCTGGTTGGAAAGAGAGATTCTAGAAATGACAAAACCCCAGGCACACACGCCGATGCAAAATCCTCAAGACTACAACTCCTACCAAGAAAAGAACATCGAAGAAGCCATCAGGAGGCTAGCACATCTGCCAGAAGTCAGAGGGACTTGAGAGGTGCCCAGCCCTAGACACGCTCACTGGAGAGCGTGGGTTGCCAAGGTTAGTGCATGAATACTGGGGTGGCGAAGTTATGCAGGAATGAGGGGGTGGAGAAAGGGGAATATTAGGGGATGGACCGACTGGTCACTGGTACTCTCATTTTCATGTTTGAATTGAAGGGTTAGTTGGAGTTCGTTTTTTTCCCCTGCAGTAATTCAGGAGTTAAAAAGGGGTCTTTGCCTTTACGAATTTATGAAAGAAGGAATTACAGATTTCTTTTCTGTGGCTAACAAGAGAGGCACGAGAAGACAGATGAAAGAATACATGGAATCCTGATAGTAAGGGAACCCCAAGATGAGGAAGAGACCCCCGACAGAAGATACCAATGAGAAGAGAGGTGGGGAAAAAAATCAGAGAACATGGGAAAATACAAGCTTAGAGAATTCTTCTGGTGGAAGCCCACCAGTATACTGAATGCACAGCACAAATAACAGTATATATGCTTCACAATATTGCGCTCAAAAGAAAAGACAAGCTTTTCCTTCAATTTAAGCAATATGTTTATGAAAAACATAACTTTGAGAAATCAGAATGTCATTAACATATGTTCAAAAAGAAATTGCGCACATCTAAGCAATAACGTGGATTACAAATAATGGAATGACAATATATCACATCTTAATGAACTTGAATTCTTTAAGACTAATACAAATTTCTACAGAATTGCCCAGCCATGGCCAATGCATTTCGGGATTGAACTAATCCCTTCCTCAGGGACCAATGTGAAATAAAGAAACATTAATAAGTGCCAATATTGTTGATGAACTATTGTATTTAAGAATAACAGATGCATCGTTAAACATGTCCAGTGTAACAGCAGGATCCCTAAATACAGTTTACCCAAGGCAATGCAAAGAAATGTAGATGACGATGTAGAATAATAAGGTAGAGACCTGTGTGTTAATAGTTGTGAATAAAAGTGAACATGCCTAAGCTTTATGTAAGCTTCAACACGTGAACCGTGACAAAAATTTGTTAAACAATGAGTGCTGGATTGTGAAAAAAACCTGATGGTTTTACCCATCTGGAAACCGATTGGTGTTTACTTACTACAAAGCTGTGGGCAGCAATTAAACACTGTGTGGAAATTTCAAACAGCAGAGAAAACGAGCGAGCTGAAAGATGCAAAGTAAGGGCGTAAATATACAACCTGGAAATTACCAGTCATTAATGTGATAAGTAAAGGTTTAGTGAATTAGCTTATGACAGAAAAAACGTCTGGAAATTCTGGAAATTCTCCTCTGATAGACTACTACACCAATAAAAGTAGTGCTTGCGAGACCTAAAACAAACTACTGATAATGAGAATCTAGTTCTTGACCTAATATCAACCTGATGCGACATCTGTCTGAATGTAAAATGGGATTACCTCTCCCAGAATCTGAGAAAGGGAACTCCGAAAAGTGATGGAAGACCCAAACAACCTTACTGTAAAACCACATGTGAGTTTATGCATCATTTGTTGAAATATTCTATTCTACCGATCACACTAACAAAATGATGGAGAAATTCCATCTATGTTCAACTCAGACTGCCATGTTACCCATTCAGAAAAGATGCAGATGAATGACCGGTTCAAAAGGATGCAATAAATTATCGCGGCCTGAAATGACGCGAGACTATCAAGTAAACTCGAGAAAGGGCCCTGCAGCTACATTTACAGGCGTCATCTTTATATGGTTCATGAGTCACAAATATGTGAACTAGTATTCCAAGGCCACTACTCGACTACACGAGAATTCGATTGAGCAAAAGAGAATGAAAACAGAGTGATTTATGTGCACTAATGACATTGTTATGCATTCTGTCCATCAACTGTTGTTTTTGCATTTGTCAACCCGAGTGGGACAGGTATCCTGAGACGTGAGTCCCGTGCTCTCCATGCCACTGGAATCAAGCTATTCAGGCTGATGAGGGCCGAAAGCCCGAAACCGGTCCTTGGATGCTTGTTTCCAGTCCAGGGCAGTTCGGGCTGGACTGTTCCCATGGGTCACAGGGTCAAGACTGATTTGCATATGGCTGGGTTCAAACTGGAATGGCATGGTGAGCAAAAAAATGATGGATTTAGGCCCAGATCTCTGTACTGGGGTGAATGTATGACATTGTTCTGCATTCCGTCCATCAACTGTTTTTTTTTGCATGTTTCATCCCCATATTTTTAAAGCATTCCGAGTGGGACCTGTATCTTATGGCTGCATTCTGAGTCTTAAAGAAAGTTAAAGAAAGGCACAACACATGTTTATGGTAGTGTTTTTGTAAAATGCTTTATTTAAAATATTTATGTGACAGAAATCATTACTAAGCATTGTGATATATATACATGGAAATGCATAGGATTATAGTTATTGATACATTATTGTGTTAATTTATTGACAAAGCCAATATGTCAAGTTTATATATGTTGATGTGCAAACCTCTTCATAAAGACTTCTTTTTATATTTTGCTTTTCTAACCCTTTTATAAAACCAGGCCATCTGCCTTACTTAACCTCATGAGTGCTCATGATGGCTCCACGCCGTCATGAGCCACGGGCGGCGTGTGCTCATGACAGCGTGGAGCCGTCATGCAACTGCCGCTCCACCCACGCGGCACTAATTCCCTGCCTGGTGGGCGAATTAGTGAGTGGGCAGGGTCATGACGGCTCCACGCCGTCATGAGCACATGCCGCCCATGACACAATGGTCGGCGTGGAGCTGTCATGAGTACCGGAGCGCCGTGCTCATTCCCCCCTGCGCCGTGGGGTAATTCACGCCGCGGCGAAGGGGTTAATATGTCACCATTTACCCCTAATATTGTTACTTTACCTAAAAAAAAAAACTTGGAAATTTACTGGAAAAAACAATGGTTAAAGTGACATTATAGTCAAGTAAAAATGACTGTGACAAGGTAACATCTTAAACTAAAGAATAACACTTACATTTACCAGTTATAATTATCACAATTAACTATAATTGGTACCTTAAAGTAACTATAACTTGGCCATCTCCATTCACTGCTTAAACCCACATATATTCACTGAAAAAATGAAAGTGAAGTTGAAAATGTCAGTTTAAATGTAACATTTAAAACTAAAAAAATACTGAAATTCATAAGTTATTCTGATTTTAAGTAACTATAACTCACAACCCTGACATGTTAACAATATATATACCACCAAAGAAGTGAGCCCCGGGGACTTCCAGCCCATGGGCCGAGGCTTCAGAAAGCCGGTGTCTCGGTACCCTGTCGATGAATTCACACCAAACGTCCCTCACTCTGCATGCATGATGGGTAGAAAATGAGCCACTCCAAAGCAACGTTCAGTAAGCCAGAGGAGAGGGCACTTTCAACCTTAGCTGGTCATATTCACACACCCTTTTTTGTCATTTTCTTTTTTTCTAATTGAGCACTATATCAAAATGTCCTGCAATTGGCATGTTTATTTACATGCCTAGGACATGAAAGATAGTCGTGATCAGTCTCAACCAACCATAATCATGTTCAGAGGCTTAGATATGAAGTTACTTAGAAAGGGCAAGGTCTTCTTAAGGGAATGAATGAATGAGTGCATCTCGCCAATATAACATTTGACCACATATTCAACACTCACTGTAAAGGTTGGAGTGTTCCTTGGTGAGTCTCAACACAATTGACCTTAAACATGAAGGTTTGATAAACAGCCTTTGGAATTTCATTAATTGTTTCCATTTAGGCAATACAGAGTAAACCTTTTATCAGTGATATTGCATTGTGTACAATGCTTATAATGTTTTTAATGAATCAGGCTTTATCCGTACCATTGTTCTGGACATAGAGTAGAAAATATTCATGGAAAATACATTATTTGTAACACTTGAAATATCATTGAAGTCAGTGTACGTTAGAGGCTGTTTATATTTTTAAACATCTTATAGGAGCTTGCATGAAAGCTGTTTACTTGCAATACTGGCTGTCAAACAATTCACTGTATTAAAACGATACCCCGCGTATGAGCAATAGTATACATTATTATAGAACATAATGCCAATCCGGAAGCACAATGTAGTTTAAGATTTAGAAAACATTGGCTGGGAACATATAACCTTCAATTCAGTAAAGTGTAAATACGCTATTTATTTATTTTAAAAGGTTTACAGTGATACTTAAGCAAGAAGCATTTTATTGCAAACAATAACTCCTGGCATCTTTGTTAAGGGGGAAGGAATGTTAGTAATTTAGTGCTGTGGCACATACACGCAAGTAATTAGAGGATTACAAGGCCAATATAGGAGAAGACTTTGGAATGTAGCTTGATGCTACACTAGACCTCATAACTGTGTCATTTAGTAAGTCAGAATGACCTTGCTTGCCTAGTATGTTAACTATTGATATATTTTAATATAACACATGAGATTCTGTAATCCCTGTATAAATGTCTGTTTCTAATTTCTTTATACACGATTAGTTGTGACGCATCCAGTCACTGGTTATAAAGAAAAGATATCAGAACTAGACTATTATGAGTTTTTACAGTTGAGGTATGATGTCACAATGCATGCTGCCAGAGCTAGCAGCCAAAGGGAAAACAGGTCAGTACATGGAGCATAACTGAAGAAGCAGTTTAAAGCAGCAAACAGAGCCTTGCTTTATTACCCATGCTTTATTGGACACCCCGTCAGCGGCATTTGGCACGGCTGATCATGGCATCCTGATCGACCGTGTCAGGATGGCCGGTCTCAAGGGGATGGCGTCCAACTGAGTTAAGTCATTTCTTGAGGAACATGCTCAGTCAGTGCGCCTCTCCCAGTTTTCTGCACCTAAAATGTCAACAATATGTGGAGTACTGCAGGGTTCCTCACTGTCCCCTCATCTATTTAATCTCTACCTTCTACCTTTACTTCACTCCCTGAATACTAGGAAGGTATGCACATATAATTATGCAGATGATCTGCAACTGTTGCTTTCAATCGATAATTCCCTTGATTCGATATCTGAATTCCAGGCAACAATGTTACACATTTGTGACTGGATGAATAACAACCAGTTAAAAATAAACCCAGATAAAACTGAAGTGATTCTGATAGGTGGTCCCTTGAACACCTGGAACATACAGTTTTGACCGAGTGAACTAGGCTCCCCGCCTAACCCTTCTTCCTCAGCTAAAAGTTTGGGAGTAATCATCAATAGTGATCTCACTTTGAAATCTCAGATAGGAGCAGTGATCTCCACTTGTTTCATCCATCTGAGGAAGATAAGGAAGATTAGTAGATTACTCACTTGGGAAGCCCTAACCCAAGTAGTCCTAGCCATGGTGGTATCACACCTGGACTATGCCAACTCTCTATACTTTGGCATTCAGCTCTATCTCACCAAAAGACTGCAGATGGTTCAGAACCAGGCAGCAATGTTGCTATCCCAACAACGCAGATGGAAACATATATCCCCCACTATGTAAGAGCTAAATTGGCTTTCCGTCCCGCAAAGATGAGCGTTTACAGTTGCTGTCTTATTTTTAAAACCTTGCATGGTGGTAGCCCGGAATTCTTATCCAGGCTCTGCCCATAACAACCGTCTAATAATTCCTTCCTACAAACGGAAACAAATAGGCAGCTGCAGGTTTGCAGTATTGGTTCTGGAACACTCTCCCTTTAGATATAAGAACCTGCACTGAACTCGTTTGATTCCGTAGACTTCTTAAGACTTGGCTATTTACTCAAGCTTATAACTAGACTTTGTTGACAACTAACACATGGGGTCTCAGCAAAAATTCTTAAATCCAGCACCAAGAAACCACTCGGTGTACGAGCGCTTTATAAGAAATTTTAACATAACCTAACATAACCCCGTTCAGGGAAGCCATTGGGGGACACATAGCTCAGAGAATGAAGACACTGCATCTGGAAGGGGTTTGGGGTGGGACACCTTTAAGGCTGCCATTCGGAGGTTGTGCATTAAGACATCCTGTGGTGTAAAGCAAAAGGTACTGGGTGAGATCACTGAGCTGAAACATCTTATTCGGACAGAGGAGGTGAGGCAGGGTATGGTGTCAGGGGTGTGCATGACTTATCAGGGCATTCACGAACCGGCTGGGGCAGATAGACTATAGGGAACATGTTTCCCAGCAACAATGTGAGGGGGATTGAGTGGGTCGTACTCATGTGGCTCCTCCAATCAGATGCTCCAAGAGTCCCTATACATGCTATACAATCACCTGCTTGTGTCTTGAGTACTTCAGAGACAAATGTTATTGCAACAATTGCTAATTTTTTTGCAGCACTCTATGCATCTGCAGATGCAGTGGGTGGAATTGTCTTGGGCCCCTATCTATATTGGATACCTATTTTGCACCCTGACCATCTGCAGAGGGATGTTCTTGCCTAGCAGGTCAGTGTATCGGATCTGCGTGCCGCGATAGACCAGTTTGCTTGTAACAAAACCTCTGGCACTGTTGGCCTTCCAGTGGAGCTTTACTCCACCTTTATCGCTACTCAATATTGACTGTAAGTTAGTAGGGAAGGTGCTGGCAAATATGTTGGCCCAAGTGTTTACAGTGCTGGTGCATCCAGACCGAACAGGTTTCTCCATGGAAGGAACACTTTCTTCAATATAAGGCCTCAGATCTAAATAATGGAGTGAACCCAGGCTGATAGTGACACACCAGCAGCAATGACGATCAACATTGAGAAAGTCTGTGATACAGTGGGGTGGCTGTTTATGGGGTTGGTGCTTGAATGCATGAGGTTTGGGCCTGAGATTAAATGCTGGATAGGTCTCCTGTAAGCAGACCCGGTAGCAAGGATACGCACCCATAATGAGACATACAAGCCTTTTCCTACATGTCAGTGTACTTGTCAAGGGTGCCCACTATCGTCCTTCATTTTTGCATTAGTCCTTGAACTGCTCGTGGTTCCCTTTAGGTCGTGGGGCACAGTGTGGAAGATATCCTCTAGTGTTGTTTTGGGACATGATTTCCCTTCACGCGGATGATGCACTAATTTATCTCAGTGATGTAGGTTGGGCTTTGCCAAGCATGCTAGCCACGCTTGAGAGTTTGGAGGAATGTGTGGACTGAAGCTCAATAAGACCAAGATGTGCATGTTTCCAATAAGGGCTCTGACAGATGTGGAGAGGGAGGGGTTAGTGGACATGGGGATGGACTGGAGATGTGATACATTCAAATACTTGAGAGTGAATAAATATATCACATGGTTCATGACCTCATACAGGGGAACTTGATCAGGGCTGTAAACTTCACTCTGCAATTGGTACATTTCTGGAAGACACTCCCATTTTCTCTGATGGGCAGAATAATGATTGCCAAGCTATTATATTATTTTGCAGCACTCCCCGTGCAGCTGCTTGGGGGCTCTTTCAGAGGCCTAGACACTGTCCTGATGGAGTTGATCTGGAGCCAGGGTAAAAGGAGGGTAGTATTGTAGACAGTGTTTAACCCATTAGATGAAGATGAAAAGGGGGCACCCAACTACTAGTTCACCTATGCAGCTACTCAGCTGCAGTGGTTCATGAAGGGGTTGTTTGGATAACTTGCACCCTTTGGTGAAGTGATTCTCTCAGTGGTTTGGAGAACTGTCAATCATGGAGTGACTGCTAGATCTTGAGGCCATGGATGATGCAAGCGGCCGCTTGGATGGGGTGGCACGGTAATGCTGGTGGATCTCCTTAAATGGGGGACAGCGGAGGAAAATGCTTGATATGATGTACGTGTGCAGGGTCTTAAGGCGCCTCAGCAGACAAATGGGATGATTACCTGACTTCCCTCAAATGCAAAATGGATGATAAGTGGGATCAGGGTGGGACTTGTACTGAACTTAGTCCTTGTCTCTGGCATGTCACACACAGCTACGTGCACCACTTGCACTAGTCGTTGCAACTATGTGGGGGCACACTGGATCCATTCACTATACACTTCACAGTTTGGCCATGGAGGGAGCACACGCACAGGTTACACTCGTGATGTGGGACCATTGTCTATCAGAGTTTTTTAATGGTTGTAGTAATCTTGTTGGCTTTCAATGAATGTCTATTGTGCAGAAAAACTCTTGAAATGTGTTCAACAGCACTGTGTTTCTCTGTGAAAATCAAGAAAGAGATACTGGGAAAAAATATTGATTCTGGGGTTGGTTCTGATGACTCTGACATCCAGAAAGAAGTATGGTTAAAGGTGGCCCAGTTGAGAGAAAACACCGTTCTCTTGTTAGACCTTCAAGTGTATCACAGGCCCTTTTGCCAGCTAAATTAGCACCATTCATGGAGTGATTTGGCTAAGGGATGGACATAGACACAGCAGGTTCCAAGAAGACCTTTAGCGTCCAGTTATCAGTGGTGGCCAGGAGGCTCAAGCATACTCTTCCATCTTTATTTTCTGTCAGGGTAAAGAAGGAAGGAAAATGACCTGCTGCAGCGACTTGGCGAGAAAGTTAGTGCAAAACCAGTAGGGTGCAAGACTTTACTTGTTGGGTCCTTCAAATCTGGGCAGGAAGTGAAATTCTCCTCTTTTTGACTTTTTCAAGGCTTCCATAAAGTTGTGTTCCTTTAAAATCATAAAGTTGTGTTCCTTAAACATCTTGTGAGATGGGTACTCCAGCGGCTCACCAAATAATCACTAGCCCCTTACTGATGTTCCTCCCTTTAGCCACGTTGTTCTCCTGGCGTACCTATCAAGCACAACCTGGATCTAATTGCTGGAGCTGATCAATGGGGAGGTGTGGATGGTGATAGGAATAGTTCTAGCTGAGCCTGTTATGAATTATAAACCTCTCTGTTGCAGTAAGTGAAGGAGGGTACTATGCCCTACTTTATGGTTCATTTTCCTTCTGTCAGCAGCAAATATCATATTCTGCTTTATTACTCTATTTTCCTTCACCCCCACTAGGCAGGGCTGAGTGAACCCTGGTGCATCTGTGAATGCTTTCAGTGTCACAAACTTTCCTACCGACTTGCCTTGAGAGCTCAGTGTGAGGTGCAACTGACTGGTCGTGTAAACACTGGTGTAATATTTTTGTGTACCCGTGTGGCGGACCTGCATTCTCCCCCTAAAGATTGAGGTTTTTTGTCATTTCAGTGCCATAGAGATGGCAGATTAACTGTGACAAGTGAAACCGATACAGAGTGTGCCAGCAATATAACAGGAATTGAAGGCAAAGGTGGGGCAGATATGCCAGAAGCACATGGAGCAACAAAACTGAGAGACTATGTGGCTACATACGGCTATATATTCTGAGTGTGAGCATTAATGTAAAAGTCAAAATGTGTCAACCACAGATGGCAAAACAAGTGAGACCACAGAAGCAAAAATATGTTGGGGGAACTACCTCTTATCATCACCCTAACCCTTCTGTTGACCACAACAGATCTGCCACATAGGGGGCTTGCTCTGCTTAGACAGTGCTTACTACTTACTACTGTCTACACTGCGACTGTCAATCCCGATAAAAAGACTGCATTGGTGGCAAAATGTGGGCATTCACAAAGTTGTGAGCTGTGGACAGTCAGGGATGAAAAGAACGCCATCAGCTGGGAAGTTGTAAAGCTCTTAAAACCTGGGATGCCACAGAAATGTTGGTTGACTATGCTGGCAAGGTGTACTGAGTGCACGCCTGCGGGCTCAGTAAGCACTAAACCATGTCTGCCTCCATCAGTGTGTGTCTGATCAACAGCATGCAGAGGGAAGGGCTGACCTCACCTCCCTAAAGATGCTGTAATAAGCACACTGCAAACTCAAAACCCATAGAGCAAGTCCTTCCTATCTGATAGCATGCTGAGCTTACATGACACTGATCAGTACAAGTTAGATCAGGATGAGATGAAATTGCAGCACCATGCACAAAAAGACGCATTCACTCCAGTGAATCAAACTGTTGGTTTCCTGAATGGATTACATAGTATCTTCACATTAAATAATGTATATCTATATGTTTCTAACAAGCAGTATTGTCAGCTGGCACTAATATTTTATTCTCATACATAGATGACTGGTTAATTGACTTTGTGCACCATATCCAGAACTGTTGTTTCATCAGATAGAAAGCATGATGAAACACTACTGGTTACAAGTATTGTCATCCTAAATTGGAGGTCACGGGGTGAGCATGACCCACAGTTGTGGGGGCTGGGGTTGTATGCTTCAACTATTTTGGGGTCCGTCTTTCTATGGCACTGCAAACTGGATCAAGTACAATCCCTTCAGCACTTAACTCTCAGTGGTTGCACTGGAAAGCAGCCACAGGCTTCTCAGGGAGGTTCCCAGCTCAGAGTTTAATGAACACTCAGCAGTAATAACATGTACGCCCAGTCCAGGGCTCCTCTTTAGCAAAAAATAGTTAACCTTTACACAATAAAACTTAATACTATACAAAGACAAAAAGTTACCATATGCCCAATGTGTTTGGGGTGCAGCTAACACAGCTAGGGAAGCTGACCTTCTCTCTACCCCTCGCCATTCCCTAAACCTATATTAGTGTAGGGTCAAGGGTGCTTTCAGTTGATTTTGGTCATACTCACACTCAGCCTCTCATCCATTCTCTGGGCTGTATTCAGCACTCCGCTCATGTGACAAGGGCAACCAATCAGTTGAAAGCTATATGGGGACAAAGTGCACTAGCTTATTCTTTTGGGTGGTGTAGTTGCCAATGCACACAATTGACAATAACTAAACAAGGTGATTGGCAAGTAGTGTGCTGGGAACTTTTAATGAAGTACTTTTGAATAAAAGAATATCAAGAATCACCATACGTCTTGGATTTCTTTTATATAAGAACATCTTTTGTGACTATCTCTATGTTCAAGTTTAATGAAACCATACTGATCTCAATAAGATACTTTTATTATAACAAATAGGTGTGCTGGTCAAACCCTTGATTTGCTGTGTTCACTTGGTGCACACTTTGTGTGCAATTTACACCACTGGGTAGTTGTGTATTGAGGGTAAAACTGAGCACCCAAACTTTGACGCCTTTAAACAACTGTTGCTACTATATGTGTACAAACCTGCCTTTTTTTGAATGTGCGCACTTTTCTCTTGGTTTAGGGAACACTACTACCCAAAATTTTCTAGTTTACTGGTCGGTGATTTCGTTCAGGCACTGTGGGTTCACAGAGTTTTTCTTTTGCGGCAGAGGCCACTCGGGCACAGATCTACCACTGTCATGACTCCAGGTGATGTGTCTTCACATGTGTCTTCTTGGAAGCTGGCTGTCAAGCATATATTAGCTTTGGTTACACAGTAATCCTCGTTGTACTCCAATCCTTGGTCAGAGAGAACCTTGAACTGGAACAACAAGTCAGTCAATAGCTTCCACTCCTATACCGGTACGGGGTTCAGAGGATGTGTATTTCCAGTCTGCTCTTTCAGAACTGGCTTGGGACGGTTCTCCTTTCAAGATGCTTTCAACCTGTTTTCAGATTGTCTTTCAAACTCAGCCTTTGTCCAGTGTGATGCTTTTCACAGCAGGGTAGTCTACATGTAGGAGTGACCACAACAGAGGCATAAATGTGTGAGCAGCCTGCAGCTATCTTGGCCACAACTGACAGTGATCAGGAAGAAACACTAAAGGCTGGCTTTTTCAAAAGATCATTCACACTCTGAAATTAGTAACTGAAGTCATACCCTTAATTCCTAACACCCACCAAATGGCAGTATACGAAACTGGCTCTATATATACTGCACCAAAGCACGGTACAGTTTGTATAGAGTCCAGGGGTCTCCAAAGGTTTGGCAGAGGTTAAAGTTAGATTGAACCTTACTCTCTAAAGTGGTAGCTTGGTCGAGCAGTAAGGCAGTATCAGAGGACAGTGTAAAGCATTTGATGTACACACTCAGTCAGCAAATTGTCTCATAGACACAAGAACTGAGCTCTGGCCCGATTGTTTTGTATTAAAAAACATACCGTTGTTGTATTTCTACAACCAAGCAAGCCTGGTGCAGGTAAATATAAAAATACTTTTCAGTAGTAAATTACTTGTATGAACACAGTTCAAAATAGCAGTGTAACTTGTACTGGTTTTGGTTATAGTATTAAGAAAGCAGTTTGCAACACATTGCAGGTATAGTACATTCAAGAGAATAGGCTTTTTAAGTAAAATGCAGTTAATTATTTTTCAGATTACTTTGACTAAAACAGGACTGGATCATAGATTCAGCCCTGGGACATTTCCTGAAAACAGGTGAGTAAATACGTTTTGGTTAAAGGTACGATTTTTAAAGAATAATATTGCATTTCAAAAGTTGACATAGAAACTTTTTCACATAGAATCACCAATGTTATGCTATGGGAGGAAATTCACTTAGCAGGTAAGTTATGTTACCGATACTTTTTCATACTCAGTGCTGGATCCTGGATTCAGCACTGGGACATTTCCTGAAAACAGTTGAGAAAATGTGTTTTGGGTATTCAGCTGATTTTTAAGGAATATTTGTAGTTTTCAAAAGTCGACAAAAACTTTTTGGGGGAAAAAGTGTCAATGTTATCCTATGAGGAAAAATGAGTTATCAGTTTCAAGGTCAGTAATCGGTATTTTGAGTTAGGGTTCTGAGGTTTGACTCAGGGGCCTCCCAGGGTTAGTGATGCACTGTTGTTGCACCCTCAGTGACACTTGGACGGCCGGGTGCAGAGTGTTGAGACCCAATGTTATCCTATGGAGGATGAGGGACTCCGGTTGGTGGCGGCTGGCAAGCAGGCCACAGTGTTGTGGGAGCAAAGCTCCTAGGGTTAAGCTCAGGGCAAGTTGGGGACCAAGTTAGCATCAAAGGGGCACCCTCAGCGGCGCTAGGGCAGCCAGGTACAGGGTGCTGTTTTGAGGTCGTATGCCCAGTTGATTTCAATGGAGATCCTCCGGGACCAAGAAACACTGCAGGCTCGAGGACAAGGATCTTTCAGGTGTGACCACCACATGAAGGGGTAAGTTGGGATGAAGAGGGATGGTTAGGCACTGCTGAGTTGGGCACACAAGGCTGTGGGGCGTCGGGTACAGGGGTGCCTTTGGACGTCGGATTTTCTTACCCGCTCTGGTCGCGGTAGGGGGGTCCTCTGGATTGATGCTGCAGGCGTCGTCTGGAGGAATTGAGGCAGGTCAAGGATACCCGGATCTTGGGTCAGGATCGCCGGGGCAACCTCCTCATGGTGTTTGTTCACTCAAACACGTGCCAGGCTCAGTGGGTGCAGAGTGTGCCGGATTTGCGGTGTCTGGCTGACACCAGAAGCTGCAGTTTAAACATGTCCGTTGTTCACGGGAGAAACAGCTTGGAAAGTAAGTGCAGGCAGGTCCTCTGGGGTTTTTGAGGTTGCTGGCCGCTGGAGACGCCGGGGTTTCGCAGGAGCGGGTTTGAGGGGAGACAGGCCTGTAGAGCTGGGGCCAAGTCAGTGGGCGTCGTCCTTTTGTTAGCTGTGACCAGCTTCTCGTCCTCCTTCTTTTCTTGTGGTTGCTGGATCTAAGGAAGGAAGGTTCAGGGTGCCTCTAAATGTAGGGGTGTTACAGGTAGGTAAAGGGCAGGGACCAATGGGTCCCTTCCC
Organism: Lissotriton helveticus; assembly: GCF_964261635.1. Classification (NCBI taxonomy): domain Eukaryota; kingdom Metazoa; phylum Chordata; class Amphibia; order Caudata; family Salamandridae; genus Lissotriton; species Lissotriton helveticus. The sequence goes on from NC_136057.1 coordinate 592,595,740, forward strand.
TGGGGTGGGTACACCCCCTATTCTGCAACTCTGCAGTGGAAGGGGGCAGGAGCCTGTCCCTGGTTGGCTAAGTCCCACCATCCTCACCATGGCGGGGACTCGAGGTTGTGCTTCACCTCACCTCCCCCACCTTAGGGCTGGAGTTTGCAGAGGTGGCCACTCCTCACTTGTCTTTCTTGCTGGTACGTCCGGCCAACGTGGGGGGTAGAACCAGTGGGGACCAGTTGCTGAGTTCAGCAAGTGGTCTGGAGAGGCTCACAAAGGTGGAATGCCTTTGAAGCTTCTCCTTCGTGAACCCTGCCCATCCTGGGGGAGGAGGCTTGGCACCTTGTTCCAGTATGTGTATTTTTTCAGGCCCCCGAGAGCAGCAAGCTCTTGACCCAGAGTTCCAGAAACATGTCTGGTGGTGGCAGCCTAGGCAGCCACTCAGTCAGGTCATTAGGAGTTGGTTGAGGTTCAGGAGACATCTCTAAGATGCCCTCTGTCGTGCATTTTACATTAAATCTCAAACAGGCATCAGTGTGGGTTTAATGTGCTAAGAAGTTTGATACCAAACTTCCCAGTCCTCAGTGCAGCCATTATGGTTCAGTGAACTAAAGTGAGAAATAATGATCGTTTTCAATTACCAAGAAGTACACTATGACTCCAGATAAGTTTTTTCCTTGAGGAGAGCACTTGGGGGTGAGGACACACTCCCACAGAGGAAGGACAGCAGAGGGGGATAGGTCAGGTCCAGTTGGGTCTGGTCAACCTGAAAACTGTAAGGGCCTCTGGAACTGACCACTGGAGTCACATCTGGGGACATGGGTTCAAGGCAAACAGGTTCAGTCTTTATTCAAGCTTCAGACAGCAGGGTAGTCCTCCTTTTGAGTCTTCACAGGTGCAGAGTGTTCTGAGTTAAGGTTCTGGGGATGCAACTTTCATGCCCAGTGCCAATCTGTGGATGAGAACACCCTTTTGTCTAATTGTAAAACTGGTTCTAGGCAGTTCTCCCACTGGTTAACTCCAGCCTGGCTAGTAAATCAAAAGGAAGGCTCAGGTGTGATCTGTTTCTGGCAGTGACAGGGAAGGCTCCTTCTGAAGTCAGAAATGGCTTTGTACAGACCCCAGGCCATACTTTAAGGGCAGGGGCCCCTACCCTCCCCAGTCATCCTATCAGGTAGACCCTCACCTCTCCATACCCTAGAACTTTGTCCTCTGGCTGGGAGGAATACACATATCACCACAGGTGAGCCATTGACAGTCATGTGACCCTGGATACTAGCAGAAAGGCATAATTGGCTTGGGCAGAAAAATACCAACTTTCTAAAAGTGGCATTTTCAAAATAGTACTTTAAAATCCAACTTCATCATGAAAGAGGAATTAAAATTAGACTTGAAATAAGTGGAAAAAGTATTTCCCAAACTAAATTTGCACTTATTAAATGTGATACGGTAGTTAGTCTAGGAGAGGCTAGGCTTGCCACAGTGAAAAACTGCTTTGAAGATTTTTCACTGCCAGGACATGTAATATTTCAATTATGCATGTCCTGCATTTTAAACACCCTGGACCCTGCCCTATGAACATTTAGGGCCTACCTTAGGAGTGACCTATAAGTATTAAAAAAGAAAGGTTTAGAACTGGAAAAAGGTTTATTTTGCCAGATCCAAATCGCACTTTTAAAACCGCACACACATGCTGCAATTTTCAGGCCTAAGACATGTTTTACAGTGCTTCTTTAGTGAGTGAATGTTGCATCCCTGTAGCATCATTTAATTTACAGGCCCTGGGTACATGTGGAAATCGATATGCTGTGAGCTTATAAGCAGATTTAGTGTATATTAATTTCACAATGTTTGGAAGGGAGAGCACAAGCACTTTTCCACTGGTTTGTTGGAGTAAATTTAACATAGTCCTTAATGCCAACAATACAGGTTAAGCTACAAAAGGCAAACTTGCGGTGAGGGTGCCCTCTAAAAACACTAGGGAACCATTACTTGCTGTCCTTTTTTTCTCTGTTGATATGCTACAGAACTGTTGGATCACACCTTTAGCCATGAGAGACTCTCTTTCTCCCTACGTCCTTGGTGGTCCAGAGATGTGTTGTGACTACAGCACTAGGGAGTAAGAAAGAAAACATTGGTAAAGTTGAAAGGTCTTGTTTTAATTGGGCACTACATGGAAACACAGGCATGCATAAGTATACATGTGTACAGAGCATGCAATGCATTAGCACAAAGTTAGACACTACTAAAACAGCTACCAGTGCATCCATTTGCATCAAATTTCAGACTTAGGACTACTTTTCTTTGGGAAAGATCACTATTGTTCATCAAATCAATACGGGTGGTAGGTTCCAACCACATTTAGGAAGGCCCACAACTTCTTACACATTCTGAATAAAAAAAACTTGTGCCAGCAATCTCATTAACGCAATCCAAAATATTTGTGCCCAAAGACTAGATTACACCTCGTGCTTCTAGAGTGATCGCTTTTGATAGTAGTCCAGAACCTGCCAATTGACTGTCTGTGTACCCCTACAATTAGGAATGGAACTGCAGAAAGGAGGCTTTCTTAATTGTCACACAAATGGAAATGAGTTTTAGGCCACTTTTCTACACTAAAGTAAGAACTCCTTGCACCCCCGCAGGGTGACTGAGGCTCACCATGAGGGGTGATGAAGTTAGGACCTGCACACTCTTCACAGGCTGCTGATGCATAAGTACACTTTCAATGGTGAGGCCAGACATCTGACAATGTGCAGTTGCTCCGGAGAGACATGTTGATATCTAAGGCTGAGTGTGCCTGAATGGTAGAATGAAGAGCAAAGAATGACCCAACCCTGAAGTGAACTAGATGCAGTGTTATGTGAGTAGTGCAGGCCTTAGGAGCAATGTTTGTACAATTACTCTTATACTACCTATTATGCACTATCACAAATGTGCCCACAGAATGTCATGCTTTATCCACAGAACCAAGAAAATTACCAGGGCATCCTTCAGTATATTTAAAAAAAGAAATCTGTAATTTTAGATGTGCTTTTTTTAAAAACATGATTGATGACATATGGTTCTTGTTTCACTGTAATTAATATACCAAGTCTGCCCTTGACTTTAGAAGTGCTAGTGTCTGCAGGAACTTTATCTGTTGATACATCTGTGCCAAGAGTCATGTTAAGATCTTAACAAATGATGTGCATGTTCAAGAAATTATGGAACTCCACTCGCATTGTAGGCCTGCATGTTCCAGGGAAATCACACACAGTGACTACTGAGAACTGGCACTGCCCAGGCCCCTCTGCATCTGTGGTCAACCGGAGGGATTTTGGCAAGTAGCCTGGAGCACTAGGCATGAAAGACATAAGCGGTGAATGTCTGAAAACCATTGTGGAACAAAGGATGTTGAACTAAGCCTTCTTCTTCAATCATCAATTGGATCTCATGTCTTTGTGAAAAGGGGTATAGAAGCCCTACAACCAGCCTTTCCTACGATACTGGCTTGACCATATAACGTGGCTTGACCATATAACGTTTTTTGAGATTCACAATCTAAGGAGTTTTATCTTTTCTTGTTAGAATCGTATGTAAGGGACATAGTAATGAGAGGAAAGAGCATCAAAGTGCATTTGTTCTCATGTGTTTGGTGACATACTTCTTTCCCTTGCACCTATTTTTGTCCCAGGTTTTTAGTTTCAGCAACTTGATTTTCTATTGCTTGGATTTCCTATCTGTCTCTTTTCTCCTTCCTGATTTCAGGAGGATTTTGGTGTCCTGTAATCTTCATCTTTAATCAACAACTATATAATTGCTAAATGTATTTTTTCCTCCTCACTGTAAGTCTCTGAACACTTGACACCTTTCACGTATATTATTCTGTGCATCATGGTACCATGGGTGCTGGGAGAGGGTGCTCTTCCTTATGCAATCAAAAAGGGGACTTAAAAGACTTTCTCATTGTCAATTCCTTCACGTCTGTAGAACCTGTACTCATTGCTAACCTTTCCAAAATGGATCCTGCAAATAAAATCTATCTAAGCTGCCAAAGTACCAAATGAAAAGCTTAAAAATACAGACAAATGAGGCAGCAAGTCCTATGTCTGGTACACACTTGTCTCACTTATAGTAGGGATCTTTCATTTAGTCACAGCAGTGGACATATAGGACTTCAAGTTCCGATGTTTGATGCACCATGCATTTATAATTACAGTGATCTGAGAAAAATTGAACATCAAGGCCATTCTGAAGATCACTCTTGAAGAGTCATCAAATGAATGCATGTACCCGAAGAGCTCTCTTATGACTATCGCTCTTGGCTCCAGCTTCTTTGCTAGAGAAGTACTCGATATTCCTATAAATTCAGAACACAACTGAAAACGCTGGTGTTGGACCTAGCCCTTTTAGCAGGGTTATCCCCATACCTTTTGACTTCTTCCTCCTATTTTTTCTGACCTTTTATTTTTTGTTTTAAGACTCATGGCACTTCACCATTGCTAACCAGTGCTAAAGTGCATAGACTCTCTCTCTAAAATTTATTGGTGATTGGTATATCAATTATTGGCATACTTGATATACTAGTAAGACTGTGTGTAAAGTGTTCAAGTTGTGCCCAGGGCCTCTAAATTGAATGGGCCTGCATCACTGATTGTACTACCCACATTAGAAGCTCTACAAACATGTTTCAGACTTGCCACTTCAGTGTTTGCGTGTGCAGTTTTGTACTGCATTTTTAAACTGCCATTTTGATCTGGCAAGGCCACTTGCCAGGCCCAAACCTTCCTTTCTACTACATTTCACTCATCCCTAAGGTAGTCCCAAGGCGGCCCCATGGGCAGTGTGTTTAAAGATAGAACATATACTGGTGTGTTTAACATGTCCTTGTATTGAAATACTGCTGACTTCATTTTTTACTATTGCAAGGGCTATCTCTCCCCAAGGGTAACATGGGGAGGCCTTGAAATATATTTAAAGTATAATTTCCCATTGGGAGCAGATAGATGTTTGGAGTTTGGGGTCTCTGAACTCACAAATTAAAAATACATCTCTTGATTAAGTTCTTTTTAAATTGCTTGTTTCGAAAATGCCATTTTTGGAAAGGGTATAAATATATTTTTTAAAAACATGCAAACGCCAATACTGACTCCACCTAACAAACACAATACTTTCTATTCATGTTCACAAAACGTAATTACTGTGAACACCATTCATTTTCATCATTATTTGTGAAAAACCTTTGAAACCTTTACATTTAGCATAAAAGTGTCAGCAACAGAAGGACGACATACAGTCTCGTGAAATGGATCAATTAAAATTCATGTCCCACATCAAATAAAGAACATTATTACATTGCCACAAAATAAATTATAAATACAGAAAAAACATAATACAAAGCATGTTACTATAGATGTCCCAGTTATGAACGAGCCAAAGGGGCACTAATTGAAAAGCCAATAGAGGCCTCTGTATTTTTGGCTTACAACAGAAGAACGCAAGCTGATCATTTAATTTAATTTTAGGCCTGGATAAGGGATCTGACCTATACATTTATTTGAACTCAAAGATTCACTGCTTGCCTATGCTTCATTTTTATTGGCACACTCCCTGGTGCAATTATGCTGTTGACGTGTTTTGAACCCAGCATCAATAATGGGTTCTTCCCGGGACCCAGAACTTCAGACAATACGCTTTTGTTGCTTGCTTTCATACTGATCAAATAATCTTCTTTTTTGATTTGCTTTGTATTGCCATACCATGAGCTTTCACTTCCAATTCACTCTTATGGTCTTGGAAAATTTAGTAGCAATGTTTTTTTTTCATCTAATTCATTGCTGCCTTTCTTGTTGTCTGACAAATGCTTGATTTTTGCAATGCAGATCGACAAAGTCGAATAAAATCCTCTGGTTATTCACGCCATTTCTTGAGCTGCCAGAAAGTGGGCATTTCTTTGCATAACCATTCTGTGCCTCTGCCTGTCTGTAGAATACACGTCTGTGTTGGCTGATAGTTTGGCTCTTGTGCATTCATTTCAGACAGGTAGCTGAGGTGTGCCTCGAATATCCTGATAAATGCAAAAACAACAGTTAATGGACAGAATGCAGAACAATGTCATACATTCACCACAGTACAGAGATCTGGGCCTAAATCCATTGTTTTTGTACTTACCACACCACCCCAGTTCAGACATGGCCATATGCAAATCAGCCTTGACCCTGTGCCTCATGGGAACAGTCCAGCCCGAACTGCCAAGCCATGTCTTCCCTTGACCGGAATCAAGCATCCTAGGACCGGTTTCTGGCTATCAGCCGTCATCAGCCAGGATAGCTTGACTCCAGTGGCGTGGAGAGCACAGGACTCACATCTGAGCATACCCGTCCCACTCGGGGTGATAAATGCAAAAACAACAGTTAATGGACAGAATGCAGAACAATGTCATACATTCACCCCAGCACAGAGATCTGGGCCTAAATCCATTGTTTCTTTGCTCACCACACCACCCCAGTTCAGACATGGCCATATGCAAATCAGCCTTGACCATGTGCCTCATGGGAACAGTCCAGCCCGAACTGCCATGCCATGTCTTCCCTGGACCGGAATCAAGCATCCTAGGACCGGTTTCTGGCTATCAGCCATCATCAGCCAGGATAGCTTGACTCCACTGGTGTGAAGAGCACGGGACTCACGTCTGAGCATACGCGTCTCACCCGGGGTGACATATGCAAAAACAACAGTTAATGGACAGAATGCAGAACAATGTCATACATTCACCCCAGTACAAAGATCTGGGCCTAAATACAACGTTGTTTTGCTCACCACACCACCCGAGTTCAGACTTGGCCATATGCAAATCAGCCATGAGGCACGGGGTCAAGACTGATTTGCATATGTACATGTCTGAACTGGGGTGATGTGGTGAGCAAACTAAGGATGGATTAAACACAGATCTGTGACTGGGGGTGAATGTTTTGCCATTGTGCAACACTCCGTCCATCAATTGTTGTTTTTGCATTTGAATATCCTGATGGCCCATCACTAGGCTGATGGGCCTTCCTAAGCTAGAGTGGTGGGGGAGTTGTCACTGATACCTGAATAGGACTGTGCTGTCCTCACACAAAAAGCTGTCTCCACCCCCCTGTAGACTGTCTGAAGCAGGTCAGGGAAAGGCAGAGTCTTGTGTACACTGCAAAGACTTTCGTTTGCAGTTTGCCTACTTCAAAGGCAGAAAGGGTATAAGTATTGGACCCATGACACCCAATAGCAGAACACCTCTAGACTGAGGACATTCTGCTGGGAAGAACAGCTGGAGAAGCTGTTTGCTTTGCTGTGTTGGCCTACTGCTTGACTGCTTCTGTCCTGGGAGTGAAATGACTGGCCTTTGCTGTCTCTATCCTGCTTCCAAGGTTCCATAAGGGCTTGGGTGTGCTTGCCTCTTGGTAAGAAGTCTCAGATCCATCAAAAACTTCACCTACCAGTGCCTAGGCTCTTTTGCTGAGAGTCCTGACTTGTCAAGTGGTGCTAAATCCAGTCCCTGCTCCCTTGGAAGTATAACCTGGGGATCTTAAGGATAAAACCCACACATTGACTCCCAAATCCTGTTTTCTCATTGCACCACTGTAAAATATCGACGCATCACTTCTGTCTGCCCCAAAGCATGCTTCCCGCTCGATGTACCAATCACAGCTTTCACCACAGACCCCAGTGAGCCATCACAGTGCGTCAGAAAAGTCGCCGCAGTGTGAGTCCCGAGCACCGTGCCAACAATGTCCGTGGCACCCACTCCAACTGCAACGCCTCACCTGCTGCAAGGCTGAATAGTCGACACAGTGACTGCTTCGCTGATGTGAAATCAACGCATGGCCTGCATTGCCAGTGCCATATCAACCCAGCACTGCTGGATTTTCAACACATCATTTCTGGGCACTGATTCTTCATCGTCACTGCACCGCAGATATCATCTAAGAAGTGGTAAGGGGAAGAGTCGTATGAGGGGGTCCAAAGCACGCCGCAAATAAACAACGAAACAGAAAAATCACCCTCTTTGAAACAAAGGGATACGGGCACAGGAGAGTGGGTAACCCCTAAAAAGAGAAAATCTAAGGGGAAGAGAGGAGACATACAAGCTTCAAATCTTAAGATTACTCGTTCTTCGAGGACCTTCTTTAAAGTAGTTCCCAAAACGTTGTTGTTAAAAAATCCTGCTTTAGCTCTCCCTGGGGCGGGCTTAAGGGGGCAGGATATAGTAAATACTAACAAATATCAGATTTTGGCAGAGGTTTCTGAATCCCAGGAAAGAGTGTCTATAAAGAGAGAGTGAGGTCAAGCTGGGATACAGGCATGTCCCATTCCTGGAAACATGGAGCCACAATCTGTGCAGACACAGCCTCAGTTGCAGATTCAGTCTCAGAGTCAAACATGGGTAACATCCTCTGTAGACTTGATTATTACTTCTAAAGGAAGCTTTAAAGAAGGGGGAGATTCGAGCTTAGCTGAAGCAGCTCAACCAGGAAACCAATTTCAACCTCAATCACAATCCCAACCTCAACCTCTGCCCAAAGCACAAGGCCAGCCACAATTAGTTGCTGGGTTGATTCAACTACTGACAACTGAAGTACGGAACAGATTTGAAACATCTGAGTTGAATCAGAAAGAGATTAGATCTGTATGTGAGAGTCTGGGGAAAATTTGGATGATGTAGCTGCTAGAACCTCACAGTTGGACGCTGAAATGAAAGATCTAACGCTTCAAATGGAGGTTAATACAAAAGACATTAATGACATTAGCGGGAATGAGAGACAACTGAATGAAAAAATTGAATCACTGGAAAATAATCAAAGGAGATGTAACCTAGGTGTTTTACAGGTTGCAGAAGGAGCAGAGGGGGACGATAGCAAAGCATTTGTGGTGCATTTGATCAAGGAAGGGCTGCAAGTAAAATGGCCAGAATAAGAATTAACTAAAGACATACAGAGGGTCCATAGAGATCCTTATAGAAGGAATGTAAATAAAAGCAAGCCGAGGAAAATTCTGGTAAATTTCCATACCTATAACTAAAAAGAAGACATTTTTCTGAAAGCACTGAAACAGAGATCACTGACTGTTGAAGGCATTCATTTAGATATTAGGTCAGATATCTCCCAACTTACAGCAAATAAGCAATAGGAATTTGGAAATAAGAGTGAACCTTTTAAGAATCTGGGTGCGACAGCACAGTTAAAATTTTCTGCCAGCTTACGTGTAATGCACAACAACAGGATGCAGACCTTTTGCAGAGTTGAGGATGTGGAGGAGTTTCTAAAATCAATATCAGGAGCTGGTACAGGATAGGCGGGACAACATTTAACTTTGGTATTCCCTTTGGCATAACATGTCGAGATAATAGTCTTTAGTGGTATACCATAAGTAGTAGGGGCACGATATGCAGTTGGAACAGATCTCCATAATCGGGGCCTCCTTAGGCCCTAGCCATCAAGAAAGAAGAGGAGGATTTCCCATGGGGGGATCACATGTAGTTTTTAGTGCACAGGTGTGAAAGCACTGGTGTGGAAGCATGGGGGAAAAAACAAAAAAATGTTGTCCTCTATATACATCAAAACCCAGGTTGTAACGAGCCACAAAGTTGAGGGAAAAAAAGAAATGACAGTAAACCAGAAGCCACAGATAGAATTTCTATCATGGAATGTAAATGGCCTTAGGGTGACTCATAGGCGTGAGAGGATTCTGCAGTACCTTAAGATGCTTCAGCTCAAAATAGTCTACTCCAAGTGATGCATCTAACCAGCAATGAAATGAGGGAGCTGTTTGAGAAAAGGAAATGGGTACAAAATATGAAATGCACTGAGCAGCAACTCACTATAAGAGGGTTGGCGATTTTGATACAAGGCATCCCCCAGATTGAGGTAGTGGAAAGTAGAGTGGATAAGGCAGGTAGGTGAGTGATTGTGAAGATGAAATGCTATGATCAATTATACACAGTGGTTGGGTAATATGGTCCCAATATTGGCAACCCCTAGCCATTTGGTAATTTACTCTCAGAATTGTTAGATTTTCCTGACCCATTCATAAAGGCAGGGGATTTTAATGTGGTTTTAGATGGTAGTTTAGACCGATCCACTAAAAGCAGAAGTATAATACATAATAAGTCAAGGTCACTGATAATGAATTTGATCAGGAACTTAGGATGGTGCAATAGTTGGAGAAAAGATGGGATCTCTAAAAAGTTTCACTTTTAACAACAAACAATATGGTCATCAGTCCAGAATAGATCTGTTTTTAGTTAATCAAAATATAAAGAACCAGGTGGGGGATGTAAACCATGTGGGAGCACATATGTCCGACCACTCCGCCATAACTCTGATCTTGGCCCCCCCGAGCTCCGCAGTGCAACAGAGATGGACTATGGATCGTACCATACTGTCTGATGATGACATCATGGACAAATTAGTGTCGGAGTCCCAGGAGTTCTTCGATAACAATCTGGGTAGTGCTGCTCTCCGAATAGTTTGGGATCCATATAAGGCCTTTTTAAGGGGCAACATTACATCATTACAGTCACATAAAAGTAAACAGAGAAAGGCATAAATTCTAAACATAGAAATTAAAATTCAAAGTTTGGAACAAAAGATACAATGTAATGAAATAGAATATGAGGTGGGACAATTATTCATTCAGACTCTTAAAAACAATCTTTTGGCGGTAGTGGAAAGGAGGTTACAAGAAAGATGGCAAGCAAGTAAAATGGCTCACTTTAATTACGGGGAAGGGTGTGGCAAGTTACTTGCATAGAAGACAAAAAATGAACAAGCAAAAAGTTTTATAAAAGAGCTAAATTACAGTAAGGCTGGTGGGCCAATAAGAGTGGGGGACAGTACAGAGGATACTCTTTTAAAGTATTTTGAGGAAGTGTACAAAGAGGATCTAATCACAACAAGAGCGGAGGTATTAGAAAGGTTAGACCAAGAACTGAGGAAGAAATAAAGAATTCCATTAAAGCAGGAAAATCGAGTAAGGCAGCAGGCCCAGATGGTCTCCCTATGGATGTTTATAAAAAATTAGGGAAATACCTAGTGCCGGTTTTCGGTAGGCTGCTTTCAGCAGTATTTTATGGAGAAGAGATTCCCCCTTCATGCATTGGGGCCACAGTCACTCTAATACTTAAACCTGACAAACCACCAGACTGATGTGACTCCTACAGGCCCATCTCACTATTAAACTCGAATACAAGATCTATTCAAAAATATTAGCAGATAGATTAAATGGGGTGGTGGGAGCACTCCTTCATGAAGATCAGAAAGGTTTTGTGTGAGGCAGAAGTATTAAAGATCTAACCTATAGTCTTATTGGTGCGATTGAATTAGCCTCTATGGATAAAGAGCCATTAGTAGTCATTACAGTGGACGCGACCAAGGCATTTGATCGCGTAACCTGGTGTTATCCAACCCGGGGGAAACCTTATGTAGGGCCATAAAACAGTTATATAAAGTCCCCTGAGCCAAAATATCAATAAACGGGAATTTATCCAAGAACGTTAACATCTATAGGGGACAAGACAGGGTTGCCCACTATCCCCACTATTTTTTAATCTTTATATTGAACCCCTAGCCAAGAAAATCAGAAAGCATGGTAAGATAATTCCTTTTCAAGCGAGGGGTTGGCAAAAGAAAGTGGGATTATATGCGGATGGCTTGGTGGTGTATACATCAAATCTTAGTCTTGCATTACCAATAGTCTATGAATTGGCTGCGGGTTTGGGGAAGATGTCAGGGTATGAGATAAATCAAAGCAAAACGGTTATAATGCTCTGGAACATCAATACACAGGCAAATTGTGTTAAGAAGGAAATGAGGCATTCTGGGCATCAAAATCGTTCAGAATGTAGAACAAATTCCTGAAACCATCTTTCAGCAGATTATAAAGAAATTGGGAAACTTCTGCTGGGGGGGGGGTCTCAACTGCCATTATCCACCTAAGGTAGAGTCAATATTATGAAAATGACAATACTCCCAAATATCACTTTTCTATTTCAGAACATCCCCATGGCGCTCAAAGAAGAGTGGCTTAAAAATTCCCAGTTAAAAATCACCAGCTTCATATGGGCCTCTAAGGAGTGCGCATCTCATGGAAAAAAACTGAAACGACAATATGAGAAAGGAGGCTTGAGGTTGCAAGACCTATCTTATTACACCTGGGTTTTCCCATTAAAAGGAGGGAAAAGTCTGTTCAATACACCAGATGATTCGGAAATCGGGAAAATGTATACAGCAATGTTAAAAGATGTAAAAGGGGGAGAGTTTGGTTTTATTAATAAATACAATGACCCGCGCTATTTCAAAAAGATACGTCTGAAAACCCTGCAGGGCTTAGCAATAACATGATACAAAGTTAGGAGAGAACTCAAAATCAAGTATTATAGCGGGATGGCGCCAATCTTCGATTCACCAGGATCTCCAGAATGGGCAAGGGATTGTTTGGCGCGTCCATTAAAAAATGCAGGAATATTTATCTGGAGCCAATTGATGAAGAATGGAGCCTTAATATCATGGGAAGAGGGTAATGCTTTACTCAACGGTCGACTATCAAAATTTAAGTATCTTCAAATGTTGAGTTGGAGTCTCACAGAAGGTCTTGGAGCACGACTGCCTAATAAATCAGAATCAAGTTTGGTAGCCAGAGTAACTCAGAAAAAAGAGGTGGCGAATGGGTATTGGCTGTTAATGGAAATAGCAGATGGCGATTTCAACTTGCCAACGGTGCTGTGGGAGAAGAGCTTGCCAGGGGAACAGATCGAAGACTTATGGCAAGTATCTTGCAACACATTATACTCCACAGTACTACCCGCAAATTTAAGGCGGAACCACCTCTTTTGTCTGCCACAGGGTCTATTGGACGCCATACAAACTATCTAAATTGGGGAATATAGTGGTGCCTAAATGTCCTAAATGTGGTAAAGAGAAAGGCGATGATACCCACATGTTTTTAGAATGTCCAGTGATTCAAGGTTTCTGACTGGAAGTGAGTAATACAATTTCTTTAATATTTGGTGAAACGCTCCAGGTAAACAAATCTTTGGTCTTTTTTGGGCTTCCCGATAACTATGAATCATTGATAAAAAATACCAAACAACTGTTATTCTTTTTAATACAACTTGCTTGCAGGGAAATATGCAACAATTGGGTCAAAGTTACTCCTCCTAATAAAATAGAATTGTGGGCCTCAATAAGGTATTTCTGGCTTCCTTATGAGAACTGGGTAAAATAATGTATACAACAGTCCAATGATTAGGCCTCTATACCATATTGCTAAAATACTCTGGTGATGGCTTACAGACGATATGACGAAATAGTCACCTAGGGTTGAGTAAAGATGGCAAAGTGTAGAATGTTCCATCCCGGTAAATGGTTGGTGCCATCTCGGAGCTCAAATCAAGAACATAGCGGTTTTTCTACCCGCATCGGCATGGGCAGTGAAACCTGTGTTTGCTCCCACTTGCTGGCAGCATTTTTTATTATTTCACACCACTCAGCAGTGATCCAGCGGGCTATAGAAAATATATCATAAACAACGCTACCCAACTTCATAAACTATAAATAAAATTCTAAACTAAATATGGACCCATTTATAAACCTGATATATTTTGGGCCTACTGAATCAGGTGGTCAGAATAAATCTATATACACATTATTTATAAACTATATACATATTTATACATTTGCAGAAAGAATATTGTCATTAGAATAAAACCCAACCATTTAAACGACCACCATAGGCGACGTGATCTAGCTAATAGTAACCTACACTTCTGAATAACCAAGACCAGCTTGTTTGTCAAAAGTAAGATTTTATTTACTAATTTATGGTATATAAGTTGAAAGTTTTATGAATGAAATTTATTAGCAATAATGCAAGCATGATTATAATGAAATATGAGAAAATTACTATTTAAGCAAATGAAACAATTTTAAAGAAAATATATAAAGTTTAGCATTTCCAAAACCTAATTCCCTAACTGAGCTAAATAGATAGAAATTAAAGTAAAGTTCTTTGAGGATTCTTACGTGCTCCACGCAAAGTCCAGCAGCACATCACCCTCATCGGAAAGTCAGAAAGCAGCAGCCAGCCCAACCCTAAGGGCATGACTTTTTATACCTTTCTACGCTAACTAAACTAGCAAAGGAAAGTTTTCAGAAATCTTCGACGTCCCATTGGCTGAGAGTGACAAGTGACATGTCACCAAATTCTCAAAAAGTTCCACTAAATCATATTTCATAGAGACCATTGTTCCTTCCACGTGAAGCCAGAAGCTTCCTCATGTTGCAACAAATGTATTAAGTCATTCTCGCAGCGTCCATTGACTTTCATTATACTTCCGCGGATGCCAAGTTAAGGATTGACAAAATGTTCACTTTCGACCTTGGCCATGTCCGACAGAATGATGTCAGCTCATCAGTTTTTGCTTTGTGAATGCAGCTTCAATAAACGTTTTAATTCAGAATGGGCGTCTCGTGACTTTCTGCAGAATTTTATGTCAGCTCTTTTTCTGCGGTTCAAATGACTAGGCCCAAAAGCAGGCAACTTATGTTTTCTAGTATAAAACAAACACAAGAAAAGTATTAATGTAAGAAATAAAGTAAATTCTGTATCCACCCCATGGTTTACTAATTAATTAACCCACCCGATTAATCAAAATGTTACCTAGCCATTGCAAACAAATAAAGCAGCGTTTATATTTACCAGTCTCCGTTTTTCCAAGAGACCCATATGCACCTAGAATAGTAGAAATGACAACACACAGACAAGGAAAAGCAAAACAAGCACATGCTTCTTTTAAGTTTGCAGCAATTAGTAATGACAAAAACGAAAACAATAAATTATTTTATTATTTTGCACGAACAAAAAGATGCAACATTTATGCACGTTTATGAGCACACATGTTAGTCCCCCCACGTGTAAAGTTTAATCTAAGTTGTATTAGCACGACATATCACAAATCATTAATATTATTAATCATGTTATGGAAATGTGACTTTGCGAGTTTAAACAAAATTTTGTTTTCTATCTCGCTCCATCAACTCCCTCATCTGGTGATTAACAAATCACCACACCAGCACTCAAAATTTTGGTAAATTAAATTTATAAGAAATCGATTCAAATTCATTTGTATCAGTAAACCTAAAAGTCTGTTTCTGCATAATCTTTGCAATTAACATGACGCTCTCTATGTAACTCCTGTAATTCGATCTCCCTTTCTTCTTCTTTTCTGAGTTTATAGATTCTTTTCTTTTCTTTCAACTGTTTCTTTCTTTTATGTAACAAACAACCTAATTTGGTCAAAATAAAAATGAATAATATTATAATCAAAGGTGCCAGAATCTTGCCAAGAATTGAACTTCCGATATTATGAAACCAGTCTTTAATTGCTTGAAACCTTTTTGAAAGTTTCCCTGTAAAATCTTCTTCTTCTAAAGGAATTATCTCTGAATGCATTTGTGTAATATTCTTAATATACATTTCAATATTTTTACTTTCATCAGGTATATATGTACAGCAATGTTGGACATGTAAAATGCCACAGACTCCTCCCTCTTTTGCTAGGAGTATGTCTAAAGCAAGTCGGTCTTGAATTACCATAGATCTAATTGCAATAACTTCAACATTCACTAATTGAAATCCATCAGCAGTGTCAGTTGATAGTCTATCAACTATAGTGGACAATTTTCTGATTCTCCCTGCATTTAGGGTTATACCAACAAAAGGTATTACAGCTTGAAAAATATCTCCCAGAACTTCGGTAAAAGTTTCTCTTTTAGCTCTATTTACATAATTATGAATTTTAAACAATCCTTCTGAATCTCTGTCAACATGAAACACTTTAGGAAAAACAATTCCCACATAACAAGTTCCATACCAATGGTCTGGAAGGTTGTAGTAGGCTTTGTCACCACAAACAAAATAAATCCCAGGAAAGATAGGATCTTTTCCACCTTTAAATCCCCAACCTCCCATAATCTGATAAGTATCTTCACAGTTACTTGCACCTACAAAGTAATTATCAAAAAGTGTATTATCTCTTCTAATGCAAAGTTTTCCACTAACTGGTTTGTCTATGTGAATTGCAATATTTTCAAGCATTTTACCATTTAATTTCTCATCCTCTTTTTGCCAGAAGGCTGACTTAGTCTGCTTGACTAATTCATTTCTCTTATAAATTGCTCTTCTCTCCTCAACCATATTCAAAAATTTCTTTCCTTCAGCACTTAATTTACATGTTAGATTATTCTTGTAAGCATACTCATATGTGAGTTCGTTAATAACAAGGAAATATTCTCTCATTTGTTTTGCTTTCTTATGCTTATTTAAAGCATTATCAATCTTAACATTAGCAAAAATTTCATCATAATTTGAATAGTAATATTCTAAACGACCAGTTTGATAAAATAAACTAGTTAATACACTACATGTTACAGCATAAGTGAGAGGAAGCATATTATATGTTACTCCCTCAGAAACAGAAGCAGGTAACTTAACACAGACATAGCAGTCTTTTGCATCCATTACCTTTACATATTCACTCAATAGCTTTGTGAATGTATTACTTGAAAAATCACCTATTGATTTATCTTGATGAATGTTAGGCTGATGATCAATAACTTTTGCAGATGTACTATGTTTAGTTTGGCTAACCAGAGCTTTGCTTGTTATGTTAACTTTGTGTAATTCTCTATTCATTTCTAAAGGAATAATTACAGCTAGTACCAACCAGAGCAGAACTAAAATGAGCAGACATACCAGAGTCATCTTACAGCATCTTTTAAAAACAGAACACTTTGAAGTGCTCTCCTTAACATAAGGCATTTTTAGGTTAGTTTTAGCCTCAAAAATAAAAATAAATTTTAAAATTTATATACACCCCCCTTTTAAAATATATTTTTCTTTTATAACCTTAAACAAGATTTCTTCGACCTTATGTCATACATAAGTTTTCTTCAACTAAACAGTTTTTCTTCGACCTTGTGTCATCTAACAAATTTTCTTCAGCCTTTTGCCAATTTAATAATTCTATACTTCAATCATTGTCACTAATTTCTTGGATTTCGTTTTCTTCTTCACTACTATCATATATGTCAATAACAGGTGGAATTACTAAGTAAGTCCACTCAGGAGACTTGTATTTCTGGTTTGGTCTTATTATCCTCTTCCCTTTTCTTGATATCACTTCAATTTTTCTTCCAACTCCAACTTCTTTTCCAGGACTCTTTTGACTACTGATTTCTTCTACTTGTTCTATTGGCTTTTTGATCAGTCTGACTCTCAATCTTCCACCAGGCCAGTAGTCTGCTTTTCTCACGTACTTCTTCTTTGGTTCAGAATTATTTGATTCTGACTTCCAAGTTCTTTTCTTTCTCTTTTCACTTTCACCTTCCACGTCACTTTCTTCAGTTTCGTAGTCTGAAATTTCAATTGACTCAGGAACTTCTCTATTCGGCAATTTCACTCCTTCAGGAACTTCACTTTGTCTTCCATCACTGGTACTCGGTAATTCGTTCTCCTCCTCTTCGTCAATTACCTCTAACTTCCCAGATTTCGGATTTTTGTTCCTTACTTCAGAGTTTGTTCTCTGCCTTTCGATACTCTCCTGGTTTGAAACTTCTTTTGGTTCAGCTTCTTTGTCTTCAATAGAGACAACCGAATCCTCAGTTATCTTTCCTTTTAACAGATTCTCTTCACCTTCAGAATCTATTTCGATGATTTCTAAGTCTTTTCTTGTTACATTTCCATTCACAGGCACAGTTTCCAGATGTCGACTTTCTTGTCGATCTTCAGAATCTGGAATTACTTCACCTTCTGTTCTGTCTTCTGCTTCAGAATCAGAATCATCTGTGGTATCACTTTCAACATCAGAACTCTCAGGAGTTGGTACTGGAATAGTATGACTAGGATGAATCCAACGTTTCAATCCTCTGCACTTTACAGCATTAGTAGTGATCAAGATTATCTGCCTAGGTTTCTGCCATCTAGGAGCTAGACAATTCCTTCTCCGATGTACTTTTGTTCTGACCCAATCGCCAGGTCTCAGATCATGAGTCAAAACCTTTTCATTTGATTGAGCTTCAGTTCCCACCTGATTAGACACAGAAGTTACCATATCAGATAACCTTTTACAGTAATCCAAAATTGCACTGTCATTTATGCTCAACAGTTTACCTACAGGTACAAAAGCTTGCCTCATAACTCTTCCCATTAAAATTTCATGAGGACTCAAACCTGTCTTTTTATCTGGTGTACTTCTTAATGACATCAAAACAAGTGGAAGAGCATCTGTCCACTTAATACCTGTCTCAAGACACATTTTTCCAATTCTGTTTTTGATTGTTCCATTTATTTGTTCAACTACACCTGATGCCTCTGGTCTGTATGCACAGTGTATTTTCTGCTCAATGCTCAAAGCTTCGCAAATTAATTTCATCAGTTTGTTATCAAAATGGCTTCCTCCATCACTCTCAATAGTGACTGGAAAACCGTACCTTGGGATGATTTCTCTGAGCATTAGTTTTGCTACTGTAATTGAATCACAATGTCGTGTAGGGAAAGCCTCTACCCATCTTGAGAATAAGCATACAATTACAAGTACATATTTCAAACAGTTGTGTAAAGGCATTTCAATGAAATCTATTTGTAACCTGGTAAAGGGACCACCCTCTCGACCAATTGTTCCTGTCCCCACCACTGATTTTCTGTTTGGATTCATTTGTTGGCATGACAAACACCTTTGACAAAAAGATTCAGCAATGGTTCTAAATTTGGTATTGAACCATGTTTCTCTAAAAAGTCTGACCATAGAATCTCTTCCTAGATGTGCAGGACCATGATATAATCTGGCCATGTCAGCAATCAAACAATTTGGTAAGACTACTCTGCCATCTTTGTAAACCCACACTCCATCTTCTTCACGTGGTCTACAATCTGATCTTAACCATAGGTCTTTTTCATCATCTTCTGCTTCGTTTTGTAAATCTCTAATCTCATGCCATGTTTCTACAACAGTTGTTAGCATTAATGAATTTGAATCAGTTTCTTTACTCCTCTCCCGATTGTATGAATAATTTTTCCTTGCGCAGTACTTTGCTGTTTCATCTGCGAAGGCATTTCCCTTGGAAATATAATCAGTTCCTCTAGTGTGCGCTGCACATTTGACGATGGCAATTTCTTTTGGTAATTGTATTGCTTCAATTAATCTTCTAATGAAAACTGCATTTTTAATTGGTGATCCTGTTGATGTCATGTATCCTCTCTGTGACCAGAGTTGTCCATAATCATGTACAACTCCGTACCCATACTGACTATCAGTAATGATGGTAACTCTTATATCCTTTGATATTTCACATGCACGAATTAAAGCAATCAATTCAGCCACTTGTGCTGAACGAACTCCTTCAAGACATGATGCTTCTTCAACATCTACAACTGTACAAACTGAGTATGAAGCTTTCAAGACACCTCCTTCGGATCTTAAGCATGAGCCATCTACAAAGTAGACAAAATCCGATTCAGATAAAGGTCTGTCTTTGATGTCTTTTCTTGGTTTAGTGCAGAATTCCATGACATCTAAACATTCATGTTCAGTTTCAATGTCATCAACAATTTCAGAATCAGGCAGTAATGTAGAAGGATTCAGATTCAAACATCTTGAAATCGAAACATTATCTGCTCCCAGTATGATTTTCTCATACTTTGTCAATCTGCTACTTGTTAAATGTTGAGTCTTACCTCTTGTCAGTAATATTTCAACTGAATGAGGCACAAAAACTTTTACAGGAAATCCCATAATTATTCCTTCACTTTGTTCGAGGCTGATACTTGTAGCTGCAACTGCTTTCAAACAACCTGGTAATGCTTTTGCAATTGGATCAAGAACTGCAGAGAAGTATGCAATAGGTTTCTTTAAATTTCCATGTCTCTGTATTAACACAGATAATGCACATCCTTCTCTCTCACTGCAATACAGTTCAAAATCTTTCTCATAATTTGGCATACCTAAAGCAGGAGCTTGACATAAGCTCTTTTTCAGGTTCTCAAAAGATTCCATTTCAGCATCATTGAGAATGATTGGATCTTTTACATCTGATTTGGTCAGTCTTTGTAGTGGTTTTGCAATTACTGAAAATCCACTTATCCATTGTCTACAGTAACCTACCATTCCCAAGAACATTCTGACCTGTCTTTGTGTTCTTGGTGGTAACATTGCTTGAATCATTTTTATTCTCTCTATTGTTACTTGTCTTTTTCCTTTTGCAATTCTGTGACCAAGATATTTTACTTCTTGTTTGCAAAACTGTAATTTTGCTGGGGACACTTTATGTCCTTCTTCTGCAAGGCGATTTAACAGAATTATTGTGTCTGTTACACAATTTTCTCTTGTCTTTGCAGCTATTAACAAATCATCAATATACTGCACCAACGTAGACCTACCTGGTAAGTCTAAATCTTCTAATGATCTTTTTAACAATTCATTAAAGATTGAAGGACTTTCTGTATAGCCCTGAGGGATTCTTGTCCATCCAAGGGTCTTACCTTGGAATCTGAAAGCAAAGATTTCATAACTGTCTGGATGTAAGGGAACAGTAAAGAATGCATTGCAAAGGTCAATGACTGTGTACCATTCAGCATCATGTGGAATCTGAAATAGAATTACTGCTGGATTTGGAACCACAGGACAACATGGAATAACAATTTGATTAACTTTTCTCAAATCTTGTACGATCCTAAATGTTCCTTCAATTGTTTCTGTTTTCATTTTATATTGTGGAGTGTTTGGAAATTCTATTCCCTGTTTCAATGCAATTTTTACAGGATCTACGTTTTTCATTAGACCCATCTCATTTCCAGTAAAATCCCATATTTCAGATTTCACTGCTTCTTTTAACTCTTCAGGTAAATCCTTTTCTTGAAATGCAGGAAACAATTTTGTTTCTTCTGCTTCCATCATCATCATTGTCATCCTGTATAAACCATCTTCCTCCATTGTTTGTAACTCAACTCCATCAGGAGAACAATATATTCTGCAATTCATTTTACATAGGATGTCTCTACCTAATAGATTTACTGGACTACTATTACAAACCACAAATCTGTGTTTATCTCTGTAATTTCCAATTTCAACTGGTACTGGATCAGTTAAGTCTGTTTTAATTTGCTGATTACTTACTCCGACAACTTGGATGGTATCCCCAGAGAGAGGCAGGTTTTCAATTTCCACTGATCTAACAGTAGAACGGGTAGCACCAGTGTCCACTAGAAAAGTAATGTCTACATCATTAACTTTCCCGTTTACATAAGGACCAGACTGGTCAACCTCAAGAGTGGCTCCAACAACACACTCTTCCTCCTCTCTCGGGCACCGTCAGCAATAATCATCAGAATCACTGTCTTGACTTTCTGCTAATAAAAATTGTTGTGAAGCATTTTGCATTTGAACCCTTTGCTGCTTTTGCTGTTTTTGTGGTTTTATTACCTGTTCACTTCCCTGAAATCCCACATTTGGATTATATTTTTGAACTCCCCCACAATTCGGAAAAGGTGGTTGTGGCAATTGGTCTTGACGATTATTCACCTGTTGTTGTTGCTGTTGCTGTGACTGTCGCTGAATATTAAATTCGTTTAACCCCTGTTGCATCTGTAGCTGTCGCTGCAGGTCAACACCATTCTGCATCTGTGGATTCAATAAGGGATTCTTTAAGTTTTTAGGAGGATGAGGACACTCGTCCCTCCAATGTCCAATTTCGCCACAATTAAAACAAGGTAATCTTTGTTTCAGCTCTTCTATCTTTGGGCTAAATTTCTTTGGGAAATTATTACCTTTAAACTTTCCTTGTATCTGGTTTGTATTTCCAGTTTGAACAAAATTAGTGTTCTTATTTCCCATGCTGGCAATCTGTTGCTCAGCCACCTTTACCTGAGCCCACATGGCTTTCTCCTTCAGCTTCTTCTGTTTTACTTCTATTTCATCGCTACAATATTTTGCTTTTCTTAGAATATCATCTACAGATAGTGATTGCCATCCGACAATACTAGTTCTGATCATTTCTCCAATTTCAGGTTTTAGTCCATAAACAAATCTATAGATAAAGTGACTCATGTCTTTTTCATCTAATTTTTCATAACCACTGTATTGTTTAAAGATTAACAATAGTCTTTCATAAAAAGAATGAACTGATTCCTTTGTTTCCTGTTCTGTTCTTTCTATTTTAACCCAATCGACTTCTTTGGGTGGAATTTTGTTTTTCATCCAAACAATTACTTTTTCATGGAAATCCATTACAAGTGGATTTGGGGCACCTGTTTCCTTGATTCGTTCAGGTTCTGCTTTTGGCCAACTAATAGATATTTTACATTCTGTCCAAAGATCAGATGGAACTACAATGTCAAAAAATCCATCTAAATCAATCCACAGAACTTTTGACACTTTGATAAATCTATCAACTTGCCTGTACCACTCGACTGGTTTTTCCCTCAATTTTGGAAAGTCATTTGTAAATAACAGAATGTCCTGTCTCGACCAAGGGACATGAACATATCCTCCTCCTGCTACTTCTCTCATTGGAAATTGTTTTGACAATTTATCCAATCTTTCATCTTCCTTCTTTTTCGTCCATTTTACTCTCCATTTATTCAGTTCTCCTAGCTTTTTGATATAGACAATCAAATCTTTAATGTGAACTATTCTTCCCATTGAGTTCAAACTCTCAATGTCACTTTCTGAAAAGTCTAATCTGTAATGCTTTGCAAAATTCTTTTGTTTACTCACATCGATTTCAAGTTCTGCTGCTAGATCCTCTAATTGATCATATTTATTTTTCGTTTTCCACTGAATGCTTTTGCAAATGAATAGTAGTTCATCATCCCGATAGTAATTTAAACTATCTGGGCCAATTGTTCCAATTATTAATTCTTCGATATTCGCTTTTAATTTGGCCACATCAAGTTTTGGTGTGGTTACTCTGACTTCAGGACTCCCTATATCTGACATAGCACCCATTGGTGTTTTTGGAGATAAATCCTCATTAAAAGTTAAATCAGGCATTCTTGATTTAGAAGTGTTTAATTCCGTTAAATCTGAATAAAATTTTTCAGCAGCCTTTTGAATTTCTGTATTTAAAGGAATAGTTAATTCATTTTTGTTTGTATTCTTTTGATCAAATACAGGCTGAACAGGACCAATTGTTACTGGAACTGTGACAGCTTCCATGCCTTTTGTCATTCTTTTAATTAATTCTTCTTTAGATCTTAAATATTCATTATAATCAACATCTTCAACATTTCTTGTCTCTCTTGTATAATCTTTTGGAGTTTCCCTTGCTCTTGGAGTCATTGTAAAATGTCTACCTTCATTTCGAGCATTCTCGAATTCTGATCTTCTAGGAGTTTCAGTGATTTCACAATTATTTGGGTAAAGTTTAGGAGCTTCACTAATTGGAGGTGCACTCGGTGAAGTTTCAGTAGAAACCACCGGAGTAGACCATGATCTAGGAGGTCTCAAAAGCTGATTAGGCTGATTCTTTCTAGTAGTTGTATATATTTCTTCCATAACTGCATCCTCAGATTCACTTTCCATAGATTTCCCTGTAGGAGAACCCATTACCATTTCATGAATTAAATACAATCCTTCACTCATGTTTCCCTGTCTCCACATTCGCAATCTATCTTCATGAGTTTCTCTTTTCCAAGATGGATTTTTAGAAGGTCTTTTAATTCCACTAGCTTCTCTTTGTAACTGATACATCTCGTCTTCCCACTCAACTAAAGCTTCAAATTGAGTTGGTCTCGGTTTTGGAACAAGAGCATTCATTTTCTCTCGTAAATTTCTTAAAACTCTTACATTAAATGAACCATCATCAGGCCAAGTTAAAACACCGTCGTTTTTAGTATAGCGTTTCCAACTGTCGAACCATAAGACAGTATGATATCCGTATTCACCTTCCATATACGCTGCAGGTGTTTTATACTTATGAAGTAGTTTACCACCTCGCGTTTCGATTTTCTTGTCAGGTGAAAATAAATTCTTGAATTTCTGAAATAATGTTGTCTTTTTCTCAACATGTTTAAAATGATAACTCATTTTTAAAAGTTAAATTTAATTCACAAAATCGTTCGTAAAATATTTCCGGGATGTTCCGCAAAACAACCAATCCGTGCGCGAAACACACCAACAAGCCAATAACAGTTGAGCTACGTCACTTTTCTGCTCAACCAATAAATTTGGAGATTTTCTGAAGGACCAATCAGCTCATTGGTCGTCAGAGACTCAAGAGCCAATCAGAATACAGGTTGTGACGTAGGTCACCCAATCCCAGCGCGGCTCTGTGACGTACACAGCAGCTGCGGTTTCTCGCTTCTCACTCCTGGCGCTTACCCCTCCTTCACAAAATCTTTTCACAGCGCCATTTTAAGGACACTTTTCAGTGTATATTAATTCTTAACAATGACTATAAAGACAACATCTGTTCGTTTCACTATTTAGGATAGTTTACATACATTCAAGTATCCACACTTCGGAATAGGCGGCGCTATTCACACTAAGGATAATATTCAATTGTCAGTAGAGTAACCTTACCCCACCCTTCTAACACGTATAATTATGAACTCGCTTTGCTCTGAACCCACCGCGAAGTGAAAGTTCTAAGAGTTCCACTTGAACATAAAATACAATTCAAACTCGCACTTTTACACGGAAAATTCCCTAATTTCAAACACACATGAAATCCGTACAGGACTCTCACCTGTTTATAGATATCATGCACCGTTAGCAAAATAACGACGTTATCCGTACAGGACTCTCACCTGTTTATAGATATGAAACATGTACCCGTACAGGACTCTAACCTGTTTATAGATAATCATGCACCGACGTTAATTTTACCCTTCACTCAAGCTCGGATATAACTAATACTCTCATCACAGTGAGTTTTATGGAAGGCGCTTTGTCCCTATTCTCATGCTGCTTTGATTTCTTAGAAAACCCTCACTATACAAGATTCAGACCTAGCCCTAAAACTGTGCTGCTCGGCGACAACACTATGGTACACGGCGATACCTCTTGTGATACTCGGCGATATCACTACAAACAGAACAGATGGCTTGCGTGACTAATTTCTCGCCACACAATCTATACCGGTATAGCTTACAGATAGCACGAAAAACGAACTCAACAAGTGTTAAAACATCGATCCTATTTCCATACCATAACGCAACCCTTAGCAACCAACATATTACCTTGGTTACCCCTTAGCAACCATCCTCTGCTACCAGAGAATTGATCCAGCGGGCTATAGAAAATATATCATAAACAACGCTACCCAACTTCATAAACTATAAATAAAATTCTAAACTAAATATGGACCCATTTATAAACCTGATATATTTTGGGCCTACTGAATCAGGTGGTCAGAATAAATCTATATACACATTATTTATAAACTATATACATATTTATACATTTGCAGAAAGAATATTGTCATTAGAATAAAACCCAACCATTTAAACGACCACCATAGGCGACGTGATCTAGCTAATAGTAACCTACACTTCTGAATAACCAAGACCAGCTTGTTTGTCAAAAGTAAGATTTTATTTACTAATTTATGGTATATAAGTTGAAAGTTTTATGAATGAAATTTATTAGCAATAATGCAAGCATGATTATAATGAAATATGAGAAAATTACTATTTAAGCAAATGAAACAATTTTAAAGAAAATATATAAAGTTTAGCATTTCCAAAACCTAATTCCCTAACTGAGCTAAATAGATAGAAATTAAAGTAAAGTTCTTTGAGGATTCTTACGTGCTCCACGCAAAGTCCAGCAGCACATCACCCTCATCGGAAAGTCAGAAAGCAGCAGCCAGCCCAACCCTAAGGGCATGACTTTTTATACCTTTCTACGCTAACTAAACTAGCAAAGGAAAGTTTTCAGAAATCTTCGACGTCCCATTGGCTGAGAGTGACAAGTGACATGTCACCAAATTCTCAAAAAGTTCCACTAAATCATATTTCATAGAGACCATTGTTCCTTCCACGTGAAGCCAGAAGCTTCCTCATGTTGCAACAAATGTATTAAGTCATTCTCGCAGCGTCCATTGACTTTCATTATACTTCCGCGGATGCCAAGTTAAGGATTGACAAAATGTTCACTTTCGACCTTGGCCATGTCCGACAGAATGATGTCAGCTCATCAGTTTTTGCTTTGTGAATGCAGCTTCAATAAACGTTTTAATTCAGAATGGGCGTCTCGTGACTTTCTGCAGAATTTTATGTCAGCTCTTTTTCTGCGGTTCAAATGACTAGGCCCAAAAGCAGGCAACTTATGTTTTCTAGTATAAAACAAACACAAGAAAAGTATTAATGTAAGAAATAAAGTAAATTCTGTATCCACCCCATGGTTTACTAATTAATTAACCCACCCGATTAATCAAAATGTTACCTAGCCATTGCAAACAAATAAAGCAGCGTTTATATTTACCAGTCTCCGTTTTTCCAAGAGACCCATATGCACCTAGAATAGTAGAAATGACAACACACAGACAAGGAAAAGCAAAACAAGCACATGCTTCTTTTAAGTTTGCAGCAATTAGTAATGACAAAAACGAAAACAATAAATTATTTTATTATTTTGCACGAACAAAAAGATGCAACATTTATGCACGTTTATGAGCACACATGTTAGTCCCCCCACGTGTAAAGTTTAATCTAAGTTGTATTAGCACGACATATCACAAATCATTAATATTATTATTCATGTTATGGAAATGTGACTTTGCGAGTTTAAACAAAATTTTGTTTTCTATCTCGCTCCATCAGCAGCAAACACAAAGTCTGCTCAAACAGGTAGGAGCACTAAAAATGTTCCCGCCTGCTGGGAGCAGACTTTTGATTTGTTTCCCTGTCTACAGAAACAGATCAAAATATCTTTACCACCCACTGGGGGCAGCATTAGTAGCTAAAATTAATGAAATTGTTGGGGGAGGAACATTTTGTACAGACTCATCAAGCAGCAGCATACAACTTTCAAGTTTGGATAATGACAGCCCCCAAACTACTCTGCAGAATTTTCCCATTTGGAGGTTACTAGGATCACACACAAAAGAGGACCAAATAATGTGGCAATGTTTTCTAAATTATCCAGCAATAAATATGAAGCATGTGACACATTTTGCAACAGTATTAGTGTCATCAATTTAAAATCGATTTTTTGAGAAGTCAGTAAATTACAAACGTTGCATGCCAATTACAGCAAATCCATGATTGTGCAGTAACCCTTGCAACCACATAAATATATAAATCCACTGGTCCTCACCATTTACCATTGTTATATCAAAGATGTATTCATAAAAGGTAAATACAACCAAAACATTCTAATTTGTGTGCATTGTTAGCTGCAATTTGGGAAAAATTATTTTTAAGTGAACTGTCCAAAATTAACATGTAGTGAGTAACATGTGTAAAATGGTCTTACATTTGTATCCTGGGATTCTTGTGCCATTTACAAACCACACCATGCAACCTTGGGCCTCATGGTGTATAAAGTTACCAAAAACCCTCGACAGCAATACTGGAGTATATTGCACAATTACTCATCATATACTCATACACACACAAACAAACACACACTATGACTCTATTTCTTTCTCTGTACCTGTCCCTCATTCTCTCTTTATCTCTTTCAGAAAACCTGCATACCAACTGTAGTAAAAGGACATCCAGATTAAGAAAGTACTCCAGCGCCATGCTAAAGGTTGAAGATGCCAAACAAATGCAGATTAGATTCTAAGCAGCGCAACTAATGCCTATACATTCTCTTACTTACTGCTTATTAACGTCTTGAGACAAACCATATCACTGCTTTAGGTTTTGAAGGCTGCATTACCTGCTATTGTGCTTTTCGACCACAGAACAACCGAGGCTGTCTACTCCTCCTCAGAAAGCACCACTTAGGGCCAGATGTAGGTCGGTCGGTAACGGCCGAAAATCGGTATTTTCGGCCGTAACCGACCGGTGTTGCAGAAATGGTATGTAGGGCCCTTAATTTTACAGAATCGGTAAATTTACCGATCTGTAAATTTACCAATTCTGTAAAATACTGAATCAGTATTTTTACCAATTTGGTAAATTTGAAATGTAGGTGGGACTCTTCTGAGTCCCACAAGCCTTACCGAATCGGTATTTTACCATCAAATCCAATTTGATGGTAAAATACCGATTCCGGTGTGCATGCACATGTGTGCTTGCACACCTCTGCCATATGACAGGCAGACCTGCCCTTGGGGCATGTATGCCTGCCACATGGCACCCGAGCCTATTTTTGGGGTGCCAGAGGGTGTCAAAGTGACACCCCCTGCACCCTTGCTAAAATCGGTAATTACCGATTCTGTAATTAAATAATCGGTATTGCCGATTGATTCCTATGGGCTTCACAGCCCATAGGAATCAATAGGAAATACCGATTCGGTATTTCCAGATTCGGTAAATACCGAATCTTAAAGATTCGGTATTTACACATCTGGAAATACCTACATCTCCCCCCTTCATATTTACCACTTCTTAAATACCGAATCGGTAAAATTCGGTATTTAAGAAGTGGTAAATAAGAATTACCTACATCGGGCCCTTAGTTCGTCCCTGGTGTATAAGAGACACTCTTGCCCCAAATCCCACTCTCTGTATAATTTCAAAAACAAAAGTTTTTTCGAAATTCTCGTAAAATGCAACTCTTTGAAGGGTGTGAAAGTGTGGAGGCAGATGTGGCGTTTTCGGGGGGTCTAAACCCTAGGGTACCATGGTGCAGTACCAGGTAGTCCCTGTGAGGGGGCAGCATTTCTAATCAATGTAAATGAAAAGGAGGAGCTGCAACACGAAAAATGTCCAGCTGAATACAGCTGTAGAACCATTGTTGTCTTTAGTGATGCTAATTAGGAATGTGAACATCTAGTGAAAGCCTTAAACCAGCAGGGAGCAGTCTCAAAGCCTTTAATTTAGCACAGCCTTTCTGGCAATTGCCACCCCTGTTTTCAAAAATAGCCCATATTGAGAGTAATATAAGATCCTAGCCTCCATCTGTGGTGGTTCAATAAGAAGCCAGATTATTTATTGGAAGTTCATGACTATCATGCATTTGCAAAATATCTCAATGATAAAAATGCAAAGTCTACTGTCAGAATCGTCATCTTAGATCGGAAGGGAGAAGGCTGTTAGTGATCCTCCGGTTTAAGAAGCTTAGATCAGGCGTCAAAACTGTTGTCCATCTGGCCGCAAAAGTTTGGAACACCCTACCTGTGGACCAGCGTAAATGCTCCAATATTCTACGCTTCAGGAATCTCCTGAAAACTGCATTATTCCGAGATTAATTTCTGTCTACACATGTTTGTCTGACTTTCCTGTTATGATAGCGCATAGATACCCCTTCGGGGGTGATTCCTGCGCTTTATAAATCCTATACATACATACATACATAGTGATGTGAAAGGTGGTAGGCAAAGAAATCAACAAAAATGATGAAAGCAATGATTGTCAAGCCACACTAATATTTTCTTCGATATACATGTCCCAAACACGGATTATCAAACCAGACTAATAATGTTGTTTTATATATATATATCCCTCTCCTGCTGTTACAAAGCATTGTTAATCAGGGGCACAAAACAGATCCCTTCAGACCATGTTGCATGGTGGAGAAGCAAAAAATCAGAGACACCCCATTGAGGCCAAGATGTATGCAAAGCTGTGAAATATAGGTGAGTCAGGGCACCCCACCACGTTCTACAGTGTCATCATTATCTGTTACACCACTGCTTAAATAACAAGGTGTTACTGCTCATTTTATGATATTCAAAATAAAAAAATAAGAAATATGGGTAGCTGATCCTGCCTTGCCAGGTTTTAAACTCAGGAACTTCATATCACTGACAATGCCGTCAGCAAGCATTCCAATCTGTGAACTATTGTGCCACCTGCAAATAGTATATCCTGGAAGTGCCCAATAGCACGTCAAGGAGCAGTTAAAACCACTCTGTGTAACAGAGGGAGCATCAGCCGGATAAACAAGAGATAAGGCTTTATTGTGAATTGCACTTCAACTCAATCCTGTCATCTTCACTCTACAGTCCAATTGGACCTTTCTAAAGAACACATCATGATATTCTGAATTTAGGACATAGACACAGCCATACACGTGGAGGTAGGAACGAGGAAGAGGAGGTCCATCAACAACGCAAGGCAGAAAGTGGACAACATATAGAATAGCGCATGGACAACATGATGCAATCAATACAACACGTCTTCCCCTTTTAAAATGATACAAAGCCAGATTAAAAAAGGAGCAAAGGTAAACACGAAAAACCATCTTAAAATATGCAAATTGTTCAAAAACATTAGAAGGCCTAACAAAAAATTACATGTAAGATTCGATGTACTCAAGGAAATGATATTCACGTTTAGGTGCACTTGTACGTTGTTTATGGCAAGATGTCTTTCTGGACCTGTGACACAAACCTTGAAATATGTTAATACCGTTTGAACTCTGCAAATCAGACATTGTTTTAATTTTTTTTCTAATACTCCCTTTTCCATCCCAGATGTTCGAGAAGCACCTTGAGATTCAAATAGTTCAATTTTAGCACTGACAGTCACAGACTCCACAACTTGCTATTCTTGGAATACACCTTCTTTAGTGAAACCATCAGTTATTAAGCAGACTGCGGCCTTACTTGCTTTGAGCATGGACTTTCACTACCATATTGGTATTCATGTTGCCATCACAAAGCCTAACAATACTTATATACCACCTTCCTACACGTCGAGAATTTCAAAAGCCTTTTAAAGACATTTCTAGGTTTTTTAAATTTTAACCGATCCACCTTTAACAATAGAGACATCCTTCACAGATATGTTTGAATCAAACTACGGTTTTTCTTTTCTGTTTTTCTGAGCAAACCATTAGCTCCCACCTTCCTGTACAAATTGGCATCAAGTTTATGTGCTACACTCTGTGACAGCCATGGAGAGCAAAAATCTGAATGAGGAATGTGATTCTTTAACATTTCAAAAGGTGAAAATCATGTACCAGAATGTGGATATGATTGAATTGTTTACTGATTGCCTCAACTAATATTTTCGTCCAAATGAATGCTATTGGGTGAATACAAAGAAGTGCATTTAAGAACAGTTCCACCATGTTTCAATCACTCCAACATTTTCAGAGAACTTAATAATACACCATTGTCTGTGGGGATCGTGAAGGGGAAACCTCTTCTAAAAAACCTTCTTTTAGAAATTCAAATATATCCCGGCTCCTTGATGTACTTACACTCTTCTATTTTGAATATTAAGTAATTAATTAAATCAAATATTTAAGGTTTTTCAGGGACCCTAAGGAAATGGAGAACATAACAATGAGGCTCTTCGCACCTTAAAAAACGTGACAGCAGCCTGAAACTCTGCACCATTTATCATAATTACTGATAATTCTATCCATGGATTGCCACCAATAAGGTGGTCTGTCTAACTTTTCCTGCCTATCTCCCTTAAACGATTGTTATGGTGATTTCTCGAATATCCAATATAGGCATTCTGTGGGAATACTCTTGTCTGATCTCATCAGAACATGCAAGCTCATCTTTAACTTTGTAAAAATGTTTTACTTGTTCGTGATACTTTTTCTAACTTCTTTGATAGTTGTTTGCACAATCATGGCATCTACCCAGCCACTATCAGCATCAAAAACAGAAGTAACTACACATTATTCCTCACACAAAGGCAATGTACTAATTCCAAAACTCGTAAGACATCTGGATGTGGAATCTGCTCTGAAATGTAGTTTCCCAGCAATACGGTCCACTCTGAAATAAAACTCAAGCAGTTTTGGACAAGATCCTTACCAACCTGGAGGTAGCCCTCCCTGTTGTGTTCCTGTTCAACAGGAGAATTATAGTTGTGTGATTGGTCTACTAATGAAATGCATCTCCCATAGGTATGTTATGAAATGCTCTACAGACCCACATACAATCCAAGGTTTTCCCTCTATTGTAGGGTATAGTTGCTCTACTGCTGAGAATGTTCTGGAGGCAAAGCAACGGCACAGTTATTCAT
Organism: Lissotriton helveticus; assembly: GCF_964261635.1. Lineage (NCBI taxonomy): Eukaryota > Metazoa > Chordata > Amphibia > Caudata > Salamandridae > Lissotriton > Lissotriton helveticus. The sequence continues at coordinate 592,627,843 of NC_136057.1, forward strand.
GATACATTTTGGAGAATTTACAGTTCCAATATTACTGCTGACTGCGTTAACAATAACTGTACATTCATTCTCAGCAAATAGACTTAAAGCTGGAGGTCCTATGATTTTACACTTGATTTGTTCAAAGTCATTAAACAAATATGGTGACCAATCATTTTGTTTTCATGAGGACCCCCATGGAATCAGTAAGTATAGAAAAGCTACTAATAAAAAAAGTCGATAATGTTTGCAAAGTCCTAAAAAAGAGACTAATAGTTTCCTTTTTTTAAGGCTCGGGGGGCTGTTTGATGGCCTGTAGTTCTGAATCTTTCGTTTTAATTCCAGCATCCAAAAGGCAATCAATTTCCTTGCATAAAACGTTAAATGTCTCCATTTATAATGCATCCCAATTTCTTGCAATAATTTTGTGAACATCATACTCAGTCAGATTTTTTTCTCAATTGACGACTGACAACTTAGTATGCCATCTAGAAAGCCAAACAGATTGTTCATTAAGATCTGGAATTTGAAAGAGGTGAGGCAGAGGCCACAAGGAATGGCATACATAGATAACATAATGTCCCATTTGGTTTTGTATTGGATGGTATTCAGCTTTTAGGTATAGTCTAGACAAAAAACGTTTTTTCAACCATTCCAGCCAATATTTTCAGAATGTTGATGGCAATCCACCAGATTTTGCTTATACAAAAATCTTACGTTTGTGTATGATTTCAAACTCTGTTTTCTTAGTAACTAATACAATTATGGACATTCATTCTAAGGACTCAATTGTCTTGATAATTCTTTCCCCACATATTTCTTGCCTCATAATAGGCAATTCTTTCATAATACTCAAAAGAACATTCCTAAGATTATGTCTTACATGACTGTCCCCCCTCTTATAAATTGATTTGATGGACGAAGCCTTTGACAATTCTGAGCTCTACTCTAAATATGCACTTGAAGCATTCCAGGAACGTTACAATATTTCTTAGAGGGATGAAATCACAATGCAATGTACAGGACAGCAGTACTAGGTTTTCCCAGATTACCCAACTGTTATAATATTGTCCATTTTTTAGCTACATACATTTTGTTTATAATTTTCCTATAAATACAGTGAATTGTAGAAATAAAACATTCTGCAATATTAATGGTGTTAACACCGTATGAGAACATCTTGCCATCAGACTACTCTAGAGATTTCTTACACCAGTTGACCTTGAAGAATAATGGTGAATAGAGAGCCCAAATTAACCAAGACGTTTTTTCTAACATCATCATCACCAAGCGGGAACAACAGGTTATTCATCAATGGCTATAGGTGCAAGAAGTAGTGGTGTGGAGGGTGCTGCAGAACCCCCAAAACAACCATGCAGGAGTTCGGAAGATGAATGAGCAACAACTTTTTTTTTATCTTGTCAAATTCACTTTAAGTTTAAAGACAGAGGTCAATTATGATACTGTCTCTTCTGTTAAACTGGTTCTTATACTTTTAATATGGAGATTGGCATTCACATTTTTTTAAAGATACATTCACTTGCATGAGTCTGTATTCCGTTATACGCTTGACAAACCACAGGACTTGATTTTTATCAGTTTGCTCTACACAGCCGTATTACAGAGATTTGCAAACAGTCATTATGGCATAACACATTCATTATATAGGTTGTAAGGTACTCCATCAGCCCCGGCATGATTACGATCCGAAGGCCTTGTCCTTCCTCTGTTTTTTTGCATGATTGAGTTTATGGCGTGATTTAGTAACATTTACTGGAATCGACTTTGACACATTAGCATATTCACCATATGGATTAACCTGTATGGTTTGTAACCACATCATCACATTAGCCTGGTATTATCAAGCACTACACCCGTGGGTGCCGGATGACCACGGATTATATGATAGGATGATTTTCCTTACTTTTGACCATAGGTATTTCTCTAGAACTGCCCCCTGATGAAGGACTCACTGCCCGAAATGCAACCGGAAGGATGGAGAAAAAACAAAGAGGATTGTATCTAACAATGTAATGAATTTACATGTTATTACCGAAACTAAGCAATGAGTCAAAATTGAATCTGAAAAGAAAAGATAATGATTAAAAACATTGTCTAATCATTGAAATACATGTTGTGTTTCATTCATTATCAACATTGAAAAACTACAACCCAGGCTAATGGGGAACTGGTAGTGCCAAGGGGGACCGATCCTATCAGGGCATGCTATTGCTTCATTGGACACCACACTCTTGGATCAGAGATTGATCCCCGTGAGTACACTACAAACTGAGCAAATTGAATATCAAGGAGAAAAATTTCTGAGTATTCTCCAGCTTATTTTTTGTTTTTTCTAACACGCAACAGCATTTATAATACCTCTAAATAAACTGAACAAATATTTAAAAAATATAAATCATCAGTTAGGAAAGCACATATAAAAGCACTTTTTCGTAATTCCGAAAGATTATAACAGAATCAAAAGAGATCAAGAAACTTTACTTGGTGATGTGCAAATGATAAATATTTACTAAGACCCGATTTCTAGGCATCATTTATGTGCTATATCGTTTTATCAATAAAACTTCATATCAGTGCTAATGTTGTCATCATTCAATGAGGCATTACATATTTGTAAATAACATCGGGGCATATTATCAAGGACGGGCGATACATTATCGCCGCTTTTATTGGCAGGAAACTGCCGATAAAGCGTCTTCACATCTAACATGGGCTTCGATTGGAATTCATAGAGCATATTATTAAGCCCATTATCGCCGCTTTATCGGCAGTTTCCTGCCGGGCGATACATTATCGCCGCTTTTATCGGCAGGAAACTGCCGATAAAGCGGCGATAATGGGCTTGATAATATGCTCTATGAATTCCTATCGAAGCCCATGTTAGATGTCTTCACATCTAACATGGGCTTCGATTGGAATTCATAGAGCATATTATCAAGCTCATTATCGCCGCTTTATCGGCAGTTTCCTGCCGATAAAAGCGGCGATAATGTATCGCCCGTCCTTGATAATATGCCCCATCATGCTTCCACACCATGTTTTAGTAATAGATTTGTGACTGAGTGCTCCAAAGTATGCCAGCTACATACCACACCCATACTATGCTCCTGCTGAATGTTCGTGGCTCCTTTGCTGCACTTGTTCTTTGAGTGATGGTTGGAATTTTCATAATCCCTTTGACGTCAGCGCTGTAACATTGATGGCATCACTGTCAGTGTCCTGTGATATTTGCTTATTAATTTGCACACAGTATTGTATTTAATGTCCTACATTAAGAAACATATTAATTCTTGGAGCATATTTGCTTGCTTCTTCTTGAACCATAGTGAACTTTCTGGTACTAACTGTATCAGAGTTGTTACATTCATTAGTAAAATGCATTATAAAACATTCTTTGCCAGTAACAGGAAGCATTTTACAATTTGCGAAATGATTCCTAGAACGACAATGCAAACAATTAGGATTTTTGTCTTTATTCCTGTTTTTTTTTTCATTTTTTATCAATTCGGAAATTCATTCATACAGAACCAACATCACCATACTGACTTTCATTTTTCTTTCATTGATTGTATAAAAACCTCCACAGTCTTTATGATATCAATGGTGTCTCTCAGGGATGGGTTTCTATGTCTCAAAAGCTTTTCTTGAATCCTATTGTTGAAACAACGGACAACTATTTAGTCTCTGATGAACAAATCAAAGGTCCCACTGGATCTTCATTCCAAATGATCACCCTCAAAGGTCCCACATAGAATTGGGTAGGTTTACTGTGACCTTAGAAATAGGTATATAATGTGTTATTGAAATGCAGTTTGAGGCACTCCGTTGGTTCAATATAATTGTCACCGTCCCATGCTGCAGTGCAGAGGTGCTTGAAAATTTCTCTTACTCCCAGCCCAGTAAATGTAAGAACAAATCCATTTTCTTTTCCACACTGAATGAGTTTCCATCTATTGCAATTAAGTAATTGTAGAATAAATTAAACCAAGGCCAAGGCACCCATTTTATGCCTGGTACTCCTTTCTAGAAAAAGAGGTAGTGATGCATCCCTGCTTATTGTTTCAATCCAAGGACGAGTAAAAAGACACGACTGTGCAGGTCAGAGGCTTAAATAAACTTAGAATCAATGCTTTGGAAGATGTCAATTCACAAATGTCATTTAACACCCTTAGATCCTTTTCCATTGTCGAAAAGGAGCTAGGAACACAGCTTGTAGAAACTCAGCATGGTAGAAGCTTCAGCTGATGCTCCACGCTATTATCCTCTGTGTAGCAGTATGCCACCAGACAGGACCACTGGATGTAGACACGGACCTACTTCAGATCGGCCCATTGGGTAAATAAGAAACGCAGTACAAGTGCGTCAGTATTGGGATCCATGTTTATGACCAATCATTGCCAAACTTTAGGTTTAAATCTCTTTTATTGAAATTTCAACACATACACATATAACACATTGCCAAACTTTAAAGGAGCAACAGCTCGATAAACAAGACTTAAGTTTTTATTCTTAACCCCACCCAAACACATCTAGCAGCTTCGCTCAACAGATCATTTGTAGTTTTCAAAAGAATATGGTATGTCATTCACAATTTAAAAAACAGGGAAAGGTACACATACGAGAGAATGGACTTGATACACGGCGAAAACACGAGGTGGAGAACACACACAATAACACATAAACAAGGTGATGTAATAAACAGAAACGTTACGCAAGACTATAAATAATAAAAAGGTTACATATATAGCAAGAGTTAAGAGTGAAGACTTTTCCTATTTTAAAATATTACATGAATTTGCATATCAGTGGTATGACCAAAGTTGTATATTTACTGTTTAAATGATATACACATTTATGAGGTTTTATTTATGGCGTTAGATAAAATCTTTCGTGTCTATATGCACATTTAAACGAATCGCTTTATGAGTAATGTACAAAATAATTTAAATGAGCTGAAATATACTGACGGTTACAGCAACTCCAGTTTTTACTGCTCTCTTTTCCTACATAAACATTATTGTTAGTTTTCAGGAAATCAACATTTGTCCATCACTGTGGAGTAATAAACCAGTCAGCTTTACACAGTGAAAGCCTGATTTATAAAGATGTCCTAGGAGCAGAATAGTAGACACAGTAGGACGAGGGATGCAAGCTTCCTTCAAACACACAGGGCTCAGGACAAACATCCCACACACTCAACAGGTTGTACATGGACATCGTCATTGCAAGCTCCCATCGCATACACGGAGGTGTGACAGTACTTGGGTTGTTTACGTGTCCTCATGCCTGTATTTATGCGGGTCCTTGTGTGGACAATTGTAATTGTCTTGTTCTGTCTAAATTTAGGCATGCAGGTGCCCCTCTGTCTGCGCACACTATACAAAAAACAAATACATTAATCTTGTCAATGGTTGATGTGGAACAGGCAGCCCTTAACGACAGCCTAATTTGCCTTCGATATATGCACAGCTCACCTGAAATGTGACAGGATATGCTGGAGCTTTTCCTGCCTGCCAGATGGTGCCTGACATTAGTTTGATGGTTTCCTAGCCCTACCTGTGTGTCAGAGGTGCACCTAGGAACATGCATCACTCTTCCAAAGCATTACTGATCTTCAATTTGTGACTTTGTAATATCCGTTGTAGCCTTCCAAGGATGTTTTTATGTTATGTTATTATTATTTGTGTAGCACACATCTCACCTGGGTGGTGGGAAGAAATTGTCTAGGGCTCTGTTTGTGACTGTGTGTGGTATTGTGTAGGATTGTGTGTTTGTGTGTGCCACTTTAAGAGTGAACGTTTGTGTACAGGTAGCCAGTTCTTTGAGGTGTTTGGGGAAGTGTATGTGGGGTGAAAGTTTCAGTGTCAGTCTTGCAGCTTCTTTTTGTATGACCTGGAGCCTCTTGGTGAGCTCAGTAGTGATGCCGTAGTCCAGTTAGCTTGTGATAAGAATGTTGAGTGACAGCTCTACTAGTGTTGAGCAGGAACCATTTGAAGATTTTCTTGGGGATCTTGAGGGTGTTCAAGCAGGACAAGATGGCCATGTTGATTTGGTTGGTTGTCAAGTGTCAGCTGTCCACCACTATCCCTAGGTTCCTGCCTCGTTTGGCCAGAACTGGTGCTGGTCTGTGTTTGGCTGGCCACTAGGCTGAAGTCCACAGTGTGGTGTCTTTTCCAAAGAGTACTACCTGGCTGCATATTGTCTGAGCTGACCTTTAAATAGTTGGTGTTCATCCAGCTAGCAACTTTGGACTTTGGTAGGTGATGAGCTTGGTCCAGAAACTGACAGTGTCATCGCAGAGGATGAGCTTGGTGTAATTGGTGTACAAGATGATGCTGGTTCTGTGGATTCTGATGATGTTGGCGAGTGGTGCCATGTAGGCGTTGAATAGTGTGTTGATGAGTGATGATCCTTGTGGGACTCCACAGACCTGGCTGGCGACAGCAGAGGTGTAAGTTGTAGGCTGACCCATTGGGTGCATCTGCTGAGAAAGGAGATCATCTATTAATGAGAGTGTCAGTCTATGCCAGCTTCATGGAGGTGTTGGATGAGGATGGGGTGGGAAATGGTGTAGAATTGGCGAGTTTTAACAGAATGGGGGCCTCAGTGCCTCCTCCATGATCATGTGGATGTTGTTGGTGACGATGATGAGTGTGCTCTTGGTGTTATGGTTGGACTCAAGCCAGAATGAGAGGGGTGAAGAAGGGGGTTGTGGTGGTGTTTGGGTAGTTGTTTGTTGATGGTTATTCCAGGACTTTAGCTGGGTAGGTAAGCATGGAGGTCAGTCAGTTGTCCACCAATCTTTAGCATGATGAAAGTTTCTTCAGGAGAGATAGTATGGTGGTTTGTTTCCAGGTACTATAGTGGTGTATTTCCATGTGTTTCCAGAGATGCTGTTTGATGTGCCACTGATTCTGCTGCAGGTGAATTCTAATGAGTCTGACTGTGTTCCAACCAGTTTTGATTTTCAAAGATGTGTCTGGTATGTGACTGATTTTATCCCAGCCCTACTGACTTTTCAGGGGTGTACCTGGCATTTCACTGATATTAATCGAGCAACTCCAGGCTGGTTGATGAGCGTGTGCCATGTGGCTAAATTAGCAACATCCCTTATCAGTTGCACTTAACATGTGGCTCTCAGGTATCTTTCATAATTTTATTTACTCTGCCCCAGCTCGTTGGGGGTATTAGGGCAACACATGACCTTGCCTATTAATTTTTCTGAGGACTTTGTCAAGATTTGTTAACAATGGTAAGTATTACGGACAGATGTTGTGACACAAACCCCTTTCTACAAACAATCTGTGCCTCTAGAGCTCCGTAAGGCGGGCCTGAGAAAGTAAGGCAAGAAAAAAAGGTGAAAGCGGGGAGAACCCTTCAAGTGACTGGTATATTGTGATGACATATCAGCTTGACTCGTCCCTTCACAGAGTAACTTTGGGTAGTTATGGAGCCTGGGATGCTTGGCTATCATCCCAGGTTCCAAGCACTATGAACAGAACCATACATTAGTACTCAACACAAATATCGATTAACTAGCCAGACTTATTGGTAGACACTAGTTCACTTATGAGAATGCACTAGAATAATGCAGTAACAAACCCCCAAGATACTTCGTAGAATCCAAAAATAGATGTAGGCTACCTATAAAGAGGGAGATATACACAACAGAACAAACACAAAATGCAGCTGACAGAAAGAGGTCAATATTATGTTTTACTTGTGGCCTGTGGGCAGCTTGCTAGCTCGTGGCATGTGACATAGTTTAGTTCTATGCTCTGTGCTCAATGTTCAATAGAATGGCATTTGGAAGTGGTCGGTTTCCCTGGCTGTGTTGGTCGGGAGTCCGTGCTGTCTCCAAAGAATAAACTTTGTTATCTTCATGCCAGAAGATTCTTTGATTCTTTTACGACATTTTTGGCAACACTTTGGGCCAAGGAACGGTGCAAGGTCACGAAGGGAGGCATCAAAGTGGACTACTCTGACGAAAGATGAACTTACGCAGTGCTGCGGCACACAGCGTCAACCACAGTGAGCATTAGAGAAGTGCTCGTGCTGCGCTGCTACTTGCTGTAAGTTTAAAAAATCTGTCTTTGACAAGGTACGTTTAACATTTTTGTGGCCATTGCGAAATTAATCCACTCACCGGCAACAACGCTCTCGCTGTGCGTCAACTCCCACTGTGATTACTATCTGGAGAGGTGTGGGTGGGCTAATCTTCTCTCAAGCTGAGTAGCGCGTTCATTGGAGGCTGTTAAAAAGGGCAGTGACACTCACCTTTTAATTTTGTGAATTGAAAGTCGCAAAGGCAGGGCTTAGTACCGGGTCTGTGATGGTTGTAGGGTCGGGCCTTAAGCCCTCATGCTGGTAATCAGTAAGGCACAGGACACATTGGATACATGGTGCAACTGGCCCAGAGCACGTGCGCTCGGCCACTTTTATTAGAGCTGTGTCACCTGACCAGTGACATCAGTGGTGGGTGGGTGTTCAGTGTAATTACATTGTTAGCACTAGAATGCTAACTGACTCTGAGTCTTTACATCCCTCCCAAAATTGGTGAAAATCAAACCAAACGGAAAAAGTCCAAAACCCTGCGGGGAAGGAAAAGATACCAAAATAACATTTGGACTTCTGATTATCAACGAGTCTCTTCGACTGCTAGCAGGCCGCAGGCAGTGTAGTTCCTGTATTTGGAACCACCAGTTCTCTGTGGCACGGCTCGCAGTTGTTCGGCGGGTTCATTCTTTATCTGTGCCGTCTGGAGGTTGTTCTCAGCCCTGCCTTTTGCTTTGCTCTCTTGGTGACGATGAATAGTTAAAAAGAGAGATGGATGACATGGGTGTTATTTGTCTTCTGGCTTCTTTTCTCCACGCTGGTTCCGTGATGCTTCAGTGTGTTTCTTGGCAGGTGAAGAGAGTAGGTTCAAACATCCCTCTCACTAGGATGCCCCTCTCGCCGGTGTTCTTCTCTCACAAGACGTCCGGGAGGACCTCTGTACCAGGTTTCCACTGGACTGGTGTAGTCGGTCATGTTGCTCTACCATAGCCTTCGGGCCGTGAGCAGGGCGCTCCACGAGCCTCACCGTTGTGTCCTAGTCCCACCTGAAGGTTGAGTTGTCGACTCTTTTCCTTGCTCGCGAGGCTTTCATCCACGAGGGTTCTGCAGACGCGCATCTGTAGATCTGTCTCCCGTGCGGGACTTGCTGCCACTAGAGTCCCTTGAGGCCTCTGCTTTCTGGGCTGCCAGGGGCTGGTGTGAGGTGGTCAGTTCCTCAGCTTCCGGAGGCCTGAGCAGTCTTGCCATCCAATCTTCCGCTCAACCCCAGAGGTAGATGTCGCCAACAGTCTAGCTTGCTTTCTTCTGCGATCGCCATGTGGATGGCTCGTAGGTAGCTGTCTTTGATCTGTACTGCCAGTGCTCTTGCCAGGCCTTGTCTTCCAATGCACTCAGATGTTCCAATGCCTGTCACCCTGTTCTCCAACGCACTCAGGTATTCCAGTGCATGTCACCTTCCTTCTTTCCGCAGGGGCGGCTTCTTCTTGTAGTGGCAGCGTGCCTGGCCCTGTCTTCTTTCATCTTCTCTGGCCAGGCTTCCCCATGCAGCACGCGCACTCTGAATGTGTCCTCCTGGTCTTGTCCTATTCCTAGGACACTATCTTCTTGTCACTTAACTCCCAGGGTTAGCGTCGCGACCTTCACATCTTCTTTCCGTCGTGATCCAGCGGGCTATAGAAAATATATCATAAACTACGCTACCCAACTTCATAACCTATAAACAAAATTCTATACTAAATATGGACCCATTTATGAACCTGATATATTTTGGGCCTACTGAATCAGGTGGTCAGAATAAATCTATATACACATTATCTACACACTATATACATATTTATACATTTGCAGAAAGAATATTGTCATTAGAATAAAACCCAATCATTTAAACGACCACCATAGGCGACGTGATCTAGCTAAAGGTAACCTATACTTCTAAATAACCAAGACCAGCTTGTTTGTCAAAAGTAAGATTTTATTTTCTAAATTATGGTATATATGTTGTAAGTCTTATAAATGAAATTTATTTGCAATAAAGCAAGCATGATGGTAAGAAATAAGGAAAAATACAATTTAAGCAATTGAATCAGTTTAAAGAAATTATATAAAGTTTAGCATTTCTAAAACCTATTTCCCTAACTGAGCTAAATAGACAGAAATTAAAGTAAAGTTCTTTGAGGATTCTTACGTGCTCCACGCAAAGTCCAGCAGCACATCACCCTCATCGGAAAGTCAGAAAGCAGCAGCCAGCCCAACCCTAAGGGCATGACTTTTTATACCTTTCTACGCTAACTAAACTAGCAAAGGAAAGTTTTCAGAAATACTCGACGTCCCATTGGCTGAGAGTGACAAGTGACATGTCACCCGATTCTTAAAAAGTTCCACAAAATCATGTCTTACAAAGACCATTGTCTCTTCCACGTGAAGCCAGAGGCTTCCTGCGATTGCAACTTTGTTTTAAGTCATCCTCGCAGCTTCCATAGTCTTACAGTGCAACTTCCGCGGATGCCAAGTTAAGGACTGACAAAAAGTTCACTTTCGACCTTGGCCATGTCCGACAGAATGATGTCAGCTCATCAGTTTTCGCTTTGTGAATGCAGCTTCAATAAACGTTTTAATTCAGAATGGGCGTCTCGTGACTTTCTGCAGAAATATGAATCAGCTTTTATTTTGCGGCTCAAATAGCTAGGCCTCAAAAGCAGGCAACTTATGATTTCTAGTATAAAACAAACACAAGAAAAGTATTAATGTAAGAAATAAAGTATATTCTGTATCCACCCCATGATTTACTAAATAATTAACCCACCCGATTAATCAAAATGTTACCTAGCCATTGCAAACAAATAAAGCAGCGTTTATATTTACCAGTCTCCGTTTTTCTATGAGACCCATATGCACCTAGAATAGTAGAAATGACATCACACAGACAAGAAAAAGCAAAACAAGCACATGCTTATTTTAAATATGCAGCAGTTAGTAATGACAAAAACGAAAACAATAAATTATTTTATTATTTTGCACGAACAAAAAGATGCAACATTTATGCACGTTTATGAGCACACATGTTAGTCCCCCCACGTGTAAAGTTTAATCTAGGTTGTATTAGCACAACATATCACAAATCATTAATAATTTTATTCATGTTATGGAAATGTGACTTTGCGAGTTTAAACAAAATTTTGTTTTCTATCTCGCTCCATCAACTCCCTCATCTGGTGATTAACAAATCACCACACCAGCACTCAAAATTTTGGTAAACTAAATTTATAAGAAATCGATTCAAATTCATTGTATTAGTAAACCTAAAAGTCTGTTTCAGCATAATCTTTACAATTAACATGACGCTCTCTATGTAACTCCTGCAACTCAATCTCCCTTTCCTCTTCTTTTCTGAGTTTATAAATTCTCTTCTTTTCTCTCAAATGCTTCTTTCTTTTATGCAACAAACAACCTACTTTAGTCAAAATAAAAATAAATATAATTATAATTAAAGGTGCCAGAATCTTGCCAAGAATTGAACTTCCGATATTATGAAACCAGTTTTTAATTGCTTGAAACCTATTTGAAAGTTTCCCAGTAAAATCTTCTTCTTCTAAAGGAATTATTTCAGAATGCATTTGTGTAATATTCTTAATATACATTTCAATATTTTTACTTTCATCCGGTATATATGTACAGCAATGTTGGACATGTAAAATGCCACAGACTCCTCCCTCTTTTGCTAAGAGTATGTCTAAAGCAAGACGGTCTTGAATTACCATGGATCTAATTGCAATAACTTCAACATTCACTAATTGAAATCCATCAGCAGTGTCAGTTGATAATCTATCAACTATAGTGGACAATTTTCTGATTCTCCCTGCATTTAGGGTTATACCAACAAAAGGTATTACAGCTTGAAAAATATCTCCCAGAACTTCAGTAAAAGTTTCTCTTTTAGCTCTATTTACATAATTATGGATTTTAAATAATCCTTCTGAATCTCTGTCAACATGAAACACTTTAGGAAAAACAATTCCCACATAACAAGTTCCATACCAATGGTCTGGAAGGTTGTAGTAGGCTTTGTCACCACAAACAAAATAAATTCCAGGAAAGATAGGATCTTTACCACCTTTAAATCCCCAACCTCCCATAATTTGATAAGTATCATCACAGTTGCTTGCACCTACAAAATAATTATCAAAAAGTGTGTTATCTCTTCTAATGCAAAGCTTTCCACTAACAGGTTTGTCTATGTGAATTGCAATATTTTCAAGCATTTTGCCATTTAGTTTCTCATCCTCTTTTTGCCAGAATGATGACTTAGTCTGCTTGACTAATTCATTTCTCTTATAAATTGCTCTTCTCTCCTCAACCATATTCAGAAATTTCTTCCCTTCAGCACTTAATTTACATGTTAGATTATTCTTGTAAGCATACTCATAAGTGAGTTCGTTAGTAACAAGGAAATATTCTCTTAATTGTTTAGCTTTCTTATGCTTATTTAAAGCATTATCAATTTTAACATTAGCAAAAATCTCATCATAATTTGAATAGTAATATTCTAAACGACCAGTTTGATAAAATAAACTAGTTAATACACTACATGTAACAGCATAAGTGAGAGGAAGCATATTATATGTTACTCCCTCAGAAACAGAAGCGGGTAACTTAACGCACACATAACAATCCTTTGCATCCATTACCTTTACATATTCACTCAAAAGCTTTGTGAATGTATTGCTTGAAAAATCACCTATTGATTTATCTTGATGAATGTTAGGCTGATGATCAATTACTTTTGCAGATGCACTATGTTTAGTTTGGCTAACCAGAGCTTTGCTTGTTATGTTAACTTTATGTAATTCTCTATTCATTTCTAAAGGTATAATCACAGCTAGTACCAACCAGAGCAGAACTAAAATGAGCAGACACACCAGAGTCATCTTACAGCATCTTTTAAAAACAGAGCATTTTGAAGTGCTCTCCTTAATGTAAGGCATTTTTAGGTTAGTTTTAGCCTCAAAAATAAAATTAAAAAATAAAAATAAATTTTAAAATTTATATACACCCCCCTTTTAAAATATTTTTCTTTTTATAACCCTAAACAAGATTTCTTCGACCTTATGTCATACATAAGTTTTTCTTCTACTAGACAGTTTTTCTTCGACCTTGTGTCAACTAACAGGATTTCTTCAGCCTTATGCCAATTTAATAATTTTGTACTTCAATCATTGTCACTAATTTCTTGGATTTCGTTTTCTTCTTCACTACTATCATAAATGTCTATAACAGGTGGAATTACTAAGTAAGTCCACTCAGGAGACTTGTATTTCTGGTTTGGTCTAATTATTCTCTTCCCTTTTCTTGATATCACTTCTATTTTCCTTCCAACTCCAACCTCTTTTCCAGGACTCTTTTGACTACTGATTTCTTCAACTTGTTCTATTGGCTTTTTAATCAATCTGACTCTCAATCTTCCACCAGGCCAGTAGTCTGCTTTTCTCACATACTTTTTCTTTGGTTCAGAATTATTCGATTCTGATTTCCAAGTCCTTTTCTTTCTGTTTTCACTTCCACCTTCCACGTCACTTTCTTCAGTTTCGTAGTCTGAAATTTCTATTGACTCAGGAACTTCTCTATTCGGCAATTTCACTCCTTCAGGAACTTCGCTTTGTCTTCCATCACTGGTACTCGGTAATTCGTTCTCCTCCTCTTCCTCAATTACCTCTAGCTTCCCAGATTTCGGATTTTTGTTCCTTACTTCAGAGCGTGTTCTCTGCCTTTCGATACTCTCCTGGTCTGAAACTTCTTTTGGTTCAGCTTCTCTGTTTTCAATATAGACAACCGAATCCTCAGTTATCTTTCCTTTTAACAGATTCTCTTCACCTTCAGAATCTATTTCAATTATTTCTAAGTCTTTTCTTGTCAGATTTCCATTCACTGGCACAGTTTCCAGATGTCGACTTTCTTGTCGATCTTCAGAATCTGGAATTACTTCACCTTCTGTTCTGTCTTCTGCTTCAGAATCAGAGTCATCTGTGGTATCACTTTCAACATCAGAATTCTCAGGAGTTGGTATTGGAATAGTATGACTTGGATGAATCCAACGCTTCAATCCTCTGCACTTTACAGCATTAGTAGTGATCAAGATTACCTGCCTAGGTTTCTGCCATCTAGGAGATAGACAATTCCTCCTCCGATGTACTTTCGTTCTGACCCAGTCTCCAGGTCTCAGATCATGTGTCAAAACTTTGTCATTTGATTGTGCTTCAGTTCCCACCTGATTAGACACAGAAGTTACCATATCAGATAACCTTTTACAGTAATCCAAAATTGCACTGTCATTTATGCTCAACAGTTTACCTACAGGTACAAAAGCTTGCCTCATAACTCTTCCCATCAAAATTTCATGAGGACTCAAACCTGTCTTTTTATCTGGTGTACTTCTTATTGACATCAAAACAAGTGGAAGAGCATCAGTCCACTTAACTCCTGTCTCTAGACACATTTTTCCAATTCTGTTTTTGATAGTTCCATTTATTTGTTCAACTACACCTGATGCCTCTGGTCTGTATGCACAGTGTATTTTCTGCTCAATACTCATAGCTTCGCAAATTAACTTCAACAGTTTATTATCAAAATGGCTTCCTCCATCACTCTCAATAGTGACTGGAAAACCGTACCTTGGGATGATTTCTCTGAGCATTAGTTTTGCTACTGTAATTGAATCACAATGTCTTGTAGGAAAAGCCTCTACCCACCTTGAGAACAAGCATACAATTACAAGTACATATTTCAAACAGTTGTGTAAGGGCATTTCAATGAAATCTATTTGCAACCTGGTAAAGGGACCACCCTCTCGACCAATTATTCCTGTCCCCACCACTGATTTTCTGTTTGGATTCATTTGTTGGCATGACAAACACCTTTGACAAAAAGATTCTGCAATGGTTCTAAATTTGGTATTGAACCATGTTTCTTTAAACAGTCTGACCATAGAATCTCTTCCTAAATGTGCAGGACCATGATATAATCTGGCCATGTCAGAAATCATGCAATTTGGTAAAACTACTCTCCCATCTTTGTAAACCCACACTCCATCTTCATCACGTTGTCTACAATCTGATCTTAACCACTGGTCTTTTTCTTCATCATCTGCTTCGTTTTGTAAATCTCTAATCTCATTCCATGTTTCTACAATAGTTGTTAGCATTAATGAATTTGAATCAGTTTCTGTACTTCTATTCCGATTGTAAGAATAATTTTTCCTTGCGCAGTACTTTGCTGTTTCATCTGCGAAGGCATTTCCTTTGGAAATATAATCAGTCCCTCTAGTGTGTGCTGCACACTTGACTATGGCAATTTCTTTTGGCAATTGTATTGCTTCAATTAATCTTCTAATGAAAACTGCATTTTTAATTGGTGACCCTGTTGATGTCATGTATCCTCTCTGTGACCAGAGTTGTCCATAATCATGCACAACTCCGTACCCATACTGACTATCAGTAATGATGGTAACTCTTATATCTTTTGATATTTCACATGCACGAATTAAAGCAATCAATTCAGCCACTTGTGCTGAACGAACTCCTTCAAGACATGATGCCTCTTCAACATCTTCGACTGTACAAACTGAGTATGAAGCTTTCAAGACACCACCTTCGGATCTTAAGCATGAGCCATCTACAAAGTAGACAAAATCCGATTCAGGCAAAGGTCTGTCTTTGATGTCTTTTCTTGGTCTTGTGCAGAATTCCATGACATCTAAACATTCATGTTCTGTCTCGATGTCATCAACAATTTCAGAATCAGGCAGTAATGTAGAAGGATTCAGATTCAAACATCTTGAAATCGAAACATTATCTGCTCCCAGTATGATTTTCTCATATTTTGTCAATCTGCTACTTGTTAAATGTTGAGTCTTACCTCTTGTCAGTAATATTTCAACTGAATGAGGCACAAAAACTTTCACAGGAAATCCCATAATGATTCCTTCACTTTGTTCAAGACTGATACTTGTAGCTGCAACTGCTTTTAAACAACCTGGTAATGCTTTTGCAATTGGATCAAGAACTGCAGAGAAATATGCAATAGGTTTCTTTAGGTTTCCATGTCTCTGAATTAACACAGATAATGCACATCCTTCTCTCTCACTGCAATACAGTTCAAAATCTTTCTCATAATTTGGCATACCCAAAGCAGGAGCTTGGCATAAGCTCTTTTTCAAGTTTTCAAAAGATTCCATCTCAGCATCATTGAGAATAATTGGATCTTTTACATCTGATTTGGTCAGTCTTTGTAGTGGTTTCGCAATTACCGAAAATCCACTTATCCATTGTCGACAGTAACCTACCATTCCCAGGAACATTCTGACCTGTCTTTGTGTTCTTGGTGGTAACATTGCTTGAATCATTTTTATTCTCTCTATTGTTACTTGTCTTTTTCCTTTTGCAATTCTGTGACCAAGATATTTCACTTCCTGTTTGCAAAACTGTAGTTTTGCTGGGGACACTTTATGTCCTTCTTCTGCAAGGCGATTTAACAGAATTATTGTGTCTGTTACACAATTTTCTCTTGTCTTTGCAGCTATTAACAAATCATCAATATACTGCACCAACGTAGACCTACCTGGTAAGTCTAAATCTTCTAATGATCTTTTTAACAGTTCGTTAAAGATTGAAGGACTTTCTGTATAGCCCTGAGGGATTCTTGTCCATCCAAGGGTCTTACCTTGGAATCTGAAAGCAAAGATTTCATAACTGTCTGGGTGTAGAGGAACAGTAAAGAATGCATTGCAAAGGTCAATGACTGTGTACCATTCAGCATCATATGGAATCTGAAATAGAATTACTGCTGGATTTGGAACCACAGGACAACATGGAATAACAATTTGATTAACCTTTCTCAAATCTTGTACGATCCTAAATGTTCCGTTAGCCTTTTTAACTCCCATAATTGGTGAATTACAAGAGCTACTCTTCATTTCCTTTAATACACCTTGCTTGATTAATTTTTCAATTACAGGTGTAATACCTTCAATTGTCTCAGTTTTCATTTTATATTGTGGAGTGTTTGGAAATTCTATTCCCTGTTTCAATGCAATTTTAACAGGATCTACGTTTTTCATCAGACCCATCTCATTCCCAGTAAAATCCCATATTTCAGATTTCACTGTTTCTTTTAGCTCTTCAGGTAAATCTTTTTCTTCAAATGCAGGAAACAATTTTGTTTCTTCTGCTTCCATCATCATCATTGTCATTCTGTACAAACCATCTTCCTCCATTGTTTGTAATTCAACTCCTTCAGGAGAACAATATATTCTGCAATTCATTTTACATAGGATGTCCCTACCTAATAGATTAACTGGACTACTATTACAAACCACAAATCTGTGTTTGTCTCTGTAATTTCCAATTTCAACTGGTACTGGATCAGTTAAGTCTGTTTTAATTTGCTGATTACTTACTCCGACAACTTGGATGGTATCCCCAGAGAGAGGTAGGTTTTCAATTTCCACTGATCTAACAGTAGAACGGGTAGCACCAGTGTCCACTAGAAAAGTGATGTCTACATCATTAACTTTCCCGTTTACATAAGGACCAGACTGGTCAACCTCAAGAGTGGCTCCAACAACACACTCTTCCTCCTCTCTCGGGCACCGTCAGCAATAATCATCAGAATCACTGTCTTGGCTTTCTGTTAATAAAAATTGTTGTGAAGCATTTTGCTTTTGAACCCTTTGCTGCTTTTGCTGTTTTTGTGGTTTTATTACCTGTTCACATCCCTGAAATCCCACGTTTGGATTATATTTTTGAACTCCCCCACAATTCGGAAAAGGTGGTTGTGGCAACTGGTCTTGACGATTATTCACCTGTTGTTGTTGCTGTTGTTGTAATTGTCGCTGAATATTAAATTCATTTAACCCCTGTTGCATCTGTAGCTGTTGTTGCACGTTAACACCATTCTGCATCTGTGGATTCAATAAGGGATTCTTTAAGTTTCTAGGAGGATGAGGACACTCGTCCCTCCAATGTCCAATTTCGCCACAATTAAAACAAGGTAATCTTTGTTTCAGCTCTTCTATCTTTGGGCTAAATTTCTTTTGGAAATTATTACCTTTAAACTTTCCTTGTATCTGGTTCGTATTTCCAGTTTGAACAAAATTAGTGTTCTTATTTCCCATGCTGGCAATCTGTTGCTCAGCTACTTTTACCTGTGCCCACATGGCTTTCTCCTTCAGCTTCTTCTGTTTTACTTCTAATTCATCGCTACAATATTTTGCTTTTCTCAGAATATCATCTATAGATAGTGCTTGCCATCCGACAATACTAGTTCTGATCATTTCTCCAATTTCGGGTTTTAATCCATAAACAAATCTATAGATAAAATGACTCATGTCTTTCTCATCTAATTTTTCATAACCACTGTATTGTTTAAAGATTAACAGTAGCCTTTCATAAAAAGAATGAACTGATTCTTTTGTTTCCTGCTCTGTTCTTTCTATTTTAACCCAATCAACTTCTTTGGGTGGAATTTTGTTTTTCATCCAAACAATTACTTTCTCATAAAAATCCATTACAAGTGGATTTGGGGCACCTGTTTCTTTGATTCGCTCAGGTTCTGTTTTTGGCCAACTAATAGATATTTTACATTCTGTCCAAAGATCAGATGGAACAACAATGTCAAAAAATCCATCCAAATCAATCCACAGAACTTTTGACACTTTGATAAATCTATCGACTTGCCTGTACCACTCAACAGGTTTCTCTCTTAATTTTGGAAAGTCATTTGTGAATAACAGAATGTCCTGTCTCGACCATGGGACATGAACATATCCTCCACCTGCAACTTCTCTCATTGGAAATTGTTTTGACATTCTTTCTAATCTTTCATCTTCCTTTCTTTTGGTCCATTTAACTCTCCATTTGTTCAGTTCTCCTAGCTTTTTGATATAGACAATCAAATCTTTAATGTGAACTATTCTTCCCATTGAGTTCAAACTCTCAATGTCACTTTCTGAAAAATCTAATCTGTAATGTTTTGCAAAATTCTTTTGTTTACTTACATCGATTTCAAGTTCTGCAGCTAAATCCTCTAATTGATCATATTTATTTTTCGTTTTCCACTGAATACTTTTGCAAATGAATAATAGTTCATCATCCCGATAGTAATTTAAACTATCTGGGCCAATTGTTCCAATTATTAATTCTTCTATATTTGCTTTTAATTTGGCCACATCAAGCTTTGGTGTAGTTACCCTGACTTCAGGACTTCCTACATCTGACATAGCACCCATTGGTGTTTTTGGAGATAAATCCTCATTGAAAGTTAAATCAGGCATTCTCGATCTAGAAGTGTTTAATTCTGTCAAATCTGAATAAAATTTTTCAGCAGGCTTTTGAATTTCTGTATTTAAAGGAATAGTTATTCCAGTTTTGTTTGCATTTCTTTGATCAAATACAGGCTGAACAGGACCTATTGTTACTGGAACTGTAACAGCTTCCATGCCTTTTGTCATTCTTTTAATTAATTCTTCTTTAGACCTTAAGTATTCATTATAATCATCATCCTCAACATTTCTTGTCTCTCTTGTATATTCTTTTGGAGGTTCCCTTGCTCTTGGAGTCATTGAAAAATGTCTACCCTCATTTCGAGCATTCTCAAATTCTGATCTTCTAGGAGTTTCAGTGATTTCACAATTATTTGGATAAAGTTTAGGAGCTTCGCTAATTGGAGGTGCACTCGGTGAAGTTTCAGTAGAAACCACCGGAGTAGACCATGATCTAGAAGGTCTCAAAGGCTGATTAGGCTGTTTATTTCTAGCAGTTGTATATATTTCTTCCATAATTGCATCCTCAGATTCACTTTCCATAGATTTTCCTGTAGGAGAACCCATTACCATTTCATGAATTAAATACAATCCTTCACTCATGTTTCCCTGTCTCCACATTCGTAATCTATCTTCATGAGTTTCTCTTTTCCATGATGGATTTTTAGAAGGTCTTTTAATTCCACTAGCTTCTCTTTGTAACTGATACATCTCATCTTCCCACTCAACTAAAGCTTCAAATTGAGTTGGTCTCGGTTTTGGAACAAGAGCATTCATTTTCTCTCGTAAGTTTCTTAAAACTCTTACATTAAATGAACCATCATCAGGCCAAGCCAAAACACCATCGTTTTTAGTATAGCGTTTCCAACTGTCGAACCATAAGACAGTATGATATCCATATTCACCTTCCATGTACGCTGCAGGTGTTTTATACTTATGAAGTAGTTTACCACCTCGCGTTTCGATTTTCTTGTCAGGTGAAAATAAATTCTTAAATTTCTGAAATAATGTTGTCTTTTTCTCAACATGTTTAAAATGATAACTCATTTTTAAAAGTTAAATTTAATTCACAAATTCGTTCGTAAAATATTTCCGGGATGTTCCGCAAAACAACCAATCCGTGCGCGAAACACACCAACAAGCCAATGGCAGTTGAGCTGCGTCACTTTTCAGCTCGACCAATAATTTTGGAGATTTTCCTAAGGACCAATCAGCTCACAGGCCGTCAGAGACTCAGGAGCCAATCAGAATACAGCTTGTGACGTAGGTCACCCAATCCCAGCGCGGCTCTGTGACGTACACAGCAGCTGCGGTTTCTCGCTTCTCACTCCTGGCGCTTACCCCTCCTTCACAAAATCTTTTCACAGCGCCATTTTAAGAACACTTTTCAGTGTAAATTAATTCTTAACAATCACTTATAAAGACAACATCTGTTCGTTTCACTAATTAGGATAGTTTACACACATTCAAGTATCCACACTTCGGAATAGACGGCGCTATTCACACTAAGGATAATATTCAATTGTCAGTAGAGTAACCTTACCCCACCCTTCAAGCAAGTATAATTATGAACTCGCTTTGCTCTGAACCCACCGCGAAGTGAAAGTTCTAAGAGTTCCACTTGAACATAAAATACAACTCAAACTCGCACTTTTACACGGAAAATTCCCTAATTTCAAACACACACGAAATCCGTACAGGACTCTCACCTGTTTATAGAAATCATGCACCGTTAGCAAAATAACGACGTTATCCGTACAGGGCTCTCACCTGTTTATAGATATGAAACATGTACCCGTACAGGACTCTAACCTGTTTATAGATAATCATGCACCGACGTTAAATTTTACCCTTCACTCAAGCTTGGATATAACTAATACTCTCATCACAGTGAGTTTTATGGAAGGCGCTTTGTCCCTATTCTCATGCTGCTTTGATTTCTTAGAAAATCCTCACTATACAAGATTCAGACCTAGCCCTAAAACTGTGCTGCTCGGCGACAACACTATGGTACACGGCGATACCTCTTGTGATACTCGGCGATATCACTACAAACGAACAGATGGCTTGCGTGACTAATTTCTCGCCACACAATCTATACCGGTATAGCTTACAGATAGGCACGAAAAACGAACTTAACAAGTGTTAAAACATCAATCCTATTTGCATACCATGACGCAATCCTTAGCAACCAACATGTTACCTTGGTTACTCCTTAGCAACCATCAATTTCTGCTACCAGATAATTGATCCAGCGGGCTATAGAAAATATATCATAAACTACGCTACCCAACTTCATAACCTATAAACAAAATTCTATACTAAATATGGACCCATTTATGAACCTGATATATTTTGGGCCTACTGAATCAGGTGGTCAGAATAAATCTATATACACATTATCTACACACTATATACATATTTATACATTTGCAGAAAGAATATTGTCATTAGAATAAAACCCAATCATTTAAACGACCACCATAGGCGACGTGATCTAGCTAAAGGTAACCTATACTTCTAAATAACCAAGACCAGCTTGTTTGTCAAAAGTAAGATTTTATTTTCTAAATTATGGTATATATGTTGTAAGTCTTATAAATGAAATTTATTTGCAATAAAGCAAGCATGATGGTAAGAAATAAGGAAAAATACAATTTAAGCAATTGAATCAGTTTAAAGAAATTATATAAAGTTTAGCATTTCTAAAACCTATTTCCCTAACTGAGCTAAATAGACAGAAATTAAAGTAAAGTTCTTTGAGGATTCTTACGTGCTCCACGCAAAGTCCAGCAGCACATCACCCTCATCGGAAAGTCAGAAAGCAGCAGCCAGCCCAACCCTAAGGGCATGACTTTTTATACCTTTCTACGCTAACTAAACTAGCAAAGGAAAGTTTTCAGAAATACTCGACGTCCCATTGGCTGAGAGTGACAAGTGACATGTCACCCGATTCTTAAAAAGTTCCACAAAATCATGTCTTACAAAGACCATTGTCTCTTCCACGTGAAGCCAGAGGCTTCCTGCGATTGCAACTTTGTTTTAAGTCATCCTCGCAGCTTCCATAGTCTTACAGTGCAACTTCCGCGGATGCCAAGTTAAGGACTGACAAAAAGTTCACTTTCGACCTTGGCCATGTCCGACAGAATGATGTCAGCTCATCAGTTTTCGCTTTGTGAATGCAGCTTCAATAAACGTTTTAATTCAGAATGGGCGTCTCGTGACTTTCTGCAGAAATATGAATCAGCTTTTATTTTGCGGCTCAAATAGCTAGGCCTCAAAAGCAGGCAACTTATGATTTCTAGTATAAAACAAACACAAGAAAAGTATTAATGTAAGAAATAAAGTATATTCTGTATCCACCCCATGATTTACTAAATAATTAACCCACCCGATTAATCAAAATGTTACCTAGCCATTGCAAACAAATAAAGCAGCGTTTATATTTACCAGTCTCCGTTTTTCTATGAGACCCATATGCACCTAGAATAGTAGAAATGACATCACACAGACAAGAAAAAGCAAAACAAGCACATGCTTATTTTAAATATGCAGCAGTTAGTAATGACAAAAACGAAAACAATAAATTATTTTATTATTTTGCACGAACAAAAAGATGCAACATTTATGCACGTTTATGAGCACACATGTTAGTCCCCCCACGTGTAAAGTTTAATCTAGGTTGTATTAGCACAACATATCACAAATCATTAATAATTTTATTCATGTTATGGAAATGTGACTTTGCGAGTTTAAACAAAATTTTGTTTTCTATCTCGCTCCATCAGTCGCCTCCGTTATTTTGAGGTTTTGAAGTTCGTTGGTCCATGCTCATGCAGCCTTGGCTGAACTTCTTGGACCTCGTGCTGGTCCCTTCTGCCAAGGTCTGGCAGGTAGGCTTCGTGGTGCGACCATCTGGCTGGTCGACTTCTTGGTGCGACCATCTGGCTGGTCGTATTCGTGCTTTGTGACCAGGCTAAGTGGTCAGGTTGCTCTTGTGCTGAGTCTTCCATGCTGTGGTTTGAAGGCGCAACCATTTTTCTTTCATCACAGTTTGATTGCTTTGGTGTGCAACTGGGTGCGCTTTTCGGGTGTTCTCTTGTGACTTGCTGCTTTGGGCTAGTGCTGTCTGCACAGCTGAGCATTTGTGTCATGCGTTTTTTCCCTTTCTTGATGCCGGGTTCCAGAACCATTGTCGGTTCGTGAGGGGGGTGCTCCTACCTTCGCGATACTGCTGCAGCGATGACCTGTGGCCAATAGGTATCGCTGCGTTCTCTTCTCGCGTGGCGTAGGTGCTTCTGAAATGTTGCTTCTGGAGGGTTGCGTCACCACTTCATTGACCTTCTCCTGGTCTTGCTTCTTCTTTCCGTTGTTGGTTGCGACCCTTGTGAATTTCTCTGGGCGTATTTGCTGCGTACTTTCTGCTGAATGTCCTGTGTGGAGTTAACTGCACTCCTGGCGTGTTCCTGTGTTTCTGGCACGTTTCTGTCTGCGCTCTTCATGTGCTTCGCTGTGGCCGGAGGGTTGCGCCACCGCTCCTGTGACCTCCTCCTCGCTGGGCTGACGGTGATGCTTTTGTGCTTCTTGGGGCGTTAAACGTGCGTGTTTATTTCGCCTTCTCTGGTTGCGTAGTGTCTCGGCATCAGTTTTGTGCAGCTGTGAGCTTTGTCTTGCCTCTTTTCTCTTTGGCCGCAGCCACTCGCCAGCAAGTGGCTCTCCATCAGTGTCTGAGTATTTAATGTGCTCTGCAATCATTGATTCTCTGGGTCGTCCTATGCTTGTTTGTTCCTCTGTGTCTTTGTATGGCGCAGTACCGGTGAAAAGCCACTAGATGGCAGGGCAGGGTACATTGTAGAACTTTCATTCAAGGACCTTCCTCGCTGCCAGTCCCGGCTGCTCACTCCTCACACAGAAGGGGCTCTGTCCAGGGATGAATGCCGTACTGGGTGTACTCAGGCCACCCTCTGGAGCTTCGTTTGAGAGGTGGTGAGTGTCAGTCTGTTTGTTTAATCTTTCCTTCTGTATCTCAGCTGGGTGTGCGTGTAGTGGAGTACGCGCTTTGCTCTGTTGAGAGCAGGTGCTGGCGCAGTAACCTGCTCTCCGGCTGTAATTAGGGGGTGGGGGCTTGTGTTCACAGTTGCGGGTGGGCTCCGCTGTGCCCAATGTGGCTCGGCAGCTTTCCTCACACTGTGGGCCTTGCTTTCGGCCCTGGTTCCTCCGTGGCCGGTAGCTAGTTCTGCTTGCCCCTCCCCTCAGTCGGCTTGCTCTTCCCTGCCACGCGGGGTGACAGGGGGGGTCAGCGCGGTTCTCGGGTCTGCCTGATATATCACGGCCACAGTCTGCTTCATTATGCGCGTGTCTCCGCTTGCAGGGACAGTGCCTGGCAGCTCTTCTCACGCTGCAGGCACATTCACCCCGCCACCGCAGCCTCGGGATCACACGCTGCACGGCGGGGGAGTCAGTGTAGGCTTCGGCGTGGTGCAGCGAGGTGGACTCTCGCTAGCATCATTGCGCTTGGGGCTTCTACTCTCGCGCCTGGCTCACCTTCGGCTGGCTGGCCTTCCTCCACCACGCGCGTGGGCTCTGCGGAGGTCACCTCACTGTTGGGGCAGTTGCGGTCGACGCAGGTGGGCTCCGGTCGATCCGCGTTGTCACAGTCTCAATTGCGGCCGGTACAGGTGGGCTCTGGCCGGTCTGCTTCTTCCGGTGGGACACCTGGTTGCGACCACCGCGGGTGGGCTCCGCGTGGTCACCACTTCCTCACCAGGCACGGAATTCCTCACCAGGCACGGGCGCATGAGGTGCGGGGTCGACTCCCAGTCACCTCAACATCATCGCATGGGCCCGGGGCACAGCACATGCCCCTCGGTCCCCTCGGCGGCCAGCGCCGATCGTCGTAGGGGGGTGCCCTCAGACGGGCAGCATTCTCTTCCCCTTTTCCCTGAAGTTTTCTTTTTAGCTGTGGCACGCTGGGCACAGCTCCGTCCTCGTCACCATTGTAGGGTCGAGCCTTAGGCCCTCATGCTGGTAATCAGTAGGGCACAGGACACACTGGATACATGGTGCAACTGGCCCAGAGCACATGTGCTCGGCCACTTTTATTAGAGCTGTGTCCCCTGACCAGTGACATCAGTGGTGGGTGGGTGTTCAGTGTAATTACATTGTTAGCACTAGAATGCTAACTGACTCTGAGTCCTTACAATGGTGACACGCATCCTGTACTTCTGTGTTGCTCATGGCAACAGTGTGCTACCGAAATTGACAGCCACCCACCCCGTCTCTTGTGTAATTCAAAGCGGCAG
Organism: Lissotriton helveticus; assembly: GCF_964261635.1. Classification (NCBI taxonomy): domain Eukaryota; kingdom Metazoa; phylum Chordata; class Amphibia; order Caudata; family Salamandridae; genus Lissotriton; species Lissotriton helveticus. The sequence continues at coordinate 592,653,511 of NC_136057.1, forward strand.
TGGCCAGTAGCTGCACAGTTTACATTATAATATCTGAAATGGTGACATGCACACCATAATCATTATTTGCAAACAGTGTGCCACGAACTTGCAGACAATTCAATTTGGAGGGTGCGTTTTACGTTTTTGACAGCTGTGACACGCCCACTTGAATTTCTAATTGCTAACAGCGTTTTACAAGCTTTCACTCTATTTGAAGTACGTATTTTTCCTCTCTCTGCAGCGGTGACATGCACACCATTTGCTATTTTATTGAAAGGCTAAGGTGACATGCACATCTGCTATCGTGTGCCAAAGTCAAAGTCACGCACACCTTGTGTCAGTAGCGTTTTTGCCTTAATCGATTAATGTTGTGGAACAAATATGTAGCCTTTCTCTGTTGCACATTAGTAATTATTCTGATAATTAGCAGTTCTTGGTCTGTTGAAAGTGTTGTAAGTAGTCACTGTTAATTCTGTTTTCACTATGAATATTGCAAATACTATTACTGCACCACCACCGAAACGGTGTCTGCCGGGGAACAATCAATGCAATTAGAGGATTGGTGCGATTGTTTTCAGAACTACTTGGTGGCTATAGATAGTACTACATTTTCAGCTGTACGTAAAAAAGCCTTATTGCTAGGTGCATTAGTGAAAGAGGGCCAACATTTCTTAAATATTTCCCAGCTTCAGGTGAGGACATTGATGATGTTTACAAAGATGCTATTATTATGATACAAACTTGATTTGCAAAACAAGAGAATGTTGTTATGTGCAGGCACAAATCTTATACACAACCACAAAAGGTTAATAAAACTATTGATGAGTTTGTATCAAGGTTGAGGGAGTTATCCACCAAGTGTCAATTTGGTCCTATAGAGGATGACATAATTAGAGCTCAATTAATTGTTCAATGATACAGTAAGAAAGCTCAAGAGAGGTTGTGGGCGGCTAGTAATCCAACTTTAAAAGAAGTTATTACGATTGCTTAAGTTGTAGAAGAGACCGAAAAATGTATGAGGGAAATGAATACCATTTGAGCACGATAAATCATTGGAGGTAGCCACTCTACACAATAGTTTTGAGGAGATGAATGTGATGCGTAGCAAGCCCAATAAGGGGAGTGTTGCCAGTAGTAAACCAAACACTGGTAAGAGTTCCATATCTTCGTGGCAAAAAGGCTCTATTCGTACATGTCATAGGTGTGGTAGTACTTTCCATTTGCCTGACTCAAAAAATTGCTTTGCTATGAGTAAGGAGTGCCGTAAGTGTGGGAAAAAGGGACATTATGCCCCCATGTGCAAAGCTACAGGGAAGAAAGTAGCTGTGGTGTAGGAGAAGGACAATAATCGTAGTTCATGGTAGTCAAGGGGGAGGAGAACCCTTCAACTGATTTGAGCAGGAACAGGATTCATCCAAAGGCCAATTTCACGATCAATGGGGAGGTGGTGTCATTAATGGTGGATACGGGATCACTTTACACCATTATTCCAAAATCCTTGTGTGATTCGGTGTGGAAAGGTGGTAAATTGATACCATCTGATGTGATCTTAAAGGGAAATACACCCACCCCCTTCAAACTCGTGCTCAATGGCATTCTGGTTTGTGCAGTACTTTCCTTAATCAGCCATAGGTTAAAGTGCAGGCTGAATCCTAAGGGGAAATAGCAAACTAGGTCTGGACACCAAGGCCTCCTTTTAACACTGTGTAGCCTGAGAGCAAGGGGTCTTCTGAATGAAGTTCTGGGGGGGGGGTCGATGCAATTCCCAATTTGTAGTCGCAATTCTAGGTAATCACAACTTTTGTGATTACCTAAAATTGCGACTACATAGCCATTCATACATCATCACATGCTCTTTTGCATTTTTAAATGGCCAATTTTATCAAATTGCACCATTTGCAAATGCAAATAAAATGTGCCCCATAATGTTAAGTATCTTTGGCAATTCTGAAATTAGATGGGTGCCTTTGTGTTTGTTTCCAAAAGAACAGCACATTTAGCTATGGTGCTTGATCAAAAAATAAAATCATAGCAGATCCCTGAAAATGTATTCCAAACTCAGAAAACAAAACTTCATCAGTGACTAAATTAAAAAGAAAAGAGGACGCCCCTTTCTACCTGGACTTATCTTAATGCTGTCGCACCAATGAAATGCCAACATTCATTATAGTAACTGAACAATTGAAAAACTGTTATTACAGAAAAATCTGGTATTAACGTAGGTTTCAAAAGCAATTATGATAGATATGATAAATGACACAATCAACGAAAGGTTAAGCTTAAATTTCCCACAACTAAACCAGGATCCCTGTATAGAATGCATGATCTCTCTGAGAAAGCTAAAAACTGTACTACAATATCCAACAACTAGTTTTTGGTCATATGTATGTGAAGACTACAACACGCAAACATGCAGTGACGAGGTGATAACACAGTAGGGGGACGTCAATATTCACTGATAGATGCAGGTTGGCATGACCCTGTCCACGTTTTTAGGTTATTTATTCAATCAATCAAGCAAATACAAATTCAGGACTGTTAGAACTGGGGGTCTCTAGTTGCCAGAGGTAGGTACCACTGTCCAAATAGGGACCCTGGCTTCTAGTCAGGGTAAGAAGGATGCACTCTTTAGATAACCCCTGCTCACCCCCTTGGTAGCTTGGCACGAGCAGTCAGGCGTATCAAAGGCAATGTGCTAAGTATTTGTACCAACATTCACAGTAACACAGTGAAAACACCACAAACTGACTCCACAAAAGTTTAGAAAAAAAAAGGTATTTAATCTAAACTACACAAGACCAAATCAACAAAAATCCACCATACACAGTTCAAGAATATGGTTTCAAATGAATTCTTAAGGTTGTGTTAAAATAATCCACAGTTGCATCATGTTTTAGTACCTTTAGATGCGACAAACAGTTGCGTCACGTTTTAGTACCTTTAGATGCGACAAAAGTTCCAAGTGAAAGTTGTAGCAGTGAAAATCAAGCGATGCGTCACTCCTGAGACCCTGGGGAGGCGATGCGACAACCCTGCTGGATGCAGCGGGCGTGTTGCGGTGACTCCGGTCTGTATGGGGAGGGATGCGATACCATGCGTGAATTCCGGTGCACAGGTTTCGGTGGAAGCGGCTCGCAAAAGGTACGATGCGGAAGAGGTGTGGCGCAGCAGCCAGGGTGACTGACGCTGGATGCTGGGGATCACGGTTCGATCCCCGGCTCCGGCGGCAGGAGTCTGCCCAGCACCATGTGACTCTGGGCAATAGCTTGCTTAATCTTCCCGACGGTCCCCAGCGCCTTGACACCTTCGGGTAATTGTTTGCGCTTTACAAATACTTGATATTTACATTTACATTTACATCTTCGGGGCGGTGACGATCTCCGGTGTGGCGACGATGCGCGGCTCAGCAGCGATCTTCTCCTCTCGAGCCCCTTGATGCGATGGCTATGCCACGACTCTCGCAGCGACGTGATGCGCTCCGCAAGCAAGCGGTGCTACGATCTCACCTGTGACGACAGACTCTGCGATGATACTCGCAGCGATGGTAATCTCCCCGCACCGGACTGGTGCGTTCCGCAAACGAAGGATGCGATGACTCTGGCAGCGGCAACAGGCGCTGCGATGATCTCGGCCTTCGTAGCGGCGGGATTTTCCTTGCACTGATGGGGATGCGGTCCACAAGCGAGCGATGCGTTAAAACTTGCAGAAAGTCTTTAAAATCTTGGTTTCCAGCTTCCCAACACAGGTACAACGTCCCGAGGCACCACAACTGGCCCAAGCACTCCAGGAAGGACAGAACTCTCTCAGCAGAGTTCAGGGAAGTGGGGAGTGAAGTCCTTTTGTTCCTGGGACTTCTTAACAGGGAGCCAGCTCTTCTTCAGGCCATTGGAGATTCCTTCAAGCAAGCAAGGGGACACAGCACAAAGCAAAGTCCATACCCTCTCCTTGGCAGCAAAGCAACTGCATGTCAGTCCAGCAAAGCAACAGCAGGACAGTCTTCCTTCTTCAGTCTTCCAGCTTTCTCCTTGGCAAAGGTTCCTTCTTGCTTCCAGCATGATCTAATTTTCTGTAGTCTGGGGTCCTGTACTTATACCCCTAAAATTCTTTGTTCCCTTTGTGCAGGAGGGCTCTGAGCCCGGTCTGAACCAGTTCTAGGTGTTCCTTGAGCACTTTGTTTTCCTGGCCTCTCCTTTCCTTTCAGAGAGAGGGGCAGGGTCATCAGCCACACAGCAGGAGGTGGAGCCAGGATTGTGGAAGGCAGGCACAGCCCTGTTCAGGCCCAGGTGCTCTCCCCTCCTACCACGCTAGATGCAGATGGAGCTATTCAACCCAGGGATGGCCCACTCAGCCTCTGGGAGCCACTCAGCCCCTCCCACTCACAAACCAGACAGTCAATTCACAAACAGGCCAAGGCACACAGAAAGGTCAGACAAGAGAACAGCAACTTTCTAAAAGTGCTATTCTCAAACACAGGATTTAAAAACCACCTTTTCTAAAAGATGTGTTATTAAATTCTGAGTTCAGGGATACTAGACCTTTATGTCCTATCTTTCTCCTATGGGAAGATATGCAGGTACCACTGTAGCCAGCATTCCCCATGATAGCCTATGGGCAAGATAGCCTTACAATAGTGAAAAACAAACGTTGCTGTAATTCACTACCAGAGCATGTCACCTGCACTAATACATGTTCTACCTTTCACTAGAATCATGAAGGCGGATAATAATGACAAGGAGATCTTCGCCATAGTCCAAAGTTTTCTGTCGCCTCTGGCGGAGCAAAAAACGATCCCGGTATCCGCTGGCTGGTGTGATGAGCTCTCCTCCTTTTTCATTAATAAGATCAAGCTCATTGAGGAGGGACTAGCCTTGAGCGTTGCCGCCTCACGCCCTCTGGTTGAGACGCCCGGCCCTCTTTCTAGCAGTTGCCTCGCCCAATTTAATCAGTCGGACATTCTTGCTCTTTTGAGATCTCTCAAATCAGGCTCCCCCTCGGACTCTTGCCCTGCAAGAGTTTTAGCGGGAGTAGCAGATTGTGTCGGGTCTGAAGTTACAGCTATGGTCAATTGGTCACTGCAATCTGCAGTGGTGCCTAGGCAGTGGAAGCAAGCTAAACTCCTGCCTCTCCTGAAGAAGCCATTGGCGGATCCCCTCATTGTAGCCAACTACCGTCCCATCTCCTTGCTTCCTGCACTGGCCAAAGTCTGCGAAAAGGTCGTTTTTCGGCAGCTGAACGCCTCTGTGGAAGATTCTGGGGCGCTTCATCCAGCTCAGTCTGGTTTCAGGGCCTCCTTTAGCACGGAGACGGCCTTGGTAGAGGTGGTGGAAGCCATTAGGGAGTGTATGGACAAGGGTGGCAGAGCGGCGCTAATTTTATTGGACCTCTCTGCCGCCTTTGATACAGTCCCCCACCAACTCCTCCTGGCTCGCCTCGCCTCTATCGGCCTTACTGGGGCTGTGTGGTCATGGCTGGAGTCTTTTTTGGATTCTCACTCCCAGCAAGTCTGGATGCCCCCGTACTCCTCCTCAGCCAGGTCAGTTCAGACAGTGGTCCCTCAGGGCTCAACATTGAGCCCACTTCTTTTCAACATCTATATGACCCTGCTGATCTAACTGGCTGAGGAGCTGGGTGCAAAAATTACGGCCTACGCCGATGACACCCAGCTCCTGTACACCTTGGGTAACTCGAAAGTAGAAACGGATGCGGCACAAAAATACCTTGCGGCCGTATTTACCTGGCTGGCCCAAGCCAAACTTTAATGTAACGAGGGAAAATCTGAGATAATACTATATGGCCAATTTCCTACCCAGTTTACAGAATTAATATGGCCTCCTGATTTCCCCCGTCCCCTCTCTGAAGGCGGCCCAGCCAATAATCTGGGCATTTGGTTTAACGATGATTTAAGGTTCTCAGAGCACATAAAAAGACTGACGGGTGTCTGCTTTGGGACCCTTAAATCCCTGGGCAGATTCTTTCCTTTACTGCCCCAGCCGGCCAAAGAGACGGTCGCTAGAACCCTCATATTGTCCCGTCTAGACTATGCGAACGCTCTTTATTTGGGCTCTCCCTCCTTTCTGTTGAACAAGCTGCAACTCATCCCGAATGCGGCCGCGAGACTTCTGCTGGGCATTCCCAGACGCATCAGCATAAGATCGCAAATGGCCGCTCTCCACTGGCTGCCGGTGGCCCAAAGAGTTCAATTCAAGGCTCTGGTTCTCACTCACAGAGCCCTGCATGATACTGACCCCGCCTATCTCAAGAAAAGAGTGGCTTTCCATATCCCCAGCTGAAGCCTTAGGTCTGCCTCCCAACGTCTGGTGGCAATCCCCCGCTTCCGGCGAACCAGGCTGGGCGGTCAATCGTTTTCGGTGAAAGCAGCCACCCTCTGGAACTCCCTCCCACTCACACTCAGACACACCAGAGACTTTAGCTGCTTTAAAAAGCTCCTTAAAACCCACTTATTCAATCAGGCTTACTAAAATGTCATTTCTCTCGATGTCTATGTGGTATTGCTCCGCGCCAGGATACTCAAGAGTAGTCGCGCGCGCTATGAATACCTATATAACATATATCATAACATAACATACACTGCACCCTGCCCAGGGGGGTACCTTGGGCCTTCCATAGGGATGACCAATGTGTACAGAAAGGGAAGGGTTAGGCCTGGTCAGTGGGGACACTGACCAGGAGGACATGGCAGTTCACAGACTGCACACAGGCACTGCGGTGGCAGGCCTGAGACACCATTTTAGGGCTACTCATGTTGGTGGCACAATCAGTGCTGCAGGCCCACTAGTGGTACAAAAAGGGGGTGGTGATGGACAGAGCATCTGAATCAATCAAACACTCACACCCAGTCAAAAGATCTGGGTTTAATTCATCACCGTTCTTTAGCCCACTCTGCCACCCCAGTTCAGACATGGCTATATGCAAATCAGTCTGACCCTGTGCCTCATGGGAACAGTCCAGCCCGAACTGCCAAGCCATGTCTTCCCTGGACCGGAAACAAGCAGGCCCACTAGTAGTATTTGTATCACCAGCCCTGGCACACTCAGTGCACTTTACTAGGGACTTCTTGGTGATACAAACATTCCAATCATGAATAACCAATTGCAATAACAATTTACACAGGGAGCACTTGCACTTTCACACTGATCAGCAGTGCCAAAGTGCCCAAAGCATCTAAACCAGCAAAAACTAAATCCAGCACAGCGTCAAAAATACAGGAGGAGGAGGCAAAAAGACAGGGGAAACCACGGCAAGGGTGCCAGGTCTAAAACGTGTCCCCTCCAGATGAAAGTGGGGAGAACTGCCCACCCTCTTGGGAGTTCTCTTCACTAAGGTGGAAGAATCTGGAACAGACCATCGGTGTTGGCGTGTTCTGTACCGGGGTGGTGTTTCACCGTAAAGTCCATTCCCTGTAGGGAGATGGACCACCTCAACAGTTTTGGGTTCTCACCCCCCATCTGCCTTAACCATCTGAGGGACCTGTGGTCTGTCTGAACCCGGAAGTGAGTTCCAAACAAATAGGGCCTTAGCTTCTTCAGAGACCAGACCACATCAAGAGCTTCCCTTTCAATTGCACTCCACCTCTGTTCCCTGGGTAGTAGCCTCCTACTAATGAAAGCTACAGGTTGGTCCCAGCCTTCGTTGTTGATCTGTGAGAGTACTGCTCCCACACCATGATCTGAAGTGTCTGCACTACAAACTCACTGGAAATATCAGGTGCCTTGAGCACCGGTGCTGTACACAAGGCAGTTTTCAGGGCATCAAAAGCAGTTTGACAGGCTCCGGTCCAATTCACTCTCTTGGGCTGCTTCCTTGAAGTCAGCTCTGCCATACCCCTTAACAAATCGGCTGTAATACTTAAAAAGGCTCTCACCTCTGTCTAGGTCTTGGGGGGCTCCCAAGCCAGAATGGTATCAATCTTCGCCTGTAGGGGCACCACCTGGCCCCTCCCCACCTGGTGTCCGAAATACACCACAGATCCCTGCCCGATCTGGCACTTGCTGGCCTTGATAGTGATTTTGCATAGGTAGGGGTCCCAGTTTAGTTGTTCCTTGGTGCATACAGAGATATTAGAAACTAATCCAAATATAATTGGTGACACAATGGTAATGAGTGATGTTATTTATTCACATCCTCATCTGTATACATTTGATGTACAAACGTAGTCCATATACATAAACATTGTGCCCAAAGTGAGGAGTAAGAGAAAAAGGAGGGGGGGTTGCGGTGTTTTTAGAGGATCAGGGTTATGTG